>NC_142860.1:1877500-2502500 GCF_061612785.1 Hesperophylax consimilis | reverse complement strand
TTTGGTGCATTGTGTAACATGTAGATCGACATTTGATGAAGCTGAAAACATTGACAAGTCGTCTTCGTTTTTAATATAATCACAAATGTATTAATGCACGTATTACTGGTGACCACGCTGATAAAATAAAACCTTACTTTTAATATGACGGTTTCATCAATTTCAGTTGACATTAAATCATTCACAAGGCGAGCAGTTTCTTTGGCCTGAAAATTAACAGATCTCACAGAAATTACAAAGGAGACATAAATAAATAACATTGCTTTTCAGATAAGATACAAGAAGAAACTATTTAAAATAAACTTGCCTCCTCCTCACAAAAATTGCATGTGACCACTATGAAAAACATATTTATGGCATTTGCTAAACATCTTGCTATACGAAGAAGAAATATTAGAATATTAGCTTTTGGAAAAACAGCTTTGGGTATTACAGAAATAGCAAAAAGTATGAAAAAAGCGTTGAATAGAGTATTTAAAAATGACAAAGTAATGATAGCGAGAAAAATAAAGCAAAAGAAATTATTTAGTTGGTCGCTATTTTTACAAATATAGGCGTAAGATTTCCAAATAAGATCCAACTTCTGTACACGGTTGGAAGTTGTTGAATTTAATATTGGTGACTTCCTGGTGAAAACAATATTATAAGCTTCAGTCGCTGGTGGAATCGGTGAAACCATCTGCATCTTGTTAATTTCTTTATTCAAAGTGTGCAGATTTATCCATGTTATAATAATAAATGAAGAACCCAAGAATTGAGCCAAGGATATCGTGTATGACGGCCAAAGAATAACTGTCAATAATTGAATACGTTGATTATCTGGTAATATCGACCCAGCGAGATAGGTTAATCCCAATAAAGAAACACAGAAAATAAATTCCAGAATCGACGCAACAAAAAACTTAAATTTCAGAAAAGTGTAGCTTCTCTCACAACCCAAAGCCTTAAGCATTTCCACGATTTTTTCAACAATCTCAAAATAATTTGCCAAACAATCACGATTCCACTGAACCAGAATATGAATCGTAACTATTACGACAAAACCACAATAAACTTGTGAAGACTCGGAATACTTCATAACCTGAGGAAGAGTACTCAAGTGAGGGAGTTCTGACATATTCATGTAAGATATCATACAAAAAAAGTATAACGAAAACAGCAAAACACTTATGATGCAGAACGGAACACTAAAAAGAATTTTCGATTTGATAGAATTGATGTTAAATTTGAATGGAGTCATTCCCAGGATACCTCCTAAACAAATCACTGGAGTGAATGCATCGAATATTGAATTTGTTTTGAAAAAATACTCATAAACTCTCTCCATCTTAGTAATTTGAGCCTTCATAGTATTCCTAGCACTGTAGTCAGAATATAAACGACCTAACTTAGATTTCAGTAGCTTTCAAGAATTTTTAGACGTTGGCTTTTTATAATTCGATAGTACTTAGTATATTAATTTTACACCATCCAATCAACTTCGTAAACAGCAAAGGCGTTTTTTCTATATTACAGTGGATAGCTTTTAGGATTGATTAACTTTCGAGGATTTTACGCCAGTATCTTCGTTAATTTGATGACTCACACTTACGATTAAAATCGCATGTTAAGCAATTAAAATTCTATTTTCCGTATATTTTTTGTTTAATTTTAATGCCTTAAATAATTACTGAAGTTAATTACGTCTAAGTACTCTCAACCCTTGGAAGGCACGTTTTAAAATACCAAAAGCCCACATAAAAGTACTCATAAAAGGACCAGACCCTAGGGCCTAGACGAACCAAGAAACTACTCGATATGGACAGAAACTCACTGAGAGAACTGGTAGGACTTCTAACGGGACACTGCTATCTCAGGAGACACATGCAGATATTGGGAGTAGAAAACACCAATAGATGCAGGAGATGTGAAGAGGATGAAGAGACTCCAATTCACCTATGGTGCCAATGTCCTGCCCTGGTGGGAACTAGGCTCAGATACCTGGGCAGACATACAGTAGAACCAGAAGACATAGCCACATACCCAATGACAACCCTGGTGAACTTTATTAAAGGGACCGGGTTGTTAAAGGATTGAGGTAAAATGAGAGATAGCACAATGGGCCTATGACCTATGACTTAAGTGCTCACGGGAACTACGTGTAAGCCATCTTCGCTTAAAAAAAAAATATAGCCCGCCGTCCGCCGGCTGGCGCAATTTTTCTAATAACTTACTTATTATTTTCAAAATCATGTTTTTGTAAATTGTACCGTCTTACTAGATAATATATTTATAAAAATTGCATATATCTTCTATCCTATGAAGTTTCCCCGGTTTAACAGTAAATAAATACTGAACTTTGATCTTTGAAAATCGGAAATGTGACAATTGCCGTGGAATTTTGCGACGCGCTCTTTCACAAATATAATTAACATATTTACAAGCAAAGCAAACTATTAACTAGAATAATATTAAGGTAATTTATTTATTTGGCAAGCTAATAAAAAAATATTTTATTATGATGGAAGAATATTTTTAGGTTCAAAATACCGTAAAATCGAGGCAAGTGCGGTGATCAAATCCACGGTGGATTTATTGGCACCATGGAGGTTAAAACACCATTGTACTTATTTAGTTAATTGAATAGTCATAATAATTAGTAACCCGAAGCCCTAAATTTAATGGCCACATTTTTTTTAATAAGAGTAGTAGTCATCACTTTGTGGTTTTTAATTTTATTAATAGTACTGAATGAATAGTGCTTAAAATGAATTATTAAGAAAAAGTATATTTTTCAGCTCTGAGATAGATTTATTTCATGGAAGTTATACCAAGATATCAGAAATTCTTGAAAATGACCACTTTTATTGCTTTTTACAATTTTTTTTTGTGTTCGTACATCGCTATAATATTGATCGGGTTGATCGTTCAGGACGATTTGTTCTGGCTTTTTTATATTTTTTTTGGACACTTCGTCTTACCACGAGGCGAGGGGGATTTTTAAAAATTTTATTATGATAACTTACCAGAGCTGATATCGACAAATAATGACGAGAAATGCTAATAAGGGATAACAGTCCAAGCGATGACCGTAAAAATCCTATCCCATAGGCCACATGAACCAAATTAGTACTGGGCTTTAACCCCAAATAAGATTAGTTAAAAAAACGCATTCATCCAGATTTCGGCCTGGGAGGAGTCCTGGAAAGCGACGACTTCCGGTGTCATTTTTGGGATGAAAATATCCGACGTGCCACATTACCAAAACTAACGGCAAAAGTTGATTGCAAATTTGTTGTGAAAAAAAAAATCGTTCGGCCAACTTTTATGCGGGGAGAAGTACCTAACAAATGACATTGTAGGTATCCTCCAGATGCGGCAAAATATCTCATCGGCCACACGAATGAAATCGATGTCAGAATTTAGATAAAAATTCCCTGTTTACGAATATGTCATTCGGCCGAGGAGAACCTTGTGGTCTACGCGATTATTCGAGCGAAAAATACCTTTCTTCTAGCGACATTTTTAAATTCTTCTAGCGACATTTGTTAGGTACTTCTCCCCATACAAAAGTTGGCCGAACGATTTGTTTTTCATAACAAATTTGCAATCAACTTTTGCCGTTCTTTTTGGTAATGTGGCACGTCGGATATTTTCATCCCAAAAATGACACCTGAAGTCGTCGCTTTCCAGGACTCCTCCCGGGCTGAAATCTGGATGAATGCGTTTTTTTAACTTATCTTATTTGGGGTTAAAGCCCAGTACAAATTTGGTTCATGTGGCCTATGGGATGGGATTTTTACGGTCATCGCTTGGACTATAATGTCACAATCTTCGCAATAAGCACTATTCATTGTATAATGTATTATTTTTGGTATATGATTTAACAGTTTACAATACATATATTTACTAATTGTTGGTAATCGAACCTATGAATAGTGGCTGTAATAATATATTCAAAACAGATAAGTAAGCCGAGTTTTCTACCTTTAGCGAATATTAATTTATTTATTTGGTAGTTATCGAGTCATCTATCGTTAGATATTTGCACTTCATGATTTTAAGAAATTCCGCTAGATGTCACTACTACAACTGATTAAAATGAGTACAAGAAGAATGAGTGAAGGAAAATATAATGCTCTTTTGTCACATATAATAATAATATTGGACAATTTGTATAGCGCCGCTTTTGTGAGATATTACCCCAGGGGCGCTTTACAGTTTATGCAGGTATTACAAAAAATATAAATATTATAAAATAAAGTGAAGTTAAGCTAAGTGAAGAACAGGAACAGGTGACATGAAGATAGAAGATGGAGACTCTGCGGCAAGAATCCTAGGTGGTGAAGAAACTGGACCAGCTGCTGCAGCGAAAGAGACCACCAACAGTGCCAACACGAGGTTCGTCATCCGTCCAGGTATGTGTCTTCTGCTAATAAAGCTAATACCATATCCTCGCATAGATACTAGACCTTGGCAGCACCGCTATGACGGTCAACAAAGATATAAGATGGAGACTCTACAGCAAGAATCCTAGGTGGTGAAGAAACTGGACCAGCTGCTGCAGCGAGGGAGACTACCGCGTCCACCAACAGTGCCAGAACGATGTTCGTCATCCGTTCCGGTGTGTGTCTGCTGCTATTAAAGCGCTGACACAATATCCTCACATAGATAACAGACCTTGGCAGCACCGCTGTGACGTTCGACGAAGATAGAAAATGGAGACTCTGCAGCAAGAATCCTAAGTGGTGAAGAAACTGGACCAGCTGCTGCAGGGAGAGAGTCCACCTCGTCCACCAACAGTGCCAGCACGAGGTTCATCATCCGTCCAGGTATGTGTCTGCTGCTAATAAAGCGCTGACATGTTTCTGCTGCTAATAAAGTGCTGACGTGTGTCTGCTGCTAATAACCCAGCATTTATGCGGTTGAGTAAATTTTTTATATAAATTTTCATGAAGACTTTTAATAATAATTTTGTTGTTTTTGCTTTTTTTAAATACAAAACATCGATGAATATCGTTATTTGCGCTGACTTGAGCTAGAGGTTGAACATTGTCATTCATAGTCTAGTTTCTGCTGCCGTGCAGCTCGCACGGACAGAAATTTCGATAAACTCAGTAACCACAAACCACAGTGATACCCAGTTTAACATATTGTTGTTGCAAAAATAAAGCAGGCTGGCTGCGTTTAGTCACCAGACAGCCCGCAAAAAAAATAACTCATTATGGACCGAAGTGTCCAATCATTAATTGACTCAATTAAAATTGAAATAGGAAAATGCTCATCTGTCAAAGAGGCAAAACAAAGGAGTAACATAGAACAAGATATACACCAGCTAGAGGAAATATGGTGCAAGGAAAAACTTCAACTACAAGAAAAAATAATTGAGCTACAAAATAAACTTATATTAAATGAAGAAAAACATTCAGAAAAAATTGAAAATTATTTAAAGGAAAAAAAGGAATCAACTAATACTACGTACAACAAGTCAACCCTCTCAATACCTATACCAGAGGCCAAATACTCATTAATAATTGCAAGTGAAAATACTAATACAACATCTGATGATATTCGAGACATGATAGTTAAAAAAATTAAAACATCGCATTTGGGGATTGCAGTAAATGGAGTACAAAAAGCATCAAATAAGAAACTAATCATCTCTTGCCCCAAAAAGGATCACGAAAAAAAACTAACAGAAGAAATAAATATAGTCTTCAAAAATACTATGATCGCGAAAGAATTAGAAAAAAAAATCCTAAACTATTCATCAGAAACCTACCTATCGACCTATCAGAAGAAGAAATAATAGAATCATTAATAACCCAAAATGATGGAATTAAAATCATCATGGATGAAAATCCGAAAAACTCAGTAAAATTAGTAAAAATGCTTAAACCAAAAGGACAAAACAATCTTACAAACTATATAGTCGAAACAAGTGGAAAACTTAGGAAATATCTCATATCTAAAGAGAAAATTAATATTGGATACCACAGAGTGCGGGTGGAGGATGCTAATCCAATAATGCAATGCTTCCATTGCCTGAGATTTGGACATTCAGCTGTCAACTGCTTTAATAAGGACAAGAATGCTTCGTGCCTGCACTGCGCCATGGACCATCCTTGGAAAGACTGTCCCAATAAAAACAAAGAAGAGAAATGCAAAAATTGTGATTTCCAAAACAACACTTTCAAGTCAACAAACGATACAAATCATAAAGCAAATAGCAAAAATTGTATGTATTTAAAAAAAATGATGACTATTGCCCAAGGGCGTATAAATTATGAATAGGTATGTACCTACTTTAACATTCTTAATAACTAACTTTAAAATTCTTAACATGATTAAAAACTCAATACCAAATTTTATATTTTTGTTTCAAATACGCTTTTTTCTGACTTTTCACACTTTTCTGACTTTTCGCACAATTTAGCTATTAATATTAAAACTTTCGAACAATTGAGAAACATTTCAATGTTATTAATCTACCATCGAAGAGATAACGATTTATCAGTAATATCCAAAAAATATTTAATTAACTATTTCTGTAAAATTTTAAGACAAAAACACAACATTAAAATATTAGCCTACTCTCAAAGTGTTAATGTTTGTAAAATATTATTTATACAAAACAAAATTAATATACTACATAGTATGTATCATCTTCATAATATCATCACTAGTAATATAATGCTAAGTTGTTTAATATTGTCACCAAAACTATTTCAAGTCAACCTTGATATTATCCGTGAACATATGCTGCTAATTTATAGTTTGTCATCAAAATCAAATTCATTTTTGACAATTAGTTATAACAATATTATTTCCTTATTTCTTTTAAAATGAATAATTTCTTCACTGAGGAATTAGATAAAACGCTTAATATTTCAGAATATATTTGTCATACTTTAAAAGATTGTAATAAAATCGTGGATAAAATAACAAATTCATTCTCTGTACTCCATTTAAATATCAGATCAATGAAACAAAATTTCAATGAATTTTTACTCTCAATTAATTTACTAAATCATAAACCGGACGTTATAGTTTTAACGGAAGCATTCACCAACGTATACAATAAATTTTGCATACCAGAATATACCTACTTCGCAACATCTTGTGCTATTAATAGAAATAGTGGTATTGTTGTATTTGTTAAATCTTGCTATTCAAACATCGCAGTGGAAGAAGTACCTATGCAGCGAGTTAATTGCTTAGATATTAATCTAAATGTAAATAAAATGTGTTTTAATATTATTGCAATTTACCGAACACACGGATCAAACGAGTACACATTTATGGATGAATTTAGAAGCATTATCTTATCAAAAAAAAATAAACAGAACATAACAATAATCGGCGATTTCAACATAGATGTTTCAAACGAAAATAGTAACAGAATAAAAACTGAATTTATCAATTATATGACGGAAATGAATTTCATATTGTGTATAAATAAATATACTAGAGAAATTACGGGTCAACGTCCATCTTGTATCGACCACATATGGAGTAACACTAAAGATACCGACAAATTACACACGATAATATTAAAAAATAATATTACTGATCATCACACTTGCATCTATATACAAAAACTTAATATTAATAATTATATTGATTCAAAATGCAATACTTTTACAAAAAATTCACTAAACTATCATAAATTAAGCCTAAAAATAAAAACAGAAACATGGCGTTCCGTATTAGAATCAACATGTGCTGAAACATGCGCAAATATTTTTGATAATATACTATGCAATTATATTACAGCATCAACAGATATTAAAACCATAAAAATTAAATCAAAATTCAAAAAAATAAAACCATGGATTTCACATGGCTTAATCGTGTCTATTAGAAAAAAAGAAGAGTTATATCGCTTGACAAAGAAATTTCCCTTAGATAAAAAAATATACACAGATTATAAAAAATTTAGGAACAAATTAACCTGTTTACTAAAAACAACTAAAGAAAACTTTTACAAAAATGAAATTGATGTGGCTAAACAAAATGTAAAACATATATGGAAAACAATAAATGAAATAAATAGTAGAAAAAACAAAAAAAACTCAAATTAAAAAAATTAATATCGGAAAAAATTCTATTAATGCCCTAATGGAACCGACAAAATGTGCTAATGCCTTCAATAAATATTTCGCTAACGTCGGACAAAATTTAGCTACACGGATTGATGAAAATTATAAAATAGATAATTTCGAAAAGGACTGTCACAAACAAAATAATCTGTCAGTTTTCAAACCGGTAACAACAGATGACATAAAAAATATTATAAGTGAATTAAAAGGTGCATCTGCGCCAGGGTTTGATGGAGTCACAGTAGAAATGTTGAAAAATTATAATGAATTATTAATTCCAATTACACACATTATAAATATTAGTTTAAATAGTGGAATATTCCCCTCCGTTTATAAAAAATCTATTGTAACACCCGTTTTTAAATCTGGCAGCCCTGAAGAAATATCAAACTATCGACCCATATCTGTTGTCTCAAACATTGCAAAAATTTTCGAAAAGATCGTAAAAAAGCAACTTTTATACTATATTGAAAATAATAAAATAATTAGTCCTAGCCAATTTGGATTTAGAGAGAAACTAGGCACTCATGATGCCATTGCAGAACTAACTTCAACTATATACCGTGCATTAGATAAAAAAAATAAATGCCTTGGCATTTTCATTGATTTACGTAAGGCTTTTGATAGTATCTCCCATACAAAACTAATTAATAAATTAAATGATATCGGTATTATTGGTAAGGTAAGGTATTGGCTGCAAAGCTATCTAACTCAAAGAAACCAAAAAGTAAAACTTAATAACTCACTTAGCGTAGATGAAACCTTAGAATTTGGAATTCCCCAAGGGACTGTTATTGGACCGATTTTATTTATAATTTACGTTAACCATATGTTTAAATTATCACTTAATGGTAAACTTATATCCTTTGCTGACGACACTGCAATAATTATCGAAAAAAAGACATGGAACGAAATTACCAATGCAGCGAATCAGTATATGAAGGTTATAAAAAATTGGTTCGATGGCAATTTATTATCACTTAACACAGAAAAAACATATTGTATTCCTTTCACTCTACAAGAAGATGTGCCAAATAACCTAATTAACATAACAATTCATTCTAAAAACTGTGTAAATGACGGTACATGTAATACGGACTGCGCGAAACTAAATCATAAATCCAATATAAAATATCTTGGTATCTTAATAGATAAAAATGTTAAATGGAAAGACCATATTAATCTCACTGTTGAAAGAATAAGAAAACTTATCTATATTTTCTATAATATACGAAATATTTTAAATAAGAAAACTATCAAAATTGTCTATTATGCATTAATTCAGTCCTTATTGCAGTACGGGATTATTGGGTGGGGAGGGGCTTTTAAGGCTTCTTTACAGCCCATAATTACAATTCAAAGAATAATTATAAAAATCATCCTTAGAAAACCATATGACTCCCCTACTTTAGAGATATTTCAGGAATTTAATGTACCATCTATAACAGAATTGTATAAGAGAATCGCCTTATATCAAATTTATAAAGAATATTTTATTTATAAAATTCACCCCTCAGATAGCATAAGCAATAGATTCAAAACAAATGGCTTAATAGCCATTCCTATGCTTAGAACGACCACGGCTCAGCACCACTATTCGTATTTAGGTGTGAGATGGTACAATATATTATTGTCCAAAAATAAAATTAGTGTAACCGAAACTGTGAATTATGAACAATTCAAAAAGTTAATTAAGTCCCTAAAATTGGATAATGATATATTGTACCCCTAATTTTCTTACACTTACTCACTCTGTAAAAAATATATATTAATTTGATTGTCTTTAAAAAAAACTACTTTTCTTAATTTTTCTTGATATATTGTACCCTTAATTTCCTCACGCTTACTTAATCTGTAAAAAGATGAATTATTTTAATTATCTTTAAAAAAACAATTTTCTAATTTGTGTACCTATGTTAATATTATATTTGTATTTATTTCAAAAGTTTTTGATTATTGTTTAAAAAATCATTAGAACTAAATGTAAAGACTCCTCCCATAAACACGAGCTCCTGGAGCTCAACTTATGGAGAAATAGAATAATAATGAACAAATTATTTATAAGTCTGCATATTGTTATCATTTATAATGTTAAATAATAAATAAAAAAAAATAAAAAAAATAAAAAATATAAAGACGACGAGAAAAAACTTAAATGCTATGGACATGTTAAATGTTTCAACTACAAGACAAAGTTATCGAAAAAAACGACCAACTGGTGGGAAACTTTGAAAAAATAATGAAAAGCGCATCAACACCATCCTATGCACAGGTATTATCAACAACCAAAGTCACTCCTCGAGAAGAAGAGAGATTCTCAATCATCATTTCGTCGACCAAAAATAATGCTAAAGCAGAAGAAATTGAAAAGATAATAAAAAAAGAAATAAATTTAAGCAACATAAAGATAGGAATAAATGGTTTGAGAAAAACAAAAGAAGAAAAAATAATAATATCATGCCCAAAAAAGGAATATGCAAATACCTTAACCGCCGAAATAAAAAAACTGAATACCGATTTGGTGGTAAATGAAATTCAAAAGAAAAGACCAAAAATAATAATAAAAGGATTAAAATCCAATCTTACTGAAGACGAAATAGTTTGCGGAATAATTACCCAGAACGAAGGAATTGAAGATGTTTACAAGGAAAGTGAAGACAACAAAATCACACTTATAACGGAGATAAAAAACACAAACATAAACGAAAAGCAGCGCCAGTTCACTAGCTACATCATGGAAACTAGTGGCAAAATGCGAAAAAGTCTCCTTGCACTCGGTAAACTAAATATACAGTTTCAACGAGTAAAAATTGAAGATTGCGATCCACTGACTCAATGTTTTCATTGCTGTATGTTCATGCATACGGCTAAAAGATGCCTACACCGAACCAGCCCTCCAATTTGCCCACACTGCATGGGCGATCACATCCTTTCAAAATGTCCGAGAAGAGAAAAAACAGTACCAGCATGTGTAAACTGCACCAGACAAAATTCTAAATATGGAGAAAAAAACACCACGGACCACGCAGCCAACAGTATTAGGTGCAACTATAGAAACAAAATGCTGAAAATTGCGAGGGATCGCATCGATTACGACTAATGATGCATATTATTAATTACAAGTGTAACGAAAACCTAAATAATATGCACAATAATTCAAAAAAATATTACGAAAAGCCCGCCCGCAAAGTGTTAACACGCAGTGATAATGTTCAAGCCAACACATATAATATTATAATTGCAAATGTGAAGTGTATTCCCAGCGCCAACATTATTGTTAATTTTATTACTACCTCAAAATGAACGACTTTATAATAAACGCAATAGATAATTCATATAAAATAGACGAAAGGATTTTTGACACGGTAAATAATACAAACGATTTTATAGATATAAAACCTACAGCCAGCCTAATAATAATACACATGAACGTTAGATCTTTGGAAAAAAATTTCGAAGAATTTCTAATAACTATTAAACAATTAAATAGAATTGACTGTATAATATTATCAGAAACGCATTCATCGAGTGAAATTAATTATAATATACCGGGTTACTCGTACTATGCAACAAAATATAAAATTAACAGAAATAGCGGCGTCGCCATATTTGTATCAAATATTTACGTTGTCACAAGTGTAAATGAAATAATGGTGAATAATGTCAATTTATTAAACTTGGAGATAAATTTTATGAATTATTCATTTAATATCATTGCTATTTATCGGACACACTCTTCTGCTATAACCACATACATAGAAGAATTTAAAAAAATATTACAACATCATAGAAACAAAAAAACAATACTCATCGGAGATATTAACTTAAATATCGCTAATGACTACTCCTCTAACGATAAAGATAACTATTTAAATATGTTAGCAGAATTAAATTACATTTCATGTATAAATTCATACACCAGAAACATTATCGGACAACGACCATCTTGTATCGATCACATATTCACAAACACCAAAGATATACAAAATATATCATCTGCGGTAATTAAAACATCTGTAACGGATCATTTTGCATGTATATTTAAATATGACTACAAACATCAAAACCTCTCATTACCAACCACAACGGCCGTTAATAATACTGATAAATACAACTATAGTATTAATATAAATTCTCTCACTAAAATATTAAGTAACGAAAAAGAATGGCAAGAAATATATCAATGTAACGATGTAGAAGAATGCTGCAAAATATTTGATAAAAAACTGAGTTTTCACATAAATGCTTGTAGAAATATTAAATCTAACAAAACATCGTCAAAACTAAAGCCAATCAAACCATGGATAACTCACGGATTAATCATCTCAATTAGACACAAAGAAACACTCTACAAACAATATACAAAACAACCGGAAAATATAACATTACAAAAACATTTCAAAGCTTATAAAAAAAAACTTACATATCTAATAAAAAACACAAAGGATGACTACTACAAACAAAAACTTGAATTATCTGGAAATGACAGTAAAAGGATTTGGTCCATCATAAATGAAATTGTCGATAAAAAACATTTAAAAAATAAAACAATCAACAATGTAAATCATAATGATTCAAAAATCTGCTGTAAAGATAAACCTCTAGAAGCCGCAAATGTATTTAACAATTTTTTTGCTAATGTAGGAAAAAACCTCGCTAAAAAAATCCAACAAGGCCTTACCCCAAATGACCCAAATACTAAAGTAAATAATGAGCATAAATTTGAATTATTTCAACCAACAACACCAGAAGAAATTGAACAAATTATTACAGGTATGAAAGGAGGTTCTGCCCCTGGTTTTGATGGGGTCACAATACAAACACTGAAATGTATAAAATCACAAGTATCAAAACCATTAACTCATATAATCAATACAAGTTTTCAAAGCGGAGTTTTTCTATCCATGTATAAACAATCTGTAATTATACCAATATTTAAAACCGGCAATCCGGAAGAACCAACCAATTACCGCCCTATTTCTTTACTATCAAACATTGCAAAAATATTTGAAAAAATTGCCAAAAAAAGAATAACTCAGTTCATAAAGATTAATAATATAATTCACGAAAATCAGTTTGGATTCATGGAAAACAAAAGCACAAAAGACGCCATTGCTAAATTATCTAGTACCATACAAGACGCTTTAGACAAATCATTAAAATGTGTTGGTATTTTTGTTGATCTCCGAAAAGCCTTCGACAGCATATCTCATGTCAAACTAATACAAAAATTAAAGATCGTAGGTTTTAATGACACAGCATTAAGTTGGCTAAAAAGTTATCTTCACCAAAGAACACAAGTTGTAAAAATTAATCACGCATCTAGTCTACCACTCACAAGTGATTTTGGGATACCACAAGGTACTGTTTTAGGTCCTTTACTTTTTATCATGTACGTAAACGATATTTTCAAACAAAACCTCAGTGGAACAGTTATATCTTACGCAGATGATACAATTATCATAATTAAGGGTAATGACTGGAAAATTGTAAATGAAAATGCAAATAATGACATCCAAATCCTAAAAAACTGGTTCGATACAAATCTACTTACAATTAACGCAAAAAAAAACAGTTTATATACCATTCACAATAAATAAATTCAAAACTAACCCCAACATTCATATAATAATACACAACAAAAAATGTAACAAAGATGTTTGTAATAAATCATGTACCATACTAAACCAAACAACTGAAATAAAATACCTCGGTGTAATTGTAGACCAACATATGAAATGGAACAGACACATATGTGAACTTGTTAAACGCATTAGAAAATGTATCTATATATTCATTAGATTAAGAAATGTTCTCAAGATAAACAACCTGAAAAAAGTCTATTACGCACTAGTCCAATCATTACTTCAGTATGGAATCATTGGGTGGGGAGGTGCATATGAAAAATTTTTAAGCTCTGTTAAAGTGGTACAAAAACTAATTATCAAAGTAATTTTGAAAAAAAAACCAACTTTCTCTTCAGCATCATTGTTCAAAATTTTCGAAGTACCAAAAATTGAAGACCTCTACAAAAAAGATGCAATATTACAAATATATAAAGAAACTGTAGTAAAAAAACTTAAATTTAACTCTTCCTTAAGGCATAATTTTAACATCCAAATTCCTCTATTTTCAACACAACAAATGCACAATAACTACATTTACAAAGGCATAAGATATTTTAATAGTCTTCCCGAAGAAGTGAAAAAAATACCAGATTTTATTTTATTCAAAAAGAAGGTCAAATTTATCTTTAAAAAAAATTAATATCACCTATCAAATGTTATAACATCAATTCATGTTACAACCAAAATTAACGTCACAATCCTCTTTTAAGTTTATATTTATTGTACTGTAATAATGTTAATTACTGATATAAACATGAAATAATTGTCAAATAACTCCTACGCCAAGCTCAAGAGCTAGCACTCTTCATTGGAGTAGAAATTCAACAACATATGTTTTACACTATTACTTATTATTACCTAATGTTATGTACAATGTAACAATGTTATAAGTTAAACAATAAAAAATAATAAAAAAATAAAAATAAAAAAATGTGAAAAACCTATATCAGGTATATTATTTTCATAGTTAACGAACCTAGTGAACTTTGAGCCGGAGAAAACTTAAACATTTTGTTTAAAAGCTTTAAAAAATGTATTTTGTGGTAATCTACATTACACGATTTTTATTGTCACACTTAAATACAACTTAAACAAAACTTACACAAGTGACAATCCCGGGACCCACATTTTTCAAAAACTAAATATTATAGGTTAAATGTACGTTTTTTTAATTTTAAATTATCAATCATAAATCTTTACAAAACATAAGAGATAGAATGCAAAATTAAATAAAAACAGTGGAATTTTCGCTATTTAACATATCAAATTTCCTTCCGCAATTTCACACCTCTTAAACACAATTTTACACAATAATGATATCTCCCTTACTAAAAATTATGTTTCCTTATAATAAATGACAAACTTTTACAACTTGTGTACATAAAACAACAATGGATTTGAACATAAAAATAATGACAATAGGTGAAATTACACTATTTAAGCACTAAATTCATCTTGAATGATCTGGGATTGAATCTTCACATCAATCATCAATTTACACATCGTTTTACAGTCCGTCCAACAATAGCCCACGTTTGATAGTGTACTATATTTGAGGTAAATATGATATTTAAAGTAGGTACTTAGTCCGGGTCTTGACTCGCCATATTAACAAATTTACTGGAAAAATAAAAAAAAATTACGTAAGTGAAGTGGTGGATCTCTGGGACCTTCATGATTCTCGTAAGTAGATTTTGTATTTATGTAATAGAGCTGCCTATCGTCCTGCACGATCTCAGTCAGAATGTATGGTAGGAAGGTACCGAGACGCGCTGGCTCAGTGGTGAATAGGACGAGAGAGGCAGCAGAGAGTCCCATGGAGCCACGACGTAACTTATGGTTAGCTACACATATCTGAAAACTGTTTTGTAATGGCTCCATTCCATTACTTTGTTTGACATCGAACCTGCAACCTTTCAACCCAAAGGAAATCTAAAAAGACCACCACGCCACGAATTGCTGAGGATAGAGACCTTCACCAATTTCCGTGGTGAGCAAGGCTCCGTCACTTCTCGCGGTCTCGCTCTTGGCCAGTGACCAAGCAGCCAAGGTGCTGATAATACGAACAAAGCGCACTTGAGATGTCTACTAGCGTTGGCCCTGGAACCAAGGATACCGGACGCCAGTGATACTTGATCACACCAACGCATTGGTGACCTTCCTCTGCTTCTCCTGCCAGACGCTTTGCCATTTATGAATTTATCCAAGTTTGATGAGAAACTTGTCCAAAGTATCTCAAAATACATTGTAGACTGTCAGTTGAAAGCCTATTGTAGGTGCCTAGCTCTTCCAGAATGGAGACATTTGTCATTTGATCAAACTTAGGAAATTAAATACAGGGAAAGTAAATGTAGGAACACAATACAGGTTGCAAACTAAAAATAATAAATTTGTCGAGAAGAATCATTTTATTAGGATAGAAGACACAAATTACAGTTATTTTTTTCATGGTCGTTTTTCTTGCGGACTGTAAACAAATTTTCTTCAAATCCTTAATGTTTTTTCCATAGATTATTTTGGTTATCGTTTATGCAGCTTTTATCTGAAAAGATATATGAAATTTATAATCGAACCTAGTCTGTAAAATGAACATGATTATTTTTTCGACCTGGTCCACCAAATTTGTGTATAAGGGGAGGGTGGAATTTGGACCTGATTAATAGGTGATTGCTAAACAAGGGCAATCCTCGTGTCGTGTGGACGCGTCTTCTCGAGGCGGTATACACCCAAGACGTATCCACACATTGCGAGGCGTGCGCTTCTAAGTTGCCTCGCACGGCCTGCCTCGCACCGTGTGAACGAAGCTATTTATGATTGGTTGTCATACACCGAGAATTCTCAAAAAAATTCAAATTAAAAAACATCTATTGTACAAAATAATCAGGAAGTAATAAGGGTATAGCTTAAATGTACAACCTATTTCTTACAACTAACCCTATTGAATGAGTAAACGTAATATACAAATAGAAGAAAATATATTTAATTCATGTTAAGTATTAGGTGTTGTGACATTTGTTTTAAGTGACAATTTAGTTTCATTATTTTTCAAAAGGGGTAAATTTATAATTCTCTTTTCTCTTTTGGATTGTGATGTTTGGATACTCACATAAAATAAACGAGACAAACATACTCCAAAAAATTTTTTGTTTAGAATATGAGAAGATTTATTGACAGGCGGCCCTTGAAGAAACACATTCACACGGAACAGGGCGCAGGGACGGACAGTCAGGTTTGGAACTTGAGTGCGTTGACAGCTCCATGAAATCTATACAAATGAGAAGTGTTGTGTGAAATTGCAGTGAATTAGTGGATTCAGATGGTGTTAATAGTATTGTGGAATTTTGAACTAAAGTGAAATATTATTGAACCGGTTTTGTGCGAAGTGAAAGTGGTTGGACTCAGTGGAAAAACAATTAATAATAATGACAATAATAATAATTGGATAATTTGTAGAGCGCCGTTTTGTAAAAACCCACCTCAGGGGCGCCAGGTGTTGTGCAATCGCGATTGTGTTATAAAGTTGTGTTGATTTAAACTTGATTTCGTATACAGTTCGAACTAGATTGCTTGTCTTAAAAACATGAAAATAATAAAAATATTGATTGCGTTTTAAAATAGAGTGAATGTACTTAAAGGCAGGAAGTGTTTAATCGGGCTAAGTTATTGATTTGGCGAGATGGCATTCTATCCACGGAGACCGAAACCCAGAGAATCAAATAGATTATTAACTGTGGGTTCGAATCCTAACAGATTAGGGAGGTACAATTTTATTTACAGGAATATTTAATTACCCTTTTATAAGCGTAGGGAGGAGGTCGAAAATTAAAGTGATTTAGCTATATAGTGTAACCAGGTAAGCTTCACGCTGAGAATGAGAGGTGCCTAACTGGGTGAGTTTTTTATATTATTTATTAAATTCCAGAGGACCCCCTTTAAAAGACGGATACAACTAAGTTTACGACACCTGCCGCCCAAATAATGTTATCATTAAAAGGAATACCCTAGACGGATTGTCAATCAGCTGTGAGTGAGAGACAGGCCAATGACTTTTCATATATAGGCCGAGAGGCGCGGAGTACAGTCAGTCAAAGGGGAAGTTTTGCTAGCGTATGCCGTCCCAAATTGAAAGCGTTCGGATGCAACCAGACGGAACAAAATGAAAACTTTTCTTCTGTTATTTGACTTTTCTAATTTAATACTTTTCATCTATTGTTTGACTTTCTAAGTTACGAATTGGGATGCACGAAAACGAATCTAAAGTCGAAAGAGGGAGATGGTAATCTCCGAAATAAAACTACCAACCGAACAACTTTTCTCAACAGGTATCTTTCGAGAGGTAGGCAGCCTCTTTAAATTAAATGCAAAACATCAAACCAATTATCCGTTTATACCTTACCTGAGAGGATAGGTATTCAGTAGGAGTTACCCATACCTAATACACGAGGATGCTAGTAACCTCATAAAATAAATACTGGAACCAAATATTAAAATACAGACAGTCCTCATCCCAAATTTGGCATATCGAGTAGACCTTACATATATCTCACATGATAATTGGCTGAATGGGTAGGCACACAACCTATCGTTAATAAGCGGGCAAAATGTCGACATGATCGTCGTGTGTTATTTATGTATTGACCTAGAAAGGGATGTAAATCCCCGACGACGTGGGAGTTACAACGTTTTCTAGAGGTGGCACGTAACTTAGGACCTTACGTGTCACATTTTCGCGACTAGATTCGTGATAAAGGGATGTTATGGTTTTCCCCTTCTACACTCAGTAAAGTAGTTTATCCTGGAGGTGTTTGAGATTGGGGCAATTCTGAAATTGGTGAAGAGACCTGGTTTTCTTTATTCTGGCGTGAAGGTTGCCGATTTGGAACAAGGGGAGACCCGGCCGGTTGTGATATCCAGACACGCAGATATCGATTGCCTTGTTCGAATTATCATCCATCAGTTTTGTTTGGTAAGCGGAGGAGCCAGTCTTAACTTGAAAAAAATTCATTTCCTTTCCTCTCCTTCCCCTCCCAAAATATATACATGGATGGCGCCGACAACTAACACCATAAATTTATCGTATGTATATCACATATATAAAATCTAACACTTTATTATACTCACATAACCCTACGATAGATAGAATCGCGTAGCTAGTTGGGGGAGCAGGCGACTTAGAAGATAAGGTTTATGAAATGGTTTTAAAACACAGCGGTAATGGATTCAACTCACTCTATCTCAAAAGAACCGAGGGATACCACACATACATACATAACTAGGATTCTAAACCGAGAAACAAAAAACCAACACAACGTTCGGTGAAGCCTTTTTATACTGAACCGTCACGTGAAATGAGTACGTTCAAGGTCGTACGTCACGTGGACAAACTAGGATGTACACACTTGAAGGGGTGTGTAATAAAGAGAGGAGCAAAGACTTGTAGAGACGGCAGGGGAGGAATTTTCCATCCCTGCGAACACATATGCAAAGCCTTATGGAAAAGCTACCTATGGGACTTTAAAAAAAAATTATCGTAGAAAGAGGAGAAGGAAAAGTTTGAAGTAAAAAGGGCAGATCATTACATCTGATGCCGCAAACCAGGAGGAGATAGATATAAAAGATGGCTTGAGTTCATTACTGTTGTTGAGGAAAAAATGGATTTCATAAACCTTATTAATTCACATTAACAGCAAAAGAAATGGTACCTATCGTCAAAAATGATAACAGAGACATCGTACTTCAAAGTCAAAATAGAATAAACAGACAGACCCGGAAAACATTGAATTCATTGTGACGACAAAAAACATCTAAAATGTTCATAAATAACGAAGCCAAAGGATAAACAAACATCGAAATCGGATTAATTATAACACAAGAATAAGATAGCTGGGACAAATCTAAAATAAACATTGCATCGGATATCGTGAAGTATATGGCATATTTTATACCGTTGATATTAGAATAACTGTAAACAATTATTGTTTATTCCAGATCTAAAAGGCAGAGAATGTTTAAGTCATAAATAACACAGACGGACAAAAAACCATCGGATCACAGCCGAGGACACAAAATAAATCAACATGAAAATAAATAACACTCGAACATAATACAAATAACGCATTGAGATGAAAAAAAACACAAAGTTAAGTCAAGTACTGTTATGTAATAAACAAAACTCGGAGTTTAAAATTCTAAAATAAACAAGTGTGACATGACATATTGAATTTCTACCCATAGCGACACGAAACACTTGAAAAAGCTGAGGGCGGAAAAAAACTCACCAATAGAACAAGCCGATAATCACGGAAACCAAAAAATAAACAGATGGTAGGTTGCGAAGAAAAAACCGAAGAACAGGGGCGCTCAACATTTTGGAAGAATTAAAATAAAATTTAAAATAAAAATAAAAAAATAAATACAGAGGTATTCGAGAAACGTAAATTACCTATAGTTATTTCTAATCCCATCGACTAACACGAGGAAGCGAGATTACCCGCTGGGCTTAGAACTAAAGGGAGGCTGTGATGTTTGGATACTCACATAAAATAAACGAGACAAACATACTCCAAAAAATTTTTTGTTTAGAATATGAGAAGATTTATTGACAGGCGGCCCTTGAAGAAACACATTCACACGGAACAGGGCGCAGGGACGGACAGTCAGGTTTGGAACTTGAGTGCGTTGACAGCTCCATGAAATCTATACAAATGAGAAGTGTTGTGTGAAATTGCAGTGAATTAGTGGATTCAGATGGTGTTAATAGTATTGTGGAATTTTGAACTAAAGTGAAATATTATTGAACCGGTTTTGTGCGAAGTGAAAGTGGTTGGACTCAGTGGAAAAACAATTAATAATAATGACAATAATAATAATTGGATAATTTGTAGAGCGCCGTTTTGTAAAAACCCACCTCAGGGGCGCCAGGTGTTGTGCAATCGCGATTGTGTTATAAAGTTGTGTTGATTTAAACTTGATTTCGTATACAGTTCGAACTAGATTGCTTGTCTTAAAAACATGAAAATAATAAAAATATTGATTGCGTTTTAAAATAGAGTGAATGTACTTAAAGGCAGGAAGTGTTTAATCGGGCTAAGTTATTGATTTGGCGAGATGGCATTCTATCCACGGAGACCGAAACCCAGAGAATCAAATAGATTATTAACTGTGGGTTCGAATCCTAACAGATTAGGGAGGTACAATTTTATTTACAGGAATATTTAATTACCCTTTTATAAGCGTAGGGAGGAGGTCGAAAATTAAAGTGATTTAGCTATATAGTGTAACCAGGTAAGCTTCACGCTGAGAATGAGAGGTGCCTAACTGGGTGAGTTTTTTATATTATTTATTAAATTCCAGAGGACCCCCTTTAAAAGACGGATACAACTAAGTTTACGACACCTGCCGCCCAAATAATGTTATCATTAAAAGGAATACCCTAGACGGATTGTCAATCAGCTGTGAGTGAGAGACAGGCCAATGACTTTTCATATATAGGCCGAGAGGCGCGGAGTACAGTCAGTCAAAGGGGAAGTTTTGCTAGCGTATGCCGTCCCAAATTGAAAGCGTTCGGATGCAACCAGACGGAACAAAATGAAAACTTTTCTTCTGTTATTTGACTTTTCTAATTTAATACTTTTCATCTATTGTTTGACTTTCTAAGTTACGAATTGGGATGCACGAAAACGAATCTAAAGTCGAAAGAGGGAGATGGTAATCTCCGAAATAAAACTACCAACCGAACAACTTTTCTCAACAGGTATCTTTCGAGAGGTAGGCAGCCTCTTTAAATTAAATGCAAAACATCAAACCAATTATCCGTTTATACCTTACCTGAGAGGATAGGTATTCAGTAGGAGTTACCCATACCTAATACACGAGGATGCTAGTAACCTCATAAAATAAATACTGGAACCAAATATTAAAATACAGACAGTCCTCATCCCAAATTTGGCATATCGAGTAGACCTTACATATATCTCACATGATAATTGGCTGAATGGGTAGGCACACAACCTATCGTTAATAAGCGGGCAAAATGTCGACATGATCGTCGTGTGTTATTTATGTATTGACCTAGAAAGGGATGTAAATCCCCGACGACGTGGGAGTTACAACGTTTTCTAGAGGTGGCACGTAACTTAGGACCTTACGTGTCACATTTTCGCGACTAGATTCGTGATAAAGGGATGTTATGGTTTTCCCCTTCTACACTCAGTAAAGTAGTTTATCCTGGAGGTGTTTGAGATTGGGGCAATTCTGAAATTGGTGAAGAGACCTGGTTTTCTTTATTCTGGCGTGAAGGTTGCCGATTTGGAACAAGGGGAGACCCGGCCGGTTGTGATATCCAGACACGCAGATATCGATTGCCTTGTTCGAATTATCATCCATCAGTTTTGTTTGGTAAGCGGAGGAGCCAGTCTTAACTTGAAAAAAATTCATTTCCTTTCCTCTCCTTCCCCTCCCAAAATATATACATGGATGGCGCCGACAACTAACACCATAAATTTATCGTATGTATATCACATATATAAAATCTAACACTTTATTATACTCACATAACCCTACGATAGATAGAATCGCGTAGCTAGTTGGGGGAGCAGGCGACTTAGAAGATAAGGTTTATGAAATGGTTTTAAAACACAGCGGTAATGGATTCAACTCACTCTATCTCAAAAGAACCGAGGGATACCACACATACATACATAACTAGGATTCTAAACCGAGAAACAAAAAACCAACACAACGTTCGGTGAAGCCTTTTTATACTGAACCGTCACGTGAAATGAGTACGTTCAAGGTCGTACGTCACGTGGACAAACTAGGATGTACACACTTGAAGGGGTGTGTAATAAAGAGAGGAGCAAAGACTTGTAGAGACGGCAGGGGAGGAATTTTCCATCCCTGCGAACACATATGCAAAGCCTTATGGAAAAGCTACCTATGGGACTTTAAAGAAAAATTATCGTAGAAAGAGGAGAAGGAAAAGTTTGAAGTAAAAAGGGCAGATCATTACAGGATTAGTTAAAACATTTGTTTGGTTTACTGAATTTCCACAAATATTTATTTCGTATTTAATTATTTAATAAATGTACCATTGATTACTCGATCGATATTCTTTATTTTTCTAAGTGTGTCTGTGTGATTCGATTTTATTATTAGAGTTTACATTCCGGGCAAAATTTCAGAACTTGTGTTTTGCGTTGAATAGCCGAGAACTAGAATAATTATGTGCAAACGGGCAAAACGCAACCTGTTAACTTTGAACCCAGAACAAAGCGTAGCAGGCTTACCTCTCTTCCACGTCTAAAATTACATTAGATAGATATTCCAAGATTACTCACCCGTTTCCCCCTCTCTTCCATACAACTCGTATTTATTTAAACTTAGTTTAATCACTATCCTCACTGTTACCCCTTTCATCCAATTTACCTTCTGGGGCTTTTGTGATGGTTAACAATATCTTTGGCAAATTGATGATCTTTATCGCATCGGTTAACTATTTATGTATTTCGTCAGCAAGGTCACACTTTACTAACGAAGTTAGAACGCAAAGTAACAAGACCACTAAAACGGGTGACTTGAAAATTATCATTACTATATACTTTGCACGAAGAAGACGACAGGAACAATGTTAACTACAACGATAGTTGTTTCGTTATGATCTCTCTTGCAAATTATTCGAGTCATTTATATACACATATGTAACACTTCAGATATGGATTTTATCCTTATGGGAAATGTTATCAGTACTAATTGACTTGTTGACAAGTCTGCAGTCATTGCAAAACATTTTGTGGAAATAACCTACTGTTGCTATTGTATTAAAACAAATAATATTATGATGATTGTTTATAGTGATAATCAAAAAAAATCTATCCTGCAAAGCAGGAAATCTATGCTGCAAGAGGCCGCTAAATGTAAGACAGAGAAATCTGCTGCAAGAGGCCGCTAAATGTAAGACAGAGAAATCTGCTGCAAGAGGCCGCTAAATGTAAGACAGAGAAATCTGCTGCAAGAGGCCGCTAAATGTAAGACAGAGAAATCTGCTGCAAGAGGCCGCTAAATGTAAGACAGAGAAATCTGCTGCAAGAGGCCGCTAAATGTAAGATAGAGAAATCTGCTGCAAGAGGTCGCTAAATGTAAGACAATGAAATCAAATAAAAAGAAAACCGAATTAAATTAGAAACTTTATTAAAGTTAAATCATCGCGGGTATATAAACAAAAACTGACTAAAATTCCAAAAAACTCATCGCAGTCATCTTTGAAAATATTTGTAAATAAAAGCACACTCGAATATGTATTGGGAGCATGTATGATCTTCAAAAATGTTGATTCCCGGAATCATCTCATGAAACAAACGTCATAGTTAAAAGAGATTTAAGATATGGCAGATATTCATGTGGCAATTATTGTTATAATGGGACAGTACCTACACAAAAGCGAATATTAGGTAGTAATTATCTAACATGCTAAGTATAATAGGTATAAGTTAAAAAAAAACAAGACAAAATCTTCACGTGGGATCAAAATAAAAATTTCGCAAATGTGTACACAGTTAATAAATTTAAAATCACTCTCCTGAAAATTTGTTGGTTTTGACTTGTATTCTTTATGCTACAAAATGCTTTAGAGAACGAATCCATTAACTGTGGGGTGTAAAAACAGATCGTAAATGCCTCAAAATAAAGATCCAAAAAAACTTCTAAATTATGCAAAAGTTATTGTCTCAACCTCTGAAATTATGTACACAATATTTAAAAATTTATAATGTCTGTTATGAACAAATTCTGAATACACTATTATTTAAAAAAAATTATTTGCCATAGCGGGAAACTTTTTGTACATTCAAATATATCAGCTTTTCAGTCTGGAGGTTGTGATATCAAATGTATTTTTAATATAATTCAGGGTGTCCGTGGGTTAAGTGGAAATTAAAAAAAAACTTTTTTCGAACTTTTTTTCTCATGCAAAAATATTTAGCATTTAAGAATATTTACTTTCCCATACAAACAACTCATTTTTTTACCGAAAACTACATTAAAGCATTAGAATTCCTAAAAAACTAATAATATGTATCTTTTTACTTCAAAAATCACGTAGAATCATCCCCCTAAGTACGTTGACGTTACCCCCGGACACCTGTATAATATCAAAATTAAATTAAAAAATATATTTAAAAAAAAATTTAAGGGTGTATTGTCTGCGGTGGAATTAAAATGACCAGATGATCAACTACTCAGATGCAAATATACATATACAAGTTGAGTTTTAATAAAAAAGCTAAAATCAAAATCTAAAATTAAAACTAAATCCAACACCACTCGAGCACCTTGATTCTATTCACGATCAGCATCTGGATGTTTTCCTGTGTAAATTTGACATATGAGCGGGTAGTTGGTATCCGCATCACATACCCGCCCCGACCTTGATACCATATGCGATGGCCTGTCCAGGTCATGTAGTACAGTCTTTGATCTTAGTGTCTTAATTTTTTTTAATTTCTATCAACTCAACTCAAACGCATACTCATTGGCAATAAGACCGTTTCAAGCAGCTCGCTGAGTTGTATAGTATTTTGTTACCGCTTGCCAAAAAGTCAAGTGAAAAAAATAAAATCACATTGGAAAATCCAAATGGCCTAGCCACTGTGCAGGCCACATCGCTCATCAGAAGTAAAGCGAATAAGAATTCAATTAACTTTTTACTAACAGTATGATAAAAAGCAAAGATTCTTACCCTTGAATCACCAGTCGCGATCACCTCCACCGTCACGTTCTTCTTTAATTGGTGTAAGATTCAATCCATCTACTAATTTGCTGAATAATCTTATAAACAAATCTTTATTTCTGTCTACTGTTTTCTCGATGTCCGCCTCGTATACTTTTAAATAATAAGTCCAAAGATCTGCCCAATCGCAATAAACAAGAGGGAATATACAAAGTACCGAAACAATAAGTACAGATGTTTTGAAATACATTGTTGTAAAAAGATAAGCAAAATCAATTTATTTTCGCGATACTAACCCGGAGAATATAGAAGTATGACTATGAGAAGCAGTGTAACTAAACTCAGAAGCAAACGACGGCTTTTATTAATTCTCACTCACCTAATACCACAAACCAATCACATAACAGGAAACAGGATGCAGTTTAAAATTGCATGTCATCGCGGTTTTCCTGGATTTGAGAGCATTTGAACCTATAGACAAGAAATGCATAATTCAAAAACTTTCCAAACATTAAATAAATAGAACTCCGCGAAATTTGGGAAAAAATATTACACATCCACGAAAGTTGGCGCGACAGTTTCCGAGCTAATGAAGATTTCATTGGGTGCACCGCAAGGGTCTGGTCTCGGACTCTTCCTACTTATAATGTACATATACACTGACAATGTTATAAAAGCAATTGAATATCATACATACACATACATATCAGGGGAAAATATTTCATTCTGTGTAACGAACAATGAAAAATTTCAGCAACTTCTCTAGAAGTTACGAAAAACTGACTCCCTCGGCCACGACTCACTTCGATCGGTTTTTCTCTTCGTGTTTTCAATTTATTTACACATATTTTTTGAAAATCTGACATATTTTCCAACTCTATGTGACCTTTATAACAGGTGGGCCGCTGTGCCCCAATTTCCCGCCCGGCGAAGAAGCACTGAAATGTTATTTAAGAGAAGCCAAATGTGTATATTCTTAGTATACCTTATATTGTAGGTAATAGACATTAAAATCGATTGACAAAAGGAGTCTAGAAACAATCGATTTCAAGCAAAAAACTGGTTTTTATTTTTTGTGTAAATAATTTTATAAGAAAGCAAAAAAGTAAATCAAGTGAAACTATCACAGATAATCTTAGCTATAATACTGTATTTTTAAAAAGTTGTTTCCTTTACGCGTTCATACATTTCTATTAAAAAAAAAATTTTAGTACTTTGCATTTATATTTTGTATTGAGTTACTGATTTTTTAATTGTATTATACTCAAGCAAAACGATAAGAAAACCTTCAATTTATCTAAATCATATTTTTTGGTATTCATAATGTACATCAATTCGTTATAAAGATTATTCAAAATAGTGATTTAGCATTAAGCTTCGACTTAGGGGTTATTAACACGTCGATATTTGCGGTGCTTGACACGAGCCCTTAATTGTATGCGTTTGTTTTTACGAGGACGTACGAAAGAATTTATTATTTGTCTTTGTTGAAGAAAATTTTAATTCAGGCCAAATCCAGAAATATGAACAGATAAATTTATAAAAGAGCTCTTAGGATTATGCCACTGAGATAGAAGTTGGGCGAGTCAGTGTCAAAGTGTGCCAGGTGATATTGCAAAAAAATATATCTTAAAATAATAGAAAATATTTATATTACACATATTATACACAACGGTACAAAGAATAACAACATATTGCCTAATTTTTTTATTGTTTCAGTTATTATTTTATTTTATTTTTTTATATTTATTATTAATTTTTAATTTTAGTTCGTTCAATTTGATTTAATTTCAATAGAGTTCGTTTCATTTCCTTACATATTTTGTATCTTGTATAATCGTATAATTATAGGGGCCTCTGCAAGTGTAAGGCTCAGCGAGGCTAACATTCCCAAATTATGTTTTATAAAAAACCACTGCTAATGCATCAGTAAAAATAAATTTAACAATTTTATGCATTTCACATACGGATAATGATATTATAATGGATAAGGAATATGATTGAATTAAATGTTTTCAAAAAAATCTTTACGGTCGTGAGAAAATTTTGATAAACAATGTATTAAATACGTCAAACTTTTTTTGGTCCTTAGAAATATTGCCCTGCAAAACTTCTTTTCTTTACCAGGCCTCCCTTCCAAATGACGCAATTATTCACTTGTCTTCGTGAAATGCGCTCGTCACCTCTCTTGGCTGTTATTGAGATGTAGTACGTGTAAAATAATATGAAAATAAATTACCAATTTCATGAAACTTTATCATACATCATTTTACGGGAACCATTTTTTGGAAAACCAACATCACTGCCACAAGTTACTCCAAGTGGTTCACTACGTTTGGTGATTTAGCAGGGGTGCCCAGGTTCATCGGGTGAGGTGTGTTCAGGTTTCGTCTGCCCACTAGCTGTGTGGTGCGCCAGATCGGGAGATGCCGGTTTGGGGAGATCCATCCTCTCTCGACCCATCGCCTTGCGCCGCAGTTGGAGTGAAATATTGATAAGTCCGTCACTCCTGGAATTCCTGATCCCTAGATTCCTACCCAATCATCATACCTTTTACCTTCCCAAATTTCCTCTCCTTACTTTTCTTAAAAAAGACCCCCACACAGCATCCCAAAAGATGAAGTAGACCCTGAGGGGAATTTATTTTCCTGAGGGCCTCCTGTGTGGGGTTAATGTAAAAAAAAAACAGTTTATTTATTTATAAAGTCCGAGTTTACTATTCGGTAACCAAACCCACGAATAGTGGCTATATTAAAGGAACGGCTACAACTAATCATCAGCTCCGCGGCTGACAACAACGCCTTGGCCTTGAGACATCCTCCCTGGCCACCACAATGGCACCAGGAAGACTCAACGTCCTTACCAGTGATAAACACTACCATGAGACATGGTCATTCGTCGTCAACAGTCTGGTCTCCACCGACGCGGTGTCGAGACACCGTCTTCATCGCCGTGATCATGAACAACGGATTCATATCCTCCGTGATGTAACCCACACTCATACCATACGCGGTAGGGTCTGCTATTGTTTCATCTCTCCAATGCGCAGCACACTTCCTCAGCTGATCTATGTGTCTTTTCCAAGAGTTCTGACTTCCTTAAATTTTAATAATATATAGTTTTTTCCCAATTCTTTTCTCGACAACACCTTTAGCCCAGGAACCTTTATTCGGTTGTCCGAAATCTCTTGCAAAAACATTACTGACCTACCCGAAAATTCCTGCAAATTACACCACCAAAATTCCTAATCTGATTTGATTGGCTTTTTTCAATGTTCTCATTTGCTAACCGCTCTACTGAAGACGTTCTGACTTCCTCAATCCTTTTAGGAACTAGGCTACTGAAAGTTGATTTTATCCTTCTTCCAAACATGAGGACAGAAGGTTCGACCCCCGTCATGGAATGTGGGGTGTTCCGATAATCACTTAAAAATTCATATAACCTATTTTTATAATTTGTCTGAAGTTCATTATTAACGACAATCTTCTTCGGAATTTTTTTATTATTTTTACCGAGTTCTCGGCCTGCCCATTGCTTTAAGGGTACCGAACTGCCGTAGATAAAAAATCAATATTATTACTCATTAGAAAACCTACGAACTCCTGACTTGTGAAAACGGTTCCGTTATCAGATACAACACAGTCCGGGTAGCCAAAATTTGAGAAAATTCTCCTTAATTCATTGATGGTATTGTTGAGCCTTCTTTTGGAACTTCAATGCAATCTACCCACTTGGAAAATGCGTTGTTAATAATATGGAGCCTACTCCATGTTGATTCTGAGTTAAGCCAGACTGACAAATGACTCTTAGCTGGCATCGGCCTAACTGCTGCACAATCGTTACAACTTTGAACGATTCATTCTAAGTCCTTGTTCAGTGACGGGCACCAAAAATAACCTTTGGCTAGGCCCTTTATCTTCACTTTGCTTAAATGTGACCAGAATTAAAATAAAATTGTTAATTACGTCATGAAAAATATAAGCGTAAACTACTAAACAGATTTCTTTCTCTAGAGATTACTATGAACTCGTATAAAAAACAACTTTTGTATTTGCTACCACTTGACTTGATTAACTTTTTTTCCATTTTTATTATCCACATAATCCGAAGTAAACGGAGTATTTTATAGCTTGGCGAGGTAAATTTTACCCGGAATGATTAGATAATCATCAATCCATAATACAAAGGTCGTATTTTCATTTCCTTTCCAGCATGTTGTGAAAGTGGGATTTCAATAATGCCATGCTGCTTTGGGGCGTTCATCATACCTGTATGAATATTCTGGCCTGAACCAAGGTCATTTCTCCGCTTTGATCTTGGATCGAAAATCGCCAGGGTCATATGTTAAAAGCCTGAAATAATGACTAGCATCACCACATGTTCGTGAATATGTAACATACCCCCCCCCCCCTTTGTAAAGTTACAGAATTAGGATGTAGATTGTAGGGTGTTCTAAGTGTAAATTTTTTTCTTTTATTATAATTTTTTATTGCTATTGAAAACATTGGTTTTGAATTTGTTACACCTTCATTCCCAAATTGCCCGTACTTTAGGTACACGACCTGAGGTAAGCATTTCTCATTGTTCTTTGTATTTTGTTCTGCTGAAATAGGCAGGATGGCGCCCAAACATTTAAAAATCAGTCACAATCAGAAAAATGTGCTAAGAAAAAAATAAAGAATACCAAGAATTTTACAAACTGATGAGAAATGGAAATCAATTTATTACACCTCATTTTCCAACAACATAAATGCAAAACCATTATATTTACCAAGACATAAAAAACTTCAATAATCTCCCTTCTGAACTGCGCTGTATTGTCAACCAATCAGAACAAATAAATGTAATAAATTTTTTTTTTTAAAACTCAAATTAAGCATTACACGGAAAAATCAATATTCTATACAAAAATATTATTATAACATAAAACTTATGTTAGAATCGTGGCTCCCTTATCCGGCACAAGAACTCTATTGTTAAATATTTGTGATGTATGGTAATAAGTTGGGTATTCAAGCGATAGATGGCACTAGTCATAAAGCTTACTCCAGAGTCCGTCAGATGTCGTTAAAGCGTAGCAATTGCCTGTGGGATATTATTGCCATACAACAAGCTTCTACAAACAAAGAATTACCAACCCTCGGGTAATGAACAGTGTAGCTAAATCCAGACTTATTAATTGTTACGTAAATAAACACAATTATATTAAAAGAATCTTTTACTTATCAAAGAGTTCCCAACACAGAAATCTTCAAGTAAAGCAGAGACATAACAATATTTATGTATCTATATTCCTTATATTACAATTAAAGAATAATAAATATAAAATGAAACATTTTGAAAATTGGTAGCTATGTGGAATTAATATCTTTGTACACACATACCACTTTTTTGGGTTTATTATCAAATAGTTTTGAATTGCCAATACCATGTACAGCAACTAACAAGCAAAAATATGTTTGTCTGGGGCAACGAATACTCTCAAACTGTGAACCCTGATGTCAAGAAATTTACTTTTTTTTTCTTCTGAATAAAATTTCTGGTGCCTTGGAACTATGATATATATTTATTTGACTGTAAAAAAATTAAATCTCAGGCAAAGCCGGAAAGCGAATATCTCTAATCTTATAGCGCCCTTGAGGTGATTTTGGCAGATATGTAAATCATCCAAATATTATTTATGGTGAAACAACATTTGTCGCAGTGCCTTGAAAAAGACATGGCTATGTTCGAAAATAGCTGATTTAAAACTCAAATAACTTAGTGTATGATTACTGAAAATATTATAAATATATATATTTCTATACTATCAAAATAGAATAACGAAAGTTTATAATACATATCATTTTCCTATCTTTGTACAGATAGTTTCAGCACCGAAAGCCTTTTTAAAGATATATTTTAGAAGCTATAACGAAAAATTGAGTGATTTTTGGACATGTTGTGTAAAATTACGGTACGTAAGATAACTTTATATGGTTATTTATTCAACGGGGGAATTAAAGCCATCGGGCATAATTAACACACAAGTCATGAAACTTGGACAAAGCCGTGCACTGCGAGGAAAAATAAAAGACACATTCTTTAACACAATTTTTATTTCAAATTATTCCGAAAAACAATGTAAATCTCGTATTATTATGTCACAATATATTTTCTGGCACATAATTAGGAGGGAATGTGATCAAAGAATTCTATAAGAGCCCCATATTGAACTTTAACTTGGGTGATCTTTGTCAAATCGGGCAGCCGGTAATTGAAACGGATTTTCGGTTTGTCATCAACTTTCATCTGTAAAAATGTTTGTTTAATTAATATTTTAACGATTTTTCACCATATTGCGAAACATGCTTGTAAATGTTAGATTAAAAATATGACGATATTTAAATTGATTGATTTGGTTGATTAAAAAATGGAGAGGGCAGCAATGTTTGAATTGTTTCAAATGGTAGCACGAACATGGTTCAGAGGAAAAATAATGTAATTTTAATAAAACATTATGGTGTAAGAGAATATATTTCGCATCAACATCAAACGGTGTTGATAAATTATTAGTGGTAGTTACTTCCTGTTAGGAGATCATTCTGCATTATATTCTGAGGCCTAGTTGTTTTGCAGAAATTCAAATGTAACATTTTCATCAAATGACCATTTAGCGCCATTTTGGTTTTATTTTTGGCATTTGAACGGTCCCCGTTAATCGCCGATTCTAGATGCATTTCAGCTTTTTATCAAAATGTAATAAGCTGACAAGCTTAACAACATGAAAGTTATACTATTCTGCTGATCACAATTTGTTCAAACAATTTGAGATTATTGTATTTGATTATTGGTTATTATTATTGCATTTGAAACGAATGAAAATTAAAAAGCTTAGTGAAAAGAATAGACATTTAACTGTCAAAAAATCAAAATGACTTTGAATGGCGATTTGATGACTTTGACTGTCTGCTAAAAAACTGGGCCTAAGCGACATAAATTAAATATATATGATTGTTTTTTGAAGTTTTGAAATAAACCTACAGCAAATCAAAAATGCCGTTAATTAGATATAAAGAAAATGAGAAAGAAACATGCACTTTTAGAGTAAAAAATAAACAAAGTTTTAAAGTCATAGTTTTCTATAAATGTCGAACCGTCATTTTCTGGAGCCGATCAAAACCTGAAATTTGAATTTTCTAAAACTACTTAGTTCCAAAATCGGTATCACCACAGTAATGAAAATGTTGATTCAATTTTATTATATTTCTAGTCTTTCTATAAATATTTGTATGTAGATATTAGTGAGTTATACCTCTAAGAAATCTCGGAGAAAAATGATTTCAATGCTGAATTTATCGCCGGGCCTCAGGTTCATATCTCCCTGTGTTTCCTCACTGCCCCACCTGCCCCCCGCACAGTGGTTCCTGATTACATACTTTTTAGCAATCTCAAATCTTGCACTAAACAGCACATCATTCGACCCGCACAGAAGATCGACGCAAAAGCTGAAATTATTAATAAACTTTTTTTAATGCTAATACTTCATTTACTTCCATAAATAATTGGTACTTGGGTCCCACCAAGGCGTTGTGTGTTCAGTTTCTCGACTGGCTATTTTCCGCTTACTGTAGTGGTAGTAGGAGATTTTCAAATATTGTCAGGTTATTCGTAACCGGGGAATGTTTGTCTTTCTTTAAAAAAAAAAAAATATATATATATATATATATATATATATATATATATATATATATATGTATATTTGACGAAGGCCTCAATAGACAAAAAAAAATCCTTTAAGGATATATTTTACCAAATCAATATTTTGATTAATATTTATAACGAATTGGTGAATATTATGAATATCAAACAATATGCTTTAGATAAATTGAAAGTTTTCTTATCGCTTCGCTTGAGTAGAATACAAATAAAAAAAAATTACTAAATAAAAAATATAAATGTAAGCTACTAAATTTTTTTTTTCAATAGAAATGTATGAAGGCATAAAGGAATCAACTTTTTAAAAATACAGTATTATAGCTAAGATTATCTCTGACAGTTTCACTTGATTAACTTTTTTGCTTTCTTATAAAATTATTTACAAAATAAATAAAAACCAGTTTTGTACTTGATATCGAACGTTTCTAGACTCCGTTTGTCAAGCGATTTTAATGCCTATTACCTACAGTATAAGGTATACCAAGAATATACACGTTTTTGGATTGTAGCTTCTTCGATGAGCCGGATGATTTGTTATCAAAATTTGAATGTTTTATATTAAATATAAAAACCCACTTTTTATGTGAATTAATAATGACAGCCAACCGGGTTTAGCTTATCTCAAGCTTTATCAGGGCTTATTATATTAACTAAAGATAATTACATACATATACATAAAAAATACAGAAATAAAACAATGAGTGAAAGAGATACAAATAAAAAAAGTACGCACCTTATTGGTGACAAAAAGAGATAGAAATAGAATAGAGGGAGACAAGAATATTAGAGAGAGATAAATTATTATAGGATGGGTAGGTAGTGGGTGGGAGTAAAAACTTTCAGCGGATACTAACGGAATATATTCAAAATGGGACTATTACTTTTTTTCTTTTTCCGATTTTATGTCCGAGTTAAATCTTCCCCATAGGAAAAACTAAACCCTTCCACACACTTTTCCACAAATGATCATCTAGTCAATCAACATTATGCAAGTGCATTATATAAGCAAAATAAATACAAGAACAACACGTCAACTCACAAGAGATCAAATGGGAAAATAATTCACCGACTCCAGATATTTTCATATCAGAGGGTTCGGCTCGGTAGAACTCCTAACAGGGCCTATAAATCCTACTGATCCCTCAGCATAAATATTTAAAAAATCTTTCGTTATCCTACATGTATTTAAAATGACTGATTTTGCATTTTTATATATAAATTTTTTGATAGATCTAATACGCCTAAAATTTTAATGAGAGAGCTAGGTATAATGCCAGTAGCCGAAATAACGAATGGTTATATTTTTAGAGTCTGAGAATGCCAAATTCTTTTTATTTCATTTCCTAAATCTGTGTATTTTCTTATTTTTTCACTAACAGATTTTTGAATATTACAGGAATTTGGAATAGCGACATCAATGATATAAGTTATTTTTTTAATTTTGTCATGTAAAACTATATCGGGTCTATTATGACTAATCGCTCGGTCTGTTAGTATAGTTTTATCATAATATATTTTATAAAATTCGTTTTCTAAAAATGAATTTGGTTCGTATTCATAATATGGTAGTACATTACGGCAGTCAATCAAGTTATGTTTAATTACCAAATTTTGGTGAATTATTTTTAAAACTTGATTGTGCCTAAATGTATACTCGGACGGTGCTAATATAGAACATCCCGATATAATATGTTCTATAGTTTCCGGAAAAGCCAAACATTTTCTACACAAATTATCAATTTGATTTGTATCTTTGATTATATGCTTTCTATAATTTTGACTCTATCCTGAATGGCAAGCATAAATCCTTCTATTTCTGCGCTCAACTCTCCAATACTCAACCATTTGTTTGACGAAATTTTGTCAACATACGTTTGGTTGAGATAATTGAAGTGTTTTGCGTGTAAAATTTTATTTGACCAGGAATCTAATAATTCCTGGTTGGGATTTATAAAAATGTTGGCATTCTCATCGTATAAATTTAAAGGTGTAATATTTCTATCTGCATATTTACACGCATATTTTACACGCATATTTCTTATCATAAGATTTGTAAGTAGGTACTCAAGTACCTATATTTTATGTAATATTATTATTATTATTTTTCATTATTTATTATTATTATTTATTATTTATTTATTTATTTGATTATTAATTATGTTTGAATTATTATTAACGGCTTTTTTAATTTCGAGGGCTTCTAAATTGTTTAAACTAATTCCGATTCCATTTTTATGTAATATTAGCTACAGAATTTTTATCAAATAAGTGATTTGAAAAACGCATCCGTCATTTAGTCATTATTCAGTAGTGCGGACAAGTGCTTCTCAAAAACAGGGTACCTATCTACAATTTCGTTAAACTTTAATCTCTGAAAAGCCAAGATCTGGCAACTTAATACCTCTTTAACAGAATGTAATGTTGTCTTCAGATTATTTCTGGGATAAGGATATTTCTTATCATAACATTTGTAAGTAGGTACTCAAGTACCTATATTTTATGTAACATTTTTAAAAATTTTATTTTAGATGAGAATTCTTTTTCAAACCTCCTTCAGGCCAATAAATATCATAATATTGATTATTCCGATTTAACAGCTTAGAGCATAATATATGGTAGGATTAAAAGGTGGTATCGAACAAAGCCGCCATTTTGAACTGGAACATAACAAATAAATTTACAGACAGATAAAATTCCATATGGTCGGTTATCAGTTAAAATTAAGATCCATTCTCATCCCAGGCGAAAAGGTTGTTAATCTGTGAGAAATAGTTAGGATACAGACGAATTCTCCAATTGATGTTTATTACTGTCTGTATATGTGTTTTCTCCAATAAATTGTTTTGTCTAAATAAACAAATAAATAAATAAAACAGGACCTCGTTGCGCTAAGTCAAAAAACATTTTCGTAAATAATTTTTTTTTTCTATCTGTTTTAAATGTACAAAACCGAAACTAACCGTTCAGCAGATTTGTCGAGACGACCCCGGAGTAGAATACGATTTCCAACTTTAACATCGGAAAGTGAGAATAAAGCCTGAAAAAAATAAATATTAAGGTAAAAAAAACATTCATAACTAACTGTGTGTAAATTTTGCGCAAAGAGATCAACGACACTGGTTCTTGGGAACATCTTCTATTGAAATACCAGTAGAACAAACGAGCCTTGGTCTTGAAGAGACATGTGTAGGAGGGAATAAATACAAAAGCTAGCAAATTTTTTCACAACCGAATTTAATATTTAATTAAATATTTACCTAATATAGAAAAAAGTGGTTCACATTTAAAAAGAACCATCTTAAATCGGTTCCATGATAAATCAACACATCGACAATTAAACACACATTTAAAAAGTAATATAAAGTCATTAGAAACGTTGAAAAAAAAAACCTAACCTAACCTAACCTACGAGTACTTAACCCAGTTTATAATGTTTTTGTTTCATCGCTTTCCACGACTCAATATAACTTTTTAAAGATGTGATGCATTATCATTTTGATGATTTATCCGGTCACCCTTAAATCAGTTAGATATTATGTTAAAACGAATGCATTTTAATGATTATTTTGTTAAAATTAAAATCGATTGTTCGCTTGGCGGCCATTGTTATTGATGCAAACGTTTTAAGGTTAGTTAAGAAAAGACGTTAAATTATCCATCTTGATGAAAGAGCCGTTCAAATTTATAATTCTTCATTTCGGTTACTTAAATAGCAGAGCTACCTCATTGATTTCCACTTTTCTGAATATTTACCCTTGTAGGGTAAATTATAGGGAGTTAACATCTCCCGAAAATAATAACAACATTACTTTTACCCACATTCATGTGAGGCTGGTATCACTGTGAACCTTCGCGCGATGCCTCACACGGCAAATATTTTATTCTCTCTCCAGCGGTCTAGCCGCGCGCCGGTTTAAATCTCCTCTAATGCACACGATCTGTTTTGTTCATAAAATTATTGTAACGTGAGTTTTGTTAAAATAAAAACTTAATTGAAAATATCGGAATTCTAATTTTTACACATCGAGAGTAACCACGCAACCTTGGAGAACCACAGAATCATTTAGCCATTAACCCATTAAAATTGGCGATAATCACAATCCTCCAAACCCTGAACTACTCCCGTTCCAAACTGCACAAGAATGTGTTCTCATGCGTCAACTGTAGGTATACGTTAGGCATGGGTTGGTTAGATGTTTCCCAAAGAGATCAACGACACCTTCTATTGAAATACCGGCAGAACAAACAAAAGTATTCACACCTGATATCTGTGTATAAAGATCTCAGACTTATTCTTAAGATACGTGAATCTATCAAATGTATTGTAAGTTTTTGCAAGTTAAGAGTTCTTAGACATTTACAGGTGGCTGTCAGAACTCGACAGTAGGGCTGTCGAAAACAATTCAAACAATTTTATTTTGAATAATAAATAAAATAATTAATTAATTCATAATATTTACCATTTTACTGTTTTTAATGAAATTTGTTCTTCTTTTATATACAACTGTCACAACCACAAATGTTTACGTCTCGACGACTGATAGGAAAGAGAAGTTGGTTATAATAAATTTTATATTTTATCTGGTTATCTTATCGTTCTATGTACAAACTATTATTCTGTGTTGGATATATTTTTTCGGCAGAACGTGGAACACAATTTCCGGTTGGTGTTGCTATCATAATAATAATTTATTGAGTAAGAACGAAAACTAATTAATATTATTATATAAAGAATGCAAACAAATAGAATATTTAGATGAATAAAGTTATCAAATTTCAGGAAATGAATAGCCATCACGTTTTTAACAGGATTTCAATAAAACAGTCATACTCATTCTCTCCGTGTATAAACAAGTAAATATGTATATTCCACATTTTGTATTTTATTATATGCATACTGATGTAAAACAAAAATACAGACTGCAAAATGTGATAAATCTCTGCATTTATCCGAAATAAAAATCGATTTATTCTATCCATAATTTTACAAGGCATAGTTGAAAACCTAAAATATTCGATGGAAAGAAATTTGATGTTAACTCGTTCTGCCTGTCAACTGTCCTCAACTGATTTGACATATCGTACTTATTTCAATATCTCCGTAAATATACTAAGCACACAGGTCTTATTGTAGATATTCATCAACAATACATTGATGTATTGAATAAAATAATTGAAATATTGGTATTTTTCGAACGTAACAGAAAAAAAGTTTTTTCGAAAAAATATTTAATATATTTACGTTAATCTGCGTGCTTTGGTAACTTGCCGAGCGGTGCGGCAGTAAGCGAGAGAGATGCGGGGTTTCGCTCACCATGTCAGTTGTCAGTATTAGCAGGCGGTCTGCCGGCAGTAATGGAGGTATCATGCATTTTATGCCTAGCCGATGTTTTTTTCTCGTTTTCAGCATTAATACATACGTACAATATTGAATACTATATAATTTTAAATTATTTACTTAACAAATGAATGTAAATAAGCTTTCTGTACTGAGTACACAGTACGCAGCTAGGGGGATTTCCCAGCACCGCAATATAAGGGTTGAGATAATCGAAACTCTTTAATACTCGATGATGTTTCCAAAGGCTCGGAAACTGTAAATGAAAATATCGTAAGTGTTGAGCCTTTCAACAAATTAAACCAACGATGCTAATTATATTGTAATTGCTGTGAATATCTTCACAAGTTTCCAACAACAATTAGTGTGGCAGTAATTGAATAAAAAATGCAGTTTTCACCTAGGTTCTTGCCAAAATTAAACATTGATTTTGCCTCAAATTACTAGCTAACATTATATATAGTAGTATGTTCATATTGATATAGTATTTTAGTCTATATTGACTTTGCCTTCCTGTTAAAACAAATGCAAATTATGATGTACGAAAGCTGTAGTAATATTATTTTATTTGCTTACCTCTTTTAACATTCAAGGTGTATCAGCACGTACCTGACAAACTATATATAACCAGAGATTCCTGCCCTCATTTCTACTTACCATTTCTATTTCCGCTTAACCGCCCTGGTATAAGTAACTTATGGACTCAATTTCTGTTTGGTTAAATGACTCTACATTTAACCAAAAAGAAATAATTAAGATCCCCAATGTTCCTGCATAGGGGTTAGGCCACAAAAGTTTAGTATGTACAGGCAAATCATTTTAAAGTTTTCAAGTAATTTTCGAAAGTTTCAAAAATGTTTTTCAAGCTGGTTTGAAACACTGGCCCTAATTTTATTCACATATTTTAAGATACAATTCGACAATATTCTTTTGTTTAAAAAACACACAAAAGCTTCTTCAAATTTCCTTTTTTTTATTATTTATAAATTAAATTAATTTTGTATCCACCTAGTTCACTAGAAATGTGGAGATCAGCAAATAACGCAAGGCTGATGTCAGCGAAATGAGTAAGATGGTTTGGGCATGTAGAGCGTATGAACTAAGAAAGGAGAGTAAGGAGAACATTTGAAACAAATGTGAATGGTAGAAAGAAGTCGGGGAAGCCCGAGGAAGACATGGCACGAACAAATGAATCAGGTACTGGAGTCGGGCCACGTTAAGAGTCAGAATAATATACGAGTAAACGAGACAATTTTTCGCAGAGTTGTTTGTCGGTCCGTACTTTCTGTTTCCCCTGCGGGGAAAAGGCGTGATCCTTAGTTAGAATAGTTAGTCAATTTAAAATGATTTATCGGTACGCTTAATTTAAAAAAATTGTTGGTATACCCATTCTATATTTGGTAAAAAATGAAAATGAATTTCTTCTTTAAAAACACGACCTTTCAGAGAAGAATAATAATAACTGTCCATACAAAAATATTGATAGTGAATGCGTTTATCGACGTAAGCCTATTATTTTTAGGTACTAAATGTATTTTTTACTAAAAATAAACAATAAATTTGCATAAATAATGTTTGATATGTTATTATAATATTATGTTCAAGGATGTGACTGGAAATCATCAATATAAAAAGCAAGGTTTTTCAAAAATAATCTTACACTCATTAAATGCTAATATATTTTTTTTATACTTGTCATAAGTACAAAATTTGTCGAAGGCAAAATTATAAAAATTTTGTGTATTTTTCTTAAATTTTCCTTTTTTGATTTTGTATTTTTTTTAAAGTAGTGTAGTATCTTCGTTGCCACTTGGTAACTTGTAAATACTCTATTTTGTATTGCAAGAAATAAGTAGTCGTTTTGTATAATCACAGCCATTGTATTAAGACAACCTCAGGAAGTACAATACCATAATGACTATACTATAAAGCCCTCTATCACAGGGAAATAGGTACCGCTACCACAAGTAGGTACCTACTTTGTCGCTTATCTGCATTCACACAATCATCAGTTCCAATTTTTGAAAATTTCTAAGTAAAAATGAGTTCATTACACAGACAAACGAAACAATTATAGTGTTTCTGATAAAACGAAAACCCAAAATGTTGATAAATCTATACTAAGATTCAAACAGCGCTTACATGTCGTCCATGCCAAATGGACCGCATTCCGTCCATCCTTAGATAATTCATTTGAACATCTTTGAACGATTCCTTTCCTGTTTATCAGAATATTTAATGTTGAAACCTACTTGGATCTAATATCTACCATAATAAAAACTATTTCTTCTTTTAAATAATATGGAATTCAATGTAATAACCCATCTTGAATGATCATGCTGATCTGTTTCGATAGCTCTTGGAAATAAGGCCGTATACAGACACCGTCGCTGGTTTGAATGGAGGATACTCTCACTACCCGTCAGAACCTGACCTCACTTCTATTATCCTATCAATCGACCATTTTAATGGGGGACTCCTTGTATAATATTTCTGATAACTTCCAGGTCATCTATTTGAAGGTTACGAATGGGTTTATACCGTTTAACGTGATTTCGCAGCGTTTGGAAATATTCCAAAATTGAAAATGTTGTATTTACAGTTGTAATTTTGTGCAAATGTTCCTTCCTATAGTCCCCCGAAGTGAGAACTGAAATGAGGAATAAAATCCAACACTATTAACTTTACCAAAAATGTATGCATAACATATTCAGGACAATTATTTAAGAATTTTTGCGCACCTATTATGGCGTTTAGCCCCGATGAAATTCGTGCCACAGTCCGAATAAAAAACCTGATAAATACTTCGAATTGAGAAGAACCTACCTAAGGTAGCGATAGAGGCCTCAGATGAGAAATCCTGGAGGACCTCGGGATGTATCGCCTTAGTCGATATGTAAACAAAAATGAAAAATAAGTCTTGTATGTCTGAGCACCTCTGCATTTTCCTTCTTTTAATATATATGGGCTTGCCATATCCACACCCACAATATTGAAAATGCAGCTCGGTGTAACACGAGCTTCTGGTGGTCTAGCCATGAAAAGGTTTATCGGGGATAACCGCAATCTTGCGCATCTCACACTTTTTGAAACTAAGTTCTTAATTTTGTTACGGCAGAGACAATCCAGTAACTTTGTTGAATCAGGAACTGCAAGGTTCGTGATCCGGCGTGCAAATAAGCCTTATGGTAATGCAATATGAGAAGTTCCGCAATTTTACTATTTTTCGCAAGGATTATTGGAAACTTAGTGTTTTAACTTATATAAGAAATTGCGATGCCGCTCGCCAACGCGGAGTAAATTCTCATGGTCAACAAACATTTAATTTTTGAAATTCTACTGGGTTCACCCCATACCCATTGAGTTTTCTGAATTCAGCAGGAAAATGAAACTGCTGATCGCATCTTAATATTACTATGACCGCGCTATTTATTTCTGAGTTGGTCAGAATTCCGATCCTACGAACTCCCCTGCTCCGTTTTGTGATGAACTTGCCCTGGGACATTTTTTTTAAGTATTGATTTATTATGGTGGGAAAGGAATTTTTCAGTTGATCTCACGAGATGGAGACTTCCAGATGTTGGCCTTAAAGCTGTTTTAGAAACAAGTGTTTAGATTTATTAGGGTAGAGAAAAAAAAATGGGAACGTGCACTGTATCGTCAGAGACCTCCGGGATGTGGTTTGAATTCTTAGATTTTATTCAGTGGAGAGCGAATTTGGGCTGGAAACTGGATCTAGGGGGGTCGTGTTTCATTCTTTTGCAAAGAATTAGACATTTCACTGGAGGAGTAACAATTTATTGGTTTTGAGACGATTTAAAATTAATGTGACAGGTTCTAGGGCCATAATTGATGTGTTCCTTTAGTGCATTTCTGTCTTTTGAAAACAAAAAGCATTCAGAATTCAAAAGAACATAAATTAGAAATCGCATATAGTGATTTGGGGGGTTGGTTTGAGAAGGGGGAGTCTGGATTTGAAAGTGCGGGGAGACGGTCGAGGCAGTCAGCGTTGAAGGTCGGAAGAAGCAAGTCGATAGTCGTGGTTAAGGAGCGCGGGCGGGTAGTCAGTTTTTGGGAGTCTGGATTTGAAAGCGCGGGGAGACGGTCGGGACAGTTAGCGTTGAAGGTCGGAAGAAGCAAGTCGATAGTCGGTGGTTAGAAAAAGCGGTTCAAGATAGTCAGTTTGAAAACGTTGGGAGGCGGGAAATACAGTCAAGGGGGTCAGAGTTTCAAGGTCTGGGAGACGGTCAGGAATAATCAGGATCGGTCAGCGTTTTAAGATAGTCGAGTTAGTAAAACCTAAGAAGCGCGTCAACAAGAATTAATCGTCGGGACGCGAACACGGCTAAAATCATTTAGTGTAGAAGGTGCGGTTTTCTAACAGCATGAGTTTTTCTGCATGTGACTGTGTTTGTTTTTTTATAATTATTTGGATTGTTGACACTAAGATGTATCGGTAAGTCTATTATAAGCTAATTATTAACACTTATTTCCTTAATGTAAACCGAATAATCCAATTGTATTTTGAAGTAAGGGTATTTAACTTGAGCACTATAGGTCCGGACCTGTTAGCAAGGGAGGCCATAAATCACCTAATGCGTTGAAGTGACCGGGTCTTGGCGATTACAAAAGGACTAAGAGCGGTTACCCTGAAGCCGCTTAAGATCATTCAACAATAGACATTGTTTATGAGCTAGACAATTTTGTTTTCTCCAATTTAAGATGATTTAATAATTCTCTAGTAGTTATATTTAGCGCCAAAATTTAAAGAACACAAACCATTGTATTTATGCAGTGTTTTTATAGTAACGGATAGAACGGTAAATTAAATGCTTCAATGCCTGTTATTTGAAAATGAGTTGTCGTATCCTCCTTGGGAATTCAACTTATTCTATACGGTATTCATAAAATATATTTAATTAAATATAATTTATTCAAACATCGCTCTTTTAATTCATTTTTGAATCGGAATAACGCAGCGGATCGAGGCTAGTCGCCGAGAGAGTGCATCTGTCTGGCATTCCTATTCTATCAAGCGAGATTTTAATTTTTCATGGGTTTGACGGGGACGAAGTATACGAATTTTCCGTAGGCTGTCCTATCTTACCAAAGCGACAAAAGCGAAGGGAACGAAATTTGTAATTTGGCTTGCCTAATAGGGACTCTTGTGTTAGCAAAGTCGATAACCCTGGATACCGATATAACGTCTATTTTAGTATAGCAGCGCCGGCTTTTTCCCCTGCTATTGGTGTGGTTGAGTTATTCCCGTACAAGCACCGGTTTCTGTCGAAGGTGTTGGCGGACCAACCTTAGATAGTCACCCGGAATAGACCCCTGTTTCGAGTATTTTCAGCTGGTGAGAGGACGCTTTCACTGAGTTCAGATCGAAGGGAACGAAAATTGCTAATGGGCTTTCCTACTTGAGTTAGCTGGTAGACGAAGGAACAAAGCGGATAAGGGCTATGCTATTCTTGGCTGGCGTGTGAGGAGGATTTTTTCGCTGACAGAACGAAGGGATCGTGACGAATATGAAGTTGTTTCGGCGCTTTCTGACGTCCTTCCTGTCAAATTCAATAAGTACTTACCCCACTATAGGAGGAGAAGTCATCCAGAATTAGGTTGGAAATTGACTCCGACTGAAACCGTTTGAGCTGACGGAGATCGGATGATTTCAGATTCACGACCTGATGATTCCAGTATCCCTGATCCTTAGCGCCGGAAGTCGAGGATATCAATTTCTACCATTCTTTGATATTTGAAGCGAACGGAGGGTAACAAACGATAGAGCGAATGACCATGACTTTGAAGTGGGGTAAAATCTCCCGTCTAGGAAACATTCGTTATGTCGGATGGACGCCCCGTTCAAATTAAATATTGACATGACTATTTTGAGTGTGGACGAAAGACTTGAAGTATGTTCTGTATTGTACATATGATAAATATGTGTCATTACCTCTACTGGAACGGGAAGCTGTATAGACTGGAGCCAGGGGCTATTTGGAGTGGCGTGACTGCAGAGGCGAAGTCGAACAAACTGAAGCTGAATTCATCATTATCCTTACGAGCGTAAACCAGAGGGGTGTTCACGGGACTCCCGAACTCCTGACGTTGCTGATGCAAACCACTTCAGTATATGTTTATGTTTGAGGTTAGTAGAGTGGACTCCTAATTTTCGGCATGCTGGCGAAGCTCAACTCATCATCGATTTGGGGGAGGTTGACGCGACCTAAACCTCGCGCTACCCACGTGACCCAAATGGTTCCTGACACCAGGCTATCATGCCACCGGACCGGAGCAGCCCCTTGTACCTAACGGTATAAGATGAATCTTCATCATTCATCATCAACATCAACATCAACAGTTACCACCAAGGACCCACATTCCACCTTCATCACCCTCCGGCAGGAGGCAAAACATGTCATTATTTCATCTGTCGCTGAGCGATATTCAATTCATTTCTGGAGGTGTTGGGATTGGACCATCAACTTGGCTGCTCTCGAGCTGGTCACGTTGATGGGTGGGATTTGGACGGAGACCAATCGAAAGCAACACATGTTTTGTCTCTAGCTATTCCCGAAAATACCTACTCATAGAAATAACTCACAAAACTAACAATCCATAGTCAAATCATTAACTTAGAATCTTGTGCATCTTGAATTGAATTGTCTATAGTGAATTTTATGTACTTAATTTGTAATTAATTGTCTCATTATATTAGCACATTATCAACTGCAGCAACCGGAAACGTTTGGGCGAGCAAACAAGGTAGGAAAAGGTAGTTAAAATCAGGGTAGTCGGTCATTGTCTTATTTTCAAACCATACAGAATGTAACACGCCTCATCTAAAAAGAACCAAAGTTACCACAACCAATTAACAGGATCCTTCAATGAATTAATCCCTGTCGAAACAAAAAAATTGACACAACGTGACATATTAATTCGTTAAGATTGAAGGGTTGATAAACCGCGGGAAGTTGTAAACCCAACGTATAACAAAAGATTAATCCGTTAACGAGAACGTTGAGGGAGACTGAAAACATTACAGTTTCCACGCATTTTGTATAAATCTAAGAGCCCAAGCAACCACACTTTGTAGACGTTTGCACGAAGAAAAATTGTAAAGATCAGTTTGGAGAGCAGGTAAGCTCCCATGAGCTCGAGTCGCGGTATTGCTAACCTCAATAGGTTACATAATCAACTGGATCGAAAAAGCGAGTATTGCATGTTTTAAAAGTACCTTCCTTTTTCTTTCGCCGAATACGAAAAAGTGCCCTTCCCAGGATCCCAAATAAATCTACATTTTTAAGGATGTTTCATCATCAAACGTAACTCTGCCACTATTTGTGTAAAACCGCAATGTTATTTAACACTTGCAGCAATTTATATTTACTGTTTGAGACATATCCGTGTCTCCATATTTTTGCTATCAAATCTGACCCAACTAGAACATCTATGTCTCCCGGATACCAAAACAGTAGGTCTGCAAGATTTAAAATTTTGAATTCTTCAAACCGTTCTTGTAAATCCCCTGGTGGAAGTTTAAAAGTGATACTTGCTATTACTATCGCTTGCCTTGACACAACAGCATTATTATGAATTGTATTTACATACTTTACAAGATATCGCTTGACCGTAAGCGTTGTTAACCGTGGGGTCGTAGACACCTTCACTATTACTTCGAATCCATTTCTTCGACTCTAATCCCAAGATATTATATCATTTTTCAGACATGAACGAAATTTCAGTTTCTGTATCAATAACACACGGGCCGAACGCGTCCCGAATTGTCGAGAAATTCAGCCAGCGTGGTAATATTGAATACCTTATCAAACCATAGGAAACATTGCACGTTACCTGAGCCTTGGTTTCAGTAATAAGCTTGCTCGGTGAAGGGAACCCTTCAATACTATCTAAATTTAGATCGACAATTTTTAAAGCGTAGTGGATTCAAGCAATTGAAACACAACCTTTCCTTTTTAACGAAGTCTCTCCTGCTGACTAAATTTGATAATAACAACTCCTCACATTTATTTATTAGATATTGCCCTGCCAAAATGTGCATCAATTTTTCTACATTGGGAATTTCATCTTTCGCTAACTGATGCAAATTCATAATTACTAAATAGCGCGAAAAAGTCACTACAAACGTGACCAGACCAAATGTATATTGCCCTACTGGTTTTAAAGGAGAAAAATATCAAAGCATCCTTTGAAAATCAATATTTTCTTCCCTGATTTGAATTTTCAAAAATATTTTTTTAATATCCATAGTGAATACTATCGGCTGAAACGGTTTGGTAGAAACGAACTGTAATACAAATAAGTAACGAACTTTTTTATTTTGTAATTTAGGACTCGAAAATAAACAATCGCCTAATGAAATTTGTTTATCAGATTTACAGGAAGCGTCAAATACCTCTCGAATTTGAATATAATTACTAAATGTTTGCACAACCGTATAATGTGAAATGTAATACGTATTTGGCATCTCAGCCGATTTGGAAATTTTTGACATGAAGCCCAGTGTTGCCAAGTTAGCATATTATATGCTAAATTTGGCATAATTACTCCATGTTAAGCATAACTTTTATCATTTTAGCATATAGCATATTTATTTGGCTTATTTTTACATACACATGAAAATAATAAAAACCAATTTTTTAACTAACAAAAATGATATCGATTGAAAAACTGGTGTCTCAATGGAGAAACATAGTTCACATTAAATGGGAATCCTTGACTTCCACTGTAGAGTGTTGGAATGAAGTCATGCAATATAAAGATGCAGCTATTAATAACCCCTTCGGTGATTTATGTCAGTTTGCAATGTCTATTTTAACATTGCCGCATTCAAATGCGGACATTGAACGTGTATTTAACCAAATGAGTCTGGTCTAAACAAAACTCCGAAATCGTTTGGCGGTGAGAACCCTGAATGCCATTTTGTACGTGAGATTTGGCCTAAAGAGAGCAGGAAAGTGCTGTTATTCTTACACTGTTCCTGACAAAGTACTACGCTGCATTGGGACCAAAGAAAGTTACGACTCCGTCTCTCAGCCTTCCACATCAGCTGGAATGAAGCAATGAAGAAGAAGAAGATGAAGATATTGATATTTTATTTCACTGATTTTATTTCTAAGTTAAATTTATGTTAGCTTTTTTTGGAATTTTTTTAAAGTAATTTAGTATTTTTCTGGCATATTTTTTCCATCACTATATTTCTCAATAAATACTAAGTTAAATTTATGTTGGCTTTTTTTGGCATTTTTTAAAGGAATTTAGCATATTTCTGGCATATTTTTCCCATCACTCTAGCATATTTTGAAGTAGTTGAGTTGGCAACACTGATGAAGCCTTGCTTTCAAAACTCCTTCATATCTTTACAATAATGTTCTGCTAAAACATTTATTTTAATCTCGTAAGTGATATTCCGTATCTACCGCTTACATGTACATGAGATTTATTTTTAAAAGTTATTGCCACAACTCTTCTAGAGCATAAATCCCGTTCAACTGTTGACATTTATTATTTTCATTGTTTTGAATTCATTGTTTGCATTTATTATTCTCCTTGTTTTGAATTCATTGTTTGCATTTATTATTTTCCTTGTTTTGAACTATTTAATTGCATTTATTATTTTCCTTGTTTTGAATTATTTGTTTGCATTTATTATTGTCCTTGTTTATAATTATTTCGTTCGAAATTTTCCCGACTTCCCATAAACGATTTACTGTGTAATTTAAATTTATCGCTTTTTTCGACTGCAGTCACAGAGATCGGTGACCACTCGTGACCGTCTGATCCCGGATAATAATTCAATAACGTATCCTATGCTAATTAATAATTTTCTTGCATAAATGGAATCGTTTTAATAAGAGATAACGCTGTATCCTTCACACTGCGCATAAGATAATTAAAATTTTCTTTATTACTTAGTACCTCATTTTAATGAATCAAACTTCTAAACAAATTGAAATAAGGCGGCCAATATCGAACGTGTCCACTAACTGATGGAATTTTTATTTCCGGAGCCAAAAAACTATCAACAGCAAGTTTCACTTCTTCGTCCAATATATTATTATGTAGTTTACTTGGACTTGTAGCATTAGTAGGTATAGCGCACTGACGTAACCTCAAAATATAATTCCTCGAACTCGCGAGAAAAATGCAAAATGTCATTCTTTTACTCGAATTCTGGAAGTGAATCTCCCAAATCTGAAAATTCATATTGAATTGATTCAAATTTGTTGTATGATGATTCGATTATCTCATTTATTACCTTCAACTGACATGATTTAGCTTTGCGGTCTAAGAATTTAACCAAATCATGTGCAGTCTGCATACGACCGAACAACAAACTAATCTTAGTAGCTATGTAATCCATTGTAATTTACTAATTACTGCTTCTTGTATCTGAAACTATTTGAAATGTAGGTATCTACTAAATTACCCGGGTACCTACCTACCTACCCACCAGTTGAAAATAATCTTACACCGAAATGATAATTGAAACTATTGCAAACTATTCAATCTATCCAGTGAGTACAGTTTCTACCTAAAATCATGAATGCAATATCCGGCTCGAAGGACCAGTGTTTAGATAGCTCTAGGAAATAACCTTACACCTTACCCTAACTTACAGAGTCTGCTTTCGTCTCCTGGTGACAAGGTTACAAGGACGGGAAGGTAGGAAATAATTGTTGAAATTATCTATCGGTATATATGCCCGAACATGATCCTTAGACAGAGATGACAAACTTGACATTTTAAACATCTCGTAAAACTCGAATTGTACGTAAAAATATAAAACTATCCTAATAATCACGCCATTTCGCGCAGGGGTATGCGGAGAGGAACAACGTTAAAAAAATTAAAATCTTCATAGTTAAAACCCCTCTCCCATACACACAAGCATAGTTTTGAAGGGGGTTGGTATATTTTTAAATAATAATTTGCATACATAATTATGAAAAAAAATTACTCTGTTATCAACTATGTTTATATTATTTTTCGATAAATAAATTTACTTACTTTAAAAATTACTTCTTCAATGGTTGTTAAATTACATTGTGGCGTCATTTTAACTACAAGAAAATTAAACCACTTTTAATCATTCAGTTATATATAAATAGAGTCTACATTCCTTGAAATATCAGTGCGAAATGTTGTTCCCGTGCGGGAAGTAGGAAGGGGGTGTGGGGGCTGTCGATGTTGCCCGAATCCTTCCGACCGCGAACGAACTCAACGAACTTGTCCGAAGGTGACCGGCGGCCGAGCGGCCGCCACGCAAAGGCTTCACGAGTTTTTTTTAACTTTGATAAGTCAATTTACACGACTTCTGACTATGGTAAAACCCTACATTCAGATGAAAGGTATTGCTTTCCCTGTATTTTCCAGTAGGACTTGTACAATATCTCAGCGTGCTTGTCGGCATTTGCATTTTGCAAAAATGGTTTTTATTTTGAAATTAGTTCACCATTCCTGACTTCCTACGTCTTAAGATATATTTTTTTGCAAATGTAACGTCATAATACCTGTCACTTCAACTCTTCGAATTTCAGGCCAAAGTTCAATGATTAAAATATATTTATTTAGGAGGGACTGAAAAAAATATATATACCTATTGTCACGACTAAACTAAACACACAACACTTCAGTTCCTGCCACTGATAGATAATGCAACTAGAAATGTCTTCCATGTATACTTGAATTTAAACAGATGTAGCCACTTATTGTACAGCGTTTTGGACACTTAGCAATGTTACGCCAAAACATCAAGCATTTCTCGTTACCCACAGAAGTGTTTTTAACAATGTTCAAACTGCCGGTGGTAATATAACGAAAGGGCATAATCTTAATTACTTATTCATTTTGCTAAATTAAAGTTTGGCTGAAGACATTTTAGATACTTTGCAACAAAGCAAGACAATGCACTTCCACTGGCCATTAAACAGATCACAAACACACATTTCAAGGGCCATCCATAAAGTAAGGTTATAAGGGTTCCTGAGGCCGGGGGAAATTTTTTGTTTCGAATTTGCACACCTGGCGTCTAGGGGAGAACCTAAAGATCAGTTTGAATGGTCTCGCGTGTTTGTCGGCCATTTTGTTCAGTCACAGTAAATTCTTCCGATGGAGACGGGAGAAAGGTCGTCGCCCGCTCCTGTCACCTCCTGTCCGTGCGAGAAAGGAAGAAGCTTTTTTGGACTCGACTTACCGTCATGGGGGATGAGACGGGTGTGTCACTTCACTCCAGAATCCAAAAGACGACCCCACAATCCAAGTGACGTCATTCATCTTCCACAGCCACCAAAAACTTCAAGACGACCCATTCGGCCGGAAAAGTCATGGTATCTATTTTAGGACCTTACGGTAATACCCTAAAAAAAGACGTGCTGTAGCGGCAGCTACTAGTAGGTTCTAGACATTCACGCGCTTTCGTCGCGCTTCCCCGTTCCCGCATCAAGCCGCAGTATAAGCGCCCTTGAGGTGAGTTTCTCACGAAAACGGCGCTATACAAATAATCCAATCATAAAGTGCCTACTGCATGTACCTAGCGCTGTTTGAGCCCATCATCAGCCAACTATATCCACCGTACCTTTTGCTTACTTCGTTTCGAGACCCCGACTCCATCGCAACGAACACTTCGCCACCGTTCATCTCCGCTTCACACGGTGTTGACCATCGACCTGGAGGATTAACCGTTGACTACGTCCACCGACGTGGTATCGATCCTCGGCCTGAGGAATTCGCCACCGATCACGTCCACTTCAGCGTCGAGCAACGGTTCGGAGTCATCGCAACATCAACTTCACTGACTCTTCACTGTTACTGAATGCTGTGGTACAACTACTCATTTTTCATTCATCTCATTACCATCACCATTCACCATCACCATTCACCATCTCCATAGTGGTAAAATATATGCAACCCATCATGATGCATACCAACTACTATGACGACATTGACATTCATCGTCCGCAACAACTCTCAAAACTACTCTGGCTTCTCCTATTGGACTCTGTAAAACGAGTACCTCAATACAGTCACGACTCCCTAGAGGCTTCAACTTTATTTTATTTTTATCATTTTATTCTGTTTTATGTACAATTCATCTTTTTATATTTGTTTTTTTATTCTGTTTTTTGTTTTTGTTTTTGATCATATTATTATTATTATTAAAAATACCTAATAATATAATCAAAAATTATAATCATATAATTTGAATATCTATAATAATTAATATCATATAATTTGAATATGTATAATAATTATTATCATATGAAAGAATTTGGCATTCTCAAACTACAAAATATTACCTACCATTTTTTATTTCGGCTACTGGCATTATACCTAGCTCTCTCATTCAAAATATAGGCGTATTAGATCTCTCATAGAATTTATAAATAAAAATGAAAAAATCAGTCATTTTAAATACATGTAGGATTACGAAAGATTTTTTAAATATTTACATTGAGGGATCAGTAGGATTTACAGATCCAATTAGAAGTTCTACCCAGCCGAACCCTCTGATATGAAAATATCTGGAGTCGGTGAATTATTTTCCCATTTGATCTCTGGTTAGTTGACGTGTTGTTATGGTATTATTTTGAATTTATTATGCTTAAATGCATTTGCATAGTGTGGATTGTGTGGATTGTGGTTGAAAAATGTGTGGAAGGGTGTAGTTTTTCCCATGGGGAAGATTTAACCCGGACATAAAGTCGGAAAAAATATGATAAAAAACAATAATTATTACACTTATTATTATAATGAAGACTCTGCTAGGATACACACCTTTTTAATTCTCGTCTCCTTACCACTTCCCCAAAGAGCCAATCAGAACTGCAAAAGGGAAATACTGACCCGGGGAGTCAGCCTCCTGCATGACAACTGTAGGCCCCACACCCAGTGGCGTAGCTAGGTAACCAAGGGCCCTGGGGCAAATTAAAAAATGGGGCCCCACTGCTATGTAAAGGTTTTATCAAATAGAAATATGAAATATACAAAAACTTTAAAAATGCTAAGCTACTTAAGCTCTTTTTTGTGAACTGCAGACTGCAGGGCAGGTAATAAAAATATTAAACAGTAACAACATAAATTACAATTAATACTTGGTGTAGGTTTGGCTAATAAAAAGAAATAGAGAAGATTCAAGGGTTTATTATATAAAGTTCGGGCCTACCAACTCACTAAATAACAATTATATTTACAATTTTTTCCTAGCTTTAGTTTTCGTAAAAGTATCAATGACTTCGTTTAAATCCAGGCTTGATGCGGTTTTATTTTCAATTGCTATTAGCGATAAATGTCAGAGTCGAGTTTGGCCTATCTTATTTCTTAAATATTTTTTTATTATTTTTAATTTGCTAAATGACCTTTCAGCTGCTGCAGAAGTGACAGGAATTGTAAAGAATAATAACATTGCTGTAAATACTTCCGTTAGGTCGCATTCTAGCACTCCATATTGTGTTAAGTGTTCCCAATAATGGGATGTCAATTTGTAATATTACCAACATAATGAAGGAATTTAATGACATTTTTCAGGGTCTCGGATGCTTGCCTCATGAATGTCATCTTACAGTTCGAGCTGATGTTCAGCAAATAAAACATTCCAGTCAAGCTTCACGATAAACTTAAAGAGGAATTAGATAGAATGGAGGAAATGAAAGTCATTGCCAAGGTTACAAAACCAACACCGTGGGTGAGTTCGATTGTTGTCATTGAGAAAAAAAATTCCCAGTTACGAATTTGTGTAGACTTGCGAAATTTGAATAGAACTATTTGTAGGACACATTATCCAACGCCTTTGATGGACGATGTTAGATTTAAAATTAATGGGGCAACTCATATTTAGATGCATTCTCAGTATTTTGGGTGATACCTTTAGATCAGACGTTCCCAAACTTTTTTGCCCCGTAGACCACTTGCCAAATATATTTTTTCCGTAGACCCCCTGCCTGCCGAATATTGAATTTTCCTAAAACTATTAACGTCCCATGTGATAATCATTTATTTTTTTCGTAACAAGATTCCCTTCTCTTGCCTGTCCAACAACCGGGTGGTGGTATAGTTCCTCTGTCTTTACATTGTGCAGACAAGGGCGCCCTTGTGAGGTATTACACCAAATGAAAATGGAGCAGGATAAACAACGGGAATTTCTTTCTGTAGCTGGCCCTACAGAACTGCCCCTTAAGTTCTTTGTTAGTGCTTATTACGATCAGTTCTTCTTGTCATATGATATCCGATTCTTCAACATTCCACTTCCACAGTCAAAATGTCCTCAAACTTAGTTTTGAAGTCTGTGTGAAGTATATTTAAATGCTGAACGTCATTATTTCCCTGGACATTTTTCAAAAACAAGTTGGGAATCTAGGAAAATTCTCGGCTTTCAATGTGCAATGTTTCGCTTGAATATATGAATACTGGCAAGAAAAAGAACGTATAATTTTATAATTTATATACCTCAATAAACAACTTTACGAAATATAAAAATACATATATCAAATAAGTAATTTCTCAGTTTATTATTAAATTTATTATTGGAAAGGATAAACCATTCCAGAAACACTATTATCATAGAATCGCGTCTGACTTCAGGATCGAGCATTGAAGACCATTGGAGAAAGATACTTGCTCCCACAATCTTAGATCCGTTGGATTCCCGTGCTTCTCTGCCTTAACTTAATTTCATTTTTAATTTTTTAATCTCTTTTTATTTATTTAATTTATGTTACTCTATGTAAATATTATTTGTACTTATCTCATCTACGGGATGTGTGGGATTGCACTAACCTCCCCACATCCTGGAATTAAGAATTTATTATTATTATTATTATTTAAAAAAAAAAAAAAAATATTATTATTATTATTATTATTAGTATTACGTAAACATTGTTAGGGCCCGTTCCCACTTCCGTTTTCAAATCGGAGGCGGGTCCCGTTTTAAAAACGGATGGCCAATGGCCCTGTTCACGCTTCCGTTTTAAAAACGGACCATACTCTACGAAAAAAAAAAATTGTCGATTCAACCAAAACATGTTATTTGCTCATTCTTCAGTAATGGTGCGCAATGGACGACGATGAAGCTCTTGTTGTCATGTGGTACTTATTAAAAAGAAGGAAAAAAGTGAAAAGAAAATTTTGGGTACACCCAATCATAGCTGAATGATTTTCTGTAGGAATTTTCCAAGGTGTTAATTGGTGAGTTGAGAAGTGATGAACTAAATTTCTTTAATTATTTTAGAATAATAATGATTGGATTATTTATATAGCGCCGTTTTCACCGTGAGAAAATCACCTCAAGGGCGCTTAATGGCTTAAGATAATGTCTATCACTTCCTTTAACCATCTACTGGAATGAGTTTCAGAGAGCTTAACATATCAAAATACTAAATTGAGAGAGTGCATTTGTCCTGAAGAAAGGCTATCGATATTTTAAAGTAAGAAAATAATAACAACTCAAATATTTTTTATTATGTGTTTATTAAACTAATACGCTCTTCCGTGCATCGTGCATCTCATTAAAGCTTTAAAATTTAAAAAAAAAAGTAAACTTTAAAAAAATTAAAATATAAATTTTGATACTTATACAAAAGTTGTGTACACCAAGTGTTTTGTTTTTATTTAGTTACAAATAAAATATTACTATACTCTTTCTTCGAACAGTGGTATTAAATTTTCGGGATTTATTTCCTTATCCATTATTGTAGTTTTGATTTATTTACCAAAATAACCAAATACAAGCACGCAGCGTGCCTGCTTCCTTGCGACTGGGAGCGGGCGGGGAGGGGTCGGGGTGTGGCGGGGACTCTGCCGAAACGACTAGACGACAATTGTGAACAGCTCCATACAACACTATGAGCGAGCGTTTTCCAACACGATTTGAAAACGGACGCTCTGCGCTGGCGATCCATCCGACAAAAAATGTCGGATCCGTTTTCAAATCGTGTCGCACAAGTGTGAACAGCTCCATACAGCCACTAGGGCATCCGTTTTTAAAACGGGACCCGCCTCCGTTTTTAAAACGGAAGTGGGAACGGGCCCTTAGGTGTATTGTGTCATCTACGGAACTCCCAAATGTTGACTTAAGGTAAATGGGGGTCCGCTCGTATGTACCCCCATTTGAATCTCGTGGAACCCCAAATTTTTTTCTTGCTGACATAGACCCCCAGCAAGCCGATATCGACCCCTGGGGGTCTATATAGACCACTTTGGGAACCTCTGCTTTAGATGAAGACAGTTCGGATTTGTGTACTTTCCAAATACCTTTTGGCAGGTATAAATATCTAAGACTTCCTTATGGAATAAATTCTGCCCCTGAATATTTCTTCAGAATAATGACGGAGATTTTTGCTGACCTGGAAGGAGTAATTGTGTTTGTTGACGATATTTTAGTATGGGGAGATACATGACAAGAGATTAGAATATGTTTTTAAAAGAGACAGAAGTCAATTTAAAATTTATTCAAAGTAAAGAGACACTTGACAAGAGACTAGAATATGTTTTTAAAAGAGACATAGAAGTCAATTTAAAATTTAATCAAAGTAAAGAGACACTTGACAAGAGACTAGAATATGTTTTTAAAAGAGACATAGAAGTTAATTTAAAATTTAATCAAAGTAAAGAGACACATGACAAGAGACTAAAATATGTTTTTAAAAGAGCCAGAGAAGTCAATTTAAAATTTCATCAAATTAAATGTCACTTTGGTTAGGAAGTTACATTTCTAGGTCATATTTTTAGCAGTTAAGGAATTAGACCAGACGAGTCAAAGATTAGAGCAATTCGCGATGTATTCTGGATCTGGGATGCTAACCATGATCAGTCCTTTGTCAATTTAAAGAAAATTATTAGTTCATCCCCAGTACTTATTAACTTTTATATTAAAAACCGCAAAAATTATTTGTAGATTCTTCACAGAGCGCAGTGGGCGCAGTTATACAGGAGAATAGACCAATTGCTTATGCATCTAAAACGTTAACGTCCAGTCAGCAAAATTATGCACAAATAGAGAAAGAACTATATGCAATATTCATAAAGGTCACTTAGGCATGTCAAAATCAAAAAAAATTGTCAGAAATATGATTTTTTGGCCGAATATCAACTTTGACATTCAAAACGTTGTCGATCAATGTCAGATTTGTACCAAATTCAAACCTAACAACCCGTCACAGCCTTTTACCACACGGTGTTACTAATTTTCCCTGGGAAAAGGTAGGTGTCGATTTAATGACTTTCAACGACACAAACTATTTTATTGTGACTGATTATTATTCCAAATCCATAGAAAATTCATTGCTTTACAATTATAATGCGGAAACTTTCGTCAAACATTTAAAATCTATATTTTCACGTCATGGGATACCGTTATCATTAGTAAGTGATAATGGACCACCATTTCAATCAGCCATTTTTTTTTGTTATGAGTGGGATATAGAACATATCACTCCCAGTCCAAACTATCCTCAGTCAAATGGTCAAGCTGAGAGTTCAGTTAAAATTGTCAAGAATATTTTATGAAAATGCCTTGAATCGAAAACGGATCCATATCTCGCAAGGTCACATTAGAGATTAGTCCAAAAATTGATTTTCCATCCCCTGCAAGTCTTTTAATGTCACGTCAACTGAGATGTAATTTTCCGGTAACAGCCAATCAACTCAGAACTAAAGTAGTACAATTTAAAAATTATGGGATTAAATTTCAAGATCGTCAGACACTGTAGTAGAGTTTGTAAAAAGTTGCCCTAGGTCATCAGATGATGATTTCTGAAGTGATCTGTCTTCAGGAATCATCGCTGCATTCTGAAAATAGTTCATACAAGGAAGGTGAACTTTTTGGCAATCATTTCTATTCCGTCCCATTCTACCCAGGTCCCACTTCCTGAAGAAACAACAGGCAGTGAGACAAGCATTCAAACCCGTTCGGGCAGAACTGTTAAAAAAACTGATAGATTTAATCCATCCGATTATAATTAATTATTCACTGTATTTCATTGTTATATTTGTTATTATGTTACTTGTATGTTGTTTTGACTTTTTCGTTTTTTAGGAAAGAGTGATGTTGGATATAGCATATATCATATATGCATCGCCTATTTGGAATCCACAATATAAACTTAACATAGATAGTATAGAACGTATCCAAAACAAATTTATAAAATATATTACCAACAGATTCAACAATAATTTTGAGTGTACATTTGAAACTTTGCAGCGAAGACGAGCAGTAGCTGACTCAATATTTATACACAGAATTTTAAACAATGACATCGACTGTACTGAACTTCTGTCCCTTATTAACTTTAACAAACCTTTGAGACGTACACAACATACAGTGCTATTCCACACCCTAAATTATAAAACAAATGCAGCATCTAATTCGACAATTAACCGAGCTCTTCATACTCTAAATAATATTTGTCTTAACTCTAACATTGACATTTTTTCGGATTCACTGCCCAAATTCAAATGTGGCATCATGTCAATAATTTAAACTATGTATTCAATGGGCATACATACAGACACACACAAATACTCACATATGTGACACACGCACCTATAAACTACACAAGTCACCTGGTAATTAAGGAATAAACATACCACTTAGAAAACATTAAAAGGAAACATATCATAGGTATACAACATGAAGTATCTTATTCCTGTACATTATTTAATCTCTGTAAATCATGTACTGTTTGTTTCTATAATATAAAATAAAATAAAAATATGGTAACACTATGCCTATATATTATCATTGCCTAAGATTGTCTCTGCTTCGGAACCTCTTCCTGTCAAGCACTTGTAAAACGATTGTCAACAAGAATGGTTTATTAAACTCAACACAATTATAATCGTGTTCTTATTTCACCACAATATGACAAGGGGTATATAGATAGTACTTTGAATGGTAGGAGAAGTCGGTGACGTCTGAGGAACGCATTATATTTGCACGGGAATGCAATACGGAGTCGAATTAAAGTGGACGTAATTTAATTAAATATCATATATCATAAGTGACAATACAGTAGTAAATGGTAGTAAAAGTCGGGGACGCCCAAGACACAAATCATATAATTATTTGTTGTAAAATGAGGTGTGGGTCAAGACCACAGGACACTTAAAATATTCCCTCGCTTGTTTAGCGACTGACAAAAATCATTCAGACTTTTCCCAAAAAAGTTAAGGTTTTGACTTGAGTTGACCAGTCTACACATTCTAGACGATGGTGAATAATATCCATAATTTTTCGAATGATGGTTGAGGAAGTGCAGTTCATTATTTCTGAGTCTGTGCGGGGGGATATTGAAGGGAATGAGTTGCAGTAGAGTAGGTGAATCAATAATACCATTTATAATTTTGAAGAAGCAAATGAGGTCATTTCTTTCCCGACGAACTTCCAAAGGAGAGAGGTTTAGAGTTAGTTCAATTTCATCATATGAGTATTTGCCTTTGTCTAATCCTAGCCTCCTAGCAATCCCTCTTAAGAACCGATGTTGAACAGATTCAATGTGTCGAATGTAGACAGCATAAAAAGGAGACCAGATAACACAAGCATATTCAAGATGGGGGCGAATCAAGGAGCAGTAAAGAGTTCTAAGGGTATTTACGTTTTTGAAGTCCGAAGTGATTCTAGTGATGAAACCAAGTAGTTTGAGGGATTTATTAACGATTGCAGTTATGTGATCCCACAAAGAAAGCTTGCTATCATTAGAGACACCAAGGTCTTTAATAGATGTAACAGTTGTTAAGCAAATATTATTAAGTTTGTATTCGAAGACAATCGGTTTTTTTGATCGATAGAAGGACATAATTTTGCATTTATCGACATTTAGTTTCAAACAATTAATTTTACACAAATCATAGAAAGCGTCGATATCCGATTGGAAAAGAAGTGCAATGTAAAATTATGTCCACCTTTTAAAAATGCACCCACCTCAAAATTTTGCTTCAAATCATTCATAAATCCCCGAACGACGCCGGGTACACGCCAGCTAGTTCTAAATATAAAATAGTCGAATTCTTGTATCATCAGCCAAGACAGATTATAAATATCAATGATTTTATAAAAACCCGTTAATATGTATGTATTTCCAATGGTGCGATGTTGATTAATAAATGTATTATTGTATTGTTATTTTCGTTGGAAAACTGCTAGTAAATGTTGTAAACGGTTCCATGACCACTCCAGACAATTTGAAAAGTGATATAAAGTCATGAAAAGTGATGATAAAAGAGCTGGCCTTTTAACCTAACCTAACGTAACACTATTTAACCTAGTTTTTTCAACAATTTTGATGACTGCATCACTTTTAAAAAATGTATTGAATTGCCACGTTTCTTAGTTATCTGGTTACCATTATTAAATGCTACTGCTCTGAACCCACTCGGAGAAAAATGATGTATTGCTAATTTATTAAAAAACTCTTAAAAAATTATTAATAATCCGGTTAAAAACGGGATGGCAGGTGATTTCCATTTTGATGCACCTGCATTTGCCTTTATTATGACGAAATGCGGAACGAATACTTTACTATGACGAAATGCGGAAATATTAGGATTTTTATAAATGCGTGTTCAGACAATTGTGGTAATACATTAGTATTTTAATAAAAGTTTATTAGGAAACCAATCGATTCACTCTTTAAGTTTTTGTAATCTCGTTTTTAACCGGATTACGATTAATTTGAAAAGATTCTTAATAAATTATCATTTTTCAATATTACTAATTATTCTCTTTCCTAGTGAGACAGGCACCCCGCAACACCAATTTAATGTAATAAAAAAAATTTACCGTTAAATAATTAACGTTTAATTATTACCATTTTTAGTGGGCTAAGCATGTGTCGTAAATCACCATTCTATTTTGTAAAAATGAAAAGTTCATGACGAAATTTTTTTGTATAAAAAATTTAAGCACAGAATGGTCAGACTCTTCGATCACGAAACACGCCCACCTCGCATTTCTTGTATTCTGCCTTATTCTATGGCCCCTGAATAAAAGTAAGCAAATGTTATTGTTCAAGTACTTTAAGATTTACTGTATTATTTTTTGCAAGGCTAAGATTATATTTTAGTTTAGACTTTGGACGCATCCCTAGTATAGTGGTATAAATAATTGATTAGAATAATATTGGTACAAATAACTGGTAACAATAATATTTTTTAAATATTTATGTTGAGGGATCAGTAGGATTTATAGGCCCTGTTAGAAGTTCTACCGAGCCGAACCCTCTGATATGAAAATATCTGGAGTCGGTGAATTATTTTCCCATTTGATCTCTGATGAGTTGACGTGTTGTTCTTGTATTGTTTTGTATTTATTTTGCTTATATAATGCACTTACATAATGTTGATTGACTAGCTGATCATTTGTGGAAAAGTGTGTGGAAGGGTTAAGTTTTTCCTTTGGGGAAGATTTAACCCGATCAACAAAATCGGAAGTTTAAATAAAAATTTGGTTAAAATAATATTGGCATAAATAATATTGGTATAAAGAATTGGTTGGTACAACGCGTTAAAAATTTAAAGATGATCGTAATTTAAAATTACGGTTTTTATTCCTAAACGAAATTTTTTTAAAGAAAAAAAAGATACATATTCCCGGGTTACATGACAATATTTTATAATTATAGGACTTAGCTAGCAGGGGAACCCGACGCATTTGTCCACCCATATAGTAATTGGTTTATTAAGTACCTACCATAATAAGCATATTCTACGTTGTTCATAATTTTAACTTTGTTATTTTAAACTCGTATTTTTTTTCGTCGCGCCATTTCACAGAATAATTTACATTAATTAAATACATCCATTTACATTTTACTTTTGTTCGGCAATGAATTAATGAATGCAAATCTAGAAAACGGAAACTAACCCACTTCCCGATATATCGAATTTTAACAAATCTTTGAAAAGTACACGATAAACAACATAGTTCCACACGCTTAATTACAATACAAATGCAGGTTCTAATTCGCCAATTAACCGTGCTTTTCATGCATTCAATAATATTTGTCTAAACTCTAACATCCAATTCACTGTCCAAATTTAAAAGGAGTAAATGAGTCAATGATATAAACTGTTTAATGCGCGTACATATACACACATTCACACAAACATCTATAATAATACAATTACTAAATATATTGTACCTTTTTTAAACGTCTGCTAAGAAGATTCTCCTTTCTGAGCACAAATTGTTTCCTGTTATAGTTTTAATATTCTTGTTTTGTCCTGTCCTGCTGTTATTGTTATTATAAGTTTTGTCATCACTTTGCATAAACAGTATATTTAGCGTTATAATATTAGATCTCCATTGGGTAAGGCACACTGTAAGAATAATTTTAAGAATATGACCACTAATACTAAATTAGCATTTTTAAATTTGTTATGGTAAAGCGCATTTGAAGTGAAATGACAGTACACTGCGCTATATAAATGCCATGTTATTATTATGACTATTCTTATACATACCACACATGAGACAGTACAAGGAAACGTATCATGTTTCATCACTGTAAACGTATCATGTTTCATACTGTATGTTTCTATAACAAAAGGATCGAGTTGTAACTCGGCAGATAGACTCGTTCTCGATGACAGTAGATTCTATCAAGTTCGTGACAATCACTTATATACACTCGGACATATACGCATTTCTCTGAAATTGGACAACATTACAGCAATATACGAAATAAATTACGATCCTACCCGATTGGCATTTGGCGACGTTGGTAGAGTTGTCAACTCCAGTTCCTGGGTAAGAGGGTATAATACTCTTTTTTTACTTATTTTAATAGTCCCTTAGCAATACACAACTCGAAGCGATCTTCTCCTTTTATCCAAACACAAATTATTAATGATATTTGAAATGCAAATATTTTCACAATTTTTCCCTAAAATCTTCTTTTAATTGTTTTTTAAAGGTTTTAATTAATTCCTTATTTATTTATGAACGGACCATGTCCATTTACAACACATTAGATATTACACAAAATTAATACAAGGAGAAATATTGCAATAATGTTACATTTTTGACAAATCTAACAAATTTCAAAATACACAAAATATCACTAACAGACCAGTTAGACAAGCGTATAAAGAAAACATAAAAACTCCGACTGTAAATACAAGCTTTGGACAAAGACACTATCAATACCATGCTATAAAAGCATTCAACAGTCTAACACTTGAAAATAAATTGAGGAAAACAAAAATAAATTCAGACACAAAATGGATTAAAGAACAAAAAAGACAATGTGTATTACCAAAATTTCATTACATAATATTAAAAAACCTACATATAACACACAAAACTAATATAAAATACACATCACTCACAAACACACAAGATTATAATAATAATAATTGTATGACTCGTATAGTGCCGTTTTTGTGCAAAATCACCTCAAGGGCGCTGTACAAATTTATAATACATTTCTACATGTTATAACTATTTATGGAGATAATATACAGTACAATACTTACGTGGTATGTCACTTGAGATTAACACTTAATTAAAATTATCTATATTTAATAATAGATATACTTTATATTTTAAATGTATTATTTTCTCTTTAAATGTGTTATGTATATTATATTTTTATATTATAAAATGAAGGCCTCAGCACGGGTAAGCTACCCAGTGTGGCCAACATTACTGGATAACTATGAAATGTAAAAAAATATTGTACAAAAATAAAAAATTAAGAAAAAAATAAATAAAAATTACAGCTATGACAAAAATAGAGCCAAAAAACAAGTCAAGACAGCAACAAGTTTTTGATGTTCACGACTTCTGCAACATCAATACAAAATATTACTTGCGTAATGACTTACAAAAATCATTAAGATACTAAAAAATTAAGGTCTTGACTTTAGTTGACAAGTCTTGCCATTTGGTGAATGGTTTCCATAATTTGTGGAGTGTTAATTGAGGAAAACCAAATCATTATTTCTGAGTCTACGGGAAAACAAATTATGTAAGTCAATTATATCTACTGTTAATAATTTTGAAAATACAGATGATATCAAAGTCCTTCCAAAAGCCATGCAAGTTGCAACGTCTTTGTAAATGTGCAATAATAATACATTATTAAAGCTGATAATGCTATTTTAGCATTGCCTAATTTAGAAACTGGCACAACCGGGTTTGCATAATCAAAAGCCGACCTTGTCTACCCAATTAAATTCATATTATTAGAAAGAAATAATATATCACTCGGCAACTGTTAAATATATTATATTACTTGCATCTACACTACGGTCACATCACACTGGGACCTGAAAAAATCGCGTTATCGCAAACGCGAAATTTTCAGGTTTCTATTCATTGTTTGATGTTTGTTGAATAAGGATTTTTAAGCATTGATAACATTTTGTTGTAATCTTTCATATGGTGGGGGGTCACGCGTGTATGTAAGCCAGTCTTGGACCTCAGGCGTTGCCCTGTGGACCTCATCAATCACGCCGGGGAGTGTTTGCACCTGGCATTCCTTAACCACATGTTCCGTGGTCTGCACCGCACCGCATTCACACATCGCTGACTCTAAGACCCCACCAATACATCATGTTGTACAGCGGCCGTGTGAGCACATTATCCTATTGATGTAGGCCAGAGAGTTTACATTGAGAATCCAGGATGTCTCTCTGTAGGGTCGTGTACGAGATGACAGGTAACCCATGTTATTCCAATGTCGCGCCTTGGCCGATTGCCACTCAAGTTTCCACCTATCTTCTAGAGTGAAAGGAAATTAGAGAAGCCTCTCTCCTTCCATTCAAAAGGGTTTTCGGGACATGCAGTGTGAGACGAAATCATCGTGCAAAGGTCTTGCACTCTTAATTGCCGATTTGGAACCAGTAGATCGCTGGCATCGTCGAGGAGAATATTGTATACTATATTGTCTAGGGAAGCAGTACTACTTAAATTTATAGTCACATGACTAAATAAAAAAGTTTCAAGATTTTAACTTTGTAGAAATATGTTTGTGCATTTATTGAATCACACTATGAAGGCTTTTATGTATATGAATAAAATGTTTGCGGTAAGTTAATCAGGAGTACAATAATGAGCGTATATTACCTACGTACTGCCGAGTACAGACAATATAAGCAGGTATAATACATGGTTGTACATTAAATTATTAGTTGTTCAATAAATAAATAGTTACTTAATGTACTATGAAGGTTGTAGCGGAACAATGTTGATTATGTTAGTATTTAACAAAGTTTTATAATGCAAAGTTAGGTATTATACAGAAACTATAAAATTAGTACAGGAATAATCAAGAATGGAAAACAAACATTTAATAGGCGCGGTTAAGTGTTTTATAGAACATAGAAAAGTTTCTATAAATATAAAACACATGATGACTTTTTTATGTTTATATTAGGCAATGAATCACCCAATGAGATTTTTTCACATAAACGGGCGCTTCACAAGAATAGAAATTATCGAATATTATTGATTATATACAGTGATCAGTGTGATCACTTTAAATATATAATATATGATCATGGATTGGCGTTGAATGCATCTATTCAGGTTATGAAGGAAATTCGCCTTATGAATTCCTCGTTGCCAAAGCTATTCCCGAGTAAACTCAAAGAAAAATTTGAAAACATACTGAATAATAACCCAGGGTTTGAACCTTTGTGCCAAATTGATAACTTCATCAACAGGGCAGGTGAAATTTTGCCCGGAACAATAAGTTCAAAAATCGCACCCAAATTTAAATATTGTCCAGCCACATCAGTAGACGTAGAACGTTCCTTTTCCGCTTACAAAAATATATTAAGCGATCGTAGACACAATTTGTCTACAGAACATTTAGAACAGTACTTAGTCATATACGTTTTTAAAAGTAAATTCTAAATTCATTTTATAATTGATATTTTCGAAAATATAATTGTTATCCTTGAGAACTAATAGCTTACTAAAATAAAAAAAAATATGTAAAAATACGACTTCCTGTATTATTTCATGTTGCATATTTTGACCCTTTATATGGATTTTCGTGCATATTTTAGCTATTTTTATTGCATATTTGCATGCATATTTTGGGCTATTTTTGTTGCATATAATCCGGTCTCTATTAATAACATTGTTGATGTTATTAAAATAAATATGAAATGTTTAGTGTTGAGTATGTTAGTATTTAACAAGCTTTTATAATGCAAAGTTAAGTATTATACAGAACATTGCTTAAAATTAGTACAGGAATAATCAAGAATGGAAAACAAACATTTAATAGAAAAGTTTCTAAGTTTCTAAAATTAAATAAAATAAAAAAAAATAAAATATTCTATAAATATAAAATACATGCCTTGTGTTTTGGTAGTCTTCGCTATAATATGATGACTTTTTTATGTTTATATTAGGCAATGAATCACCCAATGAGATTTTTTTCATATAAACGGCGCTTCACAAGAATAGAAATTATCGAATATTATTGATTATTGACAGTGATCACCTACCTGCTGCCCACTGCCCAATGTCCACTATATGTGTAGTAAAACCATGTATGACTATGTGAGAAATTTATTTATTTGCAAAAAGAGTATAAACTAGTACATTGCAATATCGGTTATTAAAAATTACAAAAAAAGTGAATGACAAATACATTTACAAGTGGGACAAAAAAAAAAGTTTCAAATGTAGGTTTACAATGTTAAGTCTTAAATAATAATATTTCACATTTAAATATGTTGTAGGACATGTGGAAAATATCCACATTTCCTGCGAAGCAGTTAATTAACCTAGTGATTCTTCCCAAGCGCATTACCATTGGTAAGTTAGTTCTGCACCTAGGAAGAATCATAAGCCTGTGTTGGCGGCCTTGCGCATAAATTATCTGGGACATAGAATTATATTTTAGCCAGAATGTCTGATATTGAGACTAAACCGTTTGGAAGATTATACGCCATCAGGAGTATTGAAACATCCCTTCTGGAACTAAGGCTGTATACACCCAGCATTCCCGAGAAAAATGCTGTTGGAAACAGCCATGGGTAAAAACCAAACTCTCTCATGTAGAGGTATCGTAAAAACTTCTTTTATATCTTCTCAACCATTAGTACATAGACAGTGTACTCTGGCCCCCATACCTGAGATCCACTCTTCAATCTCGTATACATACGAATATATTACTTTTTAGTTCATTTAATACCTTATGTTAATCTGCATAAACACAAAAAAAGTTTTACATATATTTTAAGACAACAACCTTGAACACGTCGATAAAATAATAATGAAAATAAAACAACAACAAAAATTTTGGTCGTTCAGTCGACATTTATTTACATTTTTAGCTCCACACCAGAAGCCCTTAGGAAAATAATTCCCTTCAGGGCCTGTGTCATCTTTGAGGATGCTGTGTGGAGGGTCTTTTTAGAAAAGGTATGAGGATTGGGTAGGAATCTGGGGGTCAGTGTGTCCTCACCCCATGAACCCGGGCACCACTGCTAGGTCACCAAACGTAGCGAACCACTTAAGGTGACCTATGGCAGAGCTGTTGGTAATATGATAAATGGTTTCCGGGGCGGCGGTACCCGATATCGGAAGATGTTTCCGAATTATAAATGTGGATAGCATTTGCAAAATAAGGGCATTGGTCATTGTCATTACCAATTAAAATCAATTTGATTATCATTAAAAGTTACCTATTCAGAAATAATTATCCATGTTTTGTTGAGATAACTTTTTGTCCAAAATTTTTTTTTCAAGGAAGAGAATCTTTTTTATTATGAATATATGTAATAGCAAAATGTAAAAAAAAACATGATTCATTATATTTTCCTCATAATATTCTTCAACGAGAGAATATGCAAAAAAGGCAAAACAACCTTTCTAAGATCATAATGAAAACCATTTTAAAAATTTAAACATGTACTAAGTGTCTTCGATCGAGAAAAACTGGTTTGGTTCAGCGGAGGTAACGCAATCAAATTATTATGAAGCGTTGATACACCTAACAAAAAGGTACGAATAATCACATCATTTTTTTTATTCATTTAGATATTAAAATGAGCTCTTTACAAAGTGGTCTTATTTTACAAGTTCAACATAGCGAAGACCTTATTATTTGCCCACACAAATTGTTTCATTCGAACATTTCGAACAGTTGAGATTTTTGCTTTGTGTCGTGAGGTCGTCAGTTCAAAACGTAAATAAAATTAAGCTTTACGAGTTATAGAATTTAATTTAATTTATTTATTACTTTATACATAATTAATATTGCCAATAATTGAATCAAATAGATTATAAGTTGTAAGATTTTAGTAGTTTTATGTAATATTTATGAAGAATTTTAATATAGTTTTATTCATTTAACCTTGTCCCAAAAATTCAGTTTTATTAATCATTTTTGAGACCTTGCTAGGTATACGCTTTTTTGTAGGATTTTTTTAAGTGGATTGTACGCAATAAAAATAGGTCTTTAAAATAATTTTTTTCAGTTTATTGTGTTTAAAAATTACTCTATTGACAAAAAGTGGTTTAGTGTTTGTGAGAAAATGTGCTAAAAGTTTATTTGAAGACAATTTGATTCTACACACATATTAAGTATAGAAAACAAGGTAAGAATTTTTGATTACTTATTTTTTTTTGCAAATGTCGAAAAGAATGTGACCTTACTGGAGTAACCCGATCTATGATCACATTGTACATAATTTTTTGTGTGGATTAAAAATATATATGTATTGTATTTTTTAAATTAATTTTTAAAGTTAAAATATAACAAAAGAAAAATTATAAGGCAGAATCGAGAAGAAAAACATAAAAAATCATTATTTTGATTTATCTTTATAGCGAATTGGTGTGTTACATTATGAATACTAAAAAATATGCTTTAGATAAATTGAAGGTTTTCCTATGGCTTCGCTTGAGTAGAATACAATTAAAAAATAAATTACTCAATAAGAAATGTAAGGACGGGTTGTTTCGGAGAATTTGAACAATTCATCAAATTTCAACGTTCATTTTCAAGTTCCGTGAAAGATTTTTCAAGTTCTGTTTTTATTTCAGTTTTGTCAAGCAACTAGCCTACAATGATATAATAACAGAACTTGAATAGGACTTTCACAGAACCCAAAAATAACGTTGAAATTTGATGAATTGTTCAAATTCTCCGAAACAACCCGTCCTAAATGTTAAGTACTAAAAAAAAATATTATTCAACATAAATGTATGAACGCATAAAGGAAACAACTTTTAAAAAAAAAGTATTATAGCTAAGATTATTTGTGACCGTTTTACTTGATTAACTTTTTTGCTTTCTTATAAAATTATTTACAAAATAAATAAAAACCAGTTTTGTGCTTGAAATCGAACGTTTCTAGACTCCGTTTGTCAAGCGATTTCAATGCCTATTACCTACAATCATTGATGAATTTAGTCTATGCCTAGAATATAAGGTATAACCAAGAATATACACATTTTTGGCTTGTAGCTTACTCTTAATCCTTGTTAGATTGCAACATTGTATATTCTTACTTCCCGTGTCCATGATCCATCGGTTAGTTTTTTAATGTTTTTTTTCGACCGGAGGGGGATATAGAGTAATATCTATCACGCCGTTTTCCTCAGGGGTAGGCAGAGACGACGAACCGCCAAAAAACTCGGTCTTGGCACACACTCCTTGCCTCATTCACATTCATACATCCTCTCCATATTGTACATTTCTTTGACCAAAAGCCGTTTTAGTAGGAGTATATATAATGTATGTATTGTAATAAGGATCTCGTGAATCGACACGACTTTGTGTGCGTATTCTTAATAGTTTTCTCTGGATCCTTTTTTTATGTAAATTATTATTCTACTTGTCGTTTTACTTGTATTCCAAATTATTTTTATTTTTTTTTGCTAAAACTTCGATGACTTTTTAACATAAAATAGTTTAAAAATGGAAGTAGCAAACGATATATAAATTCAAATTCAAAATTCAAATTAAAATTCAAATTCAAAAAGCAGTTATTGCACAAAAATAAAGAGTACAAATGGTATAGCTTATAGGTTACATCCTATTTCTTCCAGCTAACCCAACAAATACACATTATATGACAAAACCCAACAATTACATGTTAACAAATGAATGAAAATAAAAAATAAAAACAGAGGTATTTAATTTATGTAAGGTATTCATTTAAAGTGTAGTGACATTTATTTAAAATAAATGTTTTTAGTGATGATTTAAATTTGAGTATGTCGATTATTTGTTTGATGCTTATTTATATATGTTTTGTGTCGGGAACGCGTATTTTGCATTTTGTGGACTCTGTTGTTTTCCTGGTTCATCCCCCACTTCCATGGATTGTGTGGACTCTCTGACGTCTTCCTGGGTCATCCCCAACTTCTTTTACATTGTGTGGACTCTCTGTCGTCTTCCTGGGTCATCCTCAACTTCTTTTACATTGTGTGGACTCTCTGACGTCTTCCTGGGTCATCCCCAACTTCTTTTACATTGTGTGGACTCTCTGTCGTCTTCCTGGGTCATCCCCAACTTTTTTTACATCGTGTGGACTCTCTGACGTATTCCTGGGTCATCCCCAACTTCTTTTACATTGTGTGGACTCTCTGTCGACTTCCTGGGTCATCCCCAACTTCTTTTACACTCTCTGACGTCTTCCTGGGTCATCTCCAACTTCTTTTACATTGTGTGGACTCTCTGTCGTCTTCCTGGGTCATACCCAACTTCTTTTACATTGTGTGGACTCTCTGACGTCTTCCTGGGTCATCCCCAACTTCTTTTACATTGTGTGGACTCTCTGTCGTCTTCCTGGGTCATCTCCAACTTCTTTTACATTGTGTGGACTCTCTGTCGTCTTCCTGGGTCATCCCCAACTTCTTTTATATTGTGTGGACTCTCTGACATCTTCCTGGGTCATCCCCAACTTTTTTTACATTGTGTGGACTCTCTGTCGTCTTTCTGGGTCATCCCCAACTTCTTTTACATTGTGTGGACTCTCTGTCGTCTTCCTGGGTCATCCCCAACTTCTTTTACATTGTGTGGACTCTCTGACATCTTCCTGGGTCATCCCCAACTTTTTTTACATTGTGTGGACTCTCTGTCGTCTTCCTGGGTCATCCCAACTTCTTTTACATCGTGTGGACTCTCTGACGTATTCCTGGGTCATCCCCAACTTCTTTTACATTGTGTGGACTCTCTGTCGTCTTCCTGGGTCATCCCCAACTTCTTTTACATTATGTGGACTCTCTGACATCTTCCTTGGTCATCCCCAACTTCTTTTACATTGTGTGGACTCTCTGTCGTCTTCCTGGGTCATCCCAACATCTTTTACATTGTGTGGACTCTCTGACGTCTTACTGGGTCATCCCCAACTTCTTTTACATTGTGTGGACTCTCTGTCGTCTTCCTGGGTCATCCCCAACTTCTTTTACATTGTGTGGACTCTCTGTCGTCTTCCTGGGTCATCCCCAACTTCTTTTACATTGTGTGGACTCTCTGTCGTCTTCCTGGGTCATCCTCAACTTCTTTTACATTGTGTGGACTCTCTGTCGTCTTCCTGGGTCATCCCCAACTTCTTTTACATTGTGTGGACTCTCTGTCGTTTTCCTGGTTCATCCTTAACTTCTTTTTGCATTGTGTGGACTCTCTGTCGTCTTCCTGGGTCATCCCAACTTCTTTTATCATGCTGTGATCCTTTCACAGCGTATATAATGTCTTCTCCAGGCATTCATTTTACTATTTTTCTAAGATAAAATTATATTTAGAAGACAAAGATTTTCATGCAGAGCACAAAGGATAACAAATTATTATAAACAAGAATTATTAGCGTGAAACACTCAAATAAATTGAAAAATCTTCAGAGAAAAAATAAATGCCGCCACGGCCGACGGGAATCAAGCAGCCTCACGATTGCCGGTCTGATGCACTAGCAACTATGTGAAGTCATGCATTATGTAGGTACACATCTCCTCATTAGTAAAATGGTCTTGAGACAGTTTTTCCACACACGCGTCTTAGAGATCTCATTTCATATTCACAAATTTAGGCAAGGTAAAATAACTGATAAATCTTTTTTTGTGATTTCACATTACAAGGCTACATCAATGTGGGCATTTCTCAACACAACTTACCTTCTACAAAACTTCACATCACTGCACAAAGTGGTTCTCAAGGCCACATAGCCGTCATGATCGCCCTGGTGGAAAAACCACCACTCAGAAGTAAAACTCTGTCTGAGCTTACGTAAGCCGTGTTTGATGACCAGTTCTGTATAGCCAGATACTTCCCTTTTTACTTACTTTTTTAAATGGCAAATAAAATAATTTTCTGACAAATATATTATAATTATAAATAGGTACTTTAATTCTCCAAATAACCATCGCTTCCATTTTTTTTAAATATCGAACAAGTACATTATGTTGCTCAATTGGCAAAATACAAACTTATTTAAAAAATGGCATCACCCAAACATACAATTAGAACAATTAGTAAAATAAACATATATTACGACAAACATAAAAAGCAAACATTACGTATATTTCACGAAATGCTTGAAAAAGAAATGGTACATTTACTCGATTCGCTTCAAATGGTATTCTCGATTAATATTCTAACAAGTGGTTTATAAATCTGGAGGTAAATTGACAACACAGTGCCAAAAGAGATAGCTTATTCTCATCGGCGATTTGCCACGCGATGCGAAAAAATGTGTTTTTTTACAATTTCACCTTGAAATAAGCGGGCTACTATGACGGAGTTGATTTCTCAACACTGTTCGCGGGGTTTGGTTATTCAATTAACGTTTAATTATTCTTGTAAAATTAATTTGTTTCCTTGCCACGTATAAAATCATTTTCAAAACATTTTGAAACCAACATAATTGTTTAGTAAATACATATGCAAAAATAGATTTTAAAATAATGCAACCGTGTTATAAAAGATCACTAGGAAATTGAAAACCTTTTGAAATAGAACTTGTTTTTATTCGTTATGCATTACTTATAGAACGGTCTTGCAGTTTCATTTGATGTTATTCTTTTAATTTTTTTATCACCTAATTGTCTTCTTTTTAAAAATAAATAAAAAATGTTCTGTTTTTCTTCTTCTTTTTCACACTACATACTTTATTCATTCTTCTCCATCAATATTTATCTAAAATTCACATTTCCTAAATGTGTCAATAACAGAGCAAATAAATATTTTACTGTAACACCTACATGATTAAAACTTACTGATATAGAATATTGCTTATTTATTAAAAATCTGTTATTCGTATTCTTCTTAAAAACGGGACTGCAGGACCAATGTAAAAAAGGTTACACCTAGTGAGGTAGGTAGTGTAAAGCATACAATTAAATAATAGACAATTGTGGTACCTATTAATATTGTTCTTCTCTTTTTTTAATGAAAATATTAACGTTATATTTCAATAAATTTATCATCACTGAACTATATTATAAACTGAAACGGAAAATCTCGGAATATTATAATTGTAGGATTTGTGAAGCTGAAAGTATTTATAAAATATTTGCCTTTCAAAAAAAAATAATGTCCACTTTATTTATAATATGATTATTTACAAATGAAAGAGACGTCATATATTTACCTTTCGAATTAACATCGTTACTAAACTTGAAAAATCAACTGTAAAAAATTTAAACACGAAAAAATACACATGTAAAATATGGAATTATTAATTAAATAAATAAAATAGTTATATTTAAGTTTTTATTAGTTGCAATTGTAAAGTTTCACATGTACGCAGTCCTCCTCACTAGGGTTTCCTGTTCTGAGGTGGCCTTTAATTTTTTAACTTTTGTATTTAGATTCAAGTTGATTTTTTTTATATTAACTCCACACAGGAGGCCCTGAAGAAAATAATTTCTCTCAGGGCTTATGTCATCTTTGGGGATGCTGTGTGGAGGGTCTTTTTGTGGAGAGGAAGGAGTGAACATGGGTCTTGAAGAGTCCCATGTTGTAGGAGGGAGGAAACACAGAGGCCGGCAGTTTGTTCCACAGCCGAGCTGTTGAACTTAAGAACGAATCGTAGAAGCGACCCGTTCTCATGTTGTAATTGTCAACCGTGTAAAAATGTTGGTCGCGCGTTTGGCGTGTATCACGACTACGCACCGGTGCCGAAGAGATCAATGTCGCTAGTTCCTCAGAGCATCTTCCATTGTAATACCGATAGAACAAGGACAGCATACCTACCTGATCTAAAGATTGCAGTCCGTTTGTTAAGATTGGGGAATCTATCAAACGGACCGCCCGTTTTGTCTTTGTTTTGTTATCTACTTTATCGCTTGTCTGAATTATTCCTTCAATCAGTTTCAATTTCGGAAAATCAAAAGTTTGTTGAAATTTAATAATTTCACACAGGAATATGAGAATTTAATCGTTTACACAAAAAAAACTTTAAAATACATTTGAAAAAACTGGCCGTGCTTGGATTGTGCAATATTCCCGTTTGTATTATTTGATGGTGAACTGATTCTAACTTAAATCTTACAAATCATTACAAAACATGTACTTCATTGCACACCTATTACATACAACTTATAATATTATTACATTGTAACATTCACACACACCTACATAACTGTTACTTTCCTTAATTTATGATAATAATTATTTCTTTCGATGTGTGTTTATCTGACACAGATTATTTCATTTTAAACCGCATTTCTGGTTTCCGAATTAAAAAGTTATTTCATTTAATTATTATTATATTCATTTTTTAGTTGTGTAATTTTATCGTCATCCTTTTATATAATATTAATACGAAGCGTAACATTTCTAACGTAACAATTTCTAATGCATCGTGTTGCAGTGACGAGTATATTATCTATTTTAAGAAAGAAATGTTTTGGTTTTTTTTCTGTAAATACAAGGAGAAAACTGAGTATTGCTAATTTATTAAGAATCTTTTCAAATTATTCGTAATCGATTTTCCTGTTAAATCGGAATGAATTTCCCTTTTAAGGCGATGCACTACGTCGTGTAATATTTTGAATCGAGCCGCTATCAATAACACACCTTATGTCGATGGCGATAAGGCTTAAATTCCCGCTTCACACCATTCACCTGTTTTGATTTATGCATGAAAAAAACATGGCCAAAAAATGCCTTTTATTTTATTTTGTGGATGTTCACGCATAAATATTAAAAAAAAATTCGATCATTTTATAAATAACTTAATTTTCCACATTATAAAATAAAACCGTAACCGAAAATGGATTCGTAAGTAGGAGATTTTGAACTTTAAAGCAGTTTTCATAGGCCTTATACATTATTTTTTTCTGGGCTTATAAAAAGACTTATCTAAAAAATACTCGATTATTTCAAAGACAGATGTATTCTACTCGCAGTATTTAATAGCATCTGAAACATTTCTAGACGACCAAATTTTCAAACCAAAAACACATGATTTTGCATTGCTACGTAGTGCATAGCCTTAAATAAGAATCTTTTCAAATTATTCGTGATCGATTTTCCTGTTAAATCGGAATCAATTTTCCTGACTTTTGAAAGAGGAAGTTACATATCACAATGTCTATATATTAGGAGTTGGCTAAAATTTTATCAGGAAACAGCCTGTTATCTCATTTTTAACTGGATTACAAATAATTTTAAGATATTAAAAAAAAACAACACTACTCATTTTTCTTCATGTACCGTACCGGAGCTAGCCCGATTGCTTGAAATGGTTTCGATCGTGTTTGGTGACGAGATCTGAATAGCCAGCTACTTTCCCACCTTCCTCTCCCCCATCTCTTTCCCATCCCCACTACCTTCACCCTCACAACATACTAGGCTTGCCGGTTCCATAATATCTCATCAAAATGACAATTCAACACATCTTTAAAATGTTATATAAAGTCATGGAAAGAGATGAAAGAAAAACTTTATTAACTGGGTTTAGTAGGTTTAGTTAGGTTAGGTTAGGTTTAAATTTTTTTTCATAGTTTCTAATGACTTTATATCACTTTTTAAAAGTGTGTTGAATTGTCACTGTGTTGAGGAACCTAAAAAATGATATAGTCATTAAAAGCGATGAAACAAAAACTAGGTTAAATAGTTACCTTTGTAACCTAGTTAATCTAGTTTTTTTTTCATCACTTTTCATGACTTTATATCACTTTTTGTAGGTGTGTTGAATTGCCATTTTGATGAGATATCCGGTCACCAGGGTTGCCATAGTCTCGTGGCTCCTGACGGTTGGGAGCATTTGGGCCTCTTGTGCGGATTCACACATAAAAAATTACCCCTCTACCACGGAATCGGTTAATCGGGGTTATCCAAATCTAGGATCTAAATGCATAATTAAATAAATATTCATAATATCATATTAGTATTTGCACACCATAGTCTTATGTAATAACGTGATGTGGATTTGGTTTGAGCACAGTTCAATTCTATTACTAAACTTGTGCTGAATAAATTATTACAGTCGCCTGCAATATCAATACAAATTGAAAATATCTCCCGAGTAAAAATAAATGTCGCCCACGGGAATTGAACCCGCTCCTTCTGATGTCCGGTCAGACACTCTGGACCACTGAGCCACGTCGGCTTATTTCCAACCCGCCAAATAATTCAATATGTACTAGTACCTCAATCAACAATTACTGGTTATTATATTTTTTCCACCTGTAAGCAACCAACTTTATTTTTTTAGGAAAGGCTTTGTTAGTGCTAAATTTCTCACTAGATGGCGTCGAGACATATTATATCTTCATTTGTTGGTGAAATATTTTTGACTTGTCAAATATTATTATTTTTTAATGATAAACTAATGTTTATAAGACAAGGTTTTATCATTTTTAATTATTGCTTGTAATAATTTATTATCATTTGTGCTATGCATAAAAACCTTGTCTTATAAACATTTGACGGCCATAGTCCAGTGGTAACGCATTGGACTGCCATTCCGAAGGTCGCGGGTTCGAACCCGGCGTGCGCTAATAAATTTTATTTGATTAATTTGTGTTATTTCACAATTAATTAATTAAAATAATATATAGTATATTTGCGGCACGTTCCAGAGTGGAAGATACTACCAGTATCGCCCTGGTGTAAGACCACCATTCAGAATTGAAACGTTGCTCCAAATGGCTTTAGCCGTGTTTAGTGACTAGATCTGAATAGCCAGGTACTTCCCCACCTTCCTCTTTCCCTTCCCCACTTACCTTCAGCCTCACAACATCCCCCAATTGGGGATGCCATAGTCTCACTGGCTCCAGACGGGAGCAGTTGGGACTCTTGTGAGGTATTCACTATAAAAATAAAAAAAAAAAATAGTTTATAATTAAAAAAATAATAAACTTGTGCTGGGTTAATTTACACCCCCTTGTTCGCTTTCAAGCTAATACTATCACTAATTTGCATAAAATACACATTAAAAATACCTGTTATGTAAACAATATTTTTTTTTACTCCTTTAATTGAGTAATATTAAAAGAAGAGTTTTTCGATATCTTCAAAAATGACGACGTTATGACCTCACAAAGTGATCATTCTTAATTATTAGCAATAGTGTCCCGTGAAGTCACACGCAGTACAATAATTCATAATAAGGAGCTGCAGTTCATTTTTTTACATAAATAATGACCTTCTGAGTTAAATATATTGATGTATATTTTTTTGTTATAGTTAAAAAAAATTAACAAAGTTTTAATTTTTTGGGTTTCCCGAAAACGCATCAAATTGTGGACCAGTCACCAGTCTCAAAAAGCATACGTTTTTGTTTTTCAACCGGCACTGTATTTTTGTTTAAAAATTTGCTGCAAACGAAAACGAAATTCACATTATTATCTTTCAATATGGTTGGATAATCAAGATATGTCCACAATCCCTACATTTTCCCCACAAAAAAAAAACAATTCTAGAAATTTTTTGAAACTTCCCGACCTTTGGGGAATTCTCCACGAATTGACAACCCTGATGTAGATGCATTAGATCATAGATATATTACTTAAGTTGACTGGTTTTGATGAATAAACGAATTCAGTTAATTCAATTTTTAGTTATGACAATTTATATATATTCTAAGTTATTATACAATAAATCTTATATATTCAGAATCAGTGTTTGTTGATCTGTCTGAATACGTATTTTTTAAGCCACAATATTTTTCACAGGAATTCCTTTTTCGAATGGTAACTACGTCCCGTGATGTTATGCGCTTTTCAGCCAGCCACAGCCAGGATTTAAAAAAAAATCATAAAGTTCTGTCCTTAGCATGCTCTAATTCTGATTAATATAATACCTGCGTTTGTAAAAAAACATGATATTTCGTTTCAGGAGTCGACCTTCATTACGATGCGATCAATATCAATTGTCTATAACTCTATAGTAACGTCAGTTTGCGTTATTGATGCGATTGACAATTTTGCTAATTGATCGTTTACATTTGCATTATATTCAATGATGTACTATCTATTCTCTAAGAATATATCACGATTGATCAGAGTTATGGAAAGTAAAATCGTGAGATTATCACTGTATTCGTACACTTTAGGTACTGGTTTGACAGATGTCCACAAAGTAAATAGTGCATAAATATAGATGGTTCAAAATGGATAGAAACGCAATGTGGGATCTTGTAGGACTATACGTTTATCTGCCACCTCAAAATGCAAATGCAGATGTTGGCAGCGGAAGGCACAAATATCTGTAGGAAGTGTGAAAGAGATGAAGAATGATCCATTTATCTATAGTGCCAATATCCTTGCATATGCCTTGATAGGAAGAAGTCTCAGATATCTGGAAAGACACGTTGAGGAACCAGGATACAGGATACATGGCCAAACACTTAATGCTAACCCTGATAAACTTCATTAATTGGACTGGGCTATCAACAAAGTGAATTGTAGATAACGCAATGGGCACATGGCTTGATTGCTTGAGGGATCTATGCAGACCGTCTCCGAATATTAAAAGAATATTAATTTAGACTTGAGAAGAAGAGCCAGAACTCAACAACATTGATGTAACACTCGATATAATATACCGGTTGAAATTCAAACTCGAACAAAGTCAAATGAACTGATCAATATTGAAGTTGGTATTAAGTTTCAAACAGCTATTGTTTGATATTTTAAAGCCAAACAAAAATCATTGCATGACGTCCATTGTCTGTTTTATTTCCAAACAGATGACACAGATGATACACCATGCATGTTATTTTTATAAACAGTAATATTTATAATTACATCCACCTTTATTATGTTACAGCAACAAGTCAATGGCGAAGGCCATTCCAATGACCTTATGGAAAACTGTTGACGTAAACCAGAGTTATGGTAAAGTTAATTATAGTACTTAGTATTTACCTACAGTTAATAGTTATAGTTGCTCTTGTGAAACGTCTTTAATAGTAATACATAGCAATTAGTTTACTTGCCAAAGGTAATTGCAATGATTAGCAATGCATTGCTTGGGTGCATAGAGGTCGAAGTGATTTTTTTTGTTTTACAATACGACACTCGTGGCGGCGGGAATCGCGATCTGCGCATAAGAACCAACGATTTTCGACATTCCGGATTCGACACGTGTCCATAAACCGGATCATATCTCATAAACCAATATTACACCTCACGTTAAACAATATGTAACTCTAATATTTACTACAAATATCTAAATAGTAAGCCTAAATTAATTAATAACCATTAAATAGTAAATAGGGGGGAGAAATAATTTGTCATTTTTGGGTAGGCATTGTGAGGGGTATTTTTTATTAAAGGAAGGAGTGAACTTGGGTGTTGAAGATACTGATGTTATAGGTGGGAGGAAAACACAGATTGGAAATTTTTTCGACAGACGAGTTGTTGAACACAAGAACGAGTCATAAATAAATAAATAAATAAATTCTTTATTCCAGGATGTGGGGAGGTTAGTGCAATCCCACACATCCCATAGAGGATACAAGTACAGATAGTATTTACATATAGTAAAATAAATAAAATAAAAATATTAAAAATTAAATTAAACATGAAATTAAACCAGAGAAGCACGGGAATCCATTGGATCTAAGATTGTGGGAGCAAGTATCTTTCTCCAATGGTCTTCAATGCTCGATCCTGAAGTCAGACGGGATTCTATGATAAGAATGTTTCTGGAATGGTTTATCCTTCCCCTCAGTCCTGCAATCCTGGTTCTTAACAGAGCTGCAAATCCTGGAACTCGCCCTTCTGTAAACATCGATGAGGCACTGCAGTGCCTGGGGAGTCCGAACATCAATCGGTAAGCGTTGTTATATTGCACTCGAAGCCTTTTCATTGTTCTTTTCTTGAAATTAGCCCAGGAGCTCTATTCTGGAAGCGTCGTCGCTCGTAATCGCCGTCGAAAGTACGTCCGTTGGTCGACTTGGTTATTCTTGAGCTTGGTCGAAGGAAGATTCTTAGACGCCAAACGTCAAAAGTCATTCCACATAACAACGAGTGGGGTAAACCAGTCGAAACGGGCAGCGAGTGGTAGGTTGTTAGCGTATCTATGCAATTAGCTGTCAAAATCTGGCTAAAATTATTGTTTTCTCGCGCGAACTTTCGCACCCGCAAAGACATCGTCTATTTTTGTAAAGCCATTTTGCAATTTATAATGGCTGATTTACCAGCGATGTTGGCTGTGATTCACGATGTTGAGCAAGCTGAAGCAGCTGCTTTGAGACCTGCACGAACGTTTCGTCAGAGGGTAGATTCCTTCGCCAATACGACCGATGAAGCCTTCATAAGGAATTTTAGGCTCAACAAAGCCTTGGTGCGCCGGCTGATAGTCCTTGTGTCTCCATTTATTCCACCCCCATCCCGTTCTTCAGCTATAGATGTCGAAACCAAGGTGAGTACAAAAATGATTTAAAATAAACTTTTAATGGTTTCACACGAAAATTAACTTGCTAATTAATCTGTTGCAACTTTGTTTTGCAGGTGTTAGCAGCATTAAATTTTTTTGCCACGGGGAGTTACCAGTTGCCCGTGGGTTGTAATCTGCACGTTGCAATTTCGCAACCCTCCATGTCACGTGCACTGGATGAAGTAGTAAATGCCCTAAACAAACCCGAAATTTTTAACCTATGGGTAAAATTTCCCCCTAATATCCAGGCACTAAACCAGATGAGGATGAAGTAAGTTTATTATAGGAACATTATGATTTATATCACATTTAATACAGCTTTTACACGCACATATAATATTTTTTATTCCAAAATTGTTATATTTCATTAAAGAATGAATTAATTACTGTACTTACTAAAGATCACATTTTGTACTTATTTTAAGATTGGCTGTATCAATAATATTTGTTTACTATTGGTTTTTCGATAAATACAGATTCCCAGGGATTGTTAGGTGCATCGACTGCACTCACGTAGCCATATTCCCGCCAAAGGTGAGGGATCCCGTACATCCGGAATATATATATGTGAACAGAAAGGCATATCATTCAATTAATGTCCAACTGATTTGTGACTTGGATCTCCGAATCTTACATGTGGATGCACGTTTCCCTGGGAGCACTCATGATGCCTTTATCTGGAGCTCATGTTCTGTGGAACCCGTGCTGAAGGAGCTCTACAGGAGGGGTCAATCCGGGTATTATCTTCTGGGGGACTCTGGATACCCATTGCGGCCATGGTTAATGACCCAAATCGATAGGGCTGTACCTGGATCTCCTGAAGACCGATTCAATGCAAAACTAAGATCAATCAGGTCTACTGTTGAGAGATGTAACGGTGTTTTAAAAATGAGATTCCGTTGCCTTTGTAAACATAGAGTTCTTCATTATGCTCCTGAAAAGGCGTCCAAAATTATCAATGCATGCATAGTGCTTCACAATATGTGTGTGGAAGATAAATTTGATCTTCCGGAATACCTGATTGATCACAGTCTAGATTTAGGGCTGATTACTGAAGGAATGGCTCCTCTTGAGCCTGGGGCTGTTAACAGAATTAACCCAGATTTAGCGGCTGGTAGAGCTGTTCGAAATACGATAGTTCAAAATTATTTTTAAATTCTTTGTGTTTATACAAGTCTTTTTATCCTTTTATTATTCTGTTCACTGTATATTATTTGTCAATTATTTTAATTATCTGCCAAGTGTCTGGATCGTATTATTATTAACTAGCAGACCCGGCCACACGTTGCTGTGGCTTACCCAACCGTTATAACCAATGCCATCTGTTAATTTGCATACATTTCAAATTCACACCGCCCGCTGCCTGAATTGAATCTTTGAATTTCTCGACTTTTCTCTACTGAAAAAAATACAATATTTACATGCATGTATTATACATATATACACCTTCCTCTTACGTTTTACACACAAATATTAAGTGGTGAGGTGAGGCTATATGAGGCTGCGTTACAACAAACATTTCAAATACAATATTTACACGTGATTATAATAAGTGATTTTGAAAGCATCACCATTTTTTGGTTGCAAGCCAACTAATTTATTTAAGGCCGACATAATACCATCTATGTTTTACACTGGCCGTGGCTGATTACCTGACACAAAGAAGGTTATGTTGGAAACTAGACATTTTAAACATTATTTTGAATCCAGTTGCTGTAAAAAATAATAAGCCCCATCTCTTTTGGGTGGGTCTCGCCCCACGTTCAGTATTGTATAATTTCAAAAAGTTTTATATATTTTCTGATAATATAGTAATGTAAAATGTAAGAAAACAATGGTGTGATCATAAAAAAATGTATTTAACATTAAGAATATCATAATTTTTTTAATCAAATAATACAGAAACAACACAGTTTTCAATATACAATGACAATTTATTTTGTAATAAAAACTAAAAATAAATAATTAGTACCCTGATAGAACTAATCAAGTCTGATATTTTTCTAATAAATTACAACTCTGGTGTTAATTAGTTAAACATTATAATTATCCATGATAAAAATAAAAATCGCATTCATTATGCTGATACTAACTCTCTTTGGTTAATTTTAAAGAAAAAAACATTATATTTATCCCTGATAAAACTAAAATGCTTCTAATAGTATCATAATTTTAATCATATAACCCAGAAAACATTACAGTTTCAGTTGTTAAATACAACGCTTTCATTACGCTGATATTGTATACTAACCATCTTTAGTTAATGTTAAAGAAAAAACATTGTCCGATAAGATTAAAATGCTACTTAATAGTATCACAATATATTGTATGCTAACCATCTTTGGATAATTTTAAAGAAAAAAACAGATAAGACTAAAATGCTACTAAATAGTATCACAATATATTGTATGCTAACCATCTTTGGATAATTTTAAATAAAAAACATTGTCCGATAAGACTAAAATGCTACTAAATAGTATCACAATATATTGTATGCTAACCATCTTTGGATAATTTTAAATAAAAAACATTGTCCGATAAGACTAAAATGCTACTAAATAGTATCACAATATATTGTATGCTAACCATCTTTGGATAATTTTAAATAAAAAACATTGTCCGATAAGACTAAAATGCTACTAAATAGTATCACAATATATTGTATGCTAACCATCTTTGGATAATTTTAAATAAAAAACATTGTCCGATAAGACTAAAATGCTACTAAATAGTATCACAATATATTGTATGCTAACCATCTTTGGATAATTTTAAATAAAAAACATTGTCCGATAAGACTAAAATGCTACTAAATAGTATCACAATATATTGTATGCTAACCATCTTTGGATAATTTTAAATAAAAAACATTGTCCGATAAGACTAAAATGCTACTAAATAGTATCACAATATATTGTATGCTAACCATCTTTGGATAATTTTAAATAAAAAACATTGTCCGATAAGACTAAAATGCTACTAAATAGTATCACAATATATTGTATGCTAACCATCTTTGGATAATTTCAGTTTTTCAATTACAATTTTAATTATTTCAACGTATGTTATATTACAAGCTAAAACTAAACAATTAGTACACTGATGGAACTAACCAAGTCTGATATTTTCTATTACAATTACAACTCTGGTGGTAATCAGAAAAACATTTTAATTATCCATGATAAAAATAAAACTCGCACTCATTGCGCTGATATTGTATACTAATGTATATATTAAAGTTTCATATAAAAATGTAAAAAATATTATATATACATATAGTTACTAAATAAAAAAAATAAAAAAACTATCTTTGGTTAATTTTAAAGAAAAAACATTTTGCAATAAGACTAAAGTGCTACTAAATAGTATCACATTTTTTATCATATAACGCAGAAAACATTTCAGTTTCAGACTAAAATGCTACTAAATGGTATCACAATTTTTATCATATAACACAGAAAACATTTCAGTTTCAGACTAAAATGCTACTGAATATGTAGTATCACAATTTTATCATATAACGCAGAAAACATTTCAGTTTCAGACTAAAATGCTACTGAATATGTAGTATCACAATTTTTATCATATAACTCAGAAAACGTTACAATTTCAATTTATACAGAAAATGATGTTGACAAAAAATGATACATATTTTGAATACAAGTTAACCACCACATTTAGTTTTATTTATCAACCCAGTGTTGATTAAGGTGAAATGTCACGTAAGTTATAATCGACGCATTCACAGATGGCGCCAATTAAATTATTATCATCTGATTGTAACGTATGTGACGTTTAACCTTAAGGGCCACACGGGAGTTGAAGAGTCGGAGGTTAACTTCGACTTTTCCTCTCTCCGGCCAGTGCTGGCCGCAACAGGAGAGGAGTTTGCTTAATAAAACAAAAAAAATTAATGGACTTTTGGCTGCAATTTGGTGGTTTAACTATTGGAAGAAATAAGACATCAAATTGTCAAGGGTTAGATTTGGCCTTTATTTCTTCCAATAGTTGAACCACCATAATTAACAGAGAACTAACAGATTCAACTGCATCTGTCAGCCTAGTCATTGCAGTCAACATTCCATTTGAAAAATTTGTGGAATTCGTCAAACGCCTCTCCCCCTCCTCGACGAGTGTAGAGGATAGATTCTGGGAATCTGTGAACCTCCGAGATGCCGCAGTACGCCTCGGAGTCTGTGCGGGTGGAGGCTCATGGGTAGGAAGTTCCACAAGGGGAGGTGTGGCCTCCGAGAGCAGTGGCACCTCAACAGACTGCCAGCTGCTGCAGCCAGCAACAGGCTGAGGTCCTTCGAGGGATGAAAAATCGAAGTTGACCTCCGACCCTTCAACTTCCGTGTGTCCCGTAATCAAAACTGGGTTGATCACTTGGAGAATGAGCTCGTCAGTAGCGTTGAGGCTGACTGCTGGCGCTGGTGGTCCGCCTCCCGTCCCGGCCGCATGCCGCCTCAAGGAGGCATTCTTGAGTTTGGCCTTCGACCTTAAGTCTTGCCATGTCTGAAAATATTTTGGAATTATATTAATTATTTGCACAAAATATTAGTGGAAAGAGACTTTATAAGAACTTAAAATATTCAAAAAGAGGGACAACGTCAAGATCACACAATTTTACTTGAATTTTGAAGCAATCGGCTGTGATGTAGCGTAGCCCCATCATCATTAATTTCAATATCATGATTTTAACATAGAAATCAGGCTAAACGAAACACTATGTGAGCGGTGACTGGACAACTCGGAACCTCTTCAGAAAAGTGATGATAAAAAATAGGTTAGGTTAGGGGGGCTATTTTAGAATTATTTTTTTCATAGCTTTGACTTTTCAAAGAGGACTTGATTCGGCATGGAATCCATGTTAGATGTGAGCACGGTGCTCGTTTTGTTGAATAGAAATTTGTCATAGGCAGAGCTTCATTTGAACGAAGTATGAGGGTAACAAATATACATTTTAAGTGTACAATACACACAAATTAATGGAAATAAAACAAACCTTTCTCCAGTGCTTGAAATCTTTATTTGCCCCTGCCATGGCATTCAATTGTTCGGCAATCACCTGCCATCTCCGTCGGGATTCCGCAAAGGTAAAAGATGACGAAAATTTGCCACGCATTAGTTCAATATCTGAACTTACCAATTGAATTAGTAACTGTTTTTGATTATTAGTAACGTAACCCGCGGCCATATCTGTTTGTTTGGTTTCACTGTTTGACAGTTTGACAGTCACACCATAGAAATCTGAATAACATCAAGAACATAGACAATATTCACAGGGCTGCCAATATAATCATCTCTTCGATCGTTCGACGTTCAAGAATACGTAAAATTGAAGGATTCGACAAAGTTGGTCGCGACGACGAGTAATTTTTGGTCGCTGCGAGGAGCATAACGAGTAACTATTGTTCTTTGTTCGGGAATAGAGACCCAGAGCTCGCATGTGTACAGGGTGGTGCAAAAGGCTATGAAGAGCGTCGTTTTCACTCGTGGACTACAGAGCCCAAATCTTCTACTGAGCATGTTACATTTTATACTCAGTACACGCCTCTGCCTGTCAATATCTTCATCATCCGTTAACTTGTTGTTAATGACATGTCCTAGATATTTTGTGGTTTCAACTGTTTTCAGAATCTCACCATTCAAAAAGACGGGGGGAATGTTTTTTGGACCTTCCCCGTGTTTTATGACCAACAGTGCTGTTTTTTTCGCATTATAGATCATGTTGGTTTCGTGAGCAAATTCTTCACAGATTTTCAGGAGAATTCTTAATCCCCGTATTGACGGTGCCATCAGAACCATGTCATCTGCGTAGCTCATATTATTAACACATAGACCTCCAATGTGGCAGCCCACTCCAGCATTGTTTAATCTGTGGGTTAATTCGTCCATGTATAGGTTAAACAGTACTGGGGACATACATCCTTCCTGTCTGACCCCGCTTTTCAAGAAATAGGGTTCAGAGAATCCGTCTTTCCACTTTACAAGGTTTTCTTGCTGACCTGGCCATGATTCGAGAATTTTTACCACTTTCCATGGTATCCCTCTTTCCTTTAGTTTTTAAAATCATAAAAGCGATTAGTTCTCGTTGCCAATTGTCTAAATATGTTTGGTAATTCCCGGCTTGACACGGTGCCGAGGGGATAAAGATGCATTTTCTATTAAAATACTGGTAGAACAAGGTTTTTCTGGAATATCAATAATACTTTATGCGTTTATTATTTGTAGTCGTAATGTAGAACGTAAAACACACTTCAGTTACCTAACTACCATCCCATTTCGCGTTATATTCCCCAATTAACTTCCTTTTTCCTCACAATATTCCCTAATAATTGGAGAAAATGGTCGCATGATTATGAACTAGAACAATTTGATTTTTTTTTTCGTTTTGCCTTTTACTAAACTAGCTGTTCAATCAGCGAGGTTTTCTGGAGGCGAGGGAACCGGAGTGTCACTTTTATATCGCGCAGTGGTTTATGATTTCTTTATTGGTTGTGTTGTTTCAACGTTCGTCCATTAGCAGAACCCTCTCCATACCATTATCGAATACAACCTTGTCACTCTCGTATCGCCAAGTTGTTTCACGGATTAATTGATTACGTGGTGATAGTAAAAGCAAGTCGAAATTTATAAAAAATGTTTGCAAGCAGAAAATTCAATATTTCAAAGCATTTTTACAGGCACAATGATTTTTTTATACGAGCCTAACGAATAGATTAAATTAATTAACAACAACAAAAGTATATCAGAATTTAGGCCAAGGTGTGTTATACTTACTATATACTCGTAGCATTTTAAAATAATTTATCATCCATAAATTATTTCAAGTATTCTTTTGAGATATCGAAAAAATACATCGCTTTAACATTGCTAACAGGGAACGACAATCTAATGTTATTTTTAAAGTCTTGGAAGCGATATGAAACTCGGCTGATAAACTCGTTGACGATGACAATGCATTTTATCAAATTTTGGTGGCAATCATGCACACTCACATACACGCATTTCTCTGAAATCGGACGAAATTACAGCAGTTAATTTACAACAAAACTTTCGGTCCTACCCGATCGGCATTTGGCGAGGTTAGTAGAGTTGTAAACTCAATTTCCTGAGTATTCGGAGAAAACTTACTGATATAAAATATTGCAAATTTATTAATAAGTTAATTTGCGATTCCTGTTAAAAACGGGATTGTGTGTTTCCGGGAAACAAACTGTGTAACACGGATATGTTAATAGGATGTCGGAACACGACGTGTTCATTAAAATTCTAATATTATCGCATTTCGTTATTATATTTTTCATGAAAATCACAGCTGCATGAACACGTGTTCCGATATATTCTGAATGTAAAAATATTCTACTAGGAAATGGATTTTAATCACGTTTTTTATCAGGATTTCAATAAATCAGCTATACTCATTTTTCTCCGTGTAGAATCGTAGAAACCAAAAAAAAGGTTGTTTTTTTTAGTTTTAAAAGACATTTTAAAATAGATGTACCATAGTAAAAAACTTTGCTTTTTACCGGTTTTATTATTATTATTATGCAAGTTGGTTGATCAGGATTCACGTTTTCGAGACAGTTTCATGGAGGTGATGTCACTCGTTAGGTAAAACCAGACAAAATAATTCAATGAATTCGCTATTTTATCACGTTTCTCATAATTTTGCTCAAATCGTACTATTTTCACAAGATACTAATTCATTCATGATATATTAATTTCACCTACCAAAAAGTTATAATATTTCGTATAAATTTATATTTAAAATATTATCGATCCGTGTGGAATTTAATCTGCTTTATGTTACCCGGTTAAAATCGTTGTTAAGGCGAAGCTTAATGCTAAATCACTATTTTGATTAATCTTTATAACAAATTGGTGTACATTATGAATACCAAAAAATATGCTTTAATTAAATTGAAGGTTTTCCTATCGTTTCGCTGTAGAATACATAAAAAATACTCAATAAAAATATAAATTTAAATTACTAAAAACATATTTTTTAATAGAAATGTATGAACGCGTAAAGGAAACAACTTTTAAATATACAGTATTATAGCTAAGATTATCTGTGACGGTTTCACTTGATTTTTTGCTTTCTTATAAAATTATTTACAAAATAAATAAAAACCACTTTTGTGCTTTAAATCGAACGTTTCTAGACTCCGTTTGTCAAGCGATTTTAATGCCTATTACCTGCAATATAAGGTATAACAAGAATATACACATTTTTGGCTTGTGGCGTGGGTGAATTGTAAATAGCATTTTGGCAAATATTGTCAAATATTCATCGTTCAAAGTGATAACAGGCTAACAAATCCCAACTTTCCACTAAAAACATTTGCATAATATTGTGACATATATCATTACATTATCATGTGTATTTGTATATTATTGCATTATATTACATAAGTACCGACTTTATTTGTAGTTTCGGCAATAATAAGTTTCACTTCTTCAAAGTCAAGACTTAATCAGTAGGTAGGTACCTACTAATAGAACATTAAGGGGGTATTTCACTATGTCGGGCTAAATATCTGACTAGCTATCCGTTGGCTGGATTTAAAGATCAGAATAACTTCGTTATTCAACGGCGACCGTTTCACCATTGTTTCGAACTTCCGGATAGATAACACTCGAAATAGTCTGGCAACATCGCAAAATGTTTGCAGTTACTCAATCTACTGCCACGGCTGTCATACATCACAGTCCGCACACCGCGAAGTGTGCATTTTTTTGGTTATGTTATGTTGATTATCAGGTCATTTTAGATAGATTCGTGTCGAATTAATACATTGTTTCTTATTTTGAACACAATCAAATAATTCAGGATGGATCATACAAGCATTCAAATTCATTCTACAAAATTCGACTCACTTCTCAGCTGTTAAACTCGGAATGTTTTGACGCCATCTTTGATTCGAGGAATAGCGCCTAACGTGAAGTTCGAGCACTGATTAGTCAAATCTAACTTTAACCCGAGCGTTAGCGTTATTCAGATATAGTGAAAACGAAAAAATGACTAATCCGCGGATAAGTGCTTGGTCAGAACATAATCAGAGATAGTAAAATACCCCCTAAATATGTATCTGTTAATTTATTAATAAAAACTTACACCTCACTAAATCTTTTTCGTTTGTCCTAAATCTCAAATCTCCGAAATTTCTTCACCGATTGCTTTGAAATTTTGACACAACTTTGCATTCAAATAAGTGTGTGTTTATATACCTATATTATAAAATTTTTAATTTTTTTGTTTTTAATTGAAAAAAAATGCTACCGGACAGCAAAGTGCCCATAACATTTTTTACTCCAAATATGCTAAGGAATAGCTGGTTAAAGTTTGTCGGGTACGGGCCGATACACCCTGTATATTATTACTGTTGAGGGAATTCGAGGTTGTTGTAGATATGGCGGCCAGAGTTGATACGAACAAAGTAGGTACTCACGCAGATGCTTAGCTTGCACGCAGCAAGTTCAGTGAAATCAATAATAAATTTTAACAGGAAAACATAAATGTATATTTATGTCTTCCTTTTAGAAATTCAACAAACAAAACTAACAATATAATGCGCTGTTGAAATTAAATGAACTTAAATAAATAATTATAAGTCAAATAATTATGTTATCCTTTGTGCTATGCATAAAACCTTGTCTTATAAACATTAGTTTATCATTATAAAAAAAAATTATATTTGACAAATCAAAAATATTTCACCAACAAATGAAGATATAATATGTCTCGACGCCATCTAGTGAGAAATTTAGCACTAACCAAGCCTTTCCTACAAAAATAAAGTTGGTTGTTTACAGGTGGAAAAAAGAAAAAAATATAATAAGCAGTAATTGTTGATTGAGGTACTAGTAAATATTGATTCATTTGGTGGGTTCACCTGTCAGGACATCAGAAGGTACGGGTTCAATTCCCGTTGGCGGCATTTATTTTTATTCGGGAGATATTTTCAATTTGTATTGATATTTCAGGCAACTAATTATTGCTTATAATTATTTGTTAAATAAATAAATTATGAGTTTCATTGTAATATTGCTGTTTCAGTCGATTCATTATTAATTTACATAAAATGTATGTCAGCATAATATCGATTTGAAATAAGGAAAAGCCTCGGCGATGCGGACGGAAAAATACTATCATATTTTAGGTCAAATGATTATATATTAATAGAGGTGACCGGATAACTCATCAAAATGATAATTCATCACATCTTTAAAAAGTTATATAAAGTCATGGAAAGTGATGAAACAAAAACTTTATTAACTGAGTTAAGTAGGTTAGGTTAGGTTTAAATTTGTTTTTCTTTGTTTCTAACGACTTTATATCACTTTTTAAAAGTGTGTTGAATTGTCACTGTGTTGAGTTATCATGGAACCCTCGGCGAGCGCAAGTAAATTTTATTTCGATGAATTTGTGTTATTTCACGATGTATTAATTAAAAATCATATACAGTATACTTTCAGCGCATTCCAGAGTAGAATATAATCTTAGGATGCCCGAGGGGAATTAAGTTAATTGGATGACATTGTAGTGTGCATTTAAATATTCTGGATTCTATTCATTGATAGAAGTAACTAGGAATGAATGTTGGAAGTGTTTGCCATATCGGAGTATGAAAAAAATCCACATCAGTATTTTGAAATTGAAAACGAGAGCTTATATTATTAAATGGTAATAACTTTTTATTATATTATAATCTTAGATGAATATTGATAATTATTGTAGATGTAATTTGATAGGTATAATAATTATTATTGACATCATGTATGTATGTGACGATTTTTGTCATATTTCTTTCGTAGAATTTATAATATTTAATTATAAATAACGTAAACAGCTGTAATAACACAGGTCTAAACTAAAAACTTACCTTTTTAAGTTGTCGTACCCTTAAATTAAATATACCATTCCTAAGAGAAAGTCCAGTTATATTCAATTTTTCAATTAAGTCCTAAACCCTGTATCTAAATTTCGCCAATAAACAATTAGATAATGTTAATTAAGTGTTAATCTCAAGTGACCTACCAGGTAAGTATTGTACTGTATATTTTCTCCATAAATAGTTAAGTAATAACACTGTAGAAATGTATTATAAGTTTGTACAGCGCCCTTGAGGTGTTTTTGCACGAAAACGGCGCTATAAAAGTCATCCAGGTATTATTATTATTATTAGTATCGCCCTGGTGTAAGACCACCATTCAGAATTGAAACGTTTCTTCAAATGGATTTATCCGTGTTTGGTGACCAGATCTGAATAACCAGGTACTACCCCACCTTCCTTTTCCCATCTCCTTCCCCTACCCACTACCTCCAGCATCACAACATACCCCATTTGGAGATGCCATAGTCTCACTGGCTCCAGACGGTTGCGAGCAGTTGGGACTCTTGTGTAATACTCATTGAAGACGAAGATAATACTAATAAATCTAAACGAAAGATGAAATAGAACAAGACACAGAAAAATAAAAAGATAACGATCAACTAGGAATCGAACCCAGGATCTCTTGTCTTGCCGGGATAGGAGTCTTAACCAACTTGACCATTGGGACCTATTTATTAAACGTCGTATTTGTCGATCTCATATTTCAAATTCAGAATTAACAATATCACCTTGCAACTAATTTTGAATATTAATAATTCGGTTGGCGTTTTGTCTAGTCACCATTCGATTTGCAAAACTCAAGCATGGTGTCCTGCAAGTTATCCTGCAAATCGGATGGTGAGTAGAGCATATAAATCCCCTCACAGCTGGGTCAGTTAAAAATACAATATATAATTTATTATTTGCTTTACATCAGGTTTTGAAGCTAAAAGTATCCGTGACATTTCGTTGTTTTTAGGCTGTTCGACCTTTAAAACAGGTTTCAAGAAATTGTTTTATTTTATTTTATTTATTACCTATTAAATTTTACTTATACTTCGAAAAAGGTACGACTTTGTCGTTAAATAATAATTTATATGGATAATTTTTAGTTTCAGGAATTTTTTTTTTGAAATTATATTTTTTATTATTATATCCTTTGTGTTTCGTTTCCTTTAAGATTCATCTAGTTCGTTTCAACCACACTGAACTAACTTTTAAAATGTGAATCTTATTGCACTTAACCTGAAAATTTAAAATTTATTTTTCAACTTATCAATGCTTAATAATAAGTACAATCTGCTGCACTAATCAAAAAACGTGATTTTTAATTATTAATGGAAATATTTACAGTTGTCGTGATTTTGCTAGATAGTTTACTTTGATTGAAGACTACAGTGACTAAGTAAGATTTATTTATTAATACTAGTCAATATTCAAATACGCTGACCTTTTGAATCACTAGGAACACAAGTTTTTTGAGTGTCATCTGACAATTCACTGAAATCCGACGTGGAACACTCCGAAAGGCCACCATTTATGCTAACCATAAATGAACCATTCACTAGATCAATATCTTCGGGTTTTTCGTACTGAGCCCATGGGTCCTAAATTTTGCCATAGATAAAAATCTGCTCCTGAAAAATATGCGTCACTACACGACATACTCACCATCGACTAGGATAGAAACCAGGTATATTTATGATAGAAACTATAAAAAAGGCGTAACCATAGACAATATAATTCTCATTCGGAGCCGACCGTATATTATTACTCTAAGAGCCAACCCCATTCACTAGCCTAAAATCGGCCAATGACAGCGGCCTATAAACATGCATGAAGTGCGCACTGGTTTGTGGAAAATATACGTCACATAGCCATAGAGATTTACCGTGTCTTTTTTTCTGACCCACTTTTTTCTCGGAGTTATACCCCCCTGATGCTAACAGTCGTGCAATCTGTCACGTGGGAAGTCACATAGTGTGGCTGGAGAACTAATGTAATGCTTGTCTCTGATTGGTTCACGCTGCCGAAAAACTCTCTATGATTGGTCAAGCAACATGGTTCTCTCTGGCAGAGTTAAATTATGATTTAGAGCCTTCATGTCAAGCTCTAACTCAGAAACTGCAAAAAGGGAGTTAGTACACTATGGTTTAAGACGTTCCATATTTATATTAAGAAAATGGGTTTTACAGTGGGTGACAGGAATGCTGAGCTATAAATTGAGAAATACAAAATTTTTGTTGTTACAAAATTTTGCATAAATTTTAAAACATATTCTCGAATAAAACGCTTTAACCCTTGAATGCACAGTATGTACTGAAATAGTATATATTTATAAAGGGTTACATCGAAATATGACGGGGTCAAAAATACTATTTTAAGCTTTTTACAAATTTTAGATTGTTTTAAAATTAAAGTAACCAAATTAGTAACCTTTTTAATGGTAATTTCACATTTACCTATTTCATCAGTTTTAGCATTGCATGCTCAATTTTAACAAGCAGAGAAATTTGTTCAAATTCGGTTGATATTTTCAAATTAGATGACATTCGAGTATACACATACTCGTATATTACATTATTATATGGATACAGTTATTAGCCGCTTACAGATATTACCAACACAACATGCAATGCAACAAAGATACCAAACAAACTACCATAGACTGTACGTAGCTGTGCGCACATACAAAACACAATGTTTATTTATTGCAATCTTTTTTACATTGCATGTTGTGTTGCCAATATCTGTACTTGACTTTAAGAATCGCCCTATCGAAAAGCCACCGTTCGCCGATTCGATACGTTGCTTAATCACAGTTTAGTGAATAAATCTGAAAAGCCCATCACTTCCATCCTTCATATTCTCCTTTCCCTCCATTACCCTCCCTTCAGCCTCATAACAAAAATGAAGATGCCATAGTCTCACTGCCTCCGAACAGCTGGCAGCAGTTGGCACTCTTCTGAACACAATAAATTTCTACCTTAACCAAGTCCCCAATGTGGAATACTTAAATGGTCCTAGTCCAAAATTTTCACAAATTTCATATTACTCAAAAAAAGACGAGCAAACCTCGTCGGTCAATAAAGTGTTAAGTGTAGTCATGGCTCGGTAGATTTTGTCCCGCCACCTGCTCGTTACAAAGTGTTAATGGTTAAAGGCTAACCTTCAAAAAGTTATTCACCCTGACCCGACCCGACCAACAACTTGCTCTCCTCTAGAAAAGATTGGCGTAAGTACTAAGTAGTCACCAGTTCTCAGACGATGCTTACAAGAAACATTTCGCATTCAGAACATCCTTCGGTAATAATAGTCCAATGTTCAATGAATGATCTTAGATCAAAGTCACTTTTATTGGTACTATTTAAGTTAGATAAGTCCAGCGTATTTCACATTGTGATTTGTGTAAAAAAACACATACAAAAACACGTTTTTTCACTGAGCAAACGTTTGAATATTTCAAAGGCCGTTTTTCTACATTAAGATTTCTTGGATGGGCAGAAAACGTAACAAGAATGGAAAAAATTGAGTCAAATGGCGCTTATTTATAATAAATAATAAACCTGCAGGACGAAGAAGTTGGGAGGCCTGCATGTCAGTGTAGTCCTTACAGACGGTAGTGGGTTGCTGGTGGCTGTGTATATTATGTATTTCCGGCTTATTTGTAGTAAACCTGCAGAACGAAGTGGTGTTGGGAGGTCTACGCGACAGTGTAGTCTCTACTGACGTCAGTGTAGCCCTTACTGACGTCAGTGTAGTCCTTACTGACGTCAGTGTAGTCCTTACTGACGTCAGTGTAGTCCTTACTGACGTCAGTGGGTTGATGATGGCTGTGTATGTTATGTATTTCTGTCTCAATTTTTAAAATTCTCTTTTTCTTAATGTACTGTCAAAAGAAGAAACTGTTACATTGTATGTTTCATTAGTTTCTAACAATATTTCGCAATGCTTTGTTAGACATGTTTCGCCAGTGTTGTTATTCAGCCGTAGAAGTATTGTTTATATTACCAGAATATTTGATAAAAGACATATTTTTGTTATATAATTCCTACCCACTGTAGCATGACCTTAATCTGCTACGATTGAGTAATCGTTATTACACAGAAGAAATCGTGTGGTATCCATTAAGATATATATCATGAATTGTTCTGAAAATGTATCTGCTAAATGTATGTATTTTTTTTATTTATTCAATTTGATTTGTGCAATTCTTTCATAACATTATAGTAGATGTAATTGTACCGTTTAAACAATGTATATCTTTTGCCGAAAATATTGTAATTGCGTTATAGGACATAACATATCGATCTTTTGATCATCTGCATTTAGGAAGTACGTTGCTCTTCCCACAGGTCATTATGAACAAATTAGTGCGGAAGGATCTACAGAAATTGAGGTTATGGTGATGTCCTTGAGAGTATTTTAAGTAATATAAATACGTTTATTTTATCTAGAATTTTTTTGTTAGATGTGAAAAAATATTTATTCAAAGCAATAGCACTACGCATTTGAACTTAAAATAAGACAAATCCACAAAAATCTAAAACCTTGTATTTACCATAAGGATGTTAAGCTTTATACGTGCGAATGGGAAATTGTAATAACCTACAAAGCCTTCCTGGCACAAATACATGTACCTATTGAGAACTTGTTAAGTTTTTTAAAAATTATTTATGAATATTTTTGTTCGTGACAAGCGAAAAAATGTCATGTTGATATGTAAATGAGCACTAGCCAACAAAAAAATGTTTTTACTTACCTACGCGAAATTCCGAATAAATGAACACATTTAATATGTTTAACAACATGATTAGTATCATGAATTGCAGAAAAATGTCACAAGTTATTTTGAAATAACATCGCTAATTCGACTCATTTGCAATATTTTGGCAAGATAGAATAACAGGTTTTCCCGACGTAGGGTACCCTCTCTATATCAATCTTTGCTTGGCTGACCAAGTTGTCGACGAGGCTACGCAATACAATCAACACCGTCGTAACAAAAAATTACCTAAACCATTATGTAAATCAACACATATTTGCAAAAAAATATTGGGTAACTAATATCCACTAGTATTATAATTATTAGCATTGATTGGGAGGCGGTCTGTACAGCTTCCCATAGTTATTCAGGTCATAGACCGATTGATTGGGAGGCGGTCTGCATGGCTCCCTATAGTTATTCAGGGCATAGATCCATTTATTGGAAGGCAGTCTGCATGGCTTCCCATAGTTATTTAGGTCATAGACCCATTGAATGATCCAGCTATCTCCCTTTTTCACACGATTCCTTTGCGAGTTAGTGGTCTGGCTTTACAGCGATGTTTCCTGGTTCACAATTAGTATCTTAGACTCATTTGTCATATTCCATGCTTTACTTCATATGATTCCTTTGAGATCATTGAGGTATTATATATGGAGTAAACATCAGCGTTCGAAATATGGGCAACAACGTTGAGCCAATTGACACCATACTGATAATAACACAGGATTCAGTCAGTTGCCAGCGCACGCCGGGTAAGAGTCTCCAACAATCACTGCATAATGCTGCTCTGGAAAACATAGAAAAAGCGATGGAATAACCTTTCACGTGCGTGAAACACCCGTTCACAGTTGATGTTGGCTTCATGAGAACGGGCCGTTTCTTTGACTCGTTTTTGTATAAGACGGCTCGTATTTTGAACGAGTTACCGGCATCTGTTTTTCCTCCTTCTATAATCCGGGCCTCTTCAACACTCGCGTTAATAAATCCCTCCCCAGCCCCAACCGGGTGGACAACAAAGCTCTTGTGAGATCACATAAAAATAAAAATAAAGAAGCCCTTGGATTCGGGTGGCATCGACAGCCGCCACATCCCCCTTCCTACTTCCGGCACGGGAACAATATTTTACACTGTTTTTGCTAGGAATGTAGACTCTATTTATATAACTCAATGATTGGGAGTAGTTTTGTCCTTTTAATAAAATTCATCAGGTTTTTTATTGAATGTTTGGCGATTTAACCTGTCTCCGCAACATGGTACTTATTTAATTCGGAACATTGACACCAAAGTTCAACCTTGTTGGATTCTGGTTTCCCTTCAAGGTCTCTCTGTGGGCGCACTTCTTATTTCTTCCACTTGTGCGTCATATTTACTCCCTTCTCCGTCTATTCCAACTTAGTGTCTAAACCATCTTTGTATCCATTTCATAATCTTGTTCATAGATTTAATTTATAGGTATTTTTATATGTATGTGGTTTTACGCGCTGTGGTATCTCATTTCTACAACATTCAGTCTATTTTGTCCTTTCTCTGCCAGTTTCTTGCCTCACAGCCAAATATCTGGGGTGATATCAGAGCAAGAACACTGATCATATTACAATGATAGTTGGGTAATTTAAATTAAGTATTGTGCATATTTTAGCAACGGTGATCTGTATTTCGAAATGAGTTGATTTCTATTACGACCAAAATAATCTCTTTTCAAGAACGATTTATTAATTCGGAGAGTATAAATATAGAATTATATATAATATGTATAGGTCCCAAAATGAAAAAAATGTCCTGAAAATGTCCTCTTCACTTATTTCTTATTTCACTGGTCAAGAACTAAAACAGTCAATCCTTGGCGTTGGTATAGCTCAACAACAATCAGTTACAACACCAGTATAAATATTTAACATAACACAACGCATATTTCCAGCAATATTCGCGCTATACAATAATTTAGTAGCAGGAAAATTCTCAGCGAGACAAGGCATGAGAATCGTTGGTATGGTTCAACAACAAAGCCTTGTTCTGTAGGATTTAATTAGAGCGAACGAGGGCGTTACCAGTAACAATACCATTATGCTCATTGAACATACCTCCATGCAATCAATAATATAAGAATTACAAAAGACTTCAGTGGCAGGATTCTCTCGCTTTTGGAAAAATCTCAGCCAGACAAGGCATAAGAAACGTTGGTATGGTTCAACAACAGTCTTGTTATGTAGGATTTAGCAAGTAGAGTGAACAAGGTCGTTACCAATAACAAACCAGTACGCAAGCAATGCGCAATGTGCGGAATTACACTCGTTGCTTGAGGCACCGCCGCACAGTGAAATGCGATGGTCAGCCACTGTTGGCACTAGCGGTGTTGGGTAATATATACTTGAATCATCGTGTGTGCTAATGCATTGGTATTATGACATGTATGCAGCAGGTGGTAATTTTCGGGGTATTTTGCTCACTAAGCCTACATAATTATCATTAATAATTGAAGTACCTACCTATGTAGATTTCTCCATTACTTTTATTTTAGCTAATCTTCCGGTCTTTTTGTGTAATTTACCTTGCTTTGTTTTTCTACTTGTTTTTTTTTCTAATGAGTTTGGCAATCAATCTCCTTCTGATGCCCACTTCTTTCGAAGGTTGTCTATCATCATTTGACTCTTGACAGTTCAACAGAACTGCACTGGTACTAAATCGCATAATATTTATAACTCTTTCTTACATTGCCTGCCATTTTCAACAAACATAATAGCGATAGTTGATCTCCTAGCTTTTGTTGCCAAACTCTTATCATCTTGTTTACCTGACATGGCACAAAGATTTCCTAGAGAAAATTCTTAGCAAGGAATTGAAGATTTTAAAAGAAAATATAGGGTCAGTTATTTTTCTATTATGTTAACAGCACTGATCACTAGCGACCAAATTATTGTAAAAGTATCGCACTATATCCAAGATTCAATAGAAGACTATGAGCTATAAACCACAAAAATCTAAGATGCAGACCGCTATCACATTACATAAATATATTTTTTCTACAGATATTCATCCGTACTTTACATTATTTCTGTATTGTTGTGGAATATTTTCCTTTGTTCGTAAGACAGTAAAGTAAAGAAGGGCATTCAGCGAATTATTCTTGATGACGTACATTCTAGATAGTATGCCTGAATAAGTACGGCTGATTCAGTGAAGTGAGTCACTTTACTTAGGACGTAGAACTTATTGAAATGTTTGTCCACTGCGAAGAGGTATGTAGTTAGGTACTTACCATCGTATTTACCTGAAGCAGGGTCAACTTGAAAAGGTTCTTTATTAAGGCGAAGCTTAGTGCTAAATCACTAATTTGATTAATCTTTATTACGAATTGGTGTACATTATGAATACCAAAAAATATGCTTTAAATAAATTGAAGGTTTTCCTATCGTTTCGCTTAAGTAGAATACAAATAAAATAATAAATTACTCAATAAAAAAATATAAATGTAAACTACTAAAAAAAAAAAATTCTCAATAGAAATGTATGAACGCGTAAAGGAAACTTAAAAAAATCAGTATTAAAGCTAAGATTATCTGCGACTGTTTCACTTGATTAACTTTTTTGCTTTCTTATAAAATTATTTACAAAATAAATAAAAACCGGGTTTGTGCTTGAAATCGAACTTTAGTAGACTCCGTTTGTCAAGCGATTTTAATGCCTATTACCCACAATATAAGGTATACCAAGAATATACACATTTTTGGCTTGTAGCTTCCTCTTAAATTATGTTTCCAAGCACCTACTAAACTTGTTATTTTTTTAAATTCTAGGAGTCATCATAGAAATATTTGTGAGCAGCTTAAATGAAGTTAAAAACATGTTATAAAGTTGTGATCGCTTGATGTATAGAGGTGGGATTTTAGGTATTAGGTAGGGGGGAATGCCGTGAAGTTTCTACAATAGTTAATTTATTTACATTATTATCCTCCTGCTGAGAGATCATTGTTAACTCTCTTGCTGATAGATGATAGATGGTTATAGGTAAAATAATCGTGAATAAAATGGTCGTATTCAAAATTATCGTAATCAAATGATCGTAACTCTCAAATAATGGTAAGATCGTGAGCAAAATGATTGTTCACAAATAATAGTGCCTTTTAGAGTAAAAAGATTTGATATAATTTACGTGTAATAATTTATTTAGTGAAATAATGTACAGTTTACGATCAAATGGTAATTTACGATAATTTTCGATAAAATGCGCCTTACGATCAAATGATAATAACGATATTTTGTATGCGATCTTTTGCATACGATCTTTTTGCTTACGACCAAAATGTCGGTTACATTGGCACACGTTGGTCCAACGAATTGGACCAACGTGTGAACGCCGTCAATAATCGGTTGGCTGGCTAACATTGGCGGCCAAAACAATGACAGGGGTGTTGGTTATCCAATAAATGGTTCCCGGGCGGCGGTACCCATACCCGCCTACCAAATTGGAAATCCCATTGAATCGATTCATGGCGAAAAATTTTTTGTTTATTCGCTGTAGCAATTCGAATCACATTATTGTTCCATCAACTTGTAGATAGATAATAAACCTTAGCTAATATTCCATCATAGCAAGCATTGACCACTCTTAATACTCTTTGTGTACAATAACAGTGTAATAAAGATAATATTATTGGGAAATAACAGCAATATAAAAGTGGCTGGAAGTGTGAAATAGTTGCGAGGCCGACACAGCATCCTGTATGCTTCATATAAAGACAAAGAACATCCGCAAAGTGATATTATTGACAAGGAAAAAATAATAATTCCAATGAGTAAAACATTTGTGTATTTATTTGTTTTAAATCAAGGAAGCGCAAATCTTCCAAATAGGTTTAAATCACAGACATCTATGGTTTAAATAATATTTTGTTACCAATTCCGTTGTCAATGTCTTTTTTATAATCTTACGCGTAATCAATCGCATTCAATTTGGGGTTCATTCGGGTTTGGGTATCACACCTCTGCCATAGATCACCCCAAGTGGTTCGATACGTTTGGTGATTTTGCAGGGGTGCCTCTGGTTCATCGTATGAGGTGTGTTCAGGATGCTCCTACCCACCAGCTGGATCGAGAGAGGCTGGTTTGTGGAGACCCTATTTGACCTCTTAAGCTGGTCTCTTTTGACCCCATCGTCTTGCACCGCAGCGGGGGGATAGATTATTCGTCCGTCACTCCTGGATACACTGATCCCTAGATTCCTACCCATCCCTCATACATTTTTCCTTCCCAGAACTTCATCTCCTTCCTTTACTCAAAAAGACCCTCCACACACTATCCCCAAAGATGACAAACCCTGTGTGGGGCTAGTTAAAAAAATAATAACAATCGGTATTGTTAAAAAAATTACTGCATATTAAGCGTGAAGTGTGTTGTTGATATTTTGGAATAATAGTAAATGTGAGAAAAAAATAACACACAAAACTTACTCTAAAACACATTTCCCAGAGTAAAACAATGTATAATATACATCCTGCACATACACCCCCTTACTAATAAACGTGTTTTAAATTTCACACAACTGTGTGAAAATCAGTTGTGTAAAATTTAAAACACGTTTCTCACAATTTTTCATTTGGGAAATGTGCTTTACACATTGATGTATTATATTTAGATGAGACATGAAGCGAAAGAAGAGATTCGACTTATTTATTTCCAATTGACCTCCAACTTTTCCAACGCTCTAATCTAAACTATCGAATCCGGTCTATGTGAAAAGATTATCGCGTTCTAATGGTGGAACATGTTTCTAAGATATATTTATACGCATTAGCGCCTCTAATTGGTTTAATATTATTTAACTCTATGGTTTTGTAATGTTCTTTCATGGTAAAATCGTAGGCCTCAATTCATTTAAGGCGAAAATTTCAGTTTCAAAAATCCGAGTTCATTGAACCAGGATTATAATCACATTCAGAGTGACAGACACTTAACCCAAATTGGTATTTTGATAGTTAAGGCGAAGCTTCTCGCTAAATCACTATTTTGATTAATCTTTATAACGAATTGGTGTACATTATGGATACCAAAAATATGCTTTAGATAAATTGAAGGTTTTCGTATCGTTTCGCTTGAGTAGAATACAAATAAAAAAATAAGTTACTCAATAAAAAATATAAATGTAAACTACTAAAAAAAATATTTATTTCAATAGAAATGTATGAAGGCGTAAAGGAAACAACTTTTAAAAAATACATTATTATAGCTAAGCTTATCTGTGACAGTTTCACTTGATTAACTTTTTTGCTTTCTTATAAAATTATTTCCAAAATAAATAAAAACAAGTTTTGTGCTTGAAATTGAACGTTTCTAGACTCCGTTTGTCAAGCGATTTTAATTCATATTACCTACAATATAAGGTATACCAAGAATATACACATTTTTAGCTTGTAGCTTCATATTAAGTGAGTATATTCAAAAATGGTTTAGGAAATGTTTTACTATAGAGGAAGTCGAAAAGATAATTTGATGTGTTTCAGAATCAAACGGTTAAGACCTAAGATTTAAATTAAAATATAGGTAATGCCTACACTTGATCAGGTGATAATAAATATTAGCTTCAGTCCATGGCGAATAATACAAGTTCTAAACTAACAAACCAAAATGCCAGTCTTTATTTATTTTTAATTTGAGACACAAACAGGACATTTAAAGTACATTCTTCTATAGTATAAAATAAATTTACATTAAAAAATAAATGTCCCTAGACTAATATGTCTGCAGCAATCACATTTGCACATTCACTATCAAAACAATATCATTATTTTTTTATACAAAGTTTAAAATTACAGAAATTACAAGACATTACAAATATTTAAAATCATTAAAAATATCAATGACTGTTTGTCCCTACAATCCAATTTCAAAAAATTTGCAGAGTGGTGTTCCATTAACAAACTTACACTCAATATTAAAAAATGTCAAATTATGAGTTTTTTCAGAATAAAAAACCCCATCAAATATAGTTATATACTGAACAACCACATTTTATTATCTGTACCTGAAATTAGGGACCTCGGTATAATCTTTGATAGTAAATTATCATTTAATAATCACATAAATGTCATTACTAGTAAAGCCATGAAAATGTTGGGCTTCATTACTAGAATATCTAAAGATTTCAAAAATATCCATACATTAAAATTACTTTATACAACTCTAGTCAGAAGTCAATTAGAATATAATTCGTCTATATGGAACCCTTCCTACAAAAACTATGCAAACTCCATTGAAAGAATCCAACATAAATTTCTCAGAACAATTAACTTCAAATTAGGAATTCCCTCTGACGACATTGATTACGATTCATTATTACAATTAATGCATCTCTTATCGTTAAAACAGAATACTTAATGATCTAATTTTTTTATTTAAAATAATCAATCACTGGTTTGACTCCCCTGAATTAACTTCGTTGATAAACTACCATGTTCCCTGTAGACAAACTAGACTCAAGTCACCTTATTATTGCAACAATACTGGAACTAACGCAGAACAAAATTCAATAATACATCGCTTGCACAGATTAGGCAATGAATATTCCAACATCGATCACGCTGATTGTCTATTATCATATAAAAGATGCATAAAACAAAAATTGTCGAATAATACCATACCATCATAATGTTTATGTACTTCAGATTAAAAACTACTAGTACTCGATAGGTAGAAGCTGATATCAGTGCATTATATATTATCATAGTCATTATAGGTACTATGTAAAACTTTATCGGACTGTCAAGCAGTGTCGCACATTATTATTATACACGCGATTCTCCCATTTATTACTTTTGTTTCCTTTTCATATTATAATAGTATATATTTTATTCTTTTCATTTTCTAATAGTTTATACCTTTCTAAAATTTTTTATTTTATTTTTTACAAACTCTTATTGCCTTTCAGACATTTTATAAGCACTTCATTCTTGCTTATACTACTTTATTGTAGATTATTACATATAATGTCTTACTTTGACTTAATACTATACTACAGATTGCTACTTATATTTTATTTATGTCTCTTTTTTTCATACTTTTAACCTTACTACTATTTACTGATTATACCGTTATACTTACATTTATATTGTTGCATTCCTTATGTTGCTGTACTATTCTCTGTAATTTAGTATGTGAATGGCACATGTTGTGCCGTATATGTGAAAATAAATAAAGAAATAAATGAAGACATAATAATTTTTAAAATATGTTTAAAATAGGTATATAATAGAAAAAATCAAACCATCAAAAATCAACAAACAATTTTTTTTTATGTACAGAAATCGTGGAGATATCCCATGAAACAAGATTATATATATTTTCTTTTTTTTTTTTCATTTCATTTCTTTACATATATTATACATAATAATAGACAGTAAATAATAACATAATATATATTACCAAAATTGTATACACAAGAAATGAAAACCCACTAAGGCACTGCCTGAGTGTGGGTAATATAAAACCTAATTATTAATATTATTTACGAAAATATCTATGCAAGCATGTGTTTTAGCAATATCGTTGTATGATCGAGACATTCTAGACATAGGATTAAAATAACCAGTGTTTTTGGTAAAAAATTTCGGTCCAAAATATGTTAAGGTTTCTAGTGAATTTGGGCCTGGCGTTTAACTTGATTAGATGGACTATGTTACTATCTACTTGATTATTCACAATTTTGTAAAGCATTAAGAGGTCATTTATGTTTCGTCTTTTAACTAGACGCTTTAATTTGAAATATGTCTTTGTTATAAGTCTTTGTTCGTAACCGTCTAGTACAAGGCTGTCCAACCTTTTTAACAATTGGGCTAAATTGACGATTTAAAAGTCACTGGCGGGCCACTGCAACTACTGACGGTTCGTATTTTTGTTACCTAAGCTTTTAAATGTCTTCTTTTATGCATCAAACAAATATTATTATTATTTATTTAAATAAATAAATAAACATATTGAAATTTTATTGTCGTTTATTGAAATAATAAAATAAATGGCATCTACTGAAAAATAACGAAACAACATTTTATGTTACAAAAATCTAAATTAAAGTAATTTTTACAATCAATATGATTGTTAACATAGTTTTTGTATTAATAATTCTCCTATGTTAGGAGTCAGTTCAGATGTTGACAGTAGCAACAAATCAGACATATGTTGCTCAGTTAGAGATGTGCGGTATTTATTTTTTACAAAATTAAGATTAGAAAAAAACTTTTCACAAATATACGTTGATCCAAAACTACTTAAAAGTTGAAACGCCAGTCTTCCTTAGGCGCCAATTTCCAGAAATCTCCAAATTCTTCTGAAGAAGTTTGTGACTGTTTGTGAGAAAATATTTTTGCTTCAAAAAGGTTTTTCAGTGCAGAATGATTTTGCAGTTCAGTGAGTTCTAACTGGATATTTTGCAGGATAACTAATTATTTCAGTCTAACTGATTGTGAAAGGATTAACAAAAATTGTAAATATGGTTTTTTACTTTCAAACGACTGTTATAAGCATCTAATTTTAGCTTCGTACTTTATGGTGGCAATATTGAGCTTCTTTTTCAAATCTTTGAGTATGGGAAAAGGATCAATAATTTCGTTGGCTAAACATTGTCAAAATTGAACAATCTTTGCCTTGTAATTTGAGATTTAAAATATTGAGATACTTGGTTATGTCAACAAGAAATGCAAGATCACTCAACCAGTACTCATTCTTGAGTAAATCACTTTCTTATTCAAATAAAACTGTGAATTGACGTCAACAACAACGTTTGCACACAACGCCCCCTGGTAGACGATGCAATGATATGAAAATATTTTTCGATCCAAGTAATTTTCAAATAAGCGGGTATTTTGAAAATGGTTCACGCGGGCCACTTATAATTCGTTCACGGGCCATAATGTGGCCCGCGGGCCTGGGGTTGGGCAGCCTTGGTCTAGTAGATGGTAGACACCTGAACGATAACACAAAATCCGTGTAAATTTTCTTTGGACAGATTCAAGTCTAGACTTGAGTGATACAATGTGGAGTCCAGACTGTTGACCCATACTCAAGAACACAGCGGATTAACGAATTGAATAGAATTATTAGGCCATTAGAATTCTTTAACAGTTTAGTAACGTTTTGGGACCCAAAACTTTAAACCTAAAAAAGTTATTTGTTCGATGGCTTTGTAAGAAGTAAGCTGCTAGTGGTGTATGGACTCTGCACCAAACTAATAAATACGCTGGAACAAATCCAGAAAGAAATTCTCAGGTAGGTTTATATGCTGTCCCATGGAACTTATCCGGGGTTCATATACCATATGGACTTACATAAATTTAGCCTAGAAACCGATACAAAACTCTAAAATAAAGCCAGAATCTTAACGACGTAAGTGATGAAGACGTGTAAAAAAATATTTGGTGCGCGGCCCTGCGTTTTGGATGGACCTACGGTCGATTTTGTCCTAGCAGGCCTAGAAAATCGATCTTTTCGTAGGGTTAATTTTAATTAATTCTGATGAACGTATTACTAAAATCTCAAATGTTTCTAAAGGGATCTGTCTAGAAGTTACTAATGTATTGCTTAGAAAAATAAAATCTGGTACTTACCGCTAATTTTAAAATTGAAAAACGTTTTATAAAATTTTCATATGTCGCCTTAAATAGTGCAAACAATTGATAGCCCATTACTCTTGGAATGCTATGACTTACATAAATGTGTCTGAAAACTTCTGCCGTAGTCATCGTCGCGACTTGTTCCAAATACCACACGGCAGAACAGATTTTATAGCACAGTGGCATAGCAAGAAAAATTGTGCTATTGAATTAAATTTCTATTTAATTGTAGAACCATATTTTTTTCTATGCCAATCTACCCAAATGTCAAGAATGTTAAAATAAGAAATTTTATACTGTAAATGGATAATTACTCTGTCGTGACTCAAGAAAATAATAATTGAGCAAGAAATCATGTCGAGATTTTGTAGGTGGCTACCAAAGACTGTGATAGGCTAGAAAATCAATTAATACTACCATACATCATAACTCATAACTGGAACGATACACGCTTCAACAACACATTGAAATTATTAAAATTCACTATTATTAATTATTAGAATTCCATCGAAAAATCATCTTGAGTGATGAGGCCCATTTCCACCTCGGTGGCTTCGTTAACAAGCAAAATTGTCGCATCTGGGGCTCGGAAAACCCAAGAGTTATTGTTAAAAAGCCTCTCTATCCTCAACGTGTGACTGTTTGGTGCGGTTTATGGTCCGGCGGAGTAATTGGACCTTACTATTTCGAAAATGAGGCTCGAGCAACAGTTACGGTGAATGGATTGCGCTACCGAGAGATGATTTTTTATGGCCGGAATTGGATGGTATTGATCTGGACAACGTTTACTTTCAACAAGACGGCGCTACATGCCACACAAGCAACGAAACCATTGATCTTTTAAGGGAAAAGTTTCTTTGAATATCAAAATAACACCTCTTATTGGAAAACCCTGTATAAAGCAGAATAATCATCTGTCTAAATCAACTAAAGATCGCACAATTATTTCTGTCTGTAATTTCTAGGTCTGCGAAACTATTTTCCGCTCGGAAGTTCAATTTAATCACGAGCTAGATGATCTTTGAATATCCACTCAAACCAAAACCTAGGAACCTAGAGAAATAAAATCAACAATAAACTCGGGAATCCAATTGAGCTACGTATATCCCGTAAATGATCCTGTTAAAAAAGACATAGCATGCCAATTTCCTGATAAAATATTAGTCATTTAGAATATATCGAGAACACTTGTCCTAGCAAATTTCATAACGGAATGTGACAATATCAGTATGTCCATGTCAATATCAATATTTGTATGAACACGCGTTCCTCCGTTCTCATAAAACATTCGTTTTTAAGAGGAAGCTATAATCAATTTATCTAAAGCATATTTTTGGTATTCATAATGTAAACCAACTCTTTATAAAGAATAATCAAAATAGTGATTTAACATTAAACTTCGCCTTAAATGATACTTTGTTAAAAAAATTCATTCATTAAAGGCTTACGGTCCCGTTTTTAATAGGAAAACTAAAACAAATTATCAGATTTTTATTAAATGAACACTGTTCAACAACACGGGCAGTCTTAAACTTTATAAACAAAATTCTAGATAGTATACATGTTAGCAAAAAAACCGTAGGCATTTTTCTCGACCTCTCAAACGCATTTGATAATGTTGACCATAAGCTTCTTCTAATTAAACTCGAACACATTGGTATAAGGGGCTTAGCCTTAAAATGGTTTGAATCTTACCTCAAAAATCGTAAGCAGAAAGTTCAAATTTCAAATATTGACGAAAAAATGATGCTACACATGGTAGAATCACAATGGAGAACCATAAACAAGGGCGTGCCACAAGGAGGCATTCTTGGGCCTCTCCTCTTCCTTGTGTACATAAACCAACTTCCAATAATTGCTGGCACAGAATGTTCAATGTTTGCTGATAACACTGCTCTGTTATTTGAATGTACTGGAGATGTTGACGAGTTTCATAAATATGTTAACGAGACTTGTCAGTCAATAGGCAACTGGCTGTTATCACAAAATCTGTCGCTTAACACAAACAAAACTGAACTTCTAAAATTTTCTCCAATACAAGCTACACCTATAAACATAAATTTTAACTTTAATTACAATCATATCGAACCTTCCCAAACTTGTTCACTGCTGGGAATACAACTAGATGCAAATATAAACTGGAAAGAACATGTATCTAAAGTTGTTGCAAAAATCAGTAACTTTTCTTTTATTCTAGGCACCCTTAAAAATATCTTAAAAATCGAGTCAGTAATCACCGCATACTATGGATACGTTTTCTCGATGGTAAAATACGGAATAGTTTTTTGGGGAAACTCAGTAAACGCCAAAGATGTTTTTATAAGAAATTACAAACTCTAATCACCGGGATTCATGTAGACTATTTTTTTTAAATCTTAAACTTCTGACAGTGACGGACATATAGTTATGCCTGTTAGTACGATCATCTCCAGAAAAGTTCCCACAAAGAAACTCAACACATAAACACGCTACAAGGTTCACAGAAAACCTATTAATCCCAAAAGCAAACAAAACTATTTTTCAAAAAGGACCACACTACATGGCCATTAAAGTATATAACAACCTTCCACGTAGCATCAAACAAATAACCGACATACTTAAATTTAAATCAACACTAAAAACATTTCTTTTAAACAAATGTCACTACACCTTAAATTTATACCTTACATAAATTAAATACCTCTGTTTTTTATTTTATATTTACATACATTTGTTAGCATGTAATTGTTGGGTTATGTAATATAATGTGGATTTGTTGGGTTAGCTGGAAGAAATAGGATGTAACCTATAAGCCATACCCTTTGTACTCTTTTTGTGCAATAAAAATTTTTTTGAATTTTGTTCATGAACATCAGTAAGTTTTCTCCGTGTGTTTGTTTGTTTGTTGTTCCGAAGACTTGAGTAATCCTCTGTAAGTTTGAAAGACTTGAGTAAGTTCCTTTGTAAGTTCCAAAGACCCGAGTAAGTTCCTTTGAAAGAATGCCAGAGACAGGACACCAAAAATAGCAAACTAGTGGAAGCAAGTTGGCATTTCATATCTTTAATAATATGTTAAATCTTATTTTGCGTGAGTCAATCAGATTTCTTTTTTAGTGGGCACATATGAGAATCATGTCTATATTGTGAAGTGTACAAACACCGTTCCACTACACAAATACACTTTGTTAAAAAAAATCGCAAAAAACATTAATCATGCAAGTATCTTCAGACAAGTTCTTAGAAAATTTAACATCGGCTTAGCAAATAAGGTTGAAGGTGATTTAAACAGGGTTGGCAGAACCCATGTAGCATTAAAAATGTTATTTTAATTATACTTATTTTGTTAAATTTGGGTCTTTTTGGGACTTTTTTTGAAAACGTTAACAATGGCGACGGTATTATGATAACCGCACCCCGTAATATTGGTCTTTTAGGACAATTGACCCCGGATAAATACAAATGTAGGACATCTGCCCCGGACCATTGGCAATGAAGGGCAACTGCCCCCGGATAATTAGAAATATGTGACAACTGCCTACGGATAATTAATAACAATATAGGAAATCCACCCATGGATAAGTGGCAATCTAGGAGACTTCTTAAGGACAACATACGTATATGCGATATGGGACAACTGCCCCGGATACTTAACAAAATAGGACAACTGATATCAGATAATTTTAAATATAGGACAACTGCCCCTGGATAATTGGTAGTATAGGAAAAACTGCCCACGAATAATTAATAACAATTTATGACATCTGCCCACGGATAAGTGGCAATGTAGGAGACTTCCCAAGGACAACTTACTTATAGGCGATATAGGACAACTGCCCCCGGATCTTTACAATATAGGACAACCGATATTGGATAGTTTTTAATATAGGACAACTGCCCCCGGATAATTGGCAGTGTAGAACAACTGCCCACGGATAATTAATAATAATTTAGGACATCGGTCCACGGATGATTGGCAATGTAGGAAACTTTCTATGGACTACAGCGCCCTTTAGGTGATTTTGCACAAAAACGGCGATACACCAATCATCCAAATATTATTATCATTTTTACTTATTGATAATACAGGACAACTGAGTCCGAATATTAATCATCCAAATAGGACAACTGCTCCAAATAATTATAATCAGCACGGTAAAGCACTTCAAAAGGCCCACATTACCGGCCCCATAAGGCCCACATTACAGTACCATCCGATCTTATAAATCTTTTTATCATAATGTGCGATCAAAATACAAAGAGAATGAAGTTTCTTAGGTTCTTTATGGCGGATTTCAAAATAAAGTAACTATAACATTGGTCTAGAATTTTCAAGCAGAAACAGGTGGGCTAATTTCATTCGAGTATTATTACTGCTTTAACGAACAGATTTTCTGCTTTAGAGAAAATTAAACATTTTTATTTTTTTGTACCAACATATTAATTTTTTATTTTAAATGACTTGCTTGATCGTAAGCACGTTAACATTCTATCCATAGTTATTTCTAATAATAAATAATTTAATGTCATCACAAATTACACACATAGCATCACAGTAATTAATCACAATACAATTTTATTGCTGATTGATGCATTGAAATTGTGAATAGATAATAAACAATTAGATACAAGTTGTTTTTCTCTACAAGTTGTTTTTTAAAACTAATAAATTGAGATATATTTTTTACCATGTAGATACATATTGAAAAATATATATTTGTGTTTATTATTGTTAGGAATTTTTTAATGTTCGTTTTACATTCCTAACAATAGCTTTTAAATAAATTACTGTTTTGGAAAGGGTACATTTCTAGTAAATCGGTATAAAAAGATTATTGCTTGTGTAGTGGTGTGTTATATCCTGGGGTAAGAGGGGACTGCGGGCGGGTGTTCTTAATTAATAATAACTACTTTGAACCACTATCAGTGTGTACAAATACATTTAAACGAGCTCTCGTTAAAAGGATTTGCCTGTATGTTTAGAATATTATGTTGAGTACTAACTAAACTATTACTAACTATACTAATAAACTATTGTAAAACCCACAATTTGCTCCAGTCTACGAGGACATTAATAACCCACAATTTGCCCCAGTCTAGGAGGAGATTTATAACCCACAATTTGCTCCAGTCTACGAGGACATTAATAACCCACAATTTGCCCCAGTCTAGGAGGAGATTTATAACCCACAATTTGCTCCAGTCTACGAGGACATTAATAACCCACAATTCGCCCCAGTCTAGGAGGAGATTTATAAACCACAATTTGCTCCAGTCTAGCAGGAAATTTATGACCCACAGTTTTCTCCAGTCTAGGAGGAGATTTATAAACCACAATTTGATCCAGTCTAGGAGGACATTTATAACCCATAATTTGCTCCAGTCTAGGAGCAGATTTATAACCCACAATTTGTTTTAGTCTAGGAAGAGATTAATAACTCATAATCTACTCCAGTCTTGGAAGAGATTTATAACCGGTCGGTAGCTGAGTCAACATCGCGTTTGGGTCCCACCCATGCGTAGGGTGTTCAATTCCTCGGCTGGCTAAGTCATCAATCACGACACATGCAACATTTTCCGCATACTGTGGTGGTAGTAGGAGATTTTCAAATATTGTAAGGTTATTCGTAACCCGGGAATGTTTGTCTTACATATTTTTTTTTTTTTTTTAAATAACCCACAATGTGCTCTAGTCTAGGAGGAGATTTATAAGCCACAATTTGGTCCAGTCTAGGGGGAAATTTATTGTCAGAGGAAAATTTTCGAGAGTAAATTTTTAAAACATATTTACAAAAATAAATCTCTTTTTCGCTATCTTCTTTCATTGATTACTTTTCCGCTGTAGAATTTTTATATAAGTTGGAAATATCTGTACTGCTTTTCAAATTAAAACTTTTTTATTTTATTGGCAACCCTAGTCTAGGGGTCAACATACATTATTTCTTCTTCAAACGTTTTCCGTATACGTCAATGGCAAAGCTAAATAAGACTTTTTCATCGTTAGTATTAAAATTTGTACAATATTTAGCTAAAATGAAATCTAGCCTGAAGTTTGCACTCACTGTTATTTAAAAGTTTTTTTAAACCTAAACAAACAACTGACATGTACCTTGCACTTTGTAGATTCGTATAGACGTCATCTCCAATATTATTCTGACCTTTTTAAATTTACTCCGGAAATATTATTTATGATATTATGAGTACTACCTCCCCGATATCACACACCCCTACCATAGGCCACCCCAAGAGGTTTACTGCGGTTGGTAGTGGTGTCCGGATTCGTGGGGTGAGGTTTGTCTGGGTCTTGCGGCGAATGCGTTTCCCCACAAACTGCGTTGCGGGCTAGATTGGGAGATTGGTTGAAGGAGACCTTTTGACCTTTCCAGCCGGACTCTTTCGACCCATCGTCTCGCAGTGGGAGGGATGGACCCGCAGATTCCTTCCCACACGGAGAAAAATTACTAATATTGAATATTTATTAAAAATGTCTTTCACAAAGCACTATTTTTAGGGTGAATAGCCTAATACAAAAAATTAATAATCAATTCAAATTATTCATAATCCGATTAAAGACGGGATTGCTCGCCCTAAACTAATTAAATAATAGGTTTCCTAATAAACTATGTCGTTTTCATAAATATTTTAATAATATTTCCGCATTTCTTCATTGTATATTAAGACAAATGCAAGTGCATCAACATGTATTCCGATATATTAGGAATGTACTAAAAGCTTATCAGCAAAAGTCCTACAGTCACGATTTTAACCGTATTACCAATAATTTGAATTTAAAGATATTTTAATTAATTTTCTCCATACACCCCCAATAATTGACACATACCTTTTTCTTTCCCAGAACTTCCTCTCCTTTCTTTCCTTAAAAAGACCCTCCACACAGCATCCCCAAAGAGACATAGGTCCTGAGGATATTTTACTTCCTCCTGTATGGAGAAAATGTAAAAATGAAAAATAAACTGAATTTTCTCCTGTTTTATATCTGTCCATATTGTTGTTTTGTTCTGTGCTATATTGTTTAATTAATTTATATTTATTATTCAATATTCAATATCAACTCTATGTAAGGAGCATTGTAGGAGTAATTAGTTCTCAAGAGGAAGCTACAAGCCAAAAATGTGTATATTCTTGGTATGCCTTATATAGTCACGAGTATAGGTAAAAGGCATTAAATTCGCTTGACAAACGGAGTCTAGAAACGCTCGATTTCAAGCACAAAAGTGGTTCTTATTTATTTAATAAATAATTTACGAGAAAGCAAAAAAGGAAATCAAGGGAAACTGTCACACATAATCTTAGCAATAATACAGTATTTTTTAAAGTTGTTTCCTTTAATAAATAAAATCCTTTAATAAAAAATAAATAAAAAAAAAATTTTAGTAGTTCACATTTATATTTTTTATTGAGTAATTTATTATTTTATTTGTATTCTACTCAAGCGAAACGATAGGAAAACCTTCAATTTATCTAAAGCATATTTTGGTATTCATAATGTATACCAATTCGTTAAAAAGATTAATCAAAATAGTGATTTGGCATTAAGCTTCGCCTTAAGTACATGACCACTAAATAGGGTTAAAAAATCATTTAAGTTTATTATTGTAAAAACATATATTTTATAATTCCCATATTTTAACAAATGCCTTGGTTAGATAATATGTCTATGCGTCCAGCTAAAATCTCTAAAAACAGTGAGTTCTGGCTTTCTAAAACTTGCACAGCGTTTTTGCCATAAATTTCTAGCGTGTAAAACTGAATATCATTGCAAAAATATTTTACGATGTTTTTCACTGCTTGCTAAAAAAACAGGGATTCGTTGTGTATTCTTTCCATTATTTCTCAATTAGCTGAGGTGTACCCGGCCTTGCTGGGGGTTATCCTTAGGAGATAGACATATACAATAATAAACTTATCTGTAGGCGTTTTAAAAATATACATTTCCGTAGTAAAATATTTTGATGTATCTCATAAGGTTTAGCCAGCGTTAGACATGTAAGCACCCGAAAAATTTATTTATGACCTGATTACATAACATCGATTTTTCTCTACTTTCTATTAATATATGCATGTATTATATTTGTATAAACTTTTCGGAAAGAATTCTCTAAATGATAGTGAAAACCAAATCAAACTCCGTTGCATGGCATAGAAGAACTAAGCGCACAAAATGACAGACGCGGATAGTGACTTTGTTTTATACTAAAGGGTTTTCCAATAAGAGGTGTTATTTTGAATAGCCCGTTATTTCGGTAGATGTTACATTTGAAACTGTCATTTTTTGGCATTTGACAAGTAGAAACTACGCCATTAATAAAAATGGAACAATACACGCTTCAACAACGCATTGAAATTATTAAAATTCACTTGAGTGCATCAAATGCAAATCATCTTGAGTGATGAGGCCCATTTCCACGTCGGTGGCTTCGTCAACAAGCAAAATTGTCGCATCTGAGGCTCAGAAAACCCAAGAGTTATTGTTGAAAAGCCTCTCCATCCTCAACGTGTGACTGTTTGGTGCGGTTTATGGTCCGGCGGAGTCATTGGACCTTACTTTTTCGAAAATGAGGCTGGAGCAACAGTTGCGGTGAATGGATTGCGCTATCGAGAGACGATTAATGATTTTTTGTGGCCGAAATTGGATGGTATTGATTTGGACAACGTTTACTTTCAACAAGACGGCGTTACGTGCCACACAAGCAATGAAACCATTGATCTTTTACGATTGAATATCAAAATAACACCTCTTTTTGGAAAACCTGTATTTAAAGATTAGAAATAAACTAGGAAATTAACAAATCATAAAAACATTAGAAGTCGCCCTAGATTTATTGCTGACTAATGATTATGAAACAATTGCAAACTTTTGTTGCAATACAGTTTTATTCATTAGTAGGTTAAATATTAAACTTCCGCTAAAAGAACGTGCAGACTTTTTATTATCGTTGCAATAATTTATCATACCTATTTATGAACTATAAACAATATACACATACTGCTTTGGGTAAACGGAACACACGCCATAATATATGCGTTCATGGATGGCGCTAAATTAATTATTTCACGATAAAAACACTTTTGCAAGTTATTCTTTAATACATTTGTGTTTAAATGAGTCGTACGTGATGAACGGAGAAAGAGGTGGAAGAAAAATGTAAGACTCGGAAGTGAATGGTTGAATAAGTCGAAGACGCCTAAGGAAGACATGGCACCATCAAGTGAAATAAATACAATGGTATTATTTCCACCTTACAAATGCCCTCACAAGTACACAAGAATTCAAAACTTTACCCCAAACCATTTATAAGTCCCGAGCAACACCGGGTACACATCAGCTAGTAAAGAATATAAAATATTAGTTTTGTTTCATTTTGTATGCAGACTAGCAGATGTCAACACTACCATAAAATATGTCAATAGTTCATTTTCTATGAAATATCGTGTTGTTCACGTATACATAAGTATATTTTAATAGCTTTCCAGCGTCCGTATAATAGTAGGTACTGCAGGTAGGATTAATAGTTCAGTTCTTGGAAAGTAATAATATATTGTGCAATCATGTACATATTCAAAGTTCATGGTTCTGAACTCTTCTACGGTGGCTGAGTTCTGTCAAGGTGTCAAGGTAAAAGGACTTTGAATAGATTTATCTAGCTTACATAAGTAAGTATTTTCGCAGTTATATTATGTCTATTTTTATGCCAAGTTTCAGATACATATAAACTTTTGTAAAGCGATTAAACGCATCGCTATATTTTTATTATTTTATAATGCATATTTTTTTACTTCTTCAATAATTGCAAAATACTTTGTGGCGTCATTTCAATTATACCTAATATGAAAATGAAATACTTTGTATATTTATGTAATTGTAAAATCAATTTGTGGTGTCATTTAAATTGTAATATAAAAATGAAATACTTTGTATATTTTTATAATTGTTAAATTAATTTGTGGCGTCATTTCAATTATAATATGAAAATGAAATACTTTGTATATTTTTATACGTTTCGTAAAATATCGGTCCTTTTTGATTAAATAGTGGTTTATACAAAGTATTTAATTTCCAAACATTTATTTGAATTATAACTTTGGTTTTCGGGAATGAGTGAATGAATGCAAATCTTGTAAGCGGAAATTAAACCACTTCCCGACATCCGATCAAGCTGAAACTCGGCAGATAGGCTCGTTGTCGATGACAGATGTCGATACATCTCCCTCTAATATGTTACTGCATTCATCCACTCAATTACCTATCCCTGTATGACAGTGTGGAGTAGGTCCCTACATCAGTGACATTTGCAACAATTTATTAGACATTAGTCTGTTAAGAAAACCTGTGCAGTGTACACGTTGTGCGTTTAATTCGAGTCTATTGTAATTTACAGTGATAACTCAAGGCCATAATATTGATCGAAAAGAACAAAAGAAAGTCAGAATTCCCAATTCTAACTATTAACCATTGCTACCACCAATCGTCAAATATTACACAATAAAACCACAAACTGATTCGTATACAATATTACGAATACATGAGGTTTTTATAAATTGTACGTTCTTATCAGAAAAAGTGTTAATATATTTATAAAAATGGTACATACGGAGAAAAATGATCCTGTTAAAAAAGTGATAGCATGCCAATTTCCTGATAAAATACTAGTCATTCAGAATATATCGAGAACACGCGTTATTTTCCTAATAAATATCAGTATTTGTATGAACACGTGTTCCGCCCCCTGATTAAACATTCGCTTTTAACTGATACTTTGTCGATTCATTATTTAAAGAGCCGCAGTCCCGTTTTTAACAACAAAACGAATATTTGACCAGTTTTTAATAAATTAACAGTATGTCATATCAACGATTTGTCAAACAACCCAGCATAAAATTTGAGATAAGAAATCGTGTTGTTTTTTTCATTTTTACGTAAAGTTTTTTGGTTTTGTTAAATACGTTTCGCTCTTACCCGAGCATCGAATACATTGTGAGGAAATAAATAAATAATATTTTTTTATTATACCTTGTGTTATCTTCAAGGCTTTGTTGCTGTAACTCCGCTATTAAAATTCAATATTTAGAGAAAGCGAACTCTACGTAGCGTAAAAAGTAAGAACATGTCATTTTATACTATTAATGAAACTTAATAACCTACGTACCCAGCTAGTAAGCTAGTAAAAGAAGATATTAAATATTGATAAATATGCAACGTATCATTATTTTATCTCGTGTATGCTGAGATGGAACACTGAGGCATAATTATGATTTTATTATGATATATTTCATTAACTTTTATAAATTGCAAAAAAAAAGGAAAATTTTGATGTCAGCATGTTTTAGGTAAGGTATTTGTTGGGAAGTGAGTTAGCTAAGAGCTTCACAGATGCACTCATAGAGGGCAGTGCAAAGAGCTTGCGTGGAAGTCCGCAAGATGGCAGCTAGTAGTCAGTAGTCGCCAGGGCTAGTTAGAATGCTCTTAGAGAAACTTGGTGCTTTCCGATCTCATTTAGCCAGCTCCTAGTTAGGTCGACTATCGAGTCACCATTGTAATACACTAAGTATATAATAAATCCCTGATTTAACACAAATAACTTATTCTTCATAATCTCCTTCCACGACGAGTTGGAGAACTGTTTGTGGGAACACAACACTATTGTAATGCCGTCATAAGTAAAAACACGGAATCTTGAGATTCGCAAGGAAAATACTGTTTTTCCACCCATGGCGGGGTTTACATGTTAGGTTAGTAACAGTTAAACTACATCAAAATATTACATAGACACAAGGTAGTAAAAATTTTGAGAATGAAAAGGATACTACATTTAGTGTGCCTAATGACGCAGTTAAGACTAAAAGAGAATAAAACCAAATAAATGTGGATGATATTTAATGCAAGTATTTAAAAACATTACCTAATAACAATAATCTCTTGGGTAAAACTAAAAAAATAATACGCATGCTAATTAAATTGAGTGATGTTTGGTTTGGGGTGATAAAAACCATTATTTTAAATAGTATACCTACCTACTTATTTACAACTCAAAAGCGTTTTAGGCTTTAGCTAGATACCTACCTTTGGCGTATCAACAGCATACATAGATATTTGTTCACCGTGTCCTTAACTCTTTCAACCCCAGTGTTAATCCAAATTAACACGAACTTTGTGATTTTTTTTTACCGTAACGATAGCGATTTAGAAAAGCAGGGTTTTTGTTTTATTCATTCATTCATTCATTTATTTATTCCTTTAGATTTACACACAGTACAATATGATACAAGATATAATTAAAATATTTTTAGTGATTATAGATTATTGTACCTTATCAGGTCGAAATTATTGGTTCCTAATTAGGCAAATTTCCCGTTCCAAGGAACCAAAAATATGTGAAAGTAAGTGTGTGATTTGTCTATGGCTATAATATATCTCATTAATGTATTAATTTGTGATGTTTGATCGTTACAATCTTATTATAGAGTCGAACATGAGCTGTTGTGTATGTTAACATTTTTTCAGATTCTCCTCTGCCCAGTCCAATCAACCATTTAGTTATTATTGGGCCTATGTAGGAAATATTACAAGTTTTTATGTTTAATTCAGGGGGGATTTTGTTGTACAGTTTAGGTCCCAAGTATGTGTGTGTATGTATTATAGCTTGTAAACTTTTCTGTGGCGTCTGTTTTGTCCGCTCGGTTGAAGTCAAACCACATCGCCACAAAACCGATAAATATTTTGGCATCTGCTGATTGTGAGTTTCATCGAATTTCTGCCGTCATTGATTACTTCATTTAAGGTGAGATATCAATATTTTCTACTCGAATTACAAATAGTTTAACGCATAAAGATGTGTTATCAGTTAAATTCACTGTTCACAGTCATTTGTCAGAATATCGTAAATTAATTTCAATGTTCATTCAAATTAACACTGGTAGTGACGGACATGTTTTCGACTAGAATGGCGAATTTTTAAAGATTATCCTAGATTATTTCTAAATGAATTTTATTTAAAATTGTATTTGTTTCAAACCTCTGTGATTATCACTACATTGTAAAAGTGAATTTTTGACATGAAACAGTTATTTGTATTACTTTTGTGTTATGTTTTTTTTACCTTACTATTTAAAAAATACCCAATGACGTCCAATATTAAGCCAAATTAACGTAGAATAATTTAAAAAATTAAATACCAAAAAAATCAAACAATTTTCTGACGTATGTGGAAACAATAATGCGGGTGTGAAAGGGTTAAGCGCTGATAATATCTAACACCTAATGCAGGTGTTGGGGGTTTTACTAACACTATCAGGGACAATCGTGCGGTGACCATCTTTAATCGGAACCGGAACGTAACAAATAAATTTATAGATAGACGAAATGCAAAATGTTCGTGTACTTAGTCCGAGTTCAAACGTATAGTCTAAGAGGTCACGGTCTTTTTCATAACGATCAGAGGAATGGGTAGTTTTAGTACATATTCAAAGTATGGCATCTCCGCATATGAAAAACGTTGGTCTGCCTGCTCTAAGTGGTTGCAACTATGAGTTATAGAGCTTACAAGAGGCTTTATTGTTTCGAAAAAAAAACGATCAGAGGAATGGGTAGTTTTAGTACATATTCAAAGGATGGCATCTCCGCATATGAAAAACGTTGGTCTGCCTGCTCTAAGTGGTTGCAACTATGAGTTATAGAGCTTACAAGAGGCTTTATTGTTTCGAAAAAAAAACGATCAGAGGAATGGGTAGTTTTAGTACATATTCAAAGTATGGCGTCTCCGCATATGAAAAAAGTTGGTCTGCCTGCTCTAAGTGGTTGCAACTTCGAGTTATAAAGCTTACAAGATTAGGCTACATTGTTACGAAAAAAAAAACGATCAGAGAAATTGTCAGTTTTAGTATACAGGGTGTATCGGCACTAACCCGACAAACTTTAACCAGCTATTCCTTAGCACATTTGGAGTAAAAAATGTTATGTACACTTTGCTGTCCGGTAACATTTTTTTTCTTTTAAAAACAAAAAATAAATAAAATTTCCACACTCCGCTACTGCCCACAGTATAGGGGTAAAATAATTGGCAACGCCGCGCTACTGTCATCTCTTTCACACATATTCTGTCTCAAGTCCCGTGTGGTTCCCGCCACCCCGTCTCGTATCAGTGGTCAGTGCTGTTTTGGGAGTTCGCATGTCATCAAGTTTCTAGTTTCGTTTTTGTTTTGTTATCTAAGTTTTTACTGTTGAAATATGCCCCTCAATTATCCACCTGCCGAGCAAGCAGATATTGTTTTTGTTTATGGATTTTGCAATGGAAATTCACGAGCAGCCGTAAGGGAGTATCGCATGAGGTTTCCTGGAAGACGCGTCCCACACCATGCTACCTTTGTCCAGGTTTGTACCCTATCAATTGTTTATTGAAACTATTTACATTCATTGATAATGCCAAAAAGCGCTTTTGAAATTTAAACTGGGAACATTAAAAACATAACAAGGGGCCACCAACTTTAAAAATGTAAATTGTACTTTAGGTGATTTGTGTTCAGTGGTCACTAAACGGCGTTTTAAAAAGTTAATTAATTTTAATCTCTAATAAATGCATCATTCACTGCAATTGAATTCACTCCCTTTCTCACCATGGGATTATTTAAATTACTTGAATTCAATTTCACCCCTGTGAATCCAAGATATCAACCGTACCTAGTTAAGAAAATTATAATTTAAAACACTTTGTTATACATTTTACTATAAAAAAATGAAATAAATGAAGAGAAAACGTAAGTTTTCTGATATGTGCCTAAAATAAGTGTTCTTTAAAAATAAAATGAGTGAAAAAGCCCGCGATTGTTTATTTGACATTATTACTGAGCTGAATAATAAAAGCAGTTGTTATTTGTTGTTTTGTTTCAGATGTATCAACAATTGCGTGACTGTGGCATCGGACGGATTGAAGGCGCCGGCGGAGGACACAACATCGTTCCTGTGGCAGTTGAGGAGAGAATCCTGAACTTAATTACCGAAGACCCCACGCTGTCCGTGCGTCGGGTCGCTCTGATGATAGGACACAGGGAACACATGGCGGTATGGAGAGTTCTGAAGAAGCACGGGCTCAAACCTTTTCACTATAGGCGCTGCCAAGGCCTCATGGAGAATGACCACTTTTCCAGAGTCGTGTACTGCAGAAGAATGCTGCATAATGTCATAAGAGATGCAGACTTCATGAAAAACATATTGTTTACCGACGAAGCACAGTTCACTAAAACAGGAGTGCTAAATGTGCACAACTTGCACCATTGGGCTGAACAAAACCCCAAGCTTGTTCGGGAGTCGTCGAGCCAGGACAGATTTTCCATCAACATGTGGGCAGGAATCCTGGGAAATCAAATACTCGGTCCAATCGAGTTGCCTCCCAGACTAAATGGACCGATGTATTTGGAGTTCTTACAAGTGCAACTGGGCGAGATTCTGGAAGATGTGAACCTCGAATTACTACGGAGAATGTGGTTCCAGCACGATGGAGCCCCACCACACTATTCGATTGCCGTGCGGAACTACTTGGATGTCGAGTTTCCTGGTCGTTGGATAGGCCGTGGAAGTCCGGCCATTGCTTGGCCACCAAGATCACCCGACCTGACCCCCCTGGATTACTACCTGTGGGGGGCTCTCAAGGAAAAAGTGTATGCTAAGCCAATAGCCTCAAGAGAGCAACTGCTCGAACGAGTGATGGAAGCCGCTGCAGAAATTAAAGCAAATCCTGCAAACTTAAATAATCAAAATATAACAAGACTACACGCTTGCATCGAAAATAATGGTAGTCACTTCGAACAAATGCTCCAATAAAAAAATTAACATAAACTACATGTCCGCATTTTCATTTATTATTTATTGGTAAAATTCTCACAATGTCATTCATTTACACATCAATATTACCTACATATCAATATTTAATAAAATCTGTAGAAGAGTATGCCCGTCGGCATTCAACAAGTTTTTCGACAAGTGTGTCGAAAAGCGTCTTCTCTCTTTCCTACACACTAAATATTAATGGTTAAAAATGAGACGACTGATGCTTGTAAGCGCGCCAATACGTAAAAACAACGAAACTCGAATAAGAATTGCCAGGTGGGTTTTTTAATCGCTTTAATCTGACTTTAAACAATAATTAAACACGTAAAAATTATTTAATATAATATTACAGTACAGTACTTTGAACCTTCGCAATAAATTTATTTGATTTTAAGTTTAGTTTGTAGAACTCCATTTCAATTTAGAGATTTTTTTTATTTTAACAGTCTTATTAAAAAATTTATAAAAACAGTGTGTTTATAAACAAGTTCTGCTAGTTGTAATTATTATTACGCGTGACAGCTGTTTCACCTTCTGACGGCATTATCAAACTTTGGTAAAGCCACTTACAGACGACGTAAGTGATAACTTTCTTTTTTTATTATTCTGGCTTTATTGATTTCCGAGTAAATTGTCGTAAATTATTATTTGCTAATCCCAATATTATTTGCTAATGCTAATAATTAAGTGAAATTTTAAACAATGCAATAATAGGATTATTGCATTGTTAATTTCACTTAATGTCGTTGGTATTTCCAACTGATGACTCAGGGGTTTATTTCCCTGAATAATTAAGTATTTTGGGGTCTAATTATTATGCATTTCATTACATCCGATAATTTAAACAATTTTTATGTTGAATTGGGGTAAGTTTTATGGCTAAGGGAAGGAGTGGAAGGTGAGGAAGTACCTGGATATTCAGATCTGGTCACCAAATACGGCTAGTCATTTCAAGCAACGTTTAAATTCTAAACCTGGATATTCAGATCTGGTCACCAAATACGGCTAGTCATTTCAAGCAACGTTTAAATTCTGAACCTGGATATTCAGATCTGGTCACCAAATACGGCTAGTCATTTCAAGTAACGTTTAAATTCTAAACCTGGATATTCAGATCTGGTCACCAAATACGGCTAGTCATTTCAAGCAACGTTTAAATTCTGAACCTGGATATTCAGATCTGGTCACCAAATACGGCTAGTCATTTCAAGCAACGTTTAAATTCTAAACCTGGATATTCAGATCTGGTCACCAAATACGGCTAGTCATTTCAAGCAACGTTTAAATTCTGAACCTGGATATTCAGATCTGGTCACCAAATACGGCTAGTCATTTCAAGCAACGTTTAAATTCTAAACCTGGATATTCAGATCTGGTCACCAAATACGGCTAGTCATTTCAAGCAACGTTTAAATTCTGAACCTGGATATTCAGATCTGGTCACCAAATACGGCTAGTCATTTCAAGCAACGTTTAAATTCTGAATTAATTAATCAATTACGAAAAAGCGTGGGGTTAAGAATATTTTTTTTAAATTATAGTTGTAATTTATTGTCGATTTTTTAAAAAAATTGCGATATTTTAAATAAAATTTAATAATTATTGTTTAAATAAATTAGCAATCTGGCAGCATTCATTTGCAGGTGGTCAATCCAATGCAGTCATGACGTTTGTGTGAGTGCTTTCCTTTGTCTCAGTGTGTTGCGCAGCAGTTTTATATGAACCGTTTTTTGATTCATCGGGATTGTTTTTAAAACTATACATTCTTTGTACCTTCAAATTAGTGGAAATAAACTTAAGTGTGTCAAGCTGCTCGTTATATTCCGGTAATTCTGGAAGGCTTTTAACATAAGCAATAATATTCATAAATCACATTCCGCGAAGTTGTAAATAACTAAATTTATTAAAAAATATACGTTGTAGGATAGCCTAGCAAGTAACATTTTGACAGAGCACTTACGGTGATTTAAAAAACAACGGCGCTGTTCAAATAATCCAATTATTATTATTGATAAGTACCTAAGTGAGGAAAATTGTTTTTAAAAGTGCTCAGAATTATTGGACTTCGATTATAAATTCAGGAAATCTACTAATTAGTTTCTTAGTTTCAAAATTAGACTATTTAATACGTGAAACGCGTAAGAGGTGAAACCAAAGCATTCCAGAGGTGAAACAATTTAGATACAAAAATAAAACTGATGTGTACAATACAAGAAGACAATCAGTGATTCGCATACGAAAAATGTGAATAATCATTATTGTTAAATAAAATATTTCTTTTCTGGTACTGGATTATGTAATACGGGCTTCGTTCGCAGCAACACGCGAGAGTTGCGATGTTGCTTTCAAATTTTGACAAAGGATAAAACAGTGGTGACATGTGGTGAAAATATGTTTAATTAATTTTTTATTAAAAAAAAACGTTACCGGACAGCAAAGTGCACATAACATTTTTTACTCCAAATGTGCTAAGGAATAGCTGGTTAAAGTTTGTCGGGTTAGTGCCGATACACCCTGTATATTCAAAGTATGGCCTCTCCGCAGATGAAACAAGTTGGTCTGGCGGCTCTCAGTGGTTGCATTTCAGAGTTATGATGCGCGCAAGTCATTGCATTGTTGCGAAAAAAACGATAACAGAAATGGTCAGTTTTAGTACCTATTCGAAGTATGGTGTCTCCACAGGTGAAACGAGTTGGTCTGCCTGCTCTCAGTGGTTGTATTTCAAAGAAAAAAAATAACAGTAATCAATAAAATAAAAAAATGAAATCGAACAAATCCAATTTTTATTAATTCAACTTCCATAATCTAAACATCTTTGGGTAAAATCACAGATTAATCATTTTGTAGAATATTGCTAAGGCTTAAAGAGTTAAATATTTACTTACTTCTAATATTCTTTTAATATTTTTATGAGCTTTTTCATTAGTCACATCAAAACATCATGGATTTTGGCGATAAATTAAAAAATAGCTTAAAAAAAGGGGTCTACGGTATCGTATACCGTTTACCTAATTCGAGTTTGAGGGATTTCTTAACGTACTTCGAAAAATGGTGTTCAGAAAACATAAAAAAAGACAACCTAATATTATAGTAGGAGATGATGATTGAATTCAATGGGATGAAACAACTGGTAAAAGATCCCACTAGAGTAACTCTAACATCAAGTACATTAATTGATCTGGTGATAACAAATGTATTTGAACTACAGGTAAATCTATTAGATGCACCCAGAATCACAGATCACTCCATAATTCAAATTATAGAGCAAAATCGAAATACGAAAAAACATTTTATAAACACCAAAGCTTATCGGAACTATGCAAAATATGACGAAGAAGAACTAAGATTACAACTCAGAGCACAAAATTGGAATGGAATAATGGAATTAGATTTTGATATTAAGGTAGAAACATTCATAAAAAACTTAAAATATTCAATTTCAATATTCAAGATTTCTTTTTTAACTTGGATAGATTTAACTTAGATTTCGTCATCTTCGGAATCTTCTTCTTCGCTGCTTAGGCACGTAGACGAGGAGTCTGTAATGTGATAAAATAACTGTAAAGTTTAATAGAAAAAATGACGATTTTGATGATATGAAAATTATTATACATATGTATATATAAAAAACAGAAGGAAACGAACTCTTGTATGTATAGCTTAATGAGATTTATGGTTTAGATACGTAATATGCCATTAATAAGAAACAAATACATGCAAACTTTTCGTTTCCTAACGATTTTTACCTATACATCCGCAATCGTATAAAACTTACCACTGACATCACCAGAAATATTGTCATTTTCTGACTCCGTTACAGTAACATCAGATACTTTATCTGGTAGTCGGTTCCCTGCATACCAGATAGGGACATATTTGCCGTGTTCTTCTTTCCACCCATGTTCAATTGGCAATAGATAGCTTGGAGGATTTTTGGTTGAATTTATCCAGATATTTGATACGTATTTAGCTCTAAGTATCTGTTGAACTAGTTCGATTTCAGACGGTGGCAAAAAAGCAGCATCAAAATTCATAAGAGTTTTGTTAAATTTTTCATTCTCTTTATTGGGCTTAAATTTTTTGAGGAAAATCTTATGGCGGGCCTCGTTTACAGATTTACTCTTCACACCATATAACTCACATATGAATTGTTCAATTTTGCATTTGATTTCATTTGTCAATGGAGCATTGGAACTTAGCTCTATTAGAGCCTCTTGATAAACTGTGTTTTTACTTAGGATATTGTAAGGTTTTTGTTTGCCCTTTCTATAAAATGCAGGGGTATAATCACACCCTGTCAAAGCATGAAACGCTGGCAAACTCTTTGCCAATGTAGCACCAATACTGAGATAAATTTTGTTAACATTTACAATACGTCGTTTGGCAAGAGTGCCGGATTCAATAAATATTTCATGCTTTTCGAATTTGTCCAAATTTCCCAGTAAAATGACGATTACATCAGTGTCAGAAGTTTTAATCAAAATATTAGATGGTTCTTGAATACTGTATATGTGGTATATTATTTTTGTATCGGTTTCTTCGTGGTGCCCACACATCAAATTAGGGTTATCGTTTTGCACAACCTTTTTGCCGTCGCTTTGATATTCATACGAATAACAATTATTTTCAAAATTGAGGTTAACCGTGCTTCCAGAAATGACTAGACTAGCCTCCTCGAAACGACAATGTCTCCGCTTGATTATCTGAAGTCTCGACTGGCAGAAGTGTTAAACTGTTGGTCTCAGGAGTAGATATTATTGTTTTTTTCACTGCGGTAAATTTTTTATAGCACGATAGATGATATACGGCAGTACTGTCACAATCATTTGGTATTTTGATATGAGCATGTTTCAAATTACGGTTAATACGAACTGTTAATATATCACGACACTTTTCTAAACTGTTTTTATTAAAAGGCAGCACTTTTTCGTCCATCTTACATTCACAAAACAGGCATGTAGTATTTATGTTCGACATTATTGTAAAAGTGGGAGTAACGGGTAATAGTATTAAAAAATGCACCAAAACAAGCGAAAGCACACCCTCTCACAACGATTGTACTGCGCACACTGACGCGGGACGCGGGCCGCCGGGACGGACGCGGGCGGAGGAGGGGGCAATGTGTGTGTCAAGCAGGGTTCCCGATTTGCGGGAATTCCCCAAACTGCGGGGAATTTTTCAGATTTACTTAAAACTGACCATTTCTCTGATCGTTTTTTTTTCGCAACAATGTAGCCTAATTTTGTAAGCTTTATAACTCGAAGTTGCAACCACTTAGAGCAGGCAGACCAACTTTTTTCATATGCGGAGACGCCATACTTTGAATATGTACTAAAACTACCCATTTCTGTGATCGTTTTTTTTTTCGCAACAATGTAGCCTAATCTTGTAAGCTCTATAACTCATAGTTGCATCCACTTAGAGCAGGCAGACCAACTTGTTTCATATGCGGAGACGCCATACTTTGAATATGTACTAAAACTACCCATTCCTGCGATCGTTTTTTTTTCGAAACAATGAAGCCTCTTGTAAGCTCTATAACTCATAGTTGCAACCACTTAGAGCAGGCAGACCAACTTGTTTCATATGCGGAGACGCCATACTTTGAATATGTACTAAAACTACCCATTCCTGTGATCGTTATGAAAAAGACTGTGACCTCTCAGTCTAGTACGTTCAGTGAATTATTGTAGAAGATATATCTGAAATCGATTTACGATTCTTAAATTCCTCTATGGTTGGTAGATTTCCATTATTCTCGTTAATAAATGATGCCACGATAATTTTCCTGAGTGGATAATGACAGAGTATGTAGCAAGTTTCAAGGTAGTAGCCACATTTTACGAGTAATCAATAAATGGAAATAACTTTTCCACTGCGTACATTCCGTGACATTTCATTTCAATATAGCTACTATGTATAATGAGCTTCGGAAAATTTCACTCACTTCATCATCTACGTCACTACGTTTTAAATATTGCGGTTAGCAGCAGGTATTATAATTCCATTTTATTTATATCTGAACAATAAAAAAATATAAATACTCATTTGAACCAGTAAGTAAGAAAACTTGGAAAGCTTTGAAAATAATAATAATACACAATTAGTAATTTGATCATGCCGGGAAGTAGAGATTTTTTTTTGCTTTTACAATTCAAAAAATGAATTTCTGATTTATGAAAATATTTCAATATGCTTGACAAAGAATAATATTAAGACAACACATCATATTAAAAACGCATTTTAATTTAAATTATACTCAATTCCGTAATATAACCTACAATATTCTAGGTCAGGGGTCACCAATTACTTTCATTAGGGGTCCGTTTTGTAAAATACATGACCGTCGCGGTCCGGAATGGAAAAAGACTAACCTAAGCCTAAGTTTTTTTAGAACAAACACACGCAGTCTGTATTTTTATATATTAAGATGTAATTGCTTGCAAAACGGAATATGAACGGACAGACTCCGGGTATAGAGCCAAGGATCTGATTGCTCTGCCACGTAAGTGTTTAACGAAAGTTAATATAATCTTATAAGTAATTAATTTTATAAATACACAACCTTACATCAGGTATGTTTAATTATTTTATGATGAAATCAACTAAATGTAAGATGATGATAACTATTATCGCACTAATGGCGTAAGGAGCGTCAAATTAAGTAAGGTATTAATAAATAACATAATAATAATAAGAAAATGTCCAGCATGTGTTCATAATCTGTCTTATATCACCACGAATACAGGTAATAGACATACAAATCGCTTGGCAAACAGAATCGAGAAACGAAAGATTTTAGAGGAAAAGTGGTTTTTATTTATTTTGTGAATAATTTTAAAAGAAAGAAATGAGGTAATCAAAGAAAACTGTCACAGATAATCTTAGCCATAATGGCAGAGGCCTGGGCGTCGATTCTCGACCAATTCATTCCACTCGAACAACGAGTGGTTCGACCCACTCGTTGTTCGAGTAGAATGACTTTTGGCGTATGTAAATATGTAAGCAAGAATAAGAATGTCAACCAATGTATTTACTTTCGACGGCGATAGCGAGTGACCTGAATTGGAAAATCGATATCCTGAATAGTTAGACTATACAATAGCAACTGCGTAGTAAAAACTCTCTTGATATTGATTTCATTACAAAATTTTAATTTACATAATTCTCGAACGGACTAATACGACAACAGCCGTAAAATACGAGAATTAGAATACTATAAAAAACAGTATGTAAAGGTCATCCTCCATGTGCTTTTGAAAAATTTATGGCACATTGTTTTGAGTTACATTTTTGCTTGTTTGAAAAGCTCGTACTACGATCACGTCGCCTGACGCATTTGTCAACTCAGCTACTAACCAATACTGATATTATGGTTTCAGTTAAGAAAAACGAATTCCTACAACAGCTGCTAATTAATATTGGTTGGATGGGTGACCGCATAACTCAACAAAATGACAATTCAACATAATATATTATAATAAAACAGATAAAAAACTTTATTCCACTTAATTTTATTTTGACCGTAACCGGTTTCAGCTCGTCAAAGCCATCTTCAGACTGGTACACAAAATTCTTAGTCTACGGTTTATATACACAACATATGGGGGAGGGGGGAGAGGGGTAGTTCATAGGGTTATAATCAATTTTATTTGTTACTAAGTCGTTTAAGATTGTGGTATTTCTAAATATTTGGTAATTCCAGTAAGCTAATTACCTTGGGTTTGTAGCTCATTTCAATATTTATTAGGGAAAAAACCTCACAGGTAATATGCATTATTAATGACCTAATTTCATTGTCAAATCATTATTTATGATGGGATTATATTTGCTTTTTGAAAAGATACATGTTTACATTTGAGAAATTATTATAGGAATTAAGAAAGTAGGGACTTAGCAACTGATACTAATAGCTTATTAATTACAAAGTTACTTATTGAAGGGGTACATGTTTACATTGAAGTAGGGATGGTCTAACCTAATTACATATTTTAATGTCGAAATTATTATGAAAATTACAATGGATACAATAGCGGAGACTTGGCAAATGATTCTAATTGTTTATTCATTATAAAGTTAGGGTCTATTTTATTAATTAAGCGAGTAATTTCTAAAGATATCTTTCTTAATTCCTATAATAATTTCTCAAATGTAAACATGTATCTTTTCAAAAAGCAAATATAATCCCATCATAAATAATGATTTGACAATGAAATTAGGTCATTAATAATGCATATTACCTGTGAGGTTTTTTCCCTAATAAATATTGAAATGAGCTACAAACCCAAGGTAATTAGCTTACTGGAATTACCAAATATTTAGAAATACCACAATCTTAAACGACTTAGTAACAAATAAAATTGATTATAACCCTATGAACTACCCCTCTCCCCCCTCCCCCATATGTTGTGTATATAAACCGTAGACTAAGAATTTTGTGTACCAGTCTGAAGATGGCTTTGACGAGCTGAAACCGGTTACGGTCAAAATAAAATTAAGTGGAATAAAGTTTTTTATCTGTTTTATTATAATATATTATAATGGAATTCCACCACGAATTATCGGTCTCAAAAATAGAAATATTAAAAAGTGCAAACACAGCAACAATTCAACATACTTTAAAAAGTGACGAAAAATAATGGAACAAAAAGTAATTATTAACTTATCGGTTATTTTTTCTTTGCTTTTAATAACTTTAAATTATACTTTTTAAAGGAGTGCAGAATTGTAATTGCTTTGAGTTATCGTGTAAACTGTTGGATGAACGTTAGTCATAGATAGAAATCTACATGTAAACGGGTATTTTTATAAGAAGGATTCATTGAAATGTAATAGTATTAAAATATTTAGAAAACAAACCTTCGTCAAATCGTCAGATTAGTCACATATTAATATTTATTGTTATTTATTTATTCCGGAATGTGGGGAGGTTATTGCTGTCCCACACATAAATTATATGCTTCAACTTATAACAAATTAATATGATAGTATTATTAAATATAAACATATTCATTTCGCTCGTCTGTGCATGTGTGATTTGAAATTGTATTAATTGTATTGTAACTTTTAATTTTTAAAATTGGAACTGATAAATATACCTAAATGATGACAGATAAGAGATACGTATTTAGGGCGGAACGAAAATTTTTTTTTTCTAATTCTGATTTGGAATAGTTGTATTAAGTTGCCAATTGCCATCAATTACCTCAATTAAAAATATAAAAAATATCAGACAACGGTAAGAGCCCCCGCCAAGACATCGAACATTTACAAAAACGACAGTTTAGGGGATATTTGCGCGGCCTAGAAAATAGTACAGAATTTATTAAAATAGGTTTATTTTATTTAAAAACATATTCAAATATAGTTAACTAGCTATTGCAATCAAATATTTCTTTATTTTAAATATACTTTGGCGCTGTAACAGAGGTGTAAAGTGCGGGACGAAGCGGAGAGCGGCACCTGACAATCTACGAAATGCAGTGTTTTGTTTAAACTACTGTCGATAATTGTCTCAGGTGAAAGGTCGCGCGTCAATTATATTCACGAGTACTTATTGATAAACGTCTTTTAAGTGAATTAAACTGATTTCTAGAAGACAAAATTTAAAATGTCGATATTTGGTGTAAGTGCAGAGTTGAAAGAGAATATCCTACCTACGTATGAAAATGTGATGAAATTCTACGAATGGGTTAGACAAGACTTATAAGTAAGAAATAACACAACAAAAGAACCTACGTATTTGGAAATTGCCGAAGTAGTTTGAACGAAAATTGAAGAATTGTGGATAAAATCTTCGATTCCGATTGTCACACACAAAATAATCTTACAGTTACTAAAAAGTTATCACTCGAAGTGTTATAATTTGAAAAAGTCTTTGAAGAAACTTAAGGAAGAAAAGTTAGAAGAGTTCAGAGTACAGAGTAGAAAGATTTTTGACATAGTTGCAAGTAAACGTCAAGAATTTGTAAGCTGTACTTGTTTGAGAGAAAAAAAAGTTCCAAAAGAGGAACAAATGTTTTAAGAAGACCAACGCACTAACTGACTAATGGCTTTAGGAAGAACTGATCTTATCCATAGTAAAAAAATGCTGAATAGAAGATTACGTACTCTCAAACAAGAAATGAGGCATAATAGATAGGATGAAACTAAGAACAATAAGGCAGAATGAGACGCGAGCAAATTTTAACCGAAGAAAGAGTAACAGAAATTCCTTCATTATATTTCGATGGAAGGAAAGACAAGACGGCTAAAACTGTTTTAAAAAGATCGAAGAGGCTTAGAGTGATTATACAAGAGGAACATATTTCGATTATAAAAGAACCAGGTACTGTTTATGTTGGGTATGGGGTTCCAACATCGGGCAGTGCAAGAAATATTGAAAGAGCTATCCACAGATTTTTAACGACTGAAAAGATATCACTAGATGGTTTAATGGCTGTTGGCTGTGATGGAAAAAACACAAATACAGGGAAAACAGACTATCTCGACCATTGCAATGGATAATTTGTCTCTTACACTCCAATGAGTTACCATTGAGGCATTTGTTTACCTATTTGGATGGCCCTACTGCAGGACCTAAATCATTTGCAGGTCAAATTGGTAAAGCATTAGAGATATGCGAGACGCTGCCGTTGGCTAATATTGAGAAGATAGAAGGTGAACTACCTCCACAAATATCCACAGATCTCAGTACAGACCAGAAATATTTACAAGAAATTACTACTGCTGTCATAAATGGATCCTGGTCTCCTGGATTTATTAAAGAGAAGCCCAGGTAAACTACCCCATGCCCGCTGGTTGACAAGAGCTAATCGCATACTGCATTTGTATATTTCTACAGAAAATCCACAACAAAATCTTGTGACTTTAGCAACGTTTGTCGTATAATCATACGCTCCTGTCTGGTTTACTATCAAAACACATTCATCCTGCAAAGATGGTTCAAATCATTTATGGAAGCTCATTAACAGCACTAGATATTTGTTCAACGAGTTGTTAGTGATAGTGGACCCTGTTATAATTTGTAACAGTTACTTCGCTCATCCAGAAAACTTGTTGTTGAGTATGATAACAGATTCATGTAAGCACATTGGAGAAATCGCTGCAAGACCCATTTTAAAGGCTCGTCAAGTTAATAAAAAATCTGTTTCGCGCATTTTTGAGGTGCCAAAAGTGAACTTAAATGCATGTTCTTACATAGACATGATTGACTGGCAACAAAATATATACGAACCCTCAATACTGATGAATATTTCCGATGATCAGTTACAAGATCTTATTGAAAATGGAGAAGATACATTGTTGAAGTTTATGAGACTGACTTGCCATACCCAGGCTGTGGAAAGATTTGTAAAAGTTGTGACAGAAGCAGTTTTAGGTGCATTCGACAAGATAAGACGAGAGGGATTCATAAAATCTAAATTAGCATCTCGAAAACTCATGCCAAAGTTTGAACCTAAAAATGGTTTTTTGCTATAAAAAATGATTTTATTCATACCAACATAACTTTCTTAATCTGGGTTTAATTTTGAAATAAATGTTTTTATTAATTAAAATCTACTTTTATTTTATAATTTCATGCATAACATATTATGCTTACTTATTATTTTGTTTATAGGGTGTTTAATACAAAACACCTATAAAAACTTAAAAAATAAAATTTCAAGTCTCTGGCGGGACCTCAAGATGTCGAGCTAGAAGTTCCAAATTGAGAACTGTTATTTAGAATTACATAAAGCAACTTTTCTTTGGTATTCCAATTCAAATTTCGAAAAAAAAAATTTTTTCATACAAAAGTGTTCCACCCTAAATACCAAAATTATTTAATTTATTAATGATTCTTTGTTTGAAAATTGTATTTGTTTTGTTTAAATGTTTGGCAGATCTAAAGTCAATCAATGTGGGGAAAATGCGGGGATTCAGAAAATTACGGGTTAAGAATATCCTGACAATATTTTAAAATATCCTTCTACTCCATAATAAGCGAAAAATGTTGCTTGTGATGGAGGACTTAGACAGCCGAGGAATTGAACACACTTCGCATGGGTGGGAACCAAACGCGATGTCAACTCAGCCACCGACCGGTCAAATATCCTACCATATTGAAAAATAATATTTACAATAGCTAATATATTTCGTTTTCTATCGCAGAATATCCGAAAATTACAAGAAAATAAATTCTAATTTCAATTGCATTTTGTTTCATTTTGGAGGTAAAGGAACTTAATTAAGATTTTTTGGGGAATTTGAAAATCTCTTCATATCTTGTGGGTATTTTAGAATATAAATGTCCACATCCAGGGCCGGCCCTATGCGGGCGCAACTGGAGCAGTGCGCACCGGACGCCGAATTGCCAAGGCGCCAAAGCGATGATAATACCTAACGTTTAAGCCTCGAATACCCAATTTCTAACTGATTTATAACTCTCGATAATAGATCTCGTTAACTATTTTAGTATTTAAATTCCAAAAAAAAAGTAATTTTTGAACATAATATGTATACATTTGTTATGTTGAAACTTTAATTATATTAAATTCCCTCGATAGAAAAAAATCGCAAAGTAAGCTCCGAAAATTATTGAAAACACGTTTTGTTGTGTTATTTAATATTTTGTAGGCATGAAAAAATCACAATGCATCATTAAGTACAACTAAAGCATTTGTCGAGAGATTTTTGCTCTATTTCAAACGAGTCGTGTTTTATTAAATATTTTCTCTATTTTCGCTTAATTATTATCGCTTTTTAATATTAGTGCACTCCCTCTAACATTCGTATTTACAAATCTCCCTTTCAAACCATCTTAAAACGCTCACTACGAGGCCTTAACGATCCAAGACATCATCCTTGAGATTATTTTTAATAAAATCTGGCCAGCCCTGTCCACATTCACATTTCAACCAATGATAATTTTACAATGCAGGTTTTTAAAAACCGGTAAATTGTTTATCAGATTTGGTCATGGATGCATTTTTGCACTCTGGTTCAATACAAAACATTAGTGATGAGATGCTAACAATTTTCTTAGGACGGGTTATTTCAGAGAATTTGAACAGTCCTTCAAATTTCACAGTTAATTTTCAAGGACTGTGAAAATTCTATTAGTATTTTAGTTAGAAGCAACTGACTCATGTTGATATAATAACAAAACTTTTTTTTTATTGAAAAATTTTTTTTGATACATATATATATAGGTACATACATAATAACAAAAAATAAAAGAGAGTAACAAAAAAAAAATCCCACAAAGGCGAGGCCTGTGCGTGGGCATTATTATTTGTATGTGGATATTTAAAACAGTGGTTTAAATAAAAATAAAATATTGTACATGGTGATTGATTTTACCGTAATTTCAGTTACTTTTTACTAAAATTCCAAAAATATTTAAGTGCTCAATGAATATTAATTGGTACAACAAGTATTAATTGATACAACAAACACATAGCAGACTTTATTATATATCTACTCTTAAAGCTAATTAGTTGTAAGTATAATTAATGGCTTTGTTAATAACTTATAAGAAAAAAATATCTATTTTGGCTGTTTTGAGCCAAGTTTTGATATATTTTTTATATGAATGAAGATTTTGACGAGTGGTCTCTTTAAGGGTTGAACATACTGAATTATAGATTTTTGGAGCAATAAAACTGATGTGTCTCTGGGCCTGTCTAGTTTTACAGTGGGGTACAACATACTCACAGGCGCCACATCTTCGACTGGAACGATTAGAATTTTTAATAAAATTGTTTGGGTGCTTATAGATAAATTTAAGACATTGAAAACTATAGGTTTGTCTAAGGTCCAAAATATCGGTTTCCCTAAACAATTGTTTGGAGGGATAAGATTTACTTTTCTGGTACATAATCTTAATTATTGATTTTTGGGCAATTTCTAATGGTTTGAGATGATTATTGTAACTTCCTCCCCAACCAATTATTCCATAGGAAATAGATGAATGAACTAGTGCATCATAAACTAATTTTATGGTTTTTATATTAACTATATTACACATTCTTTTAAAAATATAATTTAAATATCTCAGTTTGTTAACAGTTTTTTCTATATGGCTGGTCCATTTTAGTTGAGAATCTATGGTTACACCTAAGTACTTAATATTTTTTCCTGATTTCATCTCTTTACAGTTTGTGCATGCGGTAGGGTTACAATTTACATTATGAAATCTTAAATTAAGATTAGTTTTGGGAGCTGACTTCAGTGTGTTATAGAAAGGAATACAGAGAGTTTTTTCATAATTTAAAGAAAGAAGGTTTCTATCTAGCCACTCTTTGACAATAGTAATACATTTGTTAGCCTTATTAGTTGTGTCTTCCCATGTATTTCCTTGGACTGTTATTGCAGTATCGTCAGCAAATGAGAAAATATTACCAGGTATAACAATGTTACATAAATCATTTATATAGATTAAAAAGAGTAGCGGCCCTAATACAGTCCCTTGTGGAACACCGTGTTTTACTGTATCAAAATTGCTCAAACACATTCCAATTTTTGTACATTGTTGTCGATTCGAAATGTAATTTTGTAAAAGCATGAGACATTTATTTTTAATTCCAATGTTGGATATTTTATTTAAGAGAGTACTATGGTTGACTGTGTCAAAGGCTTTCTTCAAATCTAAAAAAATTGTTAGGGTTTTAATATTTGAGTCTAGGTTAGAATAAATTCTATTGGTTAAATTAAATATAGCATCGTCAGTGCCGAGTTTGGTTCTAAAGCCATATTGGTTAGCTGATAGGAGTGCATGAGATTCCAGAAAATCGATGATTCGTTTTTTTATACATTTTTCTAATATCTTGGACAATTGAGAAGTTAAGGTGATTGGTCTGTAGTTGTCTGTTTTACATCGAGGTCCTGATTTGTGTATTGGAATGATATTCGCAAGTTTAAATAAATCCGGGAAAATACTCTTACTGATACATGCGTTAAATATATGATGTAGTGGTTTGATTATATGTTGTTTTATGGATTTAATTGTAGCATTACTTAAGTTATCAGGACCATTTGCAGACCTAACGCTTATGTTATCAATATGGTTTGAGATTTCAACTTCTGTAATTTCCATGAATTCAGATAGTTCAGAGGTAGAATTTTTAGTCTCTAAATAGTCTGAGAATACATTCTGAGAGTGTAAGCTAAGAGAAAGGTTATTGTCTATTAGGGTAGATGCAATGTTTGTGAAAAAGTGATTGAAATTGTTTGCAATATCTTCAGCATTCTCTAAGATTATATTATGTTCGGTTACAATTTTTTGGGGAATTTTGTGATCCTTTTGTTTCCTGTTTGAGATCTCATTTATGATGTTCCATGTTTTTCGTCGTTTTGTGCTTTTTGGAGTTGTTCAGAATAGTACTGTTGTTTGCATTTTTTTATAAGAGTATTAAGGTAATTTCTATATATAATATAATGGTTCCTTTTGCTGTAATTTTGTGTTTCATTGTTGGTTATGCAATGGTTTTCGTAAGTTTTGTAAGATTTGAATAGTTTATTTCTATGATGTATTGATATTATTAGACCACGTGTGATCCATGGTTTTATGTGTCTATGTTTACTTTTAGGTGGTTTTCTTTGTTCATAACATTTTTCAATGTGGTTTTGAATAATTTCATAAAAGTTATTTAGAGACATATTAGGGTCGTTATTAGAAAGCACCGAATCCCATGTTTCGGTTGTTAGTGATATGTCTAGTGATAGGTAATTTATTTTTGTTTTTATTTCCTGCTGGTTATTGGGATCGATGTTTCTGGGAGAATTTATAACGCAATGACCGTAGAAGGTGGGATAGTGGTCTGTAATGTCAATTTTTAAGGTAGCAGATCTATTTGGGTATTTTTTTTTTGCTTTCAGAAATATGTGCTCAAGACATGAATCATTAGGATGATTGGGCCTAGTAGTACTGTTCAGGTAAGATAGGTAACCTTTGGTGTACAGTAAGTTTAAGTATTCGTTTGCAGATGGATTTAGTATTGCGTTTTGTATATTTTTATTAATGTCTCCCATTAAAAATGAAAAATCAAATTGATTTGAGCTATGTTCGTCAATAAAAGTTTTAATTTCGTGTATGAACAAATTTGTGGATAATGAGGGAGAGCGGTAAGCTGACAAAATAGAATACTTTTTTCCTTGAGAGGTAAAGGTTGCGTGGACAGCATTTGAATATTTGAAATTTGGGCTGACAATGTTAATATTAGATATAGAATGTACATTATAAAATATGGTAATGCCATCATGAGAGGTGTGTCTAGCTGGAATTGAAAAAGAAATATAGTTTGGTAGGCTGAAAGGGATACATTCGCGCATTTGCGTTTCGGTAAGAGATATAAAATCAATTTGGAAAGATAACGAGTTTAAAAGGATACAGAACTCATCAAAATGTTTCCTAATACTTCTGATGTTCATATTTAGTACATTGAAAGATGTGTCTTCGAAGATTGAATTTAGGTCTTGATAATTTTCGCATTCATGGTTTTCCGGGATGCTATATACTTCTAAGGAGGCCATCTTTATTGAGTCCGGGAGGTATCCAAAGAAGTTGTAGAAGTGAGGCACGGTTACTGGAGTGGAATGTCGCTTGCATCTTTGACATATATTATTGGTGAATCCTTATTTTTACGGAGAAGGACGTTCCCGTTTTTCGTCCACGCATATTGGTATGCCATTGATTTTGTTGCTCTCGCTAGCCAGAGTAATTGCTTGTTTTGTGGCGTCAGCTTTTCATTTATGTAGATACTTGAATAGGACTTTAACAGAACTTGAAAATTAAAAAAATTCTAAAGCAACCGGTCTGTAGTGTTTTTCAATGTTATAATTTTGTTATAATTTTTAAATCTTTAGAATAAAATATATATCTCGACTCCTATACAACACACAGCACCAGTTGAAAAAAACGTAGACCTTGTGGGACTGGTCTCGTTCATAGTTTTGGTGCGTTTTCGGTAGACCCGTATAATTAAAACTTTCAAAAGTATTATTAAAACTAGCTATAATAATAAAAAATATATTGGTATTTATGTTAGAAGGTACATTATTAATTAAAAAATGGACTGCAGTTCCTCATTGAAATGTCTTTTTTACTGTCACAAAATAATATAAGACGCCATATTGCTTGATAAAGTTTTTTTTCAACCCGTCAGTAGTAGCAGGTAGTTCAGTCGAATTTAAACGACGTACTTTTTATTTAACCCTACAGGCCTCTGGCATATTGACGGTAAAATTTAATGAAGATGATATCAGAACGTGGGAAAATTTGTGTGTATTTCCGCTTCTCAATAAAATCAAATAAATGGGGTATTTCTGAACGTATCTGAAAATTAAAAACTTTTTTAACCCGTAGGAACCAGCAAGAATATTCATTAAATAAAAATACATTTTTGTCAAGGACAACGTGTAAACAATATCATACTTGATAAAGTGATATTTGTGTTAAAGGAAGCCAGTAGAAGTAATATGCCAAGGCAAAATGAATGTATAAGGTCGACACTGCAATTACAGTGCTTTGTGACGTGTGTGGGCACAGTTCTTCAACACTGCAATTGCAGGGCTCCGGTTCCTAAGGGTTAAAGGTGAAAAAATACGCTTAAATTTTTGTTATCAGATATAAACATAATTTTTAAATCAAACATAAGAAATTTAATTTTTGGAATAACTTTGTACCGGACAGCAGATGGATATACCTAAATAATTATTAAATAATAAAGAAAATGAATATTTGTCTGATGTCACGCATTTTACGATGCCGACTTTTTTTAGGCTTGTCTCTTACGATGGTAAGATTTTTAATCACTGCACACGTGTCATATCGCCAGTTCAAGGATGAAATACTCGCACGACAAACCGTGGGACCTTAGTAATTAATTCGGCGCTCCACATTAACACGTGTAGAAATTATTGAACTCGAACCTAATAAATACGCAAACAACTGGCCCAACCAGTCAGTTGTTCGACGACATTCGCAAGTTGTGTTTCTTTTAAATCCTTACCCAAGGTACCCCGAGAGGAAACCGGCATTTACAGTCAATGTCACTGGCGTAGGTGTCCAGTACAAACTTTATTGAGTAATACCTCAAATTGTAATATTTAATTATTGAAGACAATATTAGCGATTTTCGTTTAAGAATCGCTAATATTGTCTTCAATAATCAAACATAAGAAAATTTTTTAAAATGGCTTAACTAACGTTTTTTCGTCTAAACGCAGAACCAAATTTCTGGTAGCAAAAAAAATACACATTTTCCTAGGCAAATATATTATATACATTATTGTTACCTCCCTTTCTGTCTTTTCATATAAAAATAATTAATAAGAAATTCATATTTTTTTACTCAAATTGCGGTCGGAATATTTGGTTTCATAGAAGTGTATATTTTAATTATTCTGTGGTTAATTTTTAGACTTGAATAAAAAGCTTGGTATTTTCCCTCGTTAACACCATTTAGATCATATTTCTGAACATGACAGTGAGAGAGACACAACGGTTTCTATCATATGAGCTGTTCGCAAAAGCTTTTCGCAATAGCTATTTGTTCGCAAAACAAATTATCTTGAGAAGTTAATCTATCTATAAATACAACAATATAATATTGTTTTGTTGCCCTTAGACTCCATTTAATTTTTTTTTATTATTACACTGATTATAATTTGCATAAACATCAATTATTTGAAGTCAGAGGGTTAAGATCAAGGTAAAAGCAAAGGTAGGAAAAATAAGTAACTGCCTTGAAAACTGGATACCTGTAATCTCGATAAATAATAATAACCACTACCTACTTAGCTACATTAATGGTTATTATTGTCGAGAGTGCTAGGTCGGTAGGTTTCTACAGGGACGGACTGGGCCATCGGGATGTCAGATATTAGGAGGATGTGTAATTAGGGCTTATGTTTAATGGGTGCGCCAATGGACAAAAAAAACGCAGTAATATTTTTTCATTTAAATATTTACATATTTATAATTACCCGAGCTTAGTGAGGTGACATATCAAACGAAGTTCGTATTAAGAAATGGGTCAAACTTCAGCCTTATGAAAAAGTGTAGAAATTTCTAAATACAAAATCTTTCGAATGCAAACTCATTTGAAGGATATTTTTACATTCTTAAATATTCAAGCCTTAAAACTCACCTTTTTGATAACTTTACTTTCTTAAGTGGTCGAAATATCATCGAAATCTTATCTAAATATAGGATTTTCAAATAAGAGGTGTTATTTTGATATTCAATCGTAAAAGATCGATGGTTTCGTTGCTTGTGTGGCACTTAGCGCCGTCTTGTTGAAAGTAAACGTTGTCCAGATCAATACCATCTAATTCCGGCCATAAAAAATCAATAATCATCTCTCGATAGCGCAATCCATTCACCGTAACTGTTGCTCCAGCCTCATTTTCGAAAAAGTAAGGTCCAATGACCCTGCCAGACCATAAACCGCACCAAATAGTCACACGTTGAGAATAGAGAGGCTTTTCAACAATAACTCTTCGGTCTTCCGAGCACAAGATGCGACAATTTTGCTTGTTGACGAAGCCACCGAGGTGGAAATGGGCCTCATCACTCAAGATGATTTGCATTTGATTCACTCAAGTGAATTTTAATAATTTCAATGCGTTGTTGAAGCGTGTATCGTTCCATTTTTATTAATGGCGTAGTTTCTACTTGTCAAATGTCAAAAAATGACAGCTTCAAAAGTAACATCTATCAAAATAGCGGGCTATTCAAAATAACACCTCTTATTGGAAAACCCTGTAGTATAAAACACAATAGCTATCCGCATCTGTCTGTTTCTGCGCTTAGTTCTTCTAAACTGCGCTTTTCACTAGAGTTTAGAGAATTTCTTCCAGAAGGTTCATACATGCATATTTATTTATTTATTAACGCCCTTTTTCGGGGCTTTTATATGAGAATATTAAAAAATATACATTATTTATTGTGCATAACTGAATTGCTTCATTAACAACATTTTATATTTGTTTAAACATAAATTGAAGATGTCCACTGACTTGGTATAATTGTTTCCCTCCATTCCCAGAATTTCTGCACTGAAATAAATCCTGACTTCTAGTATTACGTTGTGGAATCCGAAAGCTTATAAATTCTAGCAATACCGGACTATCAACTAAATCATTTAGAATTTTACATAGAAATACCAAGTCAGTGAAAATTCTTCTGTCTGACAATTTGAGCATATTCATGTAATTTAACAGAGTGTTGTAGTTCAACATAATTGCTGGAATACCCGTTTTAAAATTTATAAAGCGTAAGAATTTGTTTTGTTTTCTTTCAACAGCTTGTAATATTTATAGAAAGTAGAAAAAGTCAAGCGACGCCGAGTACACGTCTGCTAGTATTATATAAATCATAAATGTCAGACAGAGATAAAATAGGTCCCAAAAATATTTTATTTTACAGTTCGCCCCTGAGTATCTACGTAACTGAATACTTATTTACAAGTTCCTCTTTGGAACATCAAGTTCAAAGTTGCCTCGGCAAAATGTATTGTCAATTTAAAATGTTTATTCAATACAAAACCTGTTAGTTTTAGCCATGTGACTGAAAAATAGATTTGGCTAACAAATAATATGCGACGATAGCAGATTACCTTTTTAGTACTTGTCGATTTACATAAGTACGAAGTTCGGCATTTATGATATAATTAACACTAAAACAATTTATCAAGGGCTACAAATAATTATACTTTTAAGGAAATGTGTTTTTCTTATGCTAGTCTTTGTACCTTTGGTTTTTTAATGAATATTCTGATAAATAAATAATTTAACTGATTACATAAATGTACATATTAGTTTATTTTTCACAGGAATGTGCGATAACTTTGTTCGTGTATGTTCCATTTATACACAAAGGACCTTGTCAATCGTGTTTTAAATTTTGCACAACTATTTAATCACCATTTTCAAGCCTCGTAAGGACATTACTAGCCATAAACATCATATTATTCCCATTAGCGGCTCTGAAGAAGAGATCTGACCGACATTATAAAAGTATTTTTATATGTTTTTACTGTAATGCGTAGACAGGTGATTTGTACTTCGTTACAAAGACAAATACATTTTTCTTCTTAGTTTTTCTCATATATTAATACGTGCTTACATAAATTAAATCCAAAAAATTGTCTGAGTGTAAGATTACAAATTGACAGGATTTGTTAAGAGACAGTAAAAAGTTTAAAAAATTGTTAAAACGGCATAAAAGTAAAGTGAACGTTTTCTTACTAACTAAATATCGAATTTTTTCAAAATTATGGACGTTTCGAGTAAAAAAATTCAGTAAGTTTTTTTTTTACATTTTCATTCTTGATATTAAAATTTAATTTTTATAAATATCTATGAGTATGTCTGTTTCAAATACAGGCATCTAATAATATATCTATCTTCTTAAGCGGTATTTCTTTTTACGACAACTTCAAAAATAATAAATAATGTAGCACATTTTAGATACCTCGGTAGCATTTCAAAATGCCATGCAATTTAAAAATATTTTAAACCATGAAGGGTTAATGTATTAACTCGGTTTAAATATATAAATACAAAAAAATAAAAATCCTGTTTATCATTTTATATTTTAAACTGTTTATTTTCTTATTTTGTAGAAACAAAATATCTCGGTTATTATCTTGGCAACTTCATTGAATTCTGCAAATTTTCTTGGGTAATAAATATTGTAAAATTGAACAACGAATATTTTTTTTAAAGTGAGACTAATTGCTTACGGTAACCGGGTATGTCATCAAAATGACAATTCAACACACCTCCAAAAAGTTATATGAAGTCATGATAAATGATGAAACAAAAACAAGGTTACATAGGTAACTATTTTTTTTTTTAAAGAAATACAAACATTCCCGGGTTACGAATAACCTGACAATATTTGAAAATCTCCTACTACCACCACAGTAAGCTGAAAATGTTGCTTGTGTTGTGATGGAGGACTTAGCCAGCCGAGGAATTGAACACACTACGCCCGAGTGAGACCCAAGCGCGATGTCAACTCGGCCACCGACCGGAGTTATAGTTATTAAACGTTTTTGTTTCATCACTTTTCATGACTCTATGTCACTTTTTGGAGGTGTGTTGAATTTTCATTTTGATGAAATATCATGGAACCATTGCTTAATACCATTAAATTTCACAACATTTAGGGTAGACCGAGGCTATTCGGATCGGGTGAGTTATTCGGATCAAGCTAAGCAATATGGATATATCTCGGCTATTGTAACCAAATGACAATGAAAAAATTTGGACATAGCGTCCCCATCTATCGTATTTAATAATAGTAAAATTACCGATATTACATATTGCGTGGGTTGACTGCTAAAAATCGATATGTGTGAAGATCGTACAAGTTACGTCTCAAATAAATGCCTGATGTAATATTGTTTTCTGCGTTCTTAGTGTTTTTTCTGAAAAGGTAAGCTATTCAGTCATGTTCATATGTTATATATTTATCAATCAAATGCACAGTAAACAGAATTAAAGCGCAATAAATTTCATTTTGTATGTTTTTGTACTTTACTTTGAGTAAATATCATATTGATAAATGTGAGGTTAAACGGACCGACGGTGGGGGGGCTATTTGGATCATATTTTAATGCTTTTAAAATTCGATGCGTTAATTGTTTTATATTTTTATTTGAAACAGATGGTGCGCAACTATGTTAAAAAGACGACTAATCAATCATGGTCGAAAATTGCAATGGATGAGGTTATTGCAACCGTTAGGAAAGTAAAATCCGGTGAAATGGGATTACGCAGTGCTGCTGTGAGCTACGGAATCCCATACTCGACAATTTTAGTTGGCACATCCTTTTCAAAAGGATGTGCCAACTAAGAAAAACTCCCGCGTTGCAAAGGTGCCAATTTTTAATATTACATCTCGAGTAAACATTTCCAATTTGCGTAAAGATACTGAAGAAAAAATAAAAGCCTCGAACGCAAAGGGAATAAAAAGTTCTCTCGCCAAAAACCGCCCAAAATTACAGTTCAAAGGTACCCCGGGAATTAAAGTTTAAAAATCTTCCGTAACAGCTTCTTCATCGGCTGGGACTTCAAGAAAGTGGTTTTGCATTTATCGCAATGAAGCTTTTGTACATCCTCCAAAGGAAGATTGGATTCAATGTTCTTCTTGCGAAGAATGGTGCCACGAAAAATGTTACGTCAAGAAAGTTTTTATTTGTGCGGTGTGTAAGCCAATATGAGTGTAATAAGTGTCATGATACTTTCATAAAAGTTATGGGTTCTAAAACTTATTTTTGGTTTTTGTTTTTTTTCATACTTAACTATTGTTTCGGGTTTGATCCGAGTAGCCCCACCACTGATCCGAATCACCACATATATATGTGGTGATTCGGATCAGTGGAGAGGTCTACAGTAATAGTCATATGTTTTTTTTAAGTTACTTTATGTTATGATTATTAAAATTAAAACATATAAAAATGTCAAATGCTTAATATTAAATAAAAAATTTTTTCGAAAATGCATTAGTTTTGATTTTTTTCAAGAAAACATAAAAACTGATCCGAATAGCCTCGGTCTACCCTACAGTCATTTTTTATTGTAAAGGTCTCACTACCAATATATAGAACGAAGGTTGAACAAACCTTGATAGATTTACGTATGGAATTTCGCAATTGGCACAATAAGATTCCTATATACATATAAGAATAACACTTATAATAGGCAATTACGTATTGCTTCATGATACACACACCTCTTACGAGCAGATATCTTCGAGTGGAAATGCAGATTCAGTAGTAAAGTAGCCATTACATATTCAAAAGAAGTTTTACCCACTGAATGTCCGATTCAACGGAACTCCTACGCACATGAAAATCGTCATTTTATACAGTAAACAGTTCATTAGACTTGACCGTCAAAGAAGTAAGATGTATATATACAGGGCTTTCCAATAAGAGATGTTATTTTAAATAGCCCGCTATTTCGGTAGATGTTACTTTTGAAGCAGTCATATTTTGACATTTGACAAGTAGTAACTACGCTATTAATAAAAAATGGAACTATACACGCTTCAACAACGCATTGAAATTATTAAAATTCACTTGAGTGAATCAAATGCAAATTGTCTTGAGTGATGAGGCCCATTTCCACCTCGGTGGCTTCGTCAACAAGCAAAATGGTCGCATCTGGGGCTCGGAAAACCCAAGAGTTATTGTTGAAAAGCCTCTATATCCTCAAAGTGAGACTGTTTGGTGCAGTTTATGGTCCGGCAGAGTCATTGGACCTTACTTTTACGAAAATGAGGCTGGAGCAACAGTTACGGTGAATGGATTGCACTATCGAGAGATGATTAATGATTTTTTATGGCCGGAATTGGATGGTATTGATCTGGACAACGTTTACTTTCAACAAGACGGCGCTACGTGCCACTAAAGCAACGAAACCATTGATCTTTTACGATTGAATATCAAAATAACACCTCTTATTGGAAAATCCTGTATATATAGGTAGTATGGCACAACCTTCATTCCTGTAAAAAACCTTTTTTTATTAAAGAATCAAAGGTATTAAATATAATATCGCATTTACATTGGGTTTGTACATATTAAGAGATTTTAAAACTACTCTTCCATAGAAACGTTACTTTGTGTTTGAAAAAGGAGTGCACAGTACATTATTGTGGTTATTTATAAGTAATAATAATAATGACAGGTATTGTCTATTGTAGTAAATACATTACAGTGAGATACAGTGTTTGGTAGATGTGATATAAATGTAAGTAGTTAAAGCAGATAAGTAATAAAATACTTTATTCAGAAAATGGGTGATGTGGGTTATTTTTAAGAGCAATTTACGTGGAAATTTTTGTTTATTATAGTAGATACTGGTGTGATTCTGTGCACAGTTAAGAAGAAGCTACAAGCCAAAAATGTGTATATTCTTGGTATACCTTATATTGTAGGTAATAGGCATTACAATCGCTTGACAAACGGAGTCTAGAAACGTTCGATTTCAAGCACAAAACTTCTTTTTATTTATTTTTACCGTTTGTGCTATGCATAAAAAATCTTCTCTTAAACATTAGTTCACCAAAAAAATAATATATGACAAGTTCTAGTTTTTCACCTAAAAATGTAGACAATTTGTCTCGACGCCATCTAGTGAGAGAGTTAGCATTTACAATGCCTTTCTCATATAAAATAAAGTTGGTTGTTTTCAGGTGAAAAAATGTAACAAGCAGTAATTGTTGAATGAAACACAAGTATATATTGAATTATTTCGCGGATAAGAGATAAGCCGCCATAGCTCAGTGGTCAGAGCTGTCGACCGGAAATCGAAGGGACACGGGTTCGAGTCCCGTTGGCGTCATGTATCTTTTATCAGGAGATTTTTCAATGTGGATGAGTGTTTCAGGCGAATAATTATTGCTTGTAAAATAATTGAAAATATAACGTTTACCGAAACATTAAAACCAATCCCAGTCGGGAAAACATTATGAAATACAATAAAAATAAAATGGAATAATTAATTTGCACTTATTTTCAAAAAATAATTATAAATGGCCAACAACATCTGTTGGAAAACAATATAATATGGTTTAATACCGTAAACAATACAATATTGTGAATTTTAACATATTTATTGTAAAGCTATATACAGGTTTTTCCAATAAGAGGTGTTATTTTGATATTCAATTGTAAAAGGTCAATGGTTTCGTTGCTTGTGTGGCACGTAGCGCCGTCTTGTTGAAAGTAAACGTTGTCCAGATCAATACCATTCAATTCCGGCCATAAAAAATCATTAATTATCTCTCGATAGCGATCCAGTCACCGTAACTGTTGCTCCAGCCTCATTTTCGAAAAAGTAAGGTCCAATGACTCCGCCGGACCATAAACCGCACCAAAGAGTCACACGTTTAGGATAGAGAGGCTTTTCAACAATAACTCTTGGGTTTTCCGAGCCCCAGATGCGACAATTTTGCTTGTTGACTAAGCCACCGAGGTGGAAATGGGCCTCATCACTCAAGATGATTTGCATTTGATTCACTCAAGTTAATTTTAATAATTTCAATGCTTTGTTGAAGCGTGTATCGTTCCATTTTTATTGATGGCGTAGTTTCTACTTGTCAAATGTCAAAAAATGACAGCTTCAAAAGTAACATCTACCGAAATAGCGGGCTATTCAAAATAACACCTCTTATTGGAAAACTCTGTACAACTTTGTATCTTTTTCGCATAGTAAGTCTCTTTCACACATAGAAAATTCTATCATTGTGTTATATGTTGTTGCTGTACTTACAAGAATAGGCACACAAGACGCAGGAAAAATAAGCTGATTATCGTTAAAAAAACTATGCCATCTGCAGATCAAATCTTTATAATTTATTGTTGTTGGAAAATAACATCGTTGTATTTTTGCATGCTATAGAACAATGAAAAAAATAAATTATTTTTTAGTATTTTTATTTTACGAAATCAGAGTACGTTAACTACCTAAAACGATATAACCTTTATATTATAATATATAATAAGGTATACCTGACGTTTTTAAATACCTACTTACGTTTTTTGTAAACATGACTGAGTAAATAAGGTTTTAAACTGTTCAATGAACTTTCTTCTTAAAGGAAGTTAATAGTCTTTCGATTTTTCGAGGCATCAAATCAAAATTGCAGTACATTGGTAATATATTGTTAAGAGTAAAAATTCGCCCGTTAAATTTATTTATTTTACTGCTTTTCATCAATTTTAAAATGTCTTAAAATATAAAAATAATAATTAAAAATTGTTTGGGCTAAGGATTGAACCTTCCTTCCCAGCGTTGCCGACCTTGCCATTTGCTGATCGTGAATGACTGACATTTATTTCGTATATTAACTGCTGTATTTTGAGTATATATCCACTTATGTGTTCGTGATTGACACCAAAAGTTGATAGAATGAATTGTCATCGACAACAAATCTATATGTAGAGATCGATCGGATGTTGTAAATTGGGTTAATTTCCGCTACCAAGATTTGAATTCATTCATTACTGAAAAGAAAATTAAAATTCAAATAGGTGAATTTAAAAACGTTAAATACTAGATAAAAAAAATGATAATTTTATAACAAAATGGGCTTGTAGACTGCAGCTTGATAGCTTGCACTTAAATGCGGCCCTTTATTTCTTTCCATTAGCTCCATAAAGGAGGCCCTGAGGAAAAAAATACTTTATGGTCTATTTCATCTTTGGGGATGCTGTGTGGAGGGTCTTTTTAGGAAAAGTAAGAAGAGGAAATTTTGGGAAGGAAAAACGTATGAGGGGTGGGTAGGAATATTTGGTCAATGTATCCAGGAGTGACGGACGTGTGAATCCATTCCTCCCACTGCAGAGCAAGGCGATAGGTCGAAAGAGAGTCCGGCTGGAGAGGTCAAAAGGTCTCCCCCAACCAGTCTCTCCCGATTGGACCCGCCATGCAGTAAATGGGCAAACGCATCCGCCGCCAAAACCTAGTCACCCCTCCCCCATGAAGCCGGGCAACCCTGCCAAGTCACCATACGTAGCACACCACTTGTGATGACATATGGCAGGAGTGTTGGTTATTTAATAAATGATTTACCTCTATCATTCAAAAACATAGCAAATCTCAGGCAAAAATACATGTTACCAATTCCGATTTGTAAAAAAACTTTGGGTCAGCAAAACTACAAATACTTGGGAACAAATTTCTTCAATAAATTGCCAGAAAATATAAGATCACTAAATGATAGTTTCAAAGAATTCAAAACACAATTAAAAAAATATACTGAAAACCTAAACTAAATTTAAAAAGAAAAAAATAAAAATAAAAGAAAAACAAAAACAAACAAAAAAAATTAAAAAATTTAAAAAAAATTAAATAAAAATCTAAGAAACTAAACAAATAATACCTCATCCCATACACACAAGCAATTGCTTTTTATGGGAGAACATTGAAAAATAATAAATATTAATCATATCATAATATCTTATTACTAGTGAAATATATATATGTATATCACACATTGTAAATTTATTTATTGAATAAATTGAATTTGTTTTTTATTAAAAAAAAAAAAAATTTAAAAAAAAAATTAAAAAAAAAAAAAATTCTCAAAACCACAACATACCTGAAAATGGGGATTATATAGCCCCAGTGGCGTCGGACATTTATTACGGTACCTAATCACAAATTTTAAAAAAAAAGGATTTTAACTTTCGACTTGTTTTTTTGTGACTTGTCAATTATTGTTACAGAAAAATTTCAAAAAAATATCTAAAAATATGAGAAGAAAAAATGTGTAAAAAAAGCATCGAAAATTCGTCCACAAAAAGCACTACTTATAGCAATCTAAATCTATATTAATATTAACAATAATACATTGTACCTATATGAATAATGGTGGTAATGCGATTAACAGAGGATCTTACTTCTGAGGTCAGGTAGAAAAGAAACGTCTTAGAAGAATAAATTACTGATTAATATGGAAACCAACCTTGAAATATATAAACCAGCTGCGGAAATACGCGTAAAGCGTAGTCGTGAATATGTTAAGGATTATATAAATAAGTAATATTACCTCCAATGTTTATGTAAACTCATGTCGTTTGATTCGAGTAATAATCGAGATTGAGCGAAACATTTTTTTATGCAAGTATTATTAATTCCACAAGGGCAGCCCAAATGCTTTTGATGCTTTATCAAAAATGTGTATATTCTTGGTATATCTTATATTGTAGGTAATAGGCATTCAAATCGCTTGACAGACGGAGTCTAGAAACGTTCAATTTCAAGCACAAAACTGTTTTTTTTATTTATTTTGTAAATAATTTTATAAGAGAATAAAAAAGTTAATTAAATGAAACTGTCACCGATAATATTAGCTATAATACTGTATTTTTAAAAAGTTGTTTCCTTTGTGCGTTCATACATTTCTATTGGAAAAAATGTTTTTTTAAGTAGTTTACATTTATATTTCTTATTGAGTAATTTATTTTTTTTATTTGTATTCTACTCAAGCGAAAAGATAGAAAAACCTTCAATTTATCTAAAGCATATTTTTTGGTATTCATAATGTACACCAATTCGCTATAATGATTAATCAAAATAGTGCTGACAAATCATTCCACGGAAACAAAATCTGTGGTAAAAATTACCCGTTTTCATGCCAAAAATGTTCACCGTATAAAAATATTTGGTAAGCTTTTGACGTGTCTGCCAAATGTGCACTGGTGATAAAATGATTGACTGTACTTATGAGGAGCAGCTTTCAATGAAATACCGATAGTTCAATTAAACCAAACTTTGAGTGTAGTAACCTCAGAAAAACCACACAAAAATTTCCCGGGATAAATTGTTTTATTTTTCTTATTTAACAATTAATTTATATTCTATCTTATTTTTATGTTTCCGTGTACGTATCTATCATGTAAATCTACTGAAACTGCGTAACTAACGTTGCGAAAGAACCAGAAGACCAGTAGTATTCGAATGAGTGCGGGGGGTAGCGTTTAATATGGCCACCTCACGCACCGTAGTTGATGTAGCGTCCAGCTAAAGATGTTCACATCGGTATCGGTTACTTAAATCTAACCTCGCCAAAATAAACAGTATAAACAACATTTGTTTTTGTTGGTTCCAGAATCCCAAGCACCATGGACAACCCAGCGTTGGAGGACGATTCGGGTGCGGTGATCGCCGCCGCGGTCGCCCCGGTGGAGAGACCCAGGCCGACCCTCCTCACGCAGAAGTCCACCATGGCACTGCGCAAGCAGCAGGCCGTCTGCGTCAGGAACGCGCACAAGACCTACGGGCCCAAGAAGAATCCCAATATCATCCTTGATGGGTTGAATATGACGGTGTCTAAGGGATGCATGTAAGCTACTAAATATTTCGGTTTTTTTAACCCCTGGGGCCTTTTTAGATTTTGTTGTCAAGTTAATGATCTGTCAGATTATTTTTTTTATTTTTTTATTTTTTTTATAGTGAATACCTCACAAGAGTCCCAACTGCTCCCGTCTGGAGCCAGTGAGACTATGGCATCCCCAATTGGGGGATGTTGTGAGGCTGAAGGCAAGTGGGGAAGGGAAACAGGAAGGTGGGGAAGTACCTGGCTATTCAGATCTAGTCACTAAACACGGCTAAAGCCATTTGGAGCAACGTTTCAATTCTGAATGGTGGTCTTACACCAGGGCGATACTGGTAGTATCTTCCACTCTGGAACGTGCCGCAAATATACTATATATTATTTTAATTAATTAATTGTGAAATAACACAAATTAATCAAATAAAATTTATTTGCGCACGCCGGGTTCGAACCCGCGACCTTCGGAATGGCACTCCAATGCGTTACCACTGGACTATGCCGGCCGTCATGATTTATATATCAAAATTACCGGTTCATATCAATTTTCTAATAGATTCGCTGTTTTTGAACGTAATAACGCCCTCGGGGTGATTTTTCTAATTATTATTATTATTAAATCAAAATAAAATACCCCTTATGAAAGCTGATAAAAGACTTTTTCAGGTTATAATGTTACAAACGGACATATATTATGCAATTATAATATTACAAGCTGACATATTTTGCAATTATAATGTTAAAAACGGACATACATTATATAATTATAATGTTACAAACGGATATAATATATTATGCAATTATAATGTTACAAACGGACATATATTATGCAATTATAATATTACAAGCTGACATATTTTGAAATTATTATAAGGTTAAAAACGGACATACATTATACCATTATAATATTACAAACGGACACAATATATTGTGCAATTATAATGTTACAAAACGGACATATATTGTGCAATTATAATGTTGCAAAAAGACATATTATTCAATTATAATGTTACAAACGGCATATATTATGCATTTAAAAATATTATTTTTTTAAATAGAGGATTTTTTAGACTGTTGGAGGACTGTTTTGTCGCTTACCGATTGTTTTACATAAACATATTGTAAAGATTATCGTCACATCACTTTTTTCATTTTATATAAAAATTCCCAAACTTTGCAAACGCAACCTGAAAACAATATATTAATTTTTTTTCGAAGTTTCTATGGTAAACTTTTAAACGAAATACAAAGCGTGGTGTTACCTATTACCACCTTCGAACACTTCTTAAACTTTTATGAGTCCTTATACTGGGCACAAAAAGAGCCGTTAAGTCAGTTTTAATCAGTCTATTGATGAAAATCATGTTCCGGAAAAAGTGACATGAGATTTTCACTCCCAAAAGCATTATCGTGATTGATTTTGAAGTATTATGCCGTGTTGCACTTCCTTCTCCTTAAGCCAACGTTTCGGACAGCCTTTCAATGTTCATCATCGGAGCAGATGTCTGGACATTGAATTCAATCGATTTAGTTACTATCGTTTGTCACGCAGTTAACAAAATCCGGACCCAAACTACATATTACTCTGGTTACAAAGGGCGATTACTATTATGAAAAATAAATCTATAATAATATGAACTCGTTTCATAAATACCTATACGTATATTATACAAAACACAGTTTATAATAATTCTCGTGAAATTAACCAAGACTTTGCATCAAATTAAATTCGGATTTTTATGTAAACAAAACTCTTAATTAAACTTTTTTTCGTATAATAATCCTCAGACAGGTAAGTAAAATATTTTCAAAAATAGCAATCAAGTCAAAGGATGTCTACTAAAATTATGAGTAAATCTTCATCTTTTGGGACTTATATTTGATTGATATCCGTACTGTGTATATGCCATACATTTTGATAAAAAAAATAATCAGTTTAATTTTGTATTTTAGTCATAAATCCAAATCTAAGTTTTGTATGAAACATGCTCCTCAGCGATTCCTCTTTATAACTTACTCGTTAATGCCACTTTGAGTTTTATTATCATAAAGTTGTTTAATTACTACCTGTCCATCAAGGAACAGAAAAAATCACACGCTACATTAATAAGGCTGATGTGGAACACACTCAACTGACTAAAGGATCCAAAATTAACTACAAGAAATAAATAAAATTGTTTTGTTATTTTTGAAGAAGTAAAAACTTGTACAACTAAATTTTACTACCATAAACAGGTTTATTAAATTACATTACTTCCTAGATCAACAACATCTTTTCCATCGAATACTATACCTTTGCTTTAGTGCGTCACCAATATGATATTTTAAGTACGTTAGTTAAATGAGTATATATATTTTTTTTTTTATATTAACTCCACACAGGAGGCCCTGAAGAAAATAATTTCCCTCAGGGCCTATGTCATCTTTGGGGATGCTGTGTGGAGGGTCTTTTTGTTGAGAGGAAGGAGTGAACATGGGTCTTGAAGAGTCCCATGTTGTAGGAGGGAGGAAACACAGAGGCCGGCAGTTCGTTCCACAGCCGAGCTGTTGAACTTAAGAACGAATCGTAGAAGCGACCCGTTCTCATGTGACAAATGTCAACAGTGGACAAATGTTGGGCGCGCGTTTGGCGTGTATCCCGACTACGCACCGGTGGCGAAGGGATCAATGACGCTAGTTCCTCAGAGCATCTTCCTTTGTAATACCGATAGAACAAGGACAGCATACCCACCTGACGCCTGTGCTCTAAAGATTGCAGTCCGTTTGTTAAGATTGGGGAATCTATCAAACGGACCGCCCGTTTTTGCACAGAGTCAAGGGTTTTTTTCAGGTATTTAGGGGCTCCGGACCAGAGATGGCTGCCAAATTCGATAGTAGGGCGCACTTGCGATTTGTACAGGGTCAGCAGTTGTGTACTATTAAAGTATCTGCGGGCCCTGTACAGTACGCCCAGCTTCTGATAGGCCAGCTTTATTCTGGCTTCGATGGAGCCCCCATACCTGAGCTGGTCACTTATAGTTATACCAAGCATATCAATGGAAGGCCTGTTCGGAAGATTGTGAAGATTTGTGTTTATGGCAACATTTTTTCATATAGTTTTATTAACAACAACAAAAAATAAATACTTACGAACTAGTCGATACAATAGTAGTCATAAATAAACCACTCACCGTCGATAATACTTCCTGATTCCTGACGTGCAATTTTTTTCGACATTGATAAAATTGTTGATGCATATAAAAAAATTGATGTACAATAATCTACAAACAATTATTTTAATTCACTACAAAAGTCCAAACCATCTCATCATCTTTTTTTTTAAATTGAGTATGTTAATTAAGTTGGTGGAACTTCGTTTTTGTGTAATGTTTTATGCAATGTTTTATCAAGTCTATTTCTGTATACATAATGAATTTGTCCCCAGTTACGGTCTGCTGGGAGCATCAGGTTGTGGTAAGACCACCCTACTGTCCTGCATTGTGGGGCGCCGCAGGCTAAATTCTGGAGAGATTTGGGTGTTGGGCGGCAAGCCTGGCTCACGGGGTAGCGGAGTGCCTGGGCCTAGGATTGGGTACATGCCTCAGGTTGGTACCAACTCATTCATCTTATTATTTTTCTCGTTCTTGTACTTGCTCTTGTTATTGTTCCTGTTCCTGTTCTTGTTCTTGTTCTTGTTCTTGTTCTTGTTCTTGTTCTTGTTCTTGTTCTTGTTCTTGTTCTTGTTCTTGTTCTTGTTCTAATTCTTGTTATTTTTCTTCTACTTCTTCTTCTTTTTCTTCTTCTTTCTCTTATTCATATTCTTATTAATATACTCTTATATATATTCTTGTGTATGTCTCCTGGATATCTTCAAAATTATTAATTAGAAAGGATGCGGCATGAGGAGCCAAGTACAACTTCTTTTTTTTCAGAATTCAATTGAGTAAATCAGGAATGTTTTGTGAGTTTCTAAGCTAGGTAAAATTTTGAAAATTGCCATGGCGTAAAGTTCCGTGCTCTATGTTATGTCTCTTTTAGGCATTAAATTCTTGGTTTCAGCACTATAATGCTTTTGCATTTAAAACAAATTTATTTGACACTTTTTTACACTTGCCGTAGGAAAGTGCTACCAGTGTACGTATATGGACCAACCGCCATTGAAGTGTGTCATATTGCTTCTGATATGTAAGGAGAGTTTCCAGAAATAACAGTATTAGTTGCTAATAGTTAGCTACTAAATAGTGTTAGTTACTAAATTCCGATATCTTCCACTAGGACAAGTCACATCCATGCTGCAAAAGTAGAAACACAATAAGTGATCGATTTCAATCTCTTCATGATTTAGCACCTACTGTTCTTGTACAGAATATTATTATAATTCTGCAGCGAATACGGTCTATGTCGCTATGCTGCCAGCGAAATTCTAAATCATTTGGGAATACATATTATACATTAACCCAGTTCTTGTGTACAACACAGGGAAAATTTTATTATGCATTTTTGAGAGTACCTATTTTATACGGAGGATTTTCATGGTATTTTATGACATTATTTGTTCTAGGAAACGGCTCTGTTTGGAGAGTTCAGCATCCGAGAGACAATGATCTACTTTGGCTGGATAGCCGGAATGACCACGGCTGAAGTAGACACAAAAGTGGACTTCTTGATCAATTTACTGAACCTTCCGTCTGCCAACAGGTCAGTTATCATTGCCCTTCCCTACTTATGTAATAACTATTAGAGGAACATTCTACAACACTTTGGAAGAATCAGGCATCCAAAACGGACTATCAATTGTCTGTCAAATACACATCCTGACCTTTAGGCATGTTGCTCACCAAACTGAGAACTTGAACTTTGTAAAGCTCTCGGTTGTTGGAAAAGTATTTGGCAGAAGAAGCAGAGAAAGATCACCAAGGGGTTGGACTGATCAGGTATTATATTACATATTAATGAAAGTGTAGGAATTATAAAGATTACTCTTAGATTCACAGTAACTGGTTTATTGAATACGCAAACAATTAAAATGGATGTTACTGAGACTAGCGTCTTTTCTAGCAGAGATCTGGGATGAGAGAGTGAGATTTATCAAGTGGAACTATCTGTACAAAATTAACTCTTTCTGCCTCACTCTGCTGGAGCCAAGTAAGCATTTTACTAATTTCACTTCGAACATCGGTGAACAGCTCTCCATGCAGCACAATACCATAAGTATTGAAGTAGTCTGGATCGTAGACAATTGGAGTAGGGTCACCATCCTCAGCAATGATTGTCTTGATCTGATAATGATCTGGAGTTAATAATGTGTGTTGTTAATTTCAGGAATGTGAAGAACCTATCAGGAGGACAGCAGAGGAGGGTTTCTTTATCAGCCGCCCTTTTGCACGAACCTGAGCTTCTGATTCTTGATGAACCCACTGTCGGAGTGGATCCTGTGCTTAGACAAGGGTAAAATCATTTTTTTATTAGATCATGGATATATTGTATAACATTGTTTTCCTTAAACCCTTGTCGATGTGACATTTTATGCCCCCAAAGGTAGGCTTGCCAATACATAAGTCGAACCACAGAAAACATCTTTCATTATTTACCGGTACGAAACTTGATCACCACTTGCGAAACACGTGTCCCTGTCACGTGCTTAATATTTTATGTCTGTGCATGTTTTGTCTAAATTTTACATAATAAAATGTCATTATAAATACCATACTTTATTTATCAACGTATTATTAACACTTATATCATGAATGGATCAAGTCTTCAGCAATTTTTCACCAGTCTCAAATCTGCTTTAATATTCTTCTGCACATTCAGTCCACCTCTTGATCACTTCCACTGAATCAAACATTTCATCACTTTTTTGGTGACAATGGCCTCGTACCATTATAATTTAAGAACATTGTTGGCTAAACGTTTCCGCATATTTTCAGAATTTGGGATCATTTGGTAGATATCGCGAAGGAAGGAAAGACAACTGTCATCATCACAACTCACTACATTGATGAAACAAGGCAAGCTCATATGGTGAGCAAACTTTATTTTTTACTGTCTTCTGGAATGGATAATTGATCCGTTGTGGTCGTTTTTGGTAAACTTTTAATGAATAGCCAGGTATTTCCCAACCTTCTTCTGACAAAAACTGACTTGCCAAGAATCAACGGTTAACCACTTGAGCGATGGAGTATTTACCAAAAAATGCCTTGAGCAATGGAGATTTCTGGGTATTCGGTTTTAGGTTCGCCGGCACTCATTGAAAAAATCATAACTCCAAATATTAATGTGGAAACATATACAGTGCTTACTTTAAAGTCAATGAATCCACCTATATGTTATTTTTCTTCACATTTCTTCATTGTCCTATCTTGTCATGAATCCTTTTCAAGCAACTAAGTTGTTCCTAAGTACTGTTTCAAAAACAGTCTTAAAGTCTAAATTAATTTCTTTCAATCCAGATCGGTCTCATGAGGGGAGGTCGCTTCCTGGCGGAGCAGTCCCCCACCAGCCTCATGGAGCGATACAACGCCGAGAGTCTGGAGCAGGTGTTCCTGAAGCTATCAGTGATGCAGAACATGAACAAAAGGCGGCGTTCCAGTATCCTGCAGGAGGTCACCGAGTCCATTCAAGTGCCTGATATTCCCGTAAGTCTATAACTAACCACAAGACAATTTGTTTAGTACTAAGTTACTTACAATTTTCATGCTGGTACATTAAATATTATTATATATATTAAATATTATTATACAGCAGAGGGGCCGTTCAAGTATTATGTAAGCACTATAGGGGGGCGGGGGGTCTTTGCTTTGCTTATTTTTGATGACATGGGGGGTGGGGGGGTCGAGATAGTGATTACGTCAGCACTGCTCAGCAGTAGTTATTTTTTTTTACACATTGGCAACCCACACATTGTCTATGTTTGAAAACCGAATACATATTCGGGGATTCCCACTGTGTCAATAAAGTTTGTTTAAATTAATATTATGTGCATTAAAGTCCTCTATCCTAAATCTATTTTATAAGTGCTGCTTATGAATCAATAAAAAAACAGAATACATTAACAGAAAAATGCATATAGGTACCAATTTTTACGTAAGCATGGGAGGGGGGGGGGTAAGAGCTTTGCTTACTTTTGGTGACAAGGGGGAAGAGGGGGTAAATAATTGTAATAAATCTGCTTACGTAATACTTGAACGGCCCCAGAGACGGTTTAGGTATGGTTCCCATGAGCACTTGGGCCATAAGCCCATTCTGCTATCTCCTATTTTACATTCCTACAGTAACCTTTACCTGGTACCTTTGATAAAGTTCACCATGGTTGTCATTGGATATGTGACTGTCTTCAAGTTCCTCAATGAGTGTCTTCCCAGGTATCTGAGCATTGTTCCCTATAGAGCGGGACATAGGCACTTGGAGTCTCTTCGTCCTCTTCACAATTCCTGCATCTATTGGCATGGGCGCCCGAAGGGGAGGGCAAGGGGGAGCACTTGGCCCCCCCCTGGATTGATTTAAAATATTCAAATAATGTTTTTATTTTAAATCACTTTGTGTTAGCATAAAGAAAGTGTGGAGAGACAGAACGTTGGTCAGCCTGGAGCGACATCATCGCCAGGTTGGCGACGCACCGGTGTGAAGTGAGCGTCAAGCGTAACTAAAAATATTTTGCCCCCCCCCTAGAAAATTTTCTGCAGGCGCCCATGTCTATTGGTGTTCTCCACTCCCAAAATCGCATGTGTTTCCCCTGAGCATTTATCAGTAAATCTTACAATAATTCCTTTGTCTATATCTTTAAAATGCGCTGCTGTTAAGTGGAGAAAAAACAACACGAGTGAGACTTGTGAACTTACTGTTGGTGTTAACCCATTTGGTGCAACTTTGGATTTATACTGATCTGTGTATGTCTTTATGTTTTTAGGATCCGTCTATAGACATTGAGGAAGGTGACATTGGCGAAATATCTGGAGAGTTTGGTGACAACGTTTCCACCTGCAGCAGAGGAAGGGAAGTCATCACACCCGATGTGTAAGTCACTCAATTTCTACTCATTTATATATTTGCAACTGATCACACTTCAATAGCCACTTCTGGTCAGGAGTCTATACATTACTAAAGAACTCTTGACTGAGAGTGATTTCTTTTCATTCTTATATTCCCATATTTTAAAAGCACAGTTTGCAACCTTTGGACTAAAGGTGAGAACGTTATACTACATATTACTGTGTTCCTAGCATTATTGATCCCCTCAACACCAACGATAATATATCGGCATTACACATTATGCCCCTTGAGTGCGGACTGCCAATATAGGCTGGACCAACAGGTAAACTTAATCACTGCATAGGGAACACGTATCCCTGTCACCTGCTCATTCGACATTGGAAATATTGGCAATCACTTTTTTATTTAGTCTATAAATAATGTCATAAAAATAATTAATGTTATTAATACACATAGCATATTCTTTATAAATGCCTTGGCCTCAACATCGTGGCCTCTGGCATGTTGATGAAAATTCTAATGAATCCTGCGGTTTTATTATTGTTCCCAGAGTTCACAGTGTTCCGGTGCATGCCCTTCCCCCTGAGGAAGAGCCACCTGGAAGCTTTATGGACCGTCTCAAACCCATGAAGTTCAACCACATGAAGGCTCTCGTTTGGAAGAATGTTCTAGGACTCGTCAGGAATTTGGGGTAAGTTCAATTTATGAGTTCAAACTCATACTAAAAAAACACTGTTTCGCCTCCATGATGAGTTGTAAGATCTTTTTCTTTATACACAGAGAGAGGAATATTTATATTCCTCGATATCACAAATCCTTCTTTTCACTAAGTAGCGGGTTACTGATCTTTGTATGGTACCTAAAGTAATTTTATACATATCAATGTCACTTCAAGTCCAATCACAGATCATATTATGTCCAATATAATCCAACGTCTTCAATCATAGGTATTTCTTGAGGCAAACTATGGAAAGACCTACAAATATAATACATAATATGTCTCCACCACCTATTCGTTGAACTTTTCGAGCTTAGCAACCACAATATTTAGATAATTGATTGATGGCATTTCCTTTTCAGTATCATGATGTTCATCATTGGCCTCCCCGTCTCCCAGATTGTGCTGTTCTGCCTCTCCATAGGACACGACCCCATCGGACTACAGATCGCCACCGTGAACTACGAACTCCCTGCTAACGACATGCTCAGAAACTGTGACTCCGAACTGACTAAATGCAATGACACCCTGCTCAGCTGTAAATTCTTAACGTATCTCAAAGCACGGAAAGGAGACCTGGTAAGTAATATAAGCATATAATACCTACATATTTTTTTTATAGAAAGAGTAACATTTCAGAGTTACTAATAACCTGGGAATATTTGGAATACTCTTACAAACATTATTATAAACGGAATGTTGCTTGTGTCATGATGGGTCTGTTTTACATGTATTTCGACGAAACTGACACCATTGATGACAAGAGCGGAACAGATGATCGCAGCAGTTGATGTTGACTTCATGACAATGGGTCGTTTCTTCAACTCGTTTGTGTTTATGTCGGCTTGTACGTGGAATGAACTACCGGCATCTGTTTTTCCTCCTTCATATAATGTGGGCATATTCAAACCTTGCATTGATAAATTTCTTCCTACCAGCCCTACCTCGACCCGCCTCACAAAGCTGCCCAACCAGGTGACGATATCGTTCCCCTGTCTTTACACTGTACAGACAGAGGCGCTCTTGTGAGGTGTCGCATAAAAAAAAATGATGATGCGATAATTTTAATTATGAATCAGAAAATCTGTTATCTTAACGACGTCACTTCAAAATACCTATCTACTTAAGCTTTTTCACAGACAAAAAAAAATAAGCTATTTTCTTGCCAAGCGAATAGAATATATTTTAGTATGCTAGGAGCATTTTTTAAGGTTCAAAATACCATAAAATCGAGGCAAGGAAGGTGAGCTACTAGAAAATCACACTAATCATAAAGCAAGATGTATTGTTTGTTACATATTTTTCAATATAAATTCAAATATGGACAAATCCATATTTTTACATTTAGTGGGTCATTAAAAGGTCTTTACAATATTTTGTGTATTTCCAGATACCATATCAATCCCATGAAGCAGCACTGGAGGAAGCGCAGAAGGGCGGCATTTGGGCCATTGTTGTGTTCCCCAAGAACTTCTCCGTAGCCTTAGAGGCACGGCTGGACCAAGGACGCTATGCTCATGATGAAGACATCGTCCAATCCATTGTAACCGTCAATATGGATGTTACCAGTTAGTATCTGCTATAATTAATATTACATAGACATGTCTTACAGATAATTGTTGAATGGGTAGGTATTTTAATGTATATTCGTTATAGAGATCAGAGAGAGAAAATTGCAGACAGTAGTAAATATCGCATTGACAAATAAAAAAAAAATTATGCTAACTCCTTACAGGATGCCCGAGAAAAATAATTAAACCTAACTCCACACAGGATGCCCCGAGAAAAATAATTTCTTTCAGGGCCTTTGTCATCTTTGGGGATGCTGTGTGGAGGACCTTCTTAAGGAAAGGAATGAGAGGAATTTCTGTGAAGTAGAAGGTATGAGGGATGGGTAGGAATCTGGGGGTCAGTGTATCCAGGTGTAACAAACGTATGAATCCATCCCTCCCAGTGCTTTACAATACATTGGGTCGAGATAGTCCGGCTGGAGAGGCCAGATATAAACAAGAAAAAGAATATTCTATTTTGGATAACTATGAATTATATTTCATATTATTCTTTGTTAAATTCTTTTCCAGACAAACAAATCGAATTTCTGCTGCTGAGAGATTTTCAACAATCCTTCTTCAAATTCAGCAAAAAGCTCGCAACCGTATGTGGGTTCCCCGAAAAGGCTTATCAAGTTCCACTACAGGTAAAAACAAATCAAATTAATTATCTAAATAAGTGGAAATCTGATATAATAAATAATCTGACCGCTGTCAGAAGTCAGGTGTTCCAATGCCGCCATCTTGTATTTCAAACACTGTGCTAATTAATGTAATTTATCAAAAACGCATTATTTTTCCTTTCTAGTTCAATACTCCAATTTACGGAGAGAAGGTTTCTGATTTCACGGACTTTGCTGGCCCGGGAGTTATTCTGACGTGAGTAAAATGTACCAATGTGTTATCCTAATAATAAAAATAATAACATAGCATTTATATAGCGCAGTTTAGTGTCATTTCACTTCAAGTGCGCTTTACTATAACAAACTTAAAAATGGTAATTTAGTATTAGTGGTCATGTTCTTAAAATTATTCCTACAGTGTCTTACCCAATACAGATCTAATAATATATCACTAAATGTACAGTTTATACAATGCGATGAAAAAACAAAGAATATAAAAAACAGTGCTATTTATAGCACAGGACAAGACAAGAACATTAAATCTAAAACATAATATAAAACAGGAGGGAGTTTGTGCTTAGAAATCCTATCCTATCCTAGTGATATTATATCTAATATTATAATAATCTAGAAATCCTGTCAAGTAGTCAGTACGGCTTCCGTAAAGGTCGTAATGACTCAGATGCAATTGCAGCTTTTATTAAATTAGTCTCTGATAATCTTGATAAAGGCCGCAAAACCCTTGCTGTTTTCTTGGATCATGATAAAGCATTTGATACTGTATCTCACTGCATACTTCTGAAAAAACTCTTGCAGATTGGAATTAAAGGTATTCCCCTTAAATTGTTTGAAAGCTATCTAACAAAAAGGTCACAGTCAACTATCATCAACTCCGCCAAGGAGCATAGAAGTACTAGTTTATCAATCACCTATGGTGTTCCCCAAGGCAGTGTTTTAGGCCCACTTCTCTTTCTAATATATATTAACACACTATGCAATTTATGACTATGACGGCCGGCATAGTCCAGTGGTAACGCATTGGACTGCCATTCCGAAGGTCGCGGGTTCGAACCCGGCGTGCGCAAATAAATTTTATTTGATTAATTTGTGTTATTTCACAATTAATTAATTAAAATAATATATAGTATATTTGCGGCACGTTCCAGAGTGGAAGATACTACCAGTATCGCCCTGGTGTAAGACCACCATTCAGAATTGAAACGTTGCTCCAAATGGATTTAGCCGTGTTTAGTGACTAGATCTGAATAGCCAGGTACTTCCCCACCTTCCTCTTTCCTTTCCCCACTTACCTTCAGCCTCACAACATCCCCCAATTGGGGATGCCATAGTCTCACTGGCTCCAGACGGGAGCAGTTGGGACTCTTGTGAGGTATTCACTATAAAAAAAAAATTTTAAAAAAAGATACTGGTGGCACTATATTATCATTTGCCGATGATACGGTTATCGTGTTTGAAGATGAAAATTGGAATTCAACCATTGAAAAAGCAAAAAATCTATGAGTATTAAGAAATTTGTCCAAATTTTTCTAGCTATAATTTTTAGGTTGGCGTAACTACTGAGTCCACAATTTAATTTCCATATGATATAAAAAATAGTACATAGTTATGTTTATTAATCTAAATTAATTTCTTTACTTTTTTCAGGATTATTTTCTTCCTTGCTGTCGCATTAACCTCAGTGGCAATGTTAATAGAACGTAATGAGGGAATCCTTGAGAGATCACTTGTTTCTGGAATCACTGGTAAGTAATTCGGTTTTCACATTCATTTTACAAATGTTATCACATAACTTTTAAAAAATATGGTAAAGTCCAGTTGGGTTAAAACCAAATAAACAAAATAAATGAGACTGAATCTAGGAAACATAGGTACTATTATAGACAAGCTAGGAGATGGATCCTACAGAGATAAAATGAAATATGTATGAACTGGAGCGTCTAATTGAGAACGAAACCATTGTTAAATTCTATAGGTCCCTAAGGACTGGCCATATTAATAGAAAACCTTATAACATGACACAGAAAAACATGACCAAATTGGTGCCCTAGAGGAAACAACCCAGAGGCAGGGGGAAGAGATGGGAGAGACTGTGTGAAAAAAGGATTGTAGATATATTGGTGGACCTGAGGAAAAGAGAACAATTATGTAGGAGGCCAAGTCCCTTTTTGGAAAGTAGCGCTGTGATAATTATGAAGTACATAATTATTTTTGACCCATGTAACGTCTTTTTCAGGCACTGAGATCCTATTCTCGCATGTGATAACCCAATTCATCGTGATGTGCGTGCAGACGGCCTTGGTGTTGCTGTTTGGCTTCGCGGTCTTTGGGTTGACCTGCCGTGGTCACTTCATCTGGGTCATTGCGTTGACTTTGATGACAGGTCTCTGCGGAATGACTTTCGGTAAGTGAACTAGAACACTTGTAATTAATATACAGATTACTAAGACCTAGAGAAAAATGGCCCTTATTATTTTGTCCGCTTTCTATACGTTGCTGACTTTACAATTATCTCTAATTTGTCCAGAGTTGCACAAACAATAACAATGCAAACTTCTAGCGCTACATATGTATGTATTTAAAAACTCTGGTGATGCATTAAGAGCTTTGACTGGCTCAGACAGTGCATTTTCAAAATTGAACAAAGTACAAATAAAGTTATTTATAATGGAAGATTTTTCACTATATGTATTTATTAAAACACAAGTTACTACTACGGTAATATCGAATTTCTGCCGGTAAATAGTTATACTATCTCGGAAGTGATCTTAATATGTATTAGAATTTATGCTGCCAGTATACTTTGGGCTAAAGCATTGGGCCAATGAACTGGCCCAACTTGTACTGGACCACTTGGCATGTATTTGCCCTTGCATGCCTTGGCCGCCAACATTGACAGGCCAACCCGATTATCGTCGGTTTTTCGTGCACACATCAAATGATCTTGGCGCCAACAGAATTCACACATTGTCAAGTTGGCGCCAACGTTGGCCCAACGTGTACTAGGGGCTTTAGAATAAGACCACTTTCAAGATAACATGTCTACTAACGGACAGACATTTGAATTCATTCATAATTGTAACTACTGTCCTGGATAAAAATTACCTATACATCAGTGTATACTATTTCTATTGAGCGATGGGCCTAGAACTTTCTATTCTCCATTATTATAATATTTTTTTATAATTAAAAATTGTATTATTTTGTCAGGATTCGTCGTATCATGCGTCTGCGAAACAGAACGCACCGCCACCTACCTGGCCATGGGATCCTTCCTCCCTATGATGATGCTTTGTGGTATCATCTGGCCTGTCGAAGGCATGCACAAGATCCTCCAGTTCGTCAGTTACTTCCTGCCGCTGACCAAGTCCACCGAGAGCCTTCGGTCCATCCTACAAAGAGGCTGGAACATTGACGTTCCAGACGTCTACTACGGGTATCTCTCCACGGGAGCGTGGATTGTTATATACCTAACACTTAGTATTTTGATAATTAAGTTTAAGAAGGGATAAACTGTATGTCTTTAGTTTAATTTTTTGGATTTATTTATTGATATTAAAGTCTTGCGATTTGTTTTAAATTATTAACTATAATTTAATTTGGTGCTTTTAAATTAATTCTAGTGGCATAGGGAATAATTGCAATTGAATCAAATGATTTGTTTCAGTTCACAATTTTGAATTGATTCATAAGCGTCACTAATAATTTAATTCATTGAATTCCTAAAAACTTTCACAGAATGATACTATGCCTGGCATAGGAGATAACAGCAGATGAGGTTGGTGTAATAGAATTGGCCGAATTCGGTAAAATCATAGAATAAAGTATATGACCCTAGAAGTGTCTTATATACAAATTAGAATGGAAGCAAGTTCCGTTTAGCCCAAACTAGCGATCCTTCTCACTCCCTGACATTGTAGATCTGCAGCTTATTTGAATTTCGAAAAACAGTTTTATATAAAAATAAAGGCCCCGATTGAGCTTTATTTGGATCACTTCTTGTATTATTCCTTAATCTATGGGTAAAATGAATTACTGAATCAATAAACCAAAGGAATAATTGATTCCATTGAAGTAGTAAAATAAATTGATCTGATTCATAGAAATGAATAAATGTACCAATGTCTACTGAGTTCTGTAGTTATTTTTATTAACTTTTAACATAAATGTACTCTTTGAAATGGAATAGAAAATTAATCAATATTTTATATGAGCGCCAAATTAGAAAAGTTGATTTTTTTTTGTATTGAATTTAGGAAAATGTTCTCAAAAATATTGTTTATTAGGATTTTTTCCAGTTCCACGCAATAATTACACTTTCAACTTTGTATTACAAATAATTTTTTTTTTTTTAAATTGCCTACATTCATCATCATTTTTGTTTTTTAATTTGTATGTTCTGTAAAAATAAATGCATAATTTTTAAAAGTTATTGAATTAACATTTTTATAATCTGTAAAGAAAACTTGCCTATTTAAATTTTCTACAATATTTGGGTTAGGTAGGTAGGAAAAAATAACTGACTTTGTATGCATAATATTTGTAATAATTTTATAATGCATAGGTTATTCATTGAATGTGATTACATAAATTTAATTATTATATTGCTTTCTAGTCTAGCAATAATGGGTAATTTTCAATTATTAATAAATAAAATACATAATAGTAAAAGGGTTATCGACAAACAATGTTTTAAAAACAAATTGAGTTCTAACCTATTCACCGCTATGTTCGTCCCCACTGTGTAAAAAATATATTATGTCTCCAACAATATATATATGTATTATATTCGCATCATATGTTTTTTAATGAATGTACAATGCTACACAGGTGGCCCCGAGGAAAATTATTTTCCGCAGGGTCTATTTCATCTTTTTTGTGGAGTGACTTTTTTAAAGAATGGAAAGAGAGGAAGTTTTGGACCCTTCTTTTTCATTTCATTCAAAACATAATAAAATTTAAGCCAAGATATCGTATCTCTATGAACCATTATTCAGACACAAATAAGATAAAATGTTTGAATCTTCTAGAAAAATTAATTTTAAGATCAAATCTTTGGAATGGTGTGACTTAAAGAAGCTGTATTTTTATACAGTCCTACAAACTTGGGTTCTCCTTAACTCTTGATGTGCGGATGCAAAATTTGTTTTGTAAATTATACCATCTAAGCCGAAAATGTGTTTACCTATTTATAAAAATTAAATGTAATCCACCATATATCATATAGTTTCCCCAGAATAGCTTATCTGTTATATTCAGAGAAATTATTTTTTAAATGTATCCTCAAGGATACGCTGGCGCTGAAGAGGTTAATATAGTATTGTTCATAACTCAAAAGTGGAGATACAATGTTTTGAAGATACGCAAATTATGAATTTAGTTTTATTAATTTTAATTACAGTGCAGATATGAACAGATTTTTTGAAGGCAGTATGTAAAAAAAAGTTAGTGCTTAAATTAATATTGTAAATAATGATAGGTTTTGTAAAAAATATTTGTAAAAATTTTTAAAAATTTTCACATTCAAAACATTTATCGAGACGAATGAATTTAATAAAATATTATTATTATTTTTAAAGCAAAACTTTTTTCTTAATATGTATTTAGCGCCACAGGCCAATTCGTTCAATTTTGAAAATATATAGCTATTACCTGTCGAGACACTTTGTTCGCTTTTGAGAACAGCCCATATGGTCTTGTACAAATAGTTGTTTCTCCCATCAGTCGCAGCTAGCTCTAAGGAGCATTGGATTAATGCACTTCCAAAATTTCGTTGAATCTAAAAATAATAATTATAACCGATAATATTATCACCGAAAATCAAAGTAAATAACAGTAATAAGAGTAATACTATATTTTTACTCTTAGACTACTGCAAGAAATCAGTTAAATATAACTGGCTCGAAAATTCGTTCTTTGTATCACGTGTCACAAGTCACGTGGTGTGAGCGAATTCCACATCGCTCATCGAGAATCGTCACCCGGGAACATCAAATATTTATACGCACAGAGGATGGATGTTGACCATAGTATTGAAATTTCTCCGAAACATGAACGGCGCTCGCCAATGCCTCTTAAACTCTTCGGTGAGATGGCGCCACTTTAGTTTCCAGCTCGCATACCAATCACCACAACAGGTCAGTATAAGCTTCGAAATTGCTATTTGCTACTGTCCTTCACCATTGAAGTTAACCTGACCTGACGTAGGGCGTTGTAGGGATAGACTGGCAATATTTTTAGCCCACCACCCATTTTTGTGGGCACAAGCCGCCACTGGCTATCATGGTTGGAAATATGATATTTGTTTAGTAAAATGTGTATTTTTTTGTTAGGAGTATTTTGGTTCAGTGTTCAGACGAAAAAACGCAAGGTTTATTTCTAATAATTAAATTTGAAAGCGTATTTCATCATCTTTAACAGTTTTTAGTTTTCAGATACATTATGAATTATTCAATTTATTTGGATTTTATTGCAAAGTGGAAACACACACAAATTCTCTGACCTTCTGACAGAGTCTTTAAGAAATATAACACGAAATATTTCTCCTTGGTTAGTTGCAAAGATTAATATTAAAATAGATTAAAAAAAATGGTTATGACTGAAAACGTTGCTCAATTAATATCTGTTATTAGATTCTGGACAAGGGAGGGGTATTGGAAAATTAGTATTTGTAACATAATGATAATATTATATAAGTATATTTAAGGAATATAGGTTATAATTTTTATTTTCAATTGTATTTCATGTTTTTTTGTGTTTTATGCATCCTTGTATTTATTTAAAGAGAAATAAATAAAAATAATTCATTTTGAAATTGCTTATAATTTAATTTGTCGCATTTTTACCTGCTTAACGTATTGACTGAATGTCAAATAAGTATATTCTGCAAAATTCAGTTGGGAATTTGCTAATGACACATTCTGACATATGCGACCTTTCACCTTTTATATTAAAAAGTATATCAGAATGTAATTTTTGTAAATTTCGACTAATTGCTTATGTCGGCAGTATTGTGCCCCTAATGGGCTGTGTACACGTTGGCCCAACGTGTACAAGACGACTTGGCGGTTGCATGCGTTGGCCGCCAACGTTGGCCGGTCAATCCGATTATTGTCGGTTTTCGTTCATACATCAAAGGATCTTGAGGCCAACCCGCAAAGAATCATCACATATTGGCATGGTCCTCGGTTTGCAATACGTCTTCAGCGGAGACGGTTGAGTTGATTATTTTGTGAATGATTAATTACGAATTACGATGATTAATATTTTAAAGTGCAGTACAAATAAATTGCTGCAGCTGAGATAATTTCCACATCCCTCTAGATTTGATGTCCTCGGTGGTCGAGGGGTAAGGCGGTCGTGGGTTCAAATCCCGGTGTGCGCAAGTAAATTTTATTTGATGAATCAATGTTATTTCACAATTTATTGATTTGAAAATAATATATAGTGTGAATAATTGGAGCACGTTCCAGAGTGGAATATGCTGTCAGTATCGCCCTGGTGTAAGACCACAATTTAGAATTAAAACGTTGTTTGAAATAACTTTAGCCGTGTTTAGTGCCTAGATCTAGCCAGGTACTCCCCCACCTTCCTCTTTCCCATCTCCTCGACCTCTCAACTACCTTTAGCCTCACAACATACCCCAATGGGGGATCCCTTCGTCTCACTGGCTTCAGACGGTTAGAAGCACATGGGACTCTTGTTCAATATTCACATAAAAAAAGAAGATTAAATGGCCAACGCATAATAAGGAATTGTCATTGTTTTTTTTTTTATTTCCAAAAATAGGAGGAAAAAAAATACGATGTTGAAGGTATATTTAGTTTATTTTTATGTTGCCAAATAAATTTTCTATTACGATTTATAATGTGCCATTTTCGATTTGCCGCGTAAATGACATGAACGTTTTTAACCGGCAAACGTTGGCCCCAGTATTGGCCCAAAGGAGAAAAAATTAATGAAGGTTGCGAGAACCCGGCTCTTCAGAACTAGTGAATAAACATCGAACATTTTCATTTCTGAATTCTCATATTATAAATTCTCTCCACTTTATTTTCAGTGACTAGAGCTGATTAGCCAGCTGTTTCCAATCGTATTCAAACCGAATCTGATTCCTCTCCCCTTTTTTAACACAGTATGAATATCGCTCAAGGGAACAAGAGTCCCAACTGCCCTGAGTCAGTGGCTCTAGGGTCCCGAAAATGAGTATGTTGTGAGTATGAAGGGATTCGAAAAGAGTTGTGAAAGAGGAATGCTGGAAAACCTAGTTAATCAGATCTGGTTACTAAACACGGCTAAAGCCATTTCAAGCAACTTTAATTTATTTCACTAGGGCAAGCCTTTATCATTTCCCAAAAGTTGACTGTAGCAACAAGCATGAGTATTATAACAATTGTATCTTATCAAATCAATAATACAATCGTCCGTATCACATCTTGGCATTGTTCAAAAAATATTGTTCAACTTACACAACTATTTGTTTATATTGCAACCAAACACCCTACCCAGCAAATGAAACAGGAAGATAAAGACGTATTGATTGGAAGAGCAAGAGATTACGTACGCTTCGGAACGAGCGTTCCGCGTGCCGCGCAGAAAAGTCCCACAATGGACTCGATGTAAACCGTTACCTTCCTTTAGCGGACATCACTTTTCTGCGCGGTGGCGTGAAGCGACGCGCAGAACGCTCGTTTCAAAGCGTACGTGTGGGATAGTCAAATTATTACTTCTAAGCAGGGTTACCAGAAGGTCTAACACGGACGGTCGATAAAGCAGTATGTCAATACGATATTGACGAAATTCGTCATCTATGGTCACATGGCGATATTTGCGAGCACGGTCAGAATATGAGTCCGACAGTCAGTAGACAAAAGCCGCTGAAAGGTCTCGGATAAGCTGTCAATATGCACAACTTTTTGGATAACGTCGGTCGTTATGCAAAATAATTGACTTATTGATGAATGGAGGTGAACTAACGTAGCTCTTAGAATTGAAAGATATCGCATATTTTTGATAACTAACTAACTAACTAACCATTTCCCTGCAGGGGTAGGCAGAGAGGACGGACTGCCAAACAACTCGGTCTTGGCACACACTTCTTGCCTCATTCACATTCATATATCGTCTCATACATACTCTTCTATTGTTCTGACTCTTGACATTGCCCGACTCAAGTATCTGATTGACTTCTGCTACCATTCACATTTGCATCGTATATTCTCCTTACACTCCTTTCTTCGCTCATTCGCTCTACATGCCCAAACCATCTAAGCTAATATATTTTTGATCCATAGACTTAATCAATTCATCTAAGACGAGATCAATTCATTCCGTTCCAGCCTGGAAAACCAAAACTTGTTAGTTGTAAAGTTATGAGTGTTATGACTAAAGACCGCATGAACTAAGTAACTCCATTTTTATTGGTAAAAAGTTCATGTGGCTCGCCAGTTTAAATTAAAGTTATTACTTTTTTCAATTCTACACTGTCAATGAGCATTTTTAACTTTTACGTTGCCGTCTGACGTTTAGGAATGTTAATTCAAAGAAAATTCCTATAGGACAGGGTTTTCCAATAAGAGGTGTTATTTTGAATAGCCCGCTATTTCGGTAGATGTTACTTTTGAAGCTGTAATTTTTTGACATTTGACAAGTAGAGACTACGCCATTAATAATATGGAACGACACACGCTTCAACAACGCATTGAAATTATTAAAATTCATTTGAGTGAATCAAATGCAGATCATCTTGAGTAATGAGGCCCATTTCCAACTCGGCGGCTTCGTCAACAAGCAAAATTGTCGCATCTGGGGCTCGGAAAACCCAAGAGTTATTATTAAAAAGCCTCTATATCCTCAACGTGTGACTGTTTGGTTCGGTTTATGGTCCGGCGAAGTCATTGGACCTTACTTTTTTCGAAAATGAGGCTGGAGCAACAGTTACGGTGAATGGATTGCGCCATCGAGAGATGATTAATGATTTTTTATGGCCGGAATTGGATGGTATTGATTTGGACAACGTTTACTTTAAAAAAGACGGCGCTACGTGCCACACAAGCAACAAAACCGTTGATCTTTTACGATTGAATATCAAAATAACACCTCTTATTGGAAAACCATGTATTTCCAGCGTTTGTCAATTTGTATGAATAGAGTTTCAAACTGGATCATCAGGTCGAAATTGGGATGGTTGACAACCCTGCTTTTAAACAAGACATATTTAATTGTGCAAGACATTGTAGAATGTTTTCATTCAAAGTGAAACAGGACTCCTTCATTGTCAGTTGTTTATTTATGCCTTCATTTCTCAGAAGTGAACTGCGTGGGAAGTGCTGTATATTAAAATTAAGATTCTAAAATTAATTCATTATTTATTATTGTAGTAAGAATTTTTTATGGTTACAAACAAAATAACATTGACAGTGCGAAATAATTCTTCTGCGACAATTTTTATTAAATATATCCATTTAAATTTCGATTTTGTTGTCTTGAATTAATGAATATATAAATTAAAGAAAGAAATGGAATTTTGGCAGTGGAAATTAATTCACTTACCGACATCCGATCGATCTGAAACTCGGCAGTATACTCGATGTCGATGACTGTGCATTATATCAACTTTTAGTGACGCTCACGTTCAAACAAGCGCATTTATCTATAATCGGATGACATCGGTCCCATGATAACTCAACACAATGACAATTCAACACACCTTTAAAAAGTGATATAAAGTTATTAAAAACGATGACAACAAAATAGCCTATAAACCTGACACATTCAACCTAGTTTTTGTTTCATCACTTTTTATGACTATATCACTTTGTGTTCAGGTGTGTTGAATTGTCATTGTGATGAGTTATCCGGTTACCTACAATATTTTGGAACTAAAAGTTGTTTTTTATTCACAAAATCTGATCTAGAAACTCTGCATTGAAAGTTTGCAAATCTTGGAACAAAATCTGATATTCTCAGATTTACAAACTTTCGATGCAAATCTTGGAACAAAATTTGATGTTCCAAGACTTGTAAACTTTCGATGCAAATCTTGGTACAAAATCTGATGTTCCAGATTTGCAAACTTTCAATACAAATCTTGAAACAAAATCTGTTGTCCCAAGATTTGCAATCTTTCGATGACAGTTATCTCAATATTATGATTTTTCAAGATACAATGTTTTAATTCTAGGTCATCGATATTCAGCTTATAATCCTTTCATCTTTCTCTCTCTCTCTCTCTCTCTCTACATCCCTAAACCATCTAAGCATCCCTTTCGTAATCTTACTAAATTATGAGTATTTCGCGAATATGAGTTACTTATAAATTTAAAAAATGTAATCGATAGAAACACTTTTTTGTTGTTATAATAGCAGGGCAACATTGTGTTCTGCTTTTACGGGTGACTATAGATATTCTATTGAACATAAGAACAATAAATTAGTGAATATGTAGTACAAGGCGTTGGTCGCCAAAGTATCGTGTGATCTCACCATTCACTATTTCACGACAATTGTGAAATTCGACCTATTGTAATTTTTAAAAGACATTCGGATTCGAAAAGTAAGATAACTTAACCCTTTCGTACCATATGTAAATATTTGGAAATACATAGATTTAAGATTTTTTTCATCTCTTTCTCAATGTTTCCAATTGCTGACTTTGGTACAATAGGCACGGAATGACATAAAGCGGCCGCTACACTACTCGCTTCGGCGCTTCGACGAAGTCCTCGACGAAGTTAGCCGAAGTCCGAAGTGCGTGCCCACACACTCGTGCAACTTCGCGAGTAGCTCAGTCTCTCGGAGTCCGTGCACTAGGCAACATGGACGTTCAAGTGGCAAATAAAGGATGAAAGTAGATTAAATGCTGTTGAAATGAGATCCCTGAGGCGTATAATAATAATAATAATAATAATTGGATAATTTGTAAAGCGCCGTTTTTGTGAAAAATCACCTCAAGGGCGTATGTGTGGTAAAACCATGTTTGATCGTGTGAGGAATGTGGAGATCCGCAAAGAGTGCAAGGCTGATGTAAGCGTAATGAGTAAGATTAAGAAAGGGACGCTTAGATGGTTTGGGCATGTAGAGCGAATGAGCGAAGATAGGAGTGTGACGGCCGGCATAGTCCAGTGGTAACGCATTGGACTGCCATTCCGAAGGTCGCGGGTTCGAACCCGGCGTGCGCAAATAAATTTTATTTGATTAATTTGTGTTATTTCACAATTAATTAATTAAAATAATATATAGTATATTTGCGGCACGTTCCAGAGTGGAAGATACTACCAGTATCGCCCTGGTGTAAGACCACCATTCAGAATTGAAACGTTGCTCCAAATGGCTTTAGCCGTGTTTAGTGACTAGATCTGAATAGCCAGGTACTTCCCCACCTTCCTCTTTCCCTTCCCCACTTACCTTCAGCCTCACAACATCCCCCAATTGGGGATGCCATAGTCTCACTGGCTCCAGACTGGAGCAGTTGGGACTCTTGTGAGGTATTCACTATAAAAAAATATAAAAAAGGAGGATATATGATGCAAATGTGAATGGTAGCAGAAGTCGGGGACGCCCGAGGAAGACATGGCACGATCAAGTGAATCAGATACTCGAGTCGGGCCATGTCAAGAGTCAGAATAATAGAAGAGTATGTATGAGACGATGTATGAATGTGAATGAGGCAAGGAGTGTGTGCCAAGACCGAGTAGTTTGGCGGTCCGTCCTCTCTGCCTACCCCTGCGGGGAAACGGCGTGATGGTTAGTTAGTTATCTTTATAGTCCCTTTCAATTGGGTCCCAAATAACCGCCTCGGATTGGAGTGTTTCTAGAAACAAAAAAATTAGGTCCTGTGACCACAGTGTAGAAGCCATATTTTATTACGTATAGTCACTATGACTCTGCGCACGCACAACCACCAAACACGACGTCTCGAAGCGAACTGAAGTGAACCGAGTAGTGTGGGCAGACACTTCGTGTTCGAACTTCGAGTCCTTTGACTCGGGCGCATTTACCGACAACAATCGGAAGTCGGGCCAAGCGAAGCGAAGATGCCCGAAGCGAAGCGAAGTTCGTGCCCACACTATCGTATTAGGTCAACTTCGATCAACTTCGCGAGTAGTGTAGCTGGGCTATTAAAATTATATTCAAACTAATTGAACAAGCAATGTAGCACCGCGCATAAAAAGGATTGCCTTTCAATGAATACGTGTGTATGAAAAAAATAGGTATATTTACGGCTCGCGAAAGTCTGTCCACTGGACATACTTTCGCGATATGAAAAGTACTAGACATATTTTCACTAAATCAGTTCAGTAAAACCACATGCGTTGTATAAGTAACGTACGCTCTTCCTCTAATAATAATAATGATTGGATTATTTGTAAAGTGCCGTTTTCGCGAGAAAATCACCCCAAGGGCGTCTAGCAACTTAATTTATGCATTTAATTTATTCCTTTTATAGACTTATAACTTATTACTTTTGGTTTATAACTAAGTTTCATAGCTAGTGACTAATAACTTCTAGCTTATAACTAATATTAATGTCGAGTGATTTAACTAATGACTTAAAACTAAACATATTTTTTTGATCAAGTGGGTATTCACACAATACCACTATAATATGACTTACAACTACGGCTTAAACTAGAGATTTACGACTAACATAATATTTACATTTACAAATACAGATTGTTATGATTTCTGCCCGTCGTGTCATTGGTAAGGTATAAAATATTGCAAAATAGTTTACGTGTAATAAACGGTTATTACATTAAAGTGAAAAAAAAAATCAAGTAGAAAAATTTCCTGGACTGAAATACTAATGATAAATAGCTCAACAATATTTGTTCTAAAGAAAAACAAACATTTCCCGAATAGCTAAACAATATTTGGAAAAATGAAAAAAAAAACACGTGATCAGCACGACTAAGCGAGTGAAGCTCACATTATCAAAAATGATATATAAGTATCTAAATAAAGAAATGTTGCTTGTGTTGTGATGGGGGACTTGAACCGAGGAATTGAACTCACAACGCTTGGGTGGGAACATGATGCATCTGCAAACTCAGCCACTGACCGTACTGATTTTATGCGGTATTATTGAGCATTAAGATTTCATCGATGTAACATCTATAAAAAATATCTATGTATGCATAAAATCAGAATTTTTAAACATCTTGGTGAAATTTTGCACACTCGACATTCAAAATCAGTGGAAAATTACTGTCTACATTTGATTTTGAACTCTCGACGTACAAAATCACTAGAAAATTACTGTCTACATTTGATTTTGAACACTCGACGTACAAAATTACTGTCTACATTTGATTTTGAACTCTCGACGTACAAAATCACTAGAAAATTACTGTCTACATTTGATTTTGAACACTCGACGTACAAAATTACTGTCTACATTTGATTTTGAACACTCGACGTACAAAATTACTGTCTACATTTGATTTTGAACACTCGACGTACAAAATCAGTAGAAAATTACTGTCTACATTTGATTTTGAACACTCTACGTACAAAATCAGTAGAAAATTACTGTCTACATTTGATTTTGAACACTCGACGTACAAAATCAGTAGAAAATTGCTGTGTACATTTGATTTTGAACACTCGACGTACAAAATCAGTAAAAATTACTGTCTACATTTTAAATTGAAAAAATCTGTGTAAAGCCCGGCAGCTAGTACATATTATGCCGTTTTACTCATAATCGCGGTATAAATATTACACGGGCGTACAAGGTCGGGATAGTGAAAAACGTTACTCTTGTAATCACTGCGGATGTTTTTTATAAAAATCAACATTTTTTATTCTGAGGTTGATGAAATTTTTCACACTTTACCTTCAAAAAGAGAGGAAGGTGATTTTTCACAAAAACGGCGCTTTACAAACCATTCAAATATTATTATTATTTTATCCTCTTTTTCTTCCACTTAGAAAAAAGCCAGGGCAACTCCGGGTGTTTCAGCAACTATTAAATGATTGATATAGTTTCAATTCGGGTTTGAAGGGGTTAATTGCGAAAGGATGTTCCTGATATCATGTGTAATATTATTACTTAATTATCCCTGATATAAATAATTATGGCGATAAAAATCGTCACAGTATCTTAATTACGATTTTTGAGTTTTCGGCATCCTTATCGGGAGTCAAATTATTTAAGTCAAAATAGATAAGCTTATTACCTCCGGATTCAAGTATCGAGGGTTCGTAACCCGGCGGAATAAATAAATATTTTTTTTATTATAATTATAATATGGATCAATTTTTATGTGAATACCGCACAAGAGAAATGGGACAATATTGCAACCTCAACATGAATTTTTCATGTCTCATGAGGTTGAAAGTATATGGAATTGAGGAAGGTTGGATAGTTTGGCTATTTCACCAAACACAGCTAAAGCCATTTCAAGCAATAAGGTAAGTATAATTAAAATAATCTTTATGTTAAAGAATATCGTTCCATAATGATGAATAATAGATACAACATTGTCCTTGTGGAATACCACCAATCTTTATCTAAAAGTGTTTGTAGACCAGGTCTGAATAGCCAGGTACTTCTCAACCTTCCCCTTCCTTGCCTCCTTTCTCTTGCTCTCACTTCAGCCTCACAAAATATCTTAATTGGCTCAGGACAGTTCAGGCTCTTGGGCAAAAGACACAAAAATAAATGACCCATTGTCCAGCTTATCGTTCGGTTAGTAGACGAGTTGTTCAAGGCTATGACTTCCCATCTAAATTCACTTATCTGCTGCACAAGTCTTCCATCATTGCACAAGCAACATTGACAGTTGGAAGAATTGATATTTGAAATGTTGTCCGGTCATTTGCATCGCAACTGACAATGATTGTTTCCTACTGAAAAATAATAGTTTCTAAAAATAAACGGTCAAACGTTTAGTAAATCGCTAATTTAAATGTATTAGGTAAAAAGGTTTTACTCGCCATTCTCTAATAATTCTCTTCAACAAAAGCACGTTCAAAATACAATGTCTTTTTTATAACAAACCGTAATTACAACTGCATGAAGTTTAGTATTTGGTATGCAGGTGTTCACATTTATTGACGTTATTCACATTTTTAACCATATTATCATGCCGCAATAAATTATAATAACAATAAAATGTTTCTTCTAAAATATGGATTGACAATATTCCTTATATTGTAATAATAATATTAAATAATCGGATAATTTGTCGTTTACGTGAAAAATCATCTTAAGGACCATGTACTATTATTTACACACAGATACATAAGTCGTAGAGGCCCGAGGAAGACATGGCACGACCAAGTGAATCAAATGCATGAAGTTTAGTATTGTTTTACCATATTAACCATCACGCCGTTTCTCCGCAGGGGTAGGCAGAGAGGACGGACCGCCAAACAACTAGGTCTTGGCACACACTCCTTGCCTCATTCACATTCATACATCGTCTCACACATACTCTTCTATTATTCTGACTCTTGACATGGCCCGACTCGAGTATCTGATTCACTTGATCGTGCCATGTCTTCCTCGAGCGTCCCCGATTTTTGCTATCATTTAGAATATATACTTTATAGACATGACTCTGAAAAAGTGAGTTTTAAGTGAAGTTCTATCTTAGTTTTTTTTTATGTGAATGTCGCACAAGAGTCCAAACTGCTGGCGGAGCCAGGGGACTATGGCATTAAAATTGGAGTGTATGTAATCTCTTCAGTTCACCAAATACAGATAAAGCTATTTCAGTCATTTCAAGTAATAATATGTTTGACCGTGTTACAATAGTGTGGGAATCCACAAAGAATAATCCTAATGTAAGCGTAAGTACGTTTAGGCTACATATAAAACTTGCGCTAGCCGAACCACGAATTATGAAAAAGGAACGATTTTGATATGTAGAACAGATGGACAGAGTAAGGAATGGAAGGAGAATAATAAACGACGCGAAAGCGAATAGCAGAAGAAGTCGGTTAACGATCAAGTAAAACGAATACTTGTCATGAATGTGAATAAAGCAAGGATTGTGTCCCAGGTAAGAGTTTTGTGGCAGTCCGTCCACTCTGCTTACCCCAGAGGAAAATTAAAATGATTATTTAGTCATTTTTTAACAAATTTATTGGCTAGTTATTTTTCGCCCGTCAAATAATCTATCCGTGCGGAGTTTTCTGACCAAGTACGCCAACTCCTTGTCAGATCAGTGCTTCCCAAACGTTTTGCTGTGGACCGATACATTTTTTTATACTTCTGCGTCATGACTTTTTTTTTAACTAATCTACCATCGACTGCACAAAAGCGCGGTAGGATTTATTTTTATTGATCATTTAAATCAAACTAATGCTAAATATTGCCCTTTTTGTCATTTCGAAATATGCGAGATGTATATCGTATCATAAAGCGCTACAGGTGAAATAAAAATTACATCTAAAAAAAAACTGCAGGATTATATCGTTTTTAATATCGTACAAAAAAACTGTTCAATTTGGTTTCGGGGAACTATTAATTGAATAACCAACACGTCTGCCCTAGGTCACCCCGAGTGGTTCGCTACGTTTGGTGACTTAGCAGGAGTACCCTGGTTCATGCGGGTGAGAATTGTCTATGCGTCTACCCGATGTGCGGCGGGCCGGATTTGGAGAGCCTGGTTGAGGGAGATCTTTTTAACTATCCTGCAGGACTCCCGTCACTCCTGAACACACTGACCTCTAGACTCCTATCCACCCCTCATATCCACCCTCCTTAGTAAAAACCCTCCACACGGCATCCTCAAAGATGACATAGACCCTGAGAAAAATTAATTTCCTCTGGGCCTCCTGTGTGGAACTAATGTAAAAAAAAAACTACAATATGCTGTTGCTTTTATTATACTGATTCAAAATAGGTGTAGTTAGTTTACATCTCCCGAAAATAATGACAACATTACTTTTACCCACATTCTTGTTAGGCTGGATCACTGTAAACCTACGCGCGATACCTCGCGTGGCAAATAATTCATTCTATCTCCAGTGGTCTAGCCGCCGGTTTGGCCCTAAATCTCTTCTAACGTACGCGATCTGTTTTGTTCATAAAATTATTGTAACGTGAGTTTTGTAAAAATAAAAACTAAATTGAAGAGATCCGAATTCTCATTTTTGCACACCGAGAATAATCACTTCACCTTGGATTTTGCGGGTTGGAGAACCATAGAATCTTTCAGCCAATAACCCATTTAAATTGGTGATAATCACAATCCTTCAAATAGGTACTAAAGACGGAGCAATTTGTTTTATCATAGAAAACAGAAATATAATCGGTGGCTTTTCATAATAACGATTTTAAAGAAAACCGACGTTGATTATTGTCTGAAAGAAAGAATTTCCTTATTTTAAAATGATTCATTTTCCCTAGAAGTAAGGAAAATTGATCGTACATTGGGCATGCAGGCACGCTCTTAAAAAACTTCGATCAGGTTTCTTGTTCAGTGGTTAAATAATAAAAAAAAAAAAAAAAAACAAAAACAAAGAAATTTAAAAAAAAAACTTACTATCATTATCAATACAGCTATCATAAATATAATATATTTCTAAAGTATCTTAAATCATACAAAAATATCCTATGAAATCATAAGATAAGAATATAGGTTCTTTTACCTACGCAATTAACTGTAAACAATATATTTTATGTAATTTTTTTAAAAACAAATAAGAAATTATAAAATTTGTCGAATGAGATATTACTATCTTGATTACAATTAATTTCAATCTTTCTCCATGCAGGTAGGTACAATGAGATTAAAAAAAATGCGAAATAATTACGAAGATTTCTCAAAAAAATGTTTAAATGTGAAACCGCACAAAAGTCCCAACTGCTCCCAACCGTCTGGAGCCAGTGAGTCTATGGCATTCCAAATTGTGGTACGTTGTGAGGCTGAAGGTAGTAGGGAGGGGAAGGTGGAGAAGTACCTGGTTATTCACAACTGGTCACCAAACACGGCCAAAGCCATTTCAAGCAACGTTTCAATTCTAAATGGAGGTTATACTTATACCAGGGCGATACTTAGAGTATCTTCCACTCTGGAACGTGCCACAAATATTATTTTTAGTGAGTAATTTATGTAATAACGTAAATTAATCAAATATAATTTACTTTCCCACGCCGGGATTAGGCCGAGAAATTGAAAACAAATCATCTTTACTGATCCATTAAAACGGCTATCATCTTGAACCGGAAACTTAACGTGCCAAAAAAATTTACAGTCATACGAAATGAAAAACGGTCGAGTTAAAACAGGACTTTGCTACGCTCAGTCAACAACAAAGAGAAGGTAGTTCTTACAAAAATGTAGAGAGAGTAAATTATTGAAGCGATATATATACATGGATGGTCCGATGCTCTGTAGGAACCCGCTTGCACAGAGCTGGTATAAACTGTGCGCCCTAAAGTTTAAGAGTAAGCTACAAGCCAAAAATGTGTATATTCTTGGTATACCTTATATTGTAGGTAATAGGCATTACAATCGCTTGATAAACGGAGTCTAGAAACGTTCGATTTCAAGCACTAAACTGTTTTTTTTTAATTTTATTATGTAAATAATTTTAAAAGAAACTAATAAAGTAAATCAAGTGAAACTGTCACAGATAATCTTAGCTATAATACTGTATTTTTTAAAGTTGTTTCCTTTACTCGATCATACATTTCTATTGAAAAAAAATATTATTTTTAGTAGTTTACATTTATATTTTTTATTGACTAATTTATTTTTTTATTTGTATTCTACTCAAGCGAAACGATAGGAAAACCTTCACTTTATCTAAAGCATATTTTTTGGTATTCATAATGTACACCAATTCGTTATAAAGATTAATCAAAATAGTGATTTAGCGTTAAGCTTCGCCAAGTTTAGACGGAATTCTGTACACAGAGGAGGCGACCCGTCATTTGGGAATGGCTGAGATTTTATGCCTTGTGATCTGGAAGCTTAGTTGCACTTAGTTGTACTTCAGTCGCGTTTTGCGCTTTGTTGCCGTTGGTCATATGGGGCGTGTTGTTTTAATTCTGATAATAATTACCTATTGTACATACTTGTTATCTAAAATAACACTGATATAATTTATAATAAAAAAATAAAGAATATAATGAGTTTTCACGGTGAGTACCTACTGCATTATTTTATTTATGTTGGTAAATACTAGTAGGACTTACTTTAAAAATATATATATATTTTAATATTTTGTGCAGTAATACATTCACAGAAATCAATCAGGTAGGTACCTATCCCTATTAAAGTTCTAGAAGCTTTTCTGTTTCGCGTCTTTTTTTGACATAATATCTGTTTTTATTATTTATATGTGTTTTTAAGAAGGTAATTATTTTGTTTGTAACTGTTTAGCGAGTTCTAGGTAATTGGTAATATTAGAACATTATATTTCGGAATTCAGGGATATTTTGAACATTCCGCTAGGAACTTTTTTATTACGTCTAGGGCTGCCACCTTTCAAAAACAATAGACCCGGAGATTTTAGAAATATAGTGTTTTTTATTAAAATAAAACTTTTTTAGTATGAATTATTTAATATAGGCAAAATTTCATAGTAAATTACCATTGGTAATGTTTTAAAAAATATATAAATGACCTAACTAGTGATAAGCTTACTTGGACCAGCTTGTCACTTAAAACTATATTTTTTATTCTGAAGGGATTGTTTAAGCATTTTTTCTTGCTCAGGTTTCTTCAAAAACAAATTCATGGCAATTCATATTGTAATTAATCTTCACAATTAACTCTGCCTTCATCATGTCCACTGACAAGCTGTTTCGCTCGTCTGTCCACAAATTTCCCATTAAAGAAAAGACGCGTTCAACAAAAGCATTACTTATAGGGATAGAAAAAAAATTTCCAATTATTTTTGGGAGTTCGGTGAAGGTTGAGATGACTTTGAATAACTGAACCCATCGTAAGTCAATAGGCAATGTCAAGATTGTACGAACTGAGGAAATACTTGGTTTAATTTTCGGGTCTCGTCCTAAAGTTTATCTTAGTCGAAATTTTTCAAACCAAGTGATTTGACAGCTTCCACGATATCTTCGTAACTTACTGCACTTGTTAGATCGAATTTGGAAAAGATTTTGAATACAGAATCCTCAAAATCATAATATTTCTGTATGTATTCAAGAGTTCTCCTGTAAACCTCATTGGCTTCTTTTTTTAATTGATCCTGATCAGAAGGCCTCAAAAACATTATGTTTCTCATTATTTTGGCACCGTAAAATTCATCATGCAGTCGGCTTTCAACCTTATCATGTTTCTCATAATAGGGTGCAACTCGGCAGCTGTCACGGGTTTTTTTTCTAGCAATAGTATGGCTTCTGCCAGCATATTCATGTAATGATGAATGAAATATAAATAACATTCCTGTAGTGTGATCCTTGAAGATAAACTTCTAGCGTCATTGGATTCGCCTTTGCCACACTCTTACGAATTCCCATATTATTTTATGGCATGCTGCTTAACCACGACTTTTAAAATACGCTGATACAGCAGGCCACGACAATATCAATCGGTCAACAGCTCTCCCCAAACTTAACCATCTAGTTGGCCCGTGTCGTAAAACTTTTCTGTATTCAATTTCAAACTCCTCAAAAAATGTTTGTAACTCTCTCGTGCATTTTGCAATGTTCGAAAATTCCTCATACACTTTCATAATCAAGTTTTCCACGTTGTATGTTAAAGCTTTCATGGCGTTTCTTCCAGCGTTGTGAAGAACGTGACAATTACAATTTGCTTTAATGACTTTGGTGTCAGAATATTTCTCATTAATTTTTTGATACACGGAATTGTGAGCACCATAATTCACCGATGCATTGTCTGCAGAGAATGCAAACAACAAAGTTGTGTCTAAGTCGTGTCGAAGCATAAAATTGTCAATGTTCTCAAGAACATTTTTGTTGGAATTCTCATAAAAATCCATTAATTTATCTTGAACACCTTTTTCGCAAACACAGCCCGGTCTGACCCGAAGATATCGATGTTAAACCCGTAGCCCGGACATGCACCATGCAAACCCGTAGATTCCAGGTCAAACCCGGAGAGGTGGCAGCCCTAGTTGTAGGTAATTGGTAATATTAGAACATTAAATTTTGGAATTCATGGATATTTCGAAAATTCGTTTTTTTGTTATATGCATATTAATTTCATTATTTTAATACCGCACAAGGATTCTATGATAAACATAACTGTGACTTCTTCTTTCATATGGTGGGGGGGTCAGAGGGGGACATCTAGGTTTGCGAGCCAGTCTAGGGCCTCAGGCGTCGCCATGTGGACCTCATCAATTCCGCCGGGGAACGAATGGAGCGGGCATTCGTTGACCACATATTCAGTGGTCTGCATCGCACCACATTCACATATCGCCGACTCTTTAAGGCTCCATCTGTGCATCATGTGGGCACAGCGACTACGGGAGCACCTTAACCTTAACAAAACATATACACGAGGCACATAACTGTGACAAAACAGAAAAATGACAAAAAAAAGTTATGACAAACCAGAACTTTAAAAAGGAGAACCATGACAAAACAAAAAACACTCTTCCAAAGTCATAAAAATTGAAGAAAAATGTACTTAATACTTAATCTAACCTAACCTGCTTGTTTTTTCCATCACTTTTCGAAAGGGTTTTGTTTTGTCCGGTTACTCTCACAAAATTTCCAAGTTTTCCCGACTGTTCAGACGCAGTGGTACTACGGCATCCCCATCCCCAATTGGGGTATGTTTTGAGGCTGAATGTTGGCGAGAAAGATGGTGAAAGGCCTACAATCAAAATCGTCAAGTTGCTTGAAATGGCTTAGCCATGTCTGGATTTGAAACCTCCTAAACCGACTGACAGCCTCCCAATAAGCGTGCAGGTATCAATATGCTACAATTCAGTGCCCAGTTCAATTCCAGGTGCCCTCTCCCATTCTTTGCAGTTCTTCGATTTGACCCACCTATCAATATGCAATTTTGTGTAGCAAGCTGCTACTCATGCGGCCATCTCGGATCTTACAAGTGTTGCTTTCGCCCCTTTCCTTGCTAGTTCGTCAGCCCGCTCGTTGCCCTCAGTACCTTTATATCCTGATACCCAGATAAGGGTTATTTTATCGAAAGTAGCGAGTTCTGTAAGAACAGTCCTGCATTACATCACCAGTCTGGAGTTGCATCGGTTACTTCCCAGAGCCATGAGGGCTGCCTGGCTATCAGAACATATGCTTATGTTCTTATTTCTGTACCCGATACTCATATTCTCCTGTACGCAGGCTAAGATGGCTTTCATCTCAGCTTGAAACACAGTACAGTGTGTTCCTAGAGGTATACTGAGTTCCCTCTTGGATCCCTGCAGACAGACTCCGGCCAATGTTCCCTCCTCCATCTTGGACCCATCTGTGAACCAGATTAGTTCCTGTTTGGGGGTAGGACCTGGAACCAGGTCCCATTCCTCCCTTGTGGGGTAGATCACCCCAAACTGCTGTCTGAAGAAGTATTCGGCTTGTTTGCCGTCCTGCTTCATTCCAGCTGTCGGGCTAATTGCCCCAGACTTTTTCTGATCTCTGTATGACTGTTTTTGGGCAGCTCACCTCTCCATTGACCTGTGCATTGTAGCCTGTAAAATATACTACCCTCCTTTTTAAATATGCTTCAATAATTATTGATATTTATAGGTTTGTCCTACGATGAAGTCATGGAGGATTTTCAAAGGAATGGGCGACACGTCGACATTGAAGGTAAGACTACTCAAACACCTTTTTCCTCTGATGTCCTCTCCTGTCGGAGGTTGGCTGTCATCAGGGCAGGGGAATGAGGTGAGGAAGAGGGAGGTGGGGAAGTGCCTGGCTGTTCTGATATTTGTTCTCTTATTCCCTTCAAAATGCCAACATTTCTTTAAAAAAATTATTTTAACTGCCCAATGTGGAATCTATTCATTATGGTTTAAAAATGAAATCTTTTAAACTTTGAAGACAATAAGCATTTTCCTATATGGCCTAAATTTGCGTACAATTTTAAAATGGAAGACATTAAAATTATGAATAAAATTATCTTTATAAATTCCTACCTGGTCCAAATTTGCTAACACTTTGAAATTGGAAGCCTTTTGAATTCTTGAGAAAAAGTAAACTATGTAGGTACCTGCCTACTTGGCCTAAATTCACACAAAATGGAACACATTCCAATATTTTATAAAACATATTCAATTCATCTTATTGTTCTTTTAAAATGGAAACCATTTAACTTTTTAAGAAATGTATCTACGTAAGTACCTACCTGATCCAAATTTGCTTACACTTTGAAATTGGAACTCTAAAATAATTAACAAGGACGGGTTGTTTCGGAGAATTTGAACAATTCATCAAATTTCAACGTTCATTTCCGGGTTCTGTGAAAGTCCTATTCAAGTTTTGTTATTATATCATTATAGGCTAGTTACTTGACAAAACTGAAATTAAAACAGAACTTGAAAAAATCTTTCACAGAACTGGATAATGAACGTTGATATTTGATGAATTGTTCAAATTCTCCGAAACAACCCGTCCTAAATAAAAACTGTCTCAAATAATTTTATGTAAAAAGTTATGTTGATCACTTATATTATTTTCAGAAACCAGGTCACCCTCTCCTAAGGGATCTACCTACCAAAAAATAATACAAACAGGCATCTTCAAGCATTCCTTGGCTACCAGTGGTGAGAACATTTCCAAAATGCAGCAAAGAGGTAGCTAAAACCTCAAATAAATAATAAATTGATAGTAAAAGTTGCTTGAAATGGCTTAAGCCGTGTTTAGTGACTAGATCCCAGGCTTCCCAACCTTACTCCACCCCATCTCTTTTATTTCATATTCTCTTCAGCATTACAACATTTTGCAATAAATTGGGGATGCCATAGTTTCTTGATAGTTACAATGGCTCCTTTCAGTAAGGACTCTTGTGCAGTATACACATTTTAAAAAATGTGCTTATTTAGAGAACAGGATGAGGTTTATGAGGTGTGCCAACGTTAAGTTTTTGAAAAATTATGTTTTTGTAAATTGTACTGTCTTACCCATGGACGTCAGAAGAGGTAGACTTGCCCTAACATGAAATACGGGTATCATTTTGACGAGCTGGAATCAAAACCAAGTGACAATCATTTTGGAAACGGAGAGTTCCAGCATATCTAACATCAAAATTAAGAGGCCTTCCACAGAAAAGTAAAGTTTGCAGCCCAACCCACTGTGGGACTTTTCTGAGTAGGATCTATGTGCGCATTTATAACCATGCCAAGGTTGTATAGATTATAGAGATTAAGGGATGTGCAGGGTTTGTGCATTTTAATAAAATACACAGATAATTGTTTTTTTTGCTTTCGTAATGTTATGTAATCCTCCGTGGTATTATATATTTTATGTTGGTTAATTTCAATATTTATTTATATTTTAAATAGCTTGTACATAGGTGAATATTGTATCTGTTCGACTCTTGATCTTCCGACAGTTGATACCCGGGACAGTTTATCCCTGGGACATTTGATGCCTCAAAAACTTGATCCTTCAGTCATTTGATCTCCCAAAGGATTATTTCTGTTGTTCTTCCTACCTGTTAACATAAGCAGAGAGGATATATGACCGTATAATAAAAGTCGATATACTTATATCTGCAGGCGTCTTGAGTGGAAACCTGCAATACAAGTATTTTTGCTAACAATAATATCTTGTCGTCGAAATCCGAATAACGTAAGACATTAAATGATTTGTTATTTGTATTCGTTTCTAAACAGAAAGTATAACATAAATAATCCTTTGGGGGATCAAGTGCACGAATGATCAACTGTACAGGGGATCAACTATCCTGGGAATCAACTCTCCTGGGGATGAACTGTGTCGGGGGTCAAGCATCATGGAATCGTTTGAATGATAATTTTATAGAAATCATGCAGCAACCTTTTGGCAGCTCGTCGAAGCAACACATCATGCCCTCCAGTTCTCTGTCCCCCTCTAACACGAGTTCATTGGACAATGAATCACTTCACAGTTATTTTGAAAGTTTTCCTGATCTCCCCCCACCCTCCACTAATACTTTTGGTAAGTTTGTTCATAAATATTTTTGTTACTCAAATTCTTGAACTATTACAATACCAATATTCACCAATAAACTTAGCAATTGCTAAGATTAAGGTTGAGAAGTTAATTGTGATATTTGATCAATGATCAGTGCTATTTTAATATTTTTTTTTATTTATTTATTTATAATGTATTACAAAAAACATGGTAAGTAACACATTATTCCCAATGAGTTGAGATAAAACTCATTACGGGAAGTACAGACACATAAAATACATTTTACAAGGATATTACACTTTTAAAAAAATACAACATATTGAAAAGGAAAAGAAAAATAAATAAAAAAGGAAAAATACTTTGTTAAGAATAGAGATTTTAGAAATACTGAGAGACATCTATACACATGAAACATAGTAAACCAACATATGAAAGCGAGCGAAAATTCACTGGTTTAAAAACATTTTCAGGAAATAATCTTTAAGCGTTTTAACTAATATTTTTTTGTTAGTTACTGATTGCTTTATTTCATTAGGTAATGCATTGTATTGTCTATATGCAATATATTGTAATGAGTTAATACCAAATTTTGTTGTGTGGGTAGACGATGCTAGGTGTATTAGATTTTGGGACCGTGTTTTGTGCTGGTGTATGTCTGAATTAAATGCTGGTTTGATGTTAGTGTGTGAGGATCTATGTATGATTTGTAATATTGTACAAGTGATATTGTATTTAGGTAGAACCGTAAAAGGAAGTATGTTTGTCTTTAAATATATATCTTTGATATGTATATCCCACGGTAGACGGTAGATATTCCTTATTGCTCGATTTTGAATCACTTGTATTTCTGATATTTGTTTTTTAGTAATAGTGCCCCAGATACTAACTAAATAACTCAGATGGGAGTGAATCATCGCATAGTATGTGGCCCTTAGTAGAGATGTAGAGAGAAGACCTTGGAGTCGGTACAGTACGCCGGTTATTGGGGATATTTTAGATTTCACATGCTCAACATGGGAATTCCACGAAAGTTTAGAGTCTATTAATAGCCCTAAATATTTCGTGACTTCTATATTTTGGAGCTTCTCAGTTCCAAGTGTGATATTCATTGGCACATAATCCTTATTACCGAAAGTTAGGTAGTGCGTTTTTTTTATATTGAGGCTCAATTTATTAATACGCAGCCAATTAGCTAGAATTGAGACATCTACATTCATTTGAGACTCCAGGTCACTCAGGCTTGTACTGTGATAATAGATTACAGTGTCATCCGCATAAAGTTGGAGGTTTCCAGAGATACCACATTTAGTTATGTCATTGACATATAGCAAGAAAAGCAGAGGCCCAAGAATTGATCCCTGTGGCACTCCACATGTGATTTTACCTAAGCCACTCGAGACACCTTTGACTTCAACAAGACAAAATCTATCATCTAAGTAGCTTCGGAGGAGATTTAGGGGCTTCCCAACAATTCCCAAATATTCCAATTTCTTTAAGAGTATTTCATGATCGACCGTATCAAAGGCTTTTTTGAGATCTATAAATATGGCTGCCACATATTCACCCTGGTCTATATACTGTTGAAGGTTGGAGATAAAATCAAAGGCGGCACATTGAGTACTAGAATTTTTCCGAAAGCCATATTGTTGTGGTGTAAGGATATTATTCGCAGATATGTATTTTAGGAGTCTATCTTTGATTATGGTCTCAAATACTTTTGAAAAAACCGATAGAAGTGATATAGGACGGTAGTTAGAGATACATGTTTTACAGTCTCCTTTGTGTATAGGTATTATCTTCGCTAACTTTAATTCATTTGGAAACTTTCCCGAGGACAGTGACCAATTAAAAAGTTCTGTAAGGTGACCCGCTAATTCTTCTTTACAAGTCTTAAGAACTGATGGTGTTACTCCATCGAGTCCCGGTGCTGCTTTCAGCTTAGTTTTAGAGATGATCCTCAGTACCTCATCTTTGTTTGTCCTAGCCATGTACAAGGATTGGCAAGCCTTCGGTTCCACAAAAACGGTATTACAGTCATCCGGGAATGACGGAATGGTAGCTGCTAGCTTTTTTCCTATTGAGAGAAAAAACTCATTAAATGCGGATGCTATTTGGCTCGGATCCTTAATTACGCAGTCATTTACCACGAGGGATTCTATTTCGTTAGTTGGTTTATGTGTTCGGTTTGATAGAATAGAGTTTATGATTTTCCAGGTTTTAGTGGGGTTATTTTGGTTTTGTTGAAAGCTGTTCGCATAATATTTGTGTTTTAGATTTCGCCTATAATTAGTAATGGTATTTCTCAATCTCTTTTTAAGTGTTACAAGAGTAAGATTACCAGGGTCTTGTTTCCACTGCTTGTGAATCTGGTTTCGTTCTTTGATTAATGTATTTAATTTGGAATCAAACCACGGAGTATTCAGTTGTACCCGACTTCTTAATCCTGTTTTTGGTGTAGTTGTACCTGATTCTATTGCCTTTTTAATGTGATAATTGAAACTTTTAAAAGGGTCTTCTGAGTTGCTTAAGTTGATCGTGAAATTGTTATCAAGAAGATAGGATTTTACTGACATACTGTTGATGATAGGTCTCGTAATCCGGGATTTGGTTCTATTATTAAAACATTTTTTTAAGTTGTTCTTATAATCAACAATAAGTATATTATGGTCACTAAGTGGATCATCAATATTCGATATAGTAGTCTGAATGTTTTGCCTATTTGATAAGATGTGATCTATTAAGGTGCAGCTTGTATCAGTGACTCTCGTGGGAAATGTTTTGTTATGTATTGAAAAATTGTAAGATTGTAAGATGTTGCAAAAATTTAATGAAGAATGTGTGGATATGGATATGTCAATGTTAAAGTCTCCGAATATTAATGTATCTTGTCTACTTTCGTTCAGTATTTTTTCTAGATGTATTAGAAAATCCTGCATATTTGTGTTGGGTTTTCGATAGATAGCATAGATGTTAACTGGTTTCCTATCACTGCTACTAAGCGTTATACCTAAAAAGGAATTTTCATTTGAGAAATTTTCAATAATTGCACACTTCATAGTATCAATCACATATATTGCTACGCCGCCTCCTCCTTCGTTGGGGCGAGAAGAAAAAACACTTTTGTAACCATTCAGGGAGTAAAACTTTTCCTCTCCAATCTTAAGCCACGTTTCCGTAATGACGAGCACGTGTACAATGTACCGCGAACTTCTTACTTTTTCTTCGATCTCATCAAACTTATTACGGATGCTTCTCGCGTTCATATACATTATTCGTAGACAGTTCGTCACGGGATTATAATTCTCGATGGTGAGGCACTTATGCTCATGTATGTTACACTCCATAATCTATAGTTGCAAGGTCGTTCTTGAGTGCAGCGATGTAGGCCGGGCAGTTGTCCCTATCTCCAGTTGAGTGATCAGCAGGCTTACCAAATCTGGTGCATGTCGCGCAAACTGGTTTGATGGTGGAATTTGGGCAGGACTCACCAGTATGATTTTGTTGAGCACAATGTCCACATGTGGGTTTGGTATCTCTGCAATACTTGTATGAGTGACCAATCATGTAGCATTTGGTGCAGACAGTAAGGCCAATAAAATCTCGGACGCGGCAAATAGTCCAGCTTATAAATACTTTCTCTTGCTCGACTAGAAATTTACGTACGGTAGCGGGTACTGCGTAGATACGGTGACAAGCGTTACCTGTGCGAGCACCAGCCAGGTGACTTAGTTTACAGCCTGCAATAGTTTCTTCAATGTCTTCAACGTTGGGAATACCAGTGAGAGCCATCCTTAAAAAATCTTCGTCGGTCAGGTCCCGGGGAACATTAAAGAATATCAGTCTCGGTAGACGCTTTGACGGTAGTCGGGCCTTCAGTTTGCTCGAGTTGTCGAAGCAAGGTGCATTTAATAGCTTTTGTTGTTCGCCCGTGGTTGCCGTATTGATCAGGATGCCTTTATTTCTTATTTTTTTTATTCCCGTGACCCGAAAGCCTAGTTCAGATGGCCGAATTGTATCTTCAATCATTTTTTTCGTACCGTCACTGTCCTTTGTGGCGTCCGCATCCGTTGGAAAGATGCAAACGGCAGGTCTTGGTGGTCCGACGCGATGTCCTTGTTGAGTGATTGGTGGGGGTTGGTGAGCATCATATGGCTGTTTTCGGGCGATGTCAGCAAAAGAGAGGGTAGCCTCCGTTGCCACTGCCACTCTCCGCATTACAGGCCCGAGATCAGACTCTAATTGTATGATTTTTTGCTCAAGGTGCCTTTTTTCCCTCTTCTCGTGGCGTATTTTTATTTCTGCCATTCTAAGTTGTGCTGTAACTGTAGCTAAATCCGCACGCATCGTCTCTCGCTCCAACAACAGCTGAGATACGGATCTGAAAACTTCCGATACGTTTCTAGCGATCCTCAGCTGCTGGTCTTTTGAGACCTTAGATTGCTTCTCTGCTAACACAAGTTGAAGAGCTGTCAAATGTGCTTGGGTTTCATTGAGCACATCTACTCCTGAAGCGCAAGGATATTCCGCTTCGGTGACGTCCGAGCCTTTGGATGACGTAACCGAGCTGTTTTCATCCGCATCCTCAATCGTGACGCACTTTCCTCCTATATCCTCTGGACTAGGAGACATCATGGTGCTTATGTGTCGTTTTTTAGGACGATTCATTATTAAACACTACTTTATAAGGACACATAAAAAAAAAACAATGTTTGAAACAGAGTATTAGTTCTGTTCAGCTTTGCGCCTGAAAATTCGTAGGTGGGCAATCGGTCTAGCTCTATGTAAATCAAAACAAAAGTCGCCGTATCGAGTTTTTATATCACGATTTTTTTTATATTTGCACTAATTGAGCACAAATAACTTTAAACAGTTTATCACTATGAATGTATCTACGAAATCCACTATCGGTTTTACCGAAAAGTTTCTGTTTTATTCACGAAATTATCGGATATGTTTTTTTGTAGGTTCTGGATAATTTTATTTAAAAGAAAAAATACACAAATGTATACTAAAAAGTATTTTGCGAGATGAGAGTAATCTCTTTCGACGCACAATTGTCACTTTAAAAGGATTTAATACACAGAATTTAGATAGTTTCGATTGTAAACAAGGGGTATGACAAATTCACAACACAAACGCAACCAATAGGAGCCCTGAAAGGTGAGCTCATAATTAAAGCGGCCAATCCGCGCACTTTATCCGTTGTACACAACACTTTGGTTTGGGATGCAGTGAATTTTATAGTTTATATTATTAAAAAAAACAATGGTAAAATGTTAAAAAGTCACTGGAGAACACTACCACGTGTTAAACTTTCGTTGTTTTTAACGACGATTACGTTTTATCTTCCGTGGGATTTATTATAAAGTTGTTTACTATTATTAACGATAGCTTGACAGAGCACGACGCTTCGCTTCGTAGGTACGATTTTTTCAATATTGTTAATTTTTTCAATATTATTTTGATATTGTTGATCAGCCAACAAGCATAACAGCCATTTTGTGCATGGCTCATCACAATTTGATCAAATACTCAAGGATCAGCATTTAACGAGGACTATTAAAATGTCAAATATTCAAAATGGCGCTGATCGTCGATTTGATTGTCAATCAAAGCTGACGAGGTTTGAAACACCCCAGCCTAAGTTAAGTAAAAGTGTTATTGAACTTTGTTTTTTGATTTCTATTGGAACGCATTGAAGAGATTATACATAATGGAAAATCATTCAAAGAAAACTGGTGATGCCAATGGTGTTAAACTTTTTGGCTTATCCTCGAGAGAGTCAAATGAAAATACATTAATTAACACGCTCTGTCTCTTTTTCGCTGAGTGACATAATATATTTCCATTCACTTGATTACCGAGAACTAGTGAGTAGATATGATCTGCCTACTTCAGGAAAGGATAAATTTATTTTTATACTGTTATTTTCTTTAATTGGGGAACGCTCAGATTTTATTGGTGAAAGCAGCCCTAGATTATTTTAATACTGATATTTTGATTATTTTCTAGAAACCCCGCAGTTACGTAGCGGTTACCTGCGTCATGAAGTGCCGTGTTCAAGTTCCCAGTCTCTTGCTAGTATCGCAAAAGTATTTACGCAAAATGAACCTCTTCAAATCGGTTATAATAAAAAATGTGCTCAAATCCAAACACCTGCATCCAGCGAAACCTTTGGTAAGATTGATCATTTCTTTTATAGTACAGTCCCTTTAACCCTGTGTCGGGTGCACCTGATCTGACCGGCACAGGCTGGAATCTTTTACTAACCCCTCCCCGCCGAAGCGTTGTATTATCCCACCTTTCCCAGTACCTTACTGTCTTTAAGAGGCGCATTGAGCCCCCCTACTCATTTTCTCACCCGACAACTTGGAGAGTAGTATGTGATGTCTGTATTCTGTTTTTAAGGTACTCAATCTATCAAGGTTATCATTTCTAATGAATATGAGATGTCTGATTGTGATTGATTGTTCTAGCAATTCAAGCGCCTCATAATATGTATGGTGACCGGGTATCAGTTCAACACACCTACAAAAAGTGATATAAAGTCATGAAAAGTGATGAAACAAAAACTAAGTGAAATGGGTTACATAGGTAACTATTTAATTTAGTTTTTGTTTCATTACTTTTAATGACTCATCACTTTTAAAAGGTGTGTTTAATTGTCATTTTGATTAAATATCATGGAACCAATAAAGTAATAACTTTATTTTTACCTCTTTCTGGTGAAAGAGGTAAAAAGAAAGACAGAAATGAACGAAAAGTGAACTGTCTGACTCCTGCTTTACTCTCATATTCATCAGGATTGTCATTGGGCATTTTGCAAATGCCTCCTTTTTCACCTACCATGGGATTCAATTCCCCGGCTATCTGAGCCTTCTTTCTTTCAAGAGGATTGGTCCTTTTTATGACATGTTCCTGTGCTTATTGTGGAATGAGTTTCTGGTTTCTACCTCTACCTTCTACATATATAAAATAACAACTGATGTTTTCAGTATTAATCTCACAAAACTTCAATACACCTGAAATTTCTTGTATCATACAATAAATGTACTTATGACCTTTGGCGGTTGATTTATAACTGTCAAAAAAATTGTTGCTATGACATTTTTAGTGGTTCTTTGTTAAGGTATGTCCGATTTTAAACTATGATGAGCAGTGGGCAATTTGGAAAAATGGCATAATCATATACGGAGATGCTCAACTGGGATTTTTAAAATAAATAATGTCCCGCTATGTAATGAAATGAAAATGATGTAATGAAATGTCAGATACCTCAAATAATTCAATCACTCTTTCCTACAGATATTTGTGTTTTCCACTCCCACAGCTGCGTGTGTTTCTTGAGGCGTCAGCAGGGGGGTATAACATATATAATATATATAATATTATGAATGCTTAACTACCGTGATTAATTATTTTTTTTATTTTTTACATTTTAAAAGATTACAATTTGGGTGATTTTCTCACAATCTGGGGATTCTAGCATAGGACTCTTCTCCTACATCCAAATTTCAGAGTTTTTATTGGTGTATAGTATAATAAGTAGGCTTCGAATGAGAATTGTACTGTCCATATATTGGCATACCTATGTTTTTTTAGGAGCAATTTGTTTCATTCAAAAAGCCCGAAGATATAGTTCTAGTGAGTGGTTTATTTATGGGTGTCAATATCTTACCAGCTTCCTTAGGCTACGGCCACACAGGTAGGTGCCTCGCTTGAGCTTATACCTACGCTATGAGCTATGTGACATTTCCTAGAGAACGGACGAACACTATATTATCGCAATGGCCACACTGCACGCGTCGCGTCATTCTTTTGAAAAACTTTTCATCATAATTCTGAAATTCTTTGTAGATAAGTTGAAACTCTCCAAGAGTACTTTTAGATGAATTGACATTATGTAGAGACTTGAGAAATTTTAAACATTAATTCTCTTTGAGGCATAGCTTTCTGCTTAGTTTTGAGAGTGACATGATTGTTGACTTGACCGCTCCCTAATATCAACTGATTTTGTACGTAAGCATACCTTTCATGTAGCTTAGCGTGTGACTCCAGCCTTAATGATTTTCTATCAGTACGAGTAAATCCCAATCTGAAAATAATCCCACGATGGAGTAATTTCACAATACAACTCCTCTTCGAATTCCACTGCCTCGCTTAGAAAGCCTAGATAATATAAATGCATGTTCCCTATAATGTAAAACAGTGCACGAAGTTATCCGTCAAATCCCGTAATGTAGTTTGCTCTTTTATCAGTCAATAGGAAAGCCTAAATAGCCCTCGTCACAAGATATGGAGATGAACTTAACAATCCAACTTGGTGTAAACTTTGAATACAAGCTTCTAAAGTCGTAAGCGACACCAGTGAAGAGTGCTCATTTTGTTATCTAGGTGTTGTTGCAATTTGAATGCAAAGCCGTCACCAAATCAACATTTTTTGCTGAACCAGGTCTGAAAGAGGTAAAGGGCTAATGAATAATAAAAAATGATTTTTATGTCCTCATACTTTACTTTTCGGATTCTGTACATGTACATTGAACCAAAATAGGAATCGTACACATAATTACTATTGGGCAAAGGTTTTATTAATTTACAAAATTATTTATATAATTATCAAAGAAAGCATTTACTTTGTGGCTTGTAACTATAATCAAATGAAAAGTTATTTTATTTTTAACCTCTTTTCTAGGTTTACAGAACAGCATTATAGAAAACATGTGTACGATTCCTATTTTGGAATCGTACACATGTAAAGAGGTTAAAAACAAAAGTTATTTACTACTCTTTACTAGGTTTACAGGACAGCATTATAGAAAAAATGTGTACGATTCCTATTTTGGAATCGTACACATTTAAAGAGGTTAAAAACAAAAGTTATTTTGTTTTTAACCTCTTTACTAGGTTTACAGGACAGCATTATAGAAAACTAATCTAAGTAGACACATTAATATTGTATAAAAATATAATATTAAAATAAAGAGAGAGAAATCATATTAGACAAGGACAGAGCTTCAGAGTGGGTGTGGTGGGGGGTGGGACAAGGGAGGGTGGGGATTACATGGTTATAATATCAATTTATTTATGCCCATTAAATAAGCTTTTACATTGTGTTTTTTGTTGTTGTGTTTTCTCCTTTTTTCGAATATAGGCACAACTTACATATCTGCGAAAAAAATGATGATTGTACCTTCCTTCCAGGGACTAGAGTCAACCGCGCTAACAACCTTGCCAAATGCATGCCGATCGGTTAGGACCGACATTTATTTTGTAAATTAACTACTGTTATGTCATATGATTTTAGAGAAAGGCCTACTCGGTTTATTTTTGCAGTGCCATTTTTGTGAAATATGTAGATGGCGCTTAATCAAAGCTAGACAATAACAACTAGTAATTAAAATAACCTTACCTTAAGACCTCAAAGAAATTGCAGTCTTTTTTGTATTCGAATAGCTGATTACATTTTAAAAATAAAGTCCACGATAGGTACAATCTAAAATATTTGGAACTAGGTTATTTTTGTGAATGAAAAAAATTAACCTGCTCAACATAGCTGAGATACACAATACATACATAGCTCTACTCTAGACCAACAAAAGGCAAAACGCAATGCACAGTGCCCTCTTCGCTTTGCGACACAACGCGCACGTTTTTTCATAAATGTGCACGTGAACCAAACCAAAATTGGTTTGGGATTATTTCGATGTTAATAGACCGTTAACATCAATGTACCTGGTCTTTTGATTTTTCACCATCTCGGAGATTTATGGTTTGCCTAAAGGGATTAAAGTAGTCTATGTTTATTTATACTGATATTCTTATGACACTTCTAGAATCGATCCTGCCATCCATGCAAAGGAACCCTCGTTTTGGGAGTTATAAAGAAAGTTTTCATAACTATTCTTCGTCCTTCGAAAATATTTCAGGACGACAGAAGCGTCCCATTCTCAAGACCTCTGGAGATAAAGTGAGTATTTACCAACCTAGTTTCTCAACTAATTAACTTCACAAATAAATAAATCAAAATAATTGTTTAACATGTTTATATCAACAAAATGAAATATTACCGAGCAGATAAAACATTACTGAAAACGGTCCAAGCAATACTGAGGGGCAATTACGTCTGATACCACAAGGTTTTTTTATTTACAAACTTTTTTTTCGATCAATCTTACAAATATTTTAATTTTTTAACTTCGAGAATAAAGATGACATTGTTTCCTTGAATAAAATCGTATCTTAAAAAAAATATTTTTCCATTTATTTTTCGGAATAACTTTATTGAGTAAAACCTCAAATTGTAATATTTAATTATTGAAGACAATATTAGCGATTTCTAAACGATAATCTGAAACAGAAAAATCAGAAAAGGATACGGTCACATCTAGGACTCGAACCCAGGACCCTTTTGGGACACCGCTCTACCAACTGAGCTAATGGGACCCTATCCCGTATCCTTTTCTGATTTTTCTGTTTCAGATTATCGTTTAGAAATCGCTAATATTGTCTTCAATAATTAAATATTATTCCAATTAAAAAACAATTTTATAGGCATTAAAGACGGGTCGTTTCGGAGAATTTGAACAATTCATCAAATTTAAAGTTCATTTGCGAATTCTGTGAATGTCCTATTCAAGTTCTGTTATTATATCATTATAGGAAAGTTACTTGACAGAGCTGAAATAAGAAAAGAACTTGAAAATTAACTTTGAAATTTGAAGAATTGTTCAAATTCTCTAAAACAACCCTTCCTAAGTTGTGTTTCAACACGTAAATTCTCTAAACCACAAACAACAGACAGCATAATATAATACTAGACGCAAATCTCAATAGAGAAATGTTATTTTTGATGTAATATGCAACATTGCACATTTTAATAAAATATTTACGACTGAAATGACATCGTCAAATGAAATTCCCAAATTCACACTTGTTAAAACTCTGTCGCAAAATCATCGTCAAATAATAATCGACACACGTTTCTTCTGTTATTGATAATTTTTTATTGCACCTGCAGGTCGAAGAAGACTTTTCGAACTGGTGCGGGAAATTTGAATCGAGCTGAAGGGAAATATCTGTCGGTGCCATTTTAAATCCTTATCCTAGAAAAACAAATAATTTTTTTGAACATATCTTGAGATGTCGCTAGAGATATGAATGCATAATTTTTACAAATGAATTTCGGTCTTGTAATGTGCTTGTACGCAATACAGCGAGAAAACAAACCTATAAATTACTTATGTCAGCTCCAGCGTGCGAGGCAAGCGCGTTGAAATGACTTTAGATGCTTCCTGCGGGCTGAATGTTAAGATATCCATAGAATATAGAGCACGGTAATACTATTATTTTTTAATACTTATTTTATGCCTTTTGTGTTTCCATTGCAGTTGTGCCGCTTTTGCCAGCAAAACGGTGAATCACAACAAGTATACAAGTCCCACAACCTGAAGAATGTGCTGGGAGAGGTGGAGTGCCCCATACTGCGCAAATACGTTTGTCCCATCTGCAAGGCCACCGGAAAAAAGGCACACACAATAAAACACTGCTCCCAACAGACTTCTAAGGAAGGTATAAACTTTTTAAATTCATTTAATGAATGAAGGGAATTCATTTAATGAATGAAAAACAAAAAAAAGTTTTTTTTCAAGTTTTAAGTTTTATCATCACACTTGTTCAATTTTTTTTGTGTGTTTCAAATGCGCTATATACATCATATTTTTTAGCTTTCCGTAAAAACAAATACTGTTTTAGAAACTTAATAAAATTATCTTTCCGGTGTACGCATTTAAAATAAACATTACTATTTCTAAATAAAAAATTTATATCAAACGTGAAAAATGTTAACTCTAACCACATTTTTACTTAATTTTTTACTCCAATCGTAGAGAATTCGATATTTCGAAAACACATTAGTTTTGTTTGGGGAATTTGTAAGAAAACTGCAACATCACTTTTATCTCGACCATATAATAAAAAATCATTTTTAAATTAAACCGATTGTTACGATGGCGACGCGAAATATGAATTAAACATTTTGGCTATTTTTAGGATTTTATTAATGGCATCCAGTATAATTTGAGGAAAACTGGAGAGAATTATTATTTTTCTTTCTAATGAGCAAAAATTACGTATTTCCACAAGAAAGGAAAAAAAATACTTTAAAAAATATGGACCCTATAACGCTTAACCTTCCAGCGGGCGCGCTGTCGTAAAATTTACGACAGACGCGCCATATCGCTTCCCCCCCTCTTACCACTTAGTCGTAAGCATCGAACTTTGAGCTATGCTAGAGTCAAATCAAATCAAATCAAATCAAATGTCAAACATTTACCGCAAGATATAAGTAATTTTCTCAAAGTTAATTACGTTCGGGCAGTTGAACCGATAACAGAAGAAGAAAACAGACGCTTTCCAAAATGCGGTGTTTGTCGGTTATGTGCACTGGATAAGAAAAGATCCTCAGCATCAATGAAGTGTTGCCGTTGCCAGTCCTTTACATGCAAGAACCATTCTTCAGTTGAGGTGGTTTGTAACAATTGTAAGGATGAGAATATTGATTCTGACTAAATAAGTTGTTTTGAAATACCAACACGTTTAGAGTGTTGCTTCGTTTTTTTTTTTTTTTTAAGTGCTGCCTATTATCATTTTTCATAACCTTAAAGAAATTCCCTAACATTTGTATAATGAAAACACCACTTACATGGAGAAAAGTCGATGACGTAAAATTTACGACAAGCGCCCGCTCAAGGGAAATTTCTCAATGCGCCCGCTGGAAGGTACGGGGTTACAAAAGAGGTATCGTGGTAAAAAAAACTTTATTTTTACGGGTTTATCAATGTCTCACAATGCACCTGATCAAAATTTGTTCAAACGATGAAAGGGGATGGGAATTGGATAACGATTTATTAAAAAATAATTTTTAAGTTTGTTTATTTTTTATTATTTTAAATTAACTCCACACAGGAGGCACTCAGGAAAATGATTTCCCTCATAGCCTGTTGTATCTTTGGAGATGCTGCGTGGATGTTATTTTTAAGGAAATAAAGAAGAGGAAGGTTTGGGAAGGAAACAATTATGAGGGATGGGTAGAAATCTGGGAGTCAGTGTATGCAGGAGTGACAAATGCATTTCTTCCACTGCTGTGAAGGGTGATGGGTCGCAAGAGTACTGTTGGAGAAGTCAAAGGGTATCCCTCAACCAGTGTATACTGATACGGCCTGCCATGCAGTAAGTGGGCAGACACTTTCTCCGCCAACACCTAGACTAAGACAACAAACGTAGCGAACCATTTGGGGTGACATATGACAGAGGTGTTGGTTAACCAATGAATGGTTCTCAGGGCGACAGTACTCATACCCGCTCCCAAATTGTAATACTTACCCATATTTTTGGTTTCAGTGTTTTCTATTTCGGCTGTGCAATGTATGAAGATGGCCAATGGCAAGATGCGTGCTCAATACTTCTAAATATGTTATTTATTTATTATAATAATCTAATATAAAGTTTTTTAACCATTAGTCGACATTTCAACTTAACATCATCAAAATATCACAAAAAAACTCCTAATATTTACATTTTTCAATCATTAAAAATTGTTCATATCAGATTTTTAGATAGGTACATTATATTTACAGTAGAAACTCATTGATCTCATCTGTATTATTTGGTATTTAATTGTATTCAAATCAAGAATTCGATTAATGGTCCATGACTGTTTTTTAAATAATTTTTCTTACGTACTTAATTTTAATATTATTGATAGATATAATTATTAGTACTTACCTTCTTATAGGTACTATAGGTGTGTCAGTACTATTAAATGTCGACTCCACTGCGTTTTCTAGCTGCGCGACTGTTCGGTCGCAAAAATAAATCTCAATGTTTTAAATACGGGTGCACACTCTAACGACGCGATTAATCACGCAATTAGAAATGGCAGTGGGGTCCAGGCCTAAGGAAGTTTTTTTTGGCGCTTGTTAAACACCTAGTTTAAGTATTATTTAACCTCATCGACGCGGCTGTCGCATATGTGATCAATCATCGACTATCCTAGAAACAAAATATCGCAAATGTGATCAGTTTCACCAAAAGATACATTGTATCAAAATATGCCGCATGATGAGATAGATTGTATTAAAGTTCAGTGTTGTAAAGTTTAACAAAGACCTTCAAGTAAGTATGTTCATTATGTTCCTACTTTTCATAAAATTTTTAAATGCCTGACGTTTCGATATCAGGTGCCTTTGCATGCTATCAGTGTCAGTGATATTGTTTCACATTACGCCTTATAAATACTAGTGTTCAAAATAATCTACGTAATCTTTGTTGAATCTCATGATTTTTAAACAAAGGTTATTATTTCATTCCAAAAGAGTTCCAAACATGTGTATTTATGACAATAAAAGACGAAGTTTGGCTAGAAGTTTTAAATGTTTACAATCCATATTTTTATACATATATGTTTACACTGAATCAATATAATCGATAATCAAATTACGACAGGAGAACGTAAACAGAATGTTACACATTTTTTAAATCCTGTAGATGTCGCTAGCATAATGAAAGTATGAAGACTTTACAAATATAGACCAAAGAATTCCTACTTTGTTGACAACAAAAGTTTGCAAAACATCTGTTGTGTGGTCCACGTACAATGGTTAAGTTTAAAGTATTTTTAAAATACGGTACAGTTCCTTACTACAAAGTACCAAACTAGTGAAATTAAGATAGTCACTTTATTATAAAATGTCATTTGATAATACCCATGTGTTGTGAGATTATTTGTTAAATTTATTTATTAATCCAAAGAAAACTTATTCAATCCAAAGAAAACATGTCCAAAACACCAAAGTGCTAGATTTACCTCGTGACTTACTTTAATAACACCCATGTAACTTAACAGATAGCATTTGTTAGACATAAATTGATAATAGTTTGACTAGTAATAATATAGATCATTGATAAAGGTATTATATATTTGTACAGTGCCCTTGAGGTGATTTTGCACAAAAAAGGCGCTATATAAATCAACCGAATATTATAATTATAACTATAACTTTTTCTTACGGACTCTCTGGGACTGTTGCTATAAAAACTCATTTTACTAATGGTGCCATATTTTTTTGTACTGATTAGTGTGGTGAAGTAACTTTTTAAATAATTTATAAAAGCTGTGTGTTAAAGACTGGTTTATGATACCAAACTATTTAAATACTTATACGAAAAAATATTTGTTACTAAATGTTACTTCGTCAACAATAAAAATGGGTAAAACGTTATTAATTCAGCAAGTACTTATATATTATTTTGTTCTTTCAAATATTTAATTAAAAAAAACTAAGCCCATCGTCCCGTCATCGATATCAACCGAATGCTGTAAGTCCCAGCGCAGAAAAGTTCCACACTGAACTGCACTGCAGACCATTACCTTACTACAGCAAACTTAATTTTCTGCGCAGGGTCTTGCAGTATTCGGTTTATGTTGATGCTTACCAACCCGTAGGACAACGAGCTAAATCGTATTTTTATTATGATGCATTGAAAGACTTAAATACCTATCAATAACACATTAATATGTATAGATTTGTGAATCTTGTTTAGTTTTAACAAATCATATTTGCATTTATTTTATATTCTGTTTATTTGTAATAAAAAAACACAACAAACCGATGATTTTATTTTCACAATCAACCTATTACCATTATTTTACAAGCAATAATTATTCGCCTGAAACACTCATCCACATTGAAAAATCTCCTGATAAAAGATACATGACGCCAACGGGACTCGAACCCGTGTCCTTTCGATTTCCGGTCGACAGCTCTGACTACTGAGCTATGGCAGCTTATCTTTTATCCGCGAAATAATTCAATATATACTAGTGTTTCATTCAACAATTACTGCTTGTTACATTTTTGTAACACAATTGTTACCCTTTGTGCTATGCATAAAAAATCTTGTCTTAAACATTAGTTTACCAAAAAAAAATAATAATCTATTACCAACTAAGACAATGGCTTAGCTTAACTTGGCTTAATCATTCAGAAACGAAATGTTGCTTTAAATGGCAATTTTTGTGAGTAACCAGATTTGAATAGTCAGGTAGAGTCAATGCAAGTTTATAAGTTCCTCACAAACCCTTGTATTTACCTAAATGTGCAAATTTTTATGGTATTATTTTTAAGAATTGGATAGTAAATTTAATTAGTTCGTAGGTACCTGCTTTATCAATGGACCAAAGAAAATATATGAACCATCACATATCCTAGATCTTATAAATGTGCGTTAACTACTTCCTAATCTTCCTATTTCCCATTCCCTTTCTCTGCCCCACTTCTTTTCCCACTAAAAAATGTAATTTTTTTTATAAAACTTCTATAACCTCAAAAAAAATCTTTGTATTTTATAAATCATTGAAAAAAAAAAAAAGTGGGTGTGTCAAGCCTACGCAAGACAGAAGTGAAACTTCTTTTGTTAAACCGTATGAACCACAATCAATTACGTATTTCACTCGTATTACACTCACGACGCAGTATACTAACCAAGCAGCTGATGCTTGGCGTGGCGCAGTTCGCTGGTGTCTGAGAGAGAGGAAAGAAGAGAAGAGAGAGAACGTTCGTGAGCGGCTCCCCCACCTCAACAAGCGCATATGGTGAGAGAGGGACAGTGAACGGTGAGCGGTGGTGGGGGTACCCGCATTTTCGTGTCGATCCTGACTCGGTTTTACTCCGTCCATCGAAAATCCATTACGCGCCTAAAGAAGTTTCACTTCAAAAAGTTTGTATTGATCAAATCTGAGATACATACTGAAGGCCGGAATTTCAATTTCATTTTAAGCTTGGCTTGAGAAGTATTTGTTTTCATCAAATTGCTCTGTGGTAGAAGTAGGGTTGGCAGATGTCCTGTTTTGGACCGGACAGTACGGTTTTTTGAATGGCTGTCGGGTGTAGAATTTTTTTTAAAAAGCGATTATGTGTTTTCTTCAATTTAAATGTCTGTTGCACTGAATTTAAGGATAAAATTTCAGGCAGTAAACGATTATTAAAAGCAGTAGCATCTAGTGCCAAATATGTTAAAAAGTGATTTTTTGCTTACCAAAACCAATAATAAATATACGTTTTAATATTTACTAAGTGTTTCATTGTGTTCACCCTCATTAATTTTCTCTGTTTGATCTGGCCAAAATCAAAGGGGTTTATCAAAGGATCCTTTGATTTTTCGACAAATTGTTGTAAAAAAATCAAATGGGGGACCCTTTGATAAAAAATTACGGTTCTTTTATTTATTTTATTTTAAATGCACCGTTACAGTTATAAATAACCAATAATAAATATACATTTTTTTTATTAAGTAATAATCGCGTTTTTGAACTGTTGAATATTTAATTGGAAAATATTTATATCAGGGGACAGGTAATTTAGTAACAGAATCATTTTTCCTAGCGGCATTACTAATGGTATGTTAGTTCTGCATTTTGGAACGACAAAGGTTCTGTGCCTGCGGGCTCTTGTGTAATAATTGTCGGGGACATAAAAATCAAATTTTTCTATTATCGGGAATACAGATGTTACCGTTAAGAAGTTTATATCTGGACCATCTGGCAACCCTAGGTAGAAGCTCTGCCAATATAAGCCGACTGATACGATCATAATACGCATAAATAAAACACTCACGATGATACGATTAAAAATACTGAAATACCATAAATAAACCATTCTCTGAAATACTTTAACAGATTAAATATTATTTATTTTTTATTCAATTTCCATTAGAGATGAACGATAAATATTTCTGTCCCGGCTACAAGGGACCGGTTCCTACACTGTCACTGGAATCATCTATTCTATTTCTCTGGGGAACGGATTATTATCGGAACTGATTATTATTGGAACTGATTCCACTTTTAAATATTTTTTATAAATAAATGAAAAAATTATAAAAAAACGAGTTTTATCTGCGAATTTCTGCAGCAAACCCCACCCCCCCTCATTCGTTTTCGGGTAACTGGAAGCGCGGTGATAACCCACTTCAGGTATCAACATCTCTATTTCTATTATTTATGGACAAAAATAGAAAATATTGTTGTCTATGTCTATTATTGTCTTTGCTCAATATTAGCTGTGTTCAGCGTTGCCAGGTCTAGGGAGATTTCCCTAGATCTAGGGGAAAAAAAAATTCTAGGGAAAAGGGAAATTTTCACGAAATCAGCACAAATCTAGGGAAATTTCGTACTTTTTGGCAAAAATTTTTTTTTACATGACAATATTATTGGGATTGCCAGTGAACATAAATGTATATTCATTTTTTATTTTTGGGATTTCCAGGAATCTTAAATAATGTTGATGTACATAAATGAAGCAATGTTATTTTTATCACTGACAACTCAAAATTATATTTATGTTCCTAAAAATATTAAAACCGGGGACTTCTTAAAAGTTTTAGATTACGACTTTGTCTATGATCATTACAATAAGAAATTATCTTCTCTCAGCTTTTCACTTTTGGCTTTCCACTTTCGGCAATTTCACACAGGTACAGGTTTTTTCTCGCCAAATATTTCCACTGTCATTTCCCTTCTGTTCTTCTGAATCATCTCAAGTGCCAAACTGATAAACTTCAGTCTTCAACCTGTACTAATAATTCAAAGCTCCCTTGAGGTAATATTTCACTGAAACGGCGCTACACAAATAATTCATTATTCCAAATCTTCTTGTTCCTTGCTATAATCTAAATTAAAATCTTCGGCGAATGACTAGAAGTCATAATCACAGAAGCCAATATCAATGAATACAGCCCATCGATGTTTTAATTTGCAAAGCGTACATTTCCAAAGTTTGGAGGTGTTTTTTCACAAAAACAGCGCCTTACAAATTTTCCAAATATTATTATCATTAAAATATGTTATTTGACAAATTATTACTGGCGTTGTAATCTTCTACTTACCCGGTAAAACACAAAATTTCAGATTAAGGCATTGCTATGTTATGTATTGCTATATAAGAAAGAGAATAAATAAAAATAGTGACTACGTACTGGTGTATATGTGACGTATTTGGGTATTCGTGTATTTTTATTACTACAAATAATATATGAAAGTTATCAACAAAAACCAAGTACTTTTTTTCAAAGCTCCCCCCCCCCCCCTCCGGACGGACAGACGTTTTTAACTTGCCAAGGTGGTACCCCCGGAATCTAGGGAAATCTAGGGAAATTTCGACTCCAAATCTAGGGAAATATTGCAATCTGGACCTGGCAACGCTGGCGTCGCTGGCTGTGTTTGACATAGATAGTTCGATAGTTGTATGGATAGTTGATTTATGGTTTGACAGTTGTGTTGGTTGTCATTGGTTGTTGTCATTATAACCCAATTTTATAACTTAGCAAAAGTCAGAAAGATTTTGCGCCTTTTAAAATGGTGAATGATAAGATTTTATCAAAACTTTTAAGCTATAACAATCAAGAAGCATCAGTTGGCAATGTCGACCCTTTAACTTCATCAGAAACCGCCGACAATGTCGCCAAGAGCATCTGTAAAATATTATCCATTACTCAAAACGCTAAGAGTTCGCAATTAAAAATCAACCTTCGTAACAGTATAGTAGAACTCACGCAAAGCATGTGTAAGATCAAGTATCCTGACGATGTTTTGCAATGCCCTGACAAAACAAGAATTGATATAATCCTAAAACACACTTGCTGTGGCGAGAAAACCGAAACAGATTTGGATTTCAGCTCCCGCAGGAAGAAGAAAATCAACGAATTATTCGAACAACTCAACCTTCTTGGCAATCAGAACTTTAAATATACAAACACATCAAATTCAAAAGACAATACACAAGTGAAAAGTTTAAATTTAGGCGTAGCCTTAATCAACATAAGTTCTAAACATAGCAGAATCGCTTTAAACAACATTGTTAATACTTGTTTAAAATTAGACAATTTCGACGATCAAACTTATGAATTTCTTTCAAAAGTGTGGAGACATAACCAGCTTATCATTCCAATAGAAGTTTTCGACAATTTATCAGAAAGACTTGTAAGTTTGCTAGAAATAAACTTCTTAAATCTGTCGGAAGAGTTAATAAGTTTAAGCAGTTTAGAATACTTTGATAAAATTGAATGTCTGATTGATAAATACTTTCCAAATAAACACGTTTTATTCAGTCGGATGAGTCACTCTACTCACATATTTATGAAAGCATTTCTCATTTTAAATGATATTTTTATCAGGTCGTGTTTTGAATATAACATTCAAAAGTTAATTCAATATATTTTACAGGAAGTTAGATGCAGATCATTGAAAGATAATTTGATTAATCTATATTCTTATGATTTAAGATCAACTGCATTCTATTTAGAAAGTCATCCAGTGGTTTTACAATCCCAAATACCAGAGTTATATGAACACACTAAGAGCATAATGAAAATGCTTCGTAATACTAATAATTTCATTTTACTTTTATCACATTATGAATTGTGGTTTTCTCACTGTATGGAAGAATGCACCACAATCACCGAAGAGATACACCAATAGAATTGTCTTCTGTAAATATAAAGAAAGGAATAATTGAACTTACTTTGGGCGTCTTGCCAATAACACTTCTGTCTGTTAATCTCTTCAGTAACTGCAATGCTCTAATCTTTGCATATTTGTCATACCAGTAGAGGTAGACTCAAAGTCATTAAGATTGTATTATTTTCCTCTTTTACGATGACCAATAATCCGTTGGGTAAGACGCTCGGCTACCAATCTGACAAATTGAGTTTAGTGCTCGAATTACAGTGGTTACCGACTCAACTCTCTTTTTAAAACATGTAATGCTTAGGACGGGCTGTTTCACAAAATTTGAACAATTCATCAATTATTATATCATTATTGTCCGGTTGTTTCTCAAAACTGAAATAATAAAAGGACTTGGATAGATCCTTCATAGAACTTGAAAATCAACTTTGGATTTTGATGAATTGTTAAAATTTTGTGAAACAGCCCGTTCTAAATTAAAAGTTGTGTATTATAAGGCTAGGCACGCACAGGTGAGTTGTCACGGCAACGGTTTTGTCACTGTCTCAATATCCATTGCAGTGTGTGGTGGTGACTACACGTAGCAATGTGACATAAGGGTGACTTATTATGGATTCACTTGTATTTTGAAACAGTGCCACAAGTCACCTCCGCATTCCTGACCTAAACCTAACAAATTGAATTTATTGTTATGTTTTTAAATAAATTTACTTTTGTACAACAAGCTCATTGTTTTCACCCTAAAATTTTCAAAATAATTTTTGAACTCTCTTTTGTGATTTCCACACAAGATTCTCAACTGTCCAGAGCCAGTGAGACTATATCATCCCCAATTGGGGTATGTTGTAAGTTTGAAGGGAGTGGGTAAGGGAAGAAGATAGAAGAGTAGAGGATACAGAAAAACAATGGCGTATGTTGCTTTTACACCCAACAGATGGTACTGTTTTAAAAAAAAAATCATGTTTGTCCAACAGATTAAGCTGTTTAAAAAAAGTATGTTTTTACCTCTCACAGGTAAAATCTACATAATATAGATATATAAAAACACACGCGTATTCGAATGCAGCGTTATGGCAAAATTTCAAAGCAATCGGTGAACGGAGTTTTAAGATTTTGAACAAACGAACATTTTTATTGATATAGAAGATTATTTGTTTTCTGATCTCTTGCTCTTCTTTCTGAAAACTTTATGTTAAATCTTTGATCACATAATATGTGCCTGCGCCCTTTTAACAAGAGTGTTGCCCTAAAAAAAGGTGTAACATGATTATTATTAATATATAATACATATACATGCATATAACAAAAAGAAAATATATTGTTTCTGTTATTTGTTTCATTAAGTTTAATAAAGAAATATATATTTTTGAATAACTATACAGACTTATTTGTTTTATTTATTTATCATTACATTACATTAAAAGTACATATCATTATGTGTGCGGTAGTTTCATATGTGCTAATATAAAAAAAATCATAAAGCAATAAAGTTACAAACTAAATATAGTAGGATCGAGATTTATTTTTGGGGAATTATGCCATGTTGTGCTTTTCCTTCTCCTTGCAATTATGCCCTTACATATGGATTTTTTAAGTTAAGGTGGGATTATTATTTGTTGTCCGAAACATCAAAAAGTCAAATAGAACTTGAAAAGGTCGAAAAAGCTTTTTTTGTTTTTCAAATGTTTAAGATTACAATTTTACATTTCAAAAACTCCCCAGGCTCTAAAAATACGGTACTATGATATGTCTGGGGAGAAGTCCCCAGATCTAAGTGATTTTGAATTTGAAAGGGATTTTTCTATTTAAAATATGATATTCAGGGAATTTTGAGCAACGGTATTGTGTATAGTCATACTTTATGTCCAATTATTAGGCTAGCTTTAGACTTGTAAGTTTTTTCGTAAATTTACAAGTCTAAAGCTAGCCTAACGATATATCCAAGTAAAATCATAAATGTAAACTCCCCCCACTCTTCCAAATCTGGGGACTTTTTTTATGAAATCTGAGGAGTTTTGGTGAAAGAGCTGGGGAGATTTATTTGTCGGCTTGAATCTGACAGAACACAGGCAACTCGCATTGTAATATCCAAATATATAATATCTGTTGTAATATATAAAATAAATGGTGACCGGGTATCTCATCAAAATCACACCTACAAAAAGTGATATAAAGTCATGAAAAGTGATGAAACAAAAACTAGCTTACATAGGTAACTATTTAATTAACCTAGTTTTTATTTCATCACTTTTAATGACTATATCACTTTTGAAAGGTGTATTTAACTGTCATTTTGATGAAATATCATGGAACCAAAATAAATGACTACTCCTTTTTACAATGACGCGCAATTTACTGGCTGCTTAAAAAACTTAAAATTATTGTTTTCCACAAACTTCCAGATTTGAGGATTATCTCAAACACTCCGTATGCAGCTGTTCAATCACTGTATCGGAGGCTATCTGGCTATAGTCCTGTTAAGTAATGAAGATTCGTCCATTACTGCTTAGGTAGGTATCTTCATACTCCTCCGGCGATAAAGTTGATCGCTTCGATAAGGAATCTAAAAATACACGCGCATTGGCCGTGACATAAAGCCTGCAGATGTAGATATTAATTAAAATAAAAATGTTTGTAGATTCTTTACTATTGCGGACTTCACTCATTGTAAAAAAGTAAGCATCTACACAGAGCCGGCCCTTAGCCAAACTACGCCTGGCGCTGGTAAAATCCTCTAGGGCGCTGTGTTGTGCTACGTATACATACGCGAGCCTAATTGCTGAGCTGAACCTCGACTTACGGTAAAGGAACGAAACAACCGAAAATGGCGCAAAACGCCGCTTTCAGTTGCTTTGTTTATTTCCCGTAATCCGTGGCTTGGCTCGCGTTTCGGGTTGCAAATATTAAGGCGAAGCTTAATGCCAAATCACTATTTTGATTAATCTTTAATACGAATCGGTGTACATTATGAATACCAAAAATATGCTTTAGAGAAATTGAAGGTTTTCCTATTGTTTCGCTTGAGTAGAATACAAATAAAATAATAAATTACTCAATAAAATAAATAAATGTAAACTACAAAAATTTTTTTTTTTTCAATAGAAATTTATTTTCCGCGTAAACCATTTTTTAAAAATACAGTATTATAGTTAAGATTATCTGTGACAGTTTCAATTGATTAATTTTTTTGCTTTCTTATAAAATTATTTACAAAATAAATAAAAACCAGTTTTGTGCTTGAAATCGAACGTTTCAAGACTCCGTTTGTCAAGCGATGTTAATGCCTATTACCTACAATATAAGGTATACCAAAAATATACACATTTTTGGCTTGTCCTCCTTCAGTTCGCAAATATTGTCAGAGCCTTGGCTCCTTGGCAGGTCGGCGTCCGGAGCGAACTGCTCCAATTGCGCTTGCACAGGGCCGACCCTGTTCGTACAAAGGGAGTGAAGGTAATGTATGTCTTGAAACTAGATATTTCAAAATAAAGTCATCAAGCCCTAGAAGCTCCAAAATATTTATTTATTTATTTGAGGAACATAAACAGTCTTAGTAATACAATATACATAAGAGGATAACAAAAAACAGACCAATTATTAATGTTCACAGATAGATATTCAGAAACATAAAACTAACATGTAAACTACAATATTTAATAAAAAAAAAAAACAGAATAAAGCAGCAAATAAGAAAAATAATAATACGAATGTAAATTCAACAAACGATAAACATATAATATACCTACCATAAATAGCAATAAATAAAAGTGATTATAACAATACTTAAATAGACTTGGGTTGGAACGGGAAAGGGGAGGAGAGATATAAGGAAAAGTTGCCACGCAAGTAATATTAAAATATTAGGTACAATCAATTTAACAGTCGTGAATATGAGTTAGAATGTGATACAATGAAATTCTGTAGTGATAGTAACTAGCAGTGAATATGTCAGCAAGAGTGTCTATATTTGGAAATTTTATATTATAGTAGTTATATGTCCTTTGCATAAATTAATTTTGAGTTAATATAAAAGTATTTTCCAATTACTACACCTACAAAATTCCCTTATGCGATAACGCAATTTTTTACGCAAAATTCAATGGAAAATAACGCGAATTTTCATATTTTTTATGAAAATTTGTGGAATTTTTTAAAGAAAGTAATTTAACTTTTTTGTCTATGGATTTGAGAGTTTGAATAATTAGGAATGCAGTTAACTTCACTTGCAAAACGCCACGTCATTCGTAGTTTTTTCTATGCGATATTCCAAAAAGTTGGTAAGCAAATAGCTGTGTCATCACTTTTGTTGCAAAATACCACTCCAGAATATAAATAAACTGCATTCAGTGCAGTCATAGCCGATGTACGAAGAAAAATGAGTAGGCGTTGCTGATTTATTAAAAATCTCTTTTCAAATTACTGGTAATCCGGTTAAAAATGGGACTGCGGGCCGCTTCCTGATAAACTTTTAATAAATTCTTAATAATAAAGCAACACGTGTTCATCCACTTGCGTTTGTCTTAATAATATATTATGAGGAAATGATAAAATGTAAGGATTTCAATGAACACGTATCCCGACATCGTGACAATACATTGGTATTTTATTTATTTATTTCGTTTAAACCCCCATAGGGTTTTTACATACAATGCAATTTTTTTTTAATATAATAAAAATAAAGACTTTACATAATACTCGTATATAAGAATATACATATTACATAAAATATAAGATTTAACAATACATAGGTTAACAAAATATAGGTAACATGATACATAAAAGTTTACGAAACGTAGGTAACATGGAATTTAAGTTAAATGAAAATAGATGATTAAATTTAAGTTAAATGAAAATAGATGATCTGCCAATATCCTTTAAATCAATTGAATAAAAAAGCATAAAATTGTTGTTCACATTAGCCTATAAACGATGAAAATTTAATTAACAATCTATATTACGCAAGATTAGGATAAGGATCGACAAAAGGTGTAATAAAAAACATTGATATCAATGTAAACATTCCATAAACTGAGTTTAAAATTTGACACTGATTGGCAGCGGTAAACATCGATTGAACTATATTTATTACCACGTCTGTGTAATCTTTGAATAGGCGAGTTCACGAAATAATTGATAGCAGATTTTGTAACACTCGCAACGAAATAACGCTTGTTAAATCAATGACAAAAATGATAACAGGAAACCTATTGATTCTTTTTTTAATGGCCTGCAATCCCGTTTTTAACCGGATTACGGATAATTTAAAGAGATTATTAATAAATTAGCAGTATTTTCTCAGCGAGTTTTCTCCGTATCTTTATAAATAGGGCAGAGGATTCTGAAATGGTTGAATGTGGATATTATATAGGTATTACATTTATAGAATGTCTTCTTTCTCTTTTATTTATTTATGTGCCTATAACTTCATTAGTTTCCCGGAGGCAAATTTGTGCTGAACCAAGTTACTTACTTCCGATGCCATCGACTGCAGGATCGAAATTTTATCTCAACCACACTCCCCCACCATACGAATAATATAATTTTATTAACAGCCTCTTGGAATCCTTCTGTGCGGGCTTCAGTCTGGATCGAAACAAAAGACAGACAATGTCACAAGTACCTACGTTGTAATTATTTAAGAAAAAAAAAAAGTGGGTGTGTCAAGCCTACGCAAGACAGAAGTGAAACTTCTAGTTTCAGCTGATGCTTGGCGTGGCGCAGTTCGCTGGTGTCTGAGAGAGAGGAAAGAAGAGAAGAGAGAGAACGTTCGTGAGCGGCTCCCCCACCTCAACAAGGTTTCACTTCAAAAATGCCACAGCCGAGAATCGAACCTCGCTTAACTGATTGAAACCCAACCACGCTGAGCACCAACTGTAAGCAAAGCCGCATAAATTGATTATATTATGTAGGTTCTGAAAATATGAGAGCTTGTTATGTTTTATAATGTTACCTACATCACACCCAAAATATAATATATTTTTAAAAATAATGTACAATGTACAGAAATAGAATCCCACACAAGATCGCGTAGTGCGCTCTAGCGAACGGATATTTTATCAGAGGGAGATAGTTTTAATTTTTTTTTCTGTAAATTATTACATATTATCAAAATAAATAAATTAATTAAATAAATGTAATACAATTATCATAATATACGGATTAGATAATAATTTTAATCCAACACAATAACGCAAAGCGCGCTCTAGCGGAGTAATGTTTTATCACAGTGAGATAAGTGTTTTTATTATTTTGCAATATTATTTTCTTTTAAAAAATGTTCTGACCTACTAAAAAATAAGATATTGAATGAAAAAGGCGTTAAAAACAAAAAAATAATGTGCGATGGCCGAGAATCGAACTCGGATCAACTGCTTGGAAGGCAACTATGCTGACCATTACACCACCAACGCCAGTTGTCGGGATGAGCTAAGAAGCATTTATATGTTACTTCAAAACTTTGACTAGATCAAATGAACTTTAATCGGTGGTGGGGGTACCCGCATTTTCGTTTCGGTCATGAGTCGGTTTTACTCCGGTCCTCGAAATTGCATGACGCGCGTAAAGAAGTTTCACTTCAATACATTAAAAAAAACATAAATCGTTCGTTATTTCCCCCTCTAACCGCCTCTGATATTATATTCCGTACTGCAGTAGGTAGGCACTTACTACCTCTCTTGTAATTCCAACCTAATGGGAATGAACTGTGGTGACCCTAGTTCATAAAGCCGCATACACACAGTCACAGATGCAGTAAACTCGGAGAGTGGAGAATACTTTTTGGTTGTGTGCGGTACCTACTCGTACCTTCAGTGTTCTCACTCTTCGTAGTGAAGGTAGGTACCGCAGGGTCACCGCCATATTTATATGTAGTGGTAGTCTCGTTGTCTCTCAATAAGTTGGGCAAGGTTGGGACGCATTGGGAAACTGAGTTGTAGTTAGGTACTTAAAATAAATATATTATGGATTTATTTAGTACAGGAAGTGGTAGGTAAGTACCCACTACATCGTCTAGTCATGGGCACAATCGAAATTTGGATTGAAATTATCGACACTCTGTCAAAACCTCCTGGTCTAGAAGGTTTTGCTTGTGTCTTTAGAACTCTTTTGCGGGACTTTTCTGTTTTCCTCTTGCAATTATATAAATATGAAAATATTGAACACTTCAAATATATATTATGGGAAATAGGATATACATAATAATATGTAACTGAATTAACGAGTTTAAAAAAAATACCGCACAAGATTGCTAACTGTTTGGAGCCAGTGATACTATGGCATCCCCAAGTGGGGTACATTGTGAGGCTGAAGGTAGTGAAAAGGGGAAGGAGATGGGAAGAGGAAGGTGGGGGTATACCTGGCTAATCTATATATCTGGGTATACCAGATCTGGTCACCGAACACGGTTAAAACAATTTATAGCAACCTTTCGATTTTCAATGGTGGTCTTACACCAGGACGATACTGAGAGTATTTTCCACACTAGAACGTGCTGCAAGTATAGTACATATTATATTATTTTTAATTAATAAATTGTGAAATAACACAAATTAATCAAATAATATTTGCGCACGCCAGGATTTGAACTCGCTACCTTCAGCTTTCTAGTCGAGAGTCTTACCCCTCGACCACGAAGCCCGTCAAGCTAATGTCCTAAACCTAATCCCATATATAAGTATCAAGAGGCTATGTAATATCAGAGATGTGCAAAATGGGTACCCAAAACCATTTGAAATGCAAAATGGAAATGGGTCAAAACTTTTCCATTTGAAAATACAAAATGGTTTTTAGAAAAGTATTTCAAATGCAAAATGCAAAATACCTTTTTTCAAAATGCATTGAAAATGCAAAATGGTTTCTCAGGTCAAACAGTTAAAATAATTATAGAATTTTTACAAATTTTGTCATTTAACAATGGACATCAATGTAGAACATATTACATAATGGTAAAACCAAAAACACTACGACTACAGATTATGAAACCACAAAAAATTTGCGCGGTACTAATGTTGCCAACATAAAAACATAGAAACCGCTATCTAACATTTAATATTACAGCGTCATGGCCATGTTCAGTATTTGAATCAGTATTTTTTGTAATGGTATCACTCAATTGCCAGGGCTCCTACCAGGGAGCAACTTGACAAATGTAAATTATCTCTCATAGCGAGGTTGAGGACCGACTGACATTTGGGGCTTATGAAAAAAAGATGAGTGGAGAAAGTAGGAATAATGTTGCAAAAAGCATTTAAAATGGAAAATGCATTGAAAAAAGCATTTAAAATGCAAAATGCAAAATGGTTTTTAGAAAAGCATTTAAAATGCAAAATGGAAAATACCCATTTTGCATTTCCATTTGAAATGGATTTATTTGAAATAAAGCACATCTCTGTGTAATATAATATATTCTAATAGAAAAGGAAACGGTTTCACAAAGGAATTGAACCCACAACGGTGGGTACCCGACGCATCTATCTACTCGGCTATTAATCTGTAATCATTAATGGATTATTATTTTTAATTAATTCCACGATAATTCGTCTCTGTATTTCAGCGCCAAGGGCTCCAGACAACGCAAACAAAATTTTCATCTCGATAAAACTGTACCTTGATGAAATCTATTAAATCCTTTTTCTTTTACTTTACTAGTAAAGTCTCGGAGAATGGGCGAGTTTTATGTCTCTAGTATTCATATGATGATATCAACCATATAATACTGTGAAGTTCTTCAGGGGGGATGATGAGTATAATCCCCACAAATTTTCACGAAACCTACTAAATGAAAAATAATAAAATGTTTTTTTTTCTTCACCAAATATATATACCATTTCCCTTATAGTCTTCAGAAGTTACTCCCCTATTCGTCAAATCAGATTTCTTCATAAAATCTCTCGGTGAACTAGTTTTAGGGAAGGCTTATTACAACGCATAATCATGATGGGACAGCCTTGTGATAGTGATTTTTGTTTCTTAAATCCGGCAAATGTGAGAAGAAATTATTTCAAATTGTTTTTTTAATTTTTGTTTTATGTAGGTACTGTTTATTTGTTATTTTGTGTAAATATGTAAATGTACTAAGAAACACTGTATGCAGAGACACTGAGGGTCTAGAGTCATTAATAATAATTATGTAGCTTCTTTTTATTAAAAATAATTTTGACGTGTACGATGAAGGAGGTACACAATCATTTTCCTCATACCGTCGCACTATGGGAGGTATTAAGAAAAAACTCGAATTAAGTGGTTTTGGTTTTTAAAATTAAAAAAACATTTTTATTTTATTTTATATTTAGTGTTGCACTATAGAATGTGCATTTTATGTGTTCATTTGAATAGCTAAAAAGCGCATGACGGCAGCTTGGCAACGTCGCGAAATATGCCGTAAACTGGATGTTCATGAAAGCATTATTCAGTTAATTCGGTTGTTGATAGATGATTTATGTTCAGTTGGTTCCTACGATGGAGCAAATACAGTTGTGTGTGACGTTTGGATAAGTTAACAAAAAATTGTCGTGGAAGACGTTCCTCAAGAAGTGTTTTTATTCGATTTAATAAATTATACGTAATTATCATACGTATGAGATATTTCAGCTAACATCAAATGAACCACTAATTTTGTTACGTTTTATGTTTTAAACGCATATTATATGTTTTAAAAACGTTTAGAAACGAAACATCATTTGTTCCCATTTAATAATATGTAAATATTACAGAATGATGTCTCCTTTTGAGCCATTTATAAGTTGTCGTCATCTTTTATCCTTGAACATTTTTCTTATTTTTAGAAAGGCCTATGCGTGGAGAATTATTTAAGCACTGAGGGGTTGTGATGGTAGTGGTAGTCACGAAGTGATGATTTAGACTCTGATGACAACGAAGATGCCTTTAACACATACATTTGCTACAATTTTTCTGTTGTATGTAACTACTTCTTTCCCGTGTTTTTTGTTTACATAGATATAAGTTAAAATATTAAAAAATTTAAAATAATAATAATAAACAGTAATTTTTTGCTATCAATTCATACTTAAGAATAATGATTATATATAAATATTAACAACAGCAAAAATATTTTGCGCTACCACATACTCGACAAACAATTAATTCGTGTTTTTGCTTCATTCCGTCCACTGTGCGTCGTTGGGAAAGTGGTAGGGCCCCTCCAATGTCTTTACCAAAGTTCCTGAGTTCTTGTGAAACCTGAGTTCTTTAAACATAAAAGGAATAATAATTTCGGATCATTTTCAAGCTTTTCAGGTACTTTTCCCTTCCCCAATACCTCAAGCCTCGTATGTCTTGTAGCTGACTAGGCCGACTACTAGACGATCCTGTAGGTACTGTATGTTCATTTCATATATCGCTCGGGGACAAATCATTAAAAATCGTGACGAATGATTGGACCGTTTGTTTTAGTTTAAAAAAGTTTATTTTCGAGATTAGATTTTAATTAACTTATATTCTGTTGGGAAGTAAGAGCTTCATAGATGCCCGCACAGATGGCAGTGCATAGAGCTTGCGTGGAAGTCCGCAAGATGGAGCCAGTGGCCAGTAGTCGCCAGGGCCAGTGGGAAGGCTCCCAGAGAAACTTACTGTTTCAGATTCCAATTAGCCAGCTTCTAGTTAGGTCGACTATCGAGTCATCATTATATTACGCGGGGTAATAATAAATCCCTGATTAATCTAAAAGAACCATTTATTCATAAACTCCTTCCACGACGAGTTGGAGACCTGTTTGTACGAACACAACATATTACAACGTATATTATTTCACCATCATGTCGCAGTAGATTCATAAATATATATACCTACGCCGTTGACGACATCTTTCTTTGGTAGACGTTACAACAGCGATGTGCATTTTCAACATCAATCAACATTTTCAAAATTGGAACTGATTATGCGAGGAATCCAGACAAGCGATAAAGCACCTAACTATTTAAATATTTATCTGAAGAAATCTTTTAAAGACAATCTTATCAAAAAAACTGCATCCACGTCAAAAATAAACTAAATCTTTAGCTGGTATTTATTTTTTTCTTTCTCACTGCAATGTACTTATTACAACACGTGACACCTATCGTATTATTAATTACTTATAAATAACTACAATAATGTACTTTACACTCCTCTTCCAACCACAAAATAACGCTTCCATGGAAGAGTAGTATTTTTATTTTAGTTTGTCTATCTGTACAGACAGACTGAGCCACGGCAACGCATGGCGGGGTACAGTTACAGTTACAGTAAAAAAATGAATATAATATTTTTGGAAGTACATATTTTTGTCATTTATTTAAAAAATTGGAATTGATTTGTTAAAGTTCGAACTCTCCTGTGGATTTTTTACGGGTCTGCGAAAAATCTACTAGTTGTTTACTAGAACTGTGAATGACTTGTAAGAACATAACTTTTTAAATGTAACTCTTTCCACGCACTTCAAATTAATCTACGAATATTACAAACAATACGACGCTGGTTTATTACATTGCAAGTACACAATCCTATGATAGTATTATTAAATTGAATATGCTTGTGTTATATGGTCTCCTTTTTATGCTATCCATATTCATCATATTGTCCGTCCGTTCAACATCGGTTCCTAAAAGGGATTGCTAGGAGGCTAGGATTAGAAAGAGGCAATTACTCGTATTATGAAATTGAACAAACTCTAAACCTTTCTCCTTTAGAAGACCGTAGGAAAAAATCTGATCTCATTTGTTTCTTTAAAATTATCTACAATTTCACTCACCTCTCACTTACATTACAAGAACTCATCTCATTCAATATACCTTCTCGTAGACTCAGAAATAAAGAACTGCTCTTCCTCAATCAACACTCGACTAATTATGCTTATAATTTGCCATTGTCCAGAATATGGTCAACTCACGTCAAGACCTTGATTTTTTTGGTGTAAGTCAGAATGTTTTTTGTCGCTCACTACGCAATTGAGGATATTTTGTATCACTATAGTTTTAGCAAAGACTATTTCATTTCTATTTTCTTATGTTTTCCCTGTTTGTCTCTGCTTTTATATACCATCCTTTACTCTTCCATTGTACATTGTCCTAAATCTCGTGTCGCTTTATATTGGACGTAAGTCCGTTAATAACTAATTAATTAATAATAAATAAATAAATCATATTATAGTAGTTGGTAATAAACTATTTAGCAAAACAATACGCACTAATCATCTGCATACGTAAACATTTTCCAGAGGTTTAAAACGTCTCTATGATTTCTTTGACCACAATTACAATCGTCTTCTTCCTCCCCTCGTTATAACGTGTTTTTCTTTTTATTATTTTATATTATCATACAAGTAGGTACCTTGCTCTTATTATTTTTATTTTTTACGATTATTATGTTTTCTTTCTCTTATGCGACGTAGTGAACAAAATTTACGTAAGTGACGTCGTGGGCCCTAGGGACTCAAATGCTTCAAAACTACTTAAAAAATTGACTTTCTTATTTGTTCTTTAAAAAAATATCAATCGCAAATCATCACAACTAATAAAAGTGATATAATGTTAGATTAAATTAAAAAATAGTAATTTATTTACTGTTGAACTTAAGATGGCAAAATTCCTTCCACAAAAACAACAAAATCTTTAAAATGATGTCTCCTTATTATAATAATTATAAAAAAACTTTGTTACACGTATTTTTGCACTAAATGCAATACATCTTGCATGATCTGGGATTAAATCTTCAATTTATACTTCATTTTACAGTTCCTCAAACAGTGACATTGAAATAGGTCCTTATGCCTCGTGTGTCGAGTACCTAACTCCATCTTGACTAGACTCAGTACTTCGCTTGATTCAGACAAAATAAATAGTTTTTTTTAACATAATATATTGTTTACCTTTGTGCGACTTGAATCACGGGACTAATAATAATTATCATAATAGAATAATCACAAATGAACACGGATATATAAAAGAAAAAAAAAACAAGTTTTTGCAAGCAAGAAATCGAGGCATCAACAACAAAAAATAATACTGGGTTTCTTTGTTGCTTTGATAAAAAAACAACAATTTATTTATGTAAACTGTTTAGGAAAAATGCTTTTTGTGGCATTGAAAGATATACACGGTGTCCGGAAACTCTTTAACCCACATTTTAGGGGTATTTTTGAAAAACTGATTTATTCCGCAGGAAAATTCTGTGTTTTTTAAAGCAAAATATAACTTTAATAATAGTAGATTTGAATCATTAAATAAAAACAAATATTGAACAGTTATAAGATATTTATAATTTATATTATTTATGGAAAATTATATTATATAATTATTTCTCCCTGCTTATTTACGGAATCATAGGTTGGGGAGGATCTTGTAAAAACAACCTAAACTCAGTAAAAGTCTCGCAAAAAAATATTATAAAGGTAATACTTAAAAAAACTCTACTTTCCCAACAAAATTGCTTTTTAAATTGTTTCCAGTACCAAATATTGATGATATATTTAAGCAAACTTCAATTATAAAAATGTGTAAAGAAAAAAATAACACAGAATATCAAGAAGTTTACAAACTGATGAGAAATGGAAATCAATTTATTACGCCAATCTTTAAAACAACTCAAATGCAAAACCATTATATTTACCAAGCCATAAAAAACTACAATAATCTCCCTTCCGAATTGCGCTGTATTACGAACCAACAAGAACAAATAAATAAAATCAAACTTTTTTTCCAAAAAACTTATATTAAAAAAAATATATATGCATATTTATATTTTACACATAACATTGAATCTAAGTAAGAATCGTGGCTCCCTTATCAGGCACAAGAGCTCCTCTTTTCTGATAAGGTATACATGACCAATTATGTACCTAAATATTATATTTTGCAAAATATGTATGTATTAATGTAACTATGATCTATATTAAAATAATAATAAAAAAAATATATATATGTTTGAAATAAGTCTGTTTTGCAAGACAATCTGTCGTGGAATAACCTGATTTCATAAATAAATATAACTCAACTGAGAGCAACTTTCATACATATCAACTAGGCGGTCATTTTGTCACGTGCCCAAATGTAGTAATAAGCCTATTTTGATAAAATTGGATGCAAGGCCGGCCCTGAGCCAAACGGCGCCTGGCGCTAGTAAAAACCTCAAGGGCTATTATCAGTCTTGGTCCCTTGGTTCACTGGCCCTTGGCAGGTCTGTCCCAATTGCGCCAGCACAGGACCGGCCATGATCGGATGGTATAATACGAGTTCGCAAGAAACAGTCATTTTAGTTGGAAAAATATTGCATTCACAGGTCAAATTTGATGAAAATTGGAATAAGTCAGTTTTTCAAACAATACCCCTTATTTAAACTATTCAAACGCTCGATAAATTCGATAACGTTGTTCAAACAGCCCAATAAATGGAATGAATCTCATCAGTGTTCCTCGTTAAAAAGCATGACGGAATACACGTAACGATGCTATTTATTAAAGATGTTAAGTGTTATCATTATCTGTAAACAACTTTTTATCACCTGTCTTCGTTTTCCAAATTTTAACAGTTTTAATTCTCACGAAGATCAAACAAGCATCATTCAAGTTTGACATGAATCCGTACTTTTACAGTGACTTTAAAGTTTTAGGGTAAATATCAGATTTTGATATCTATTATTGTACAATAATCTTATCGAAGTGGTCTAAAATTAAACATTTTCCAAGATGGTCTAAAATTAAAGGTAAACATTGAACGCGGGTCTTGGAAAAATCCATGTTGTTTCTTTAAAAAAATATAAGAATCCGGAAAATCATTCTTTAGCCGGGCATATTTTAATCTATCTGTGCACGGGGTCCGGAAACTGGTGATTCTATATCACACTTTGAGTCAATTTGACGTATAAACTATTCATGATTTGATCTTTCGTTTTCGAGTAAATCGAGTTTGAAATTGATTTTTTCTTGGTAAAATTTATATATACAGGATGTGTCGGCACGTACCCGACAAACTTTAACCAGCCATTCCTTAGCACATTTGGAGTAAAAAATGTTATGGGCACTTAAGAGGAAGCTACAAGCCAAAAATGTGTATATTCTTGGTATTCCTTATATTATAGGTAATAGGCATTAAAATCGATTGACAAACGGAGTCTATAAACGTTCGATTTCAAGCACAAAACTGGTTTTTATTTATTTTGTAAATAATTTTATAAGAAAGCTAAAAAGTTAACCAATTGGAACTGTCACAGATAATCTTAGCTATAATACTGTATTTTTAAAAAGTTGTTTCCTTTGCGCGTTCATACATTTCTATTGAAAAAAAAATTTATTAGTAGTTTACATTTATATTTTTCATGGAGTAATTTTTTTTATTTATTTGTATTGTACTCAAGAGAAATTATAGGAAAACCTTCAATCTATCTAAAGCATATTTTTTGGTATTTATAATGTACACCAATTCGTTATAAAGATTAATCAAAATAGTGATTTGGAATTAAGCTTCGCCTTAATCCGGTAACATTTTTATTTCAATTAAAAACAAAAAATAAAAAAAATTCCACACTCCGTCACTGTCATTGGCATTGCTTCTCGTGTTCAACAGCTGTTATTATCAAGTATGTCGAAAAGCGTCTTCGCTATTCGTACACAATAAATAATAATAGTTAAAAATGAGACGAATGGTGCCGTGCCATTTCGTTGAGATTGTACATACGTACATTATTTTGTTACATTGTTTTGTTGATAATGTACATACCTACGTACATTATAACGAAACTCGAATAAAATATTGCCATATGGGTTTTCAAACTTTGACAAAGGATAAAACAGTGGTGACGTGTGGTGAAAATATGAATAGTTAATTTTTTATTTAAAAAAAACGTTACCGAACAGAAAAGTGGCCATAACATTTTTTACTCCACATATGATCAGAAATCGCTAGTTAAAATTTGTCGGTTACGTGCCGATACACCCTGTATATATCAATTGCTAGAGGCGTACACCTAGCTATAAAGGTTGTTTTAATCCTTTAGTTGCCAAAAAGAAGTGGAAAAAAAGTTTTTAAAAAGTCGACATGAATAAATTGTTTTTTTTTTTTTAATTTTCCATGAGTGTGATGTAGATAGATTCGCCGAGTTTCCCGAATCTACTACGAGTTTCCAAACCTGTATAACTATGAGAGTCGTTTGTTTTTTTTTAAATAAATCTACAGTTTTATTCCAAGATTGATGAAATTATGCATATTTCATCTTTAAATCATGAAAAAGATCACTAAAAAAACTACATCGTTTTCCAACCCCAAAACACATAATTTTATTGAATTGAAGAAGATTAATTAGAAATAATCATATTAGGTATATAAATCTACTTTCACTTTTATTTTAAGATCAACACTGTTAGCGTTAACAAGAATTTATAATTTTTTTTTATTTCCAAACAAAGAAAAAATCTCGAAGGGGAATATGGCTGATTTGTTGATTATGAAAAATATACGCTAGGTATTTATACAAATAATAAAATGAGCTCGAAAGTGCATTACACAAAGAAGAGAGAACGTTGAAGCCACCGTTCTGGCTGAATTTCTTATTTACCCAAGCTACAATAATAAATATGAGTAAGCTGTCCTACTCATTTACGGCTCCAGCGTTGAAAGCGCTGTAATATCTACTGGGTGCCTCGAATATATCTTATCTTTCATACCGATTCTTGGTTTAGTTGCCAGTTTCCATGCCACCGAGCCAATCAGGGGAAGGGGAGGAAACCAACTCGCGCGGAGCGGCGTGACCGACCTACTTTCGGTGATTTGTTAATAAATGAATCTGACAGTATACAGGCAACTCGCATTTTAATATCACCATTTGGTCCTCGAAAACACGAATTACTTGTCCTTTTTACAATGGCGCGCAAATTGTGGGCTGCGTAAATAACTTCACTACATAACCCAAATCGATTAAATATTTAAATATATTCAGGAGATATGTGGGGAGATAAGTGCGATCTCACATATCCCACAAAGTATATATATACATGTGAGAAAGTAAAAACAAAAACAAAAACAACAAAATAATGTATGTTGATGGTCTGTTGCATTATTCGATATAGATGGGGCCAATAACTTTTGCACGTGTTCTTCAATATTGGAATCTGGACATATTTTTATCGCAGAATCACCAGTTTCCTGCTAGTACTACGAGTGTTCGAACACCATGAATAACTTTCCCCAATAACATGGACCAACTAGGTACTTACTTACCAATTCTTCAAGTCTTCTGTAAACTAATGTCTCTAGTTTCTTGGTGACTCTCATCCATCTGGATTGGGAGATACTGAGGAGATACAGTCTCAGTATCACCCTCAGTATCAAACTTGATATGATAATAGCCGTGTTTAGTGATATAGATATCCAGAGTCATCCAATTATCTAACCTTACTCTACTCATCTCTCTCCCTCCCCACTTCATCCAGTCAACAAACCCAATAAGTATACCATGGTCATACTAGCCCTAGAAGGTTGTGAATAGTTGGAACTCTAATGCGACATTCACATAAAAAAATATAATTGAAACGAAGAGAGATGAGATACCGAGCTACGATCAAACTGCACGGTCTATCAAAGCGGCGGAGCCAATGAAAGTTATGCGATTGATGTGTAGGTGAAACATAGGCGGGGCGCCGATGTGTGTAGATGAGGTTTACATTAGTATGGGTGGACGATGTTGGGTTGTTAGCTCTTGTTTCTGTTATCTATGGGTGTCAAAGATATTAGAAGAACGAGATATGCTATGTTGGCCGCCGGACCGTAGCCAGAGTACTACCTAATTAGGGTACTTTGAACGGTATCAGGACGTGTACGTGGACGTGTACGCACAGAAATCTGTTCTATGCATTAGTGCGGATACCTTAGCGTAAGCGAAGGTTTGCAGTAGTATTGGTGAACAAAACCGGCGACACTCGGCCAAACAATTCCACACAGTATGAACTGCTCATAGCACATCTCGTTCTTCTAATATCTTTGATGGGTGTACATATAAAAAGGATGCCATTCAATGATATTGGAATTCCAACACATATTCTATGATTCGTATTGAGATAATCATATTTCATAATATTTTACATTTTCTCTATTGGGCTTCCCGTCCTGGGGAATCCATTTTACATTTACTGTATTTTATTCAATTTACATCATAATAATGTAATCTAATACCTGTTACACTAGTTAGAATGTGTGCTCCAATTTTTTGTATTTCTTAATACTTTTTCAATGTAAATTTAAAAGCTAACATAGCGGGTCTCACTCTCAGTTAGTCTGTGTTTGGTTTCAAAATTATATTAATTTCGTATCTCCCTGTATATTAGCCGTGCTACGTGCCCAGCATGTAATAACACATTACCACAAGAGTATATCATTTAGAGATTGCAGTGTACTGAAGAAGATTTTTTTACATTAGCTCTACACAGGACGTCTTGAAGAAAAAAATTCCCTCATGGTCTATGTCAACTTTGAAGATATTGTGGTGGGGTATTTTTAGAGAAATGAAGAAGAGAAAGATCTAGGACGGAAAAAGGTATCAGGGGTGGATAGGAATCTGGGGATCAATGTATCCAGAAGTGACAGACGTATGAATCAATTCCCCCACTGTGGTGCAAGGTGATGGGTCTAAAGATAGTCCAGCTGGGGGGGTCAAGAGGTCTCCCTCAACCACCCTCTCCCGATCCGACCCACGACACAAGGTGAAAAACGTATTCGCCGCCAAGATATAGACAATCCTCATCCCATGAATCCAGGTACCCCTGTAAAAAAAAAAATAATAATAATTATAATCTTTTTACATAAATGAACTTTGCAGCATGAAAATAGACGGTGAAATAGTTAGTTATGCTAAAGACACAGTTTTACTCTTTCAATCTAAGGATTGGAATAATGTATATAACATGGCGAATTTGAGCATCTTGCAAGTGAAAACTAAACATGACTAGACTCAAACATACTTACACTAAACATATCGAAAACAAAATTCATAACATACATATAAACAGCACGGGACATCAAAAAAACAACACAAACACCATACAAATACACGCATGTTTAAACACCAACATCTGCGAATGCCCTCCTCTAGAAAAAACAGAACAAATAAAGTATCTAGGAATCGCAACTGACCATAACTTTAGATGGATACCTCACATCAAACAAATCACAAATAAACTCCCCAAAACAATACTCATTTTCCTAAACATGAGAAATATATATAAAATAAAACAATATATTTTGTACTTTGGCAAATCAATAATAGAATATGGAATTATTCTTTGGGGAGGTAAATAAACTCGGCTATCGATTACATTGAAAACGCACAGAAAACGGTCTTAATGGAAATACTAAAAAAACATAGACTGACTAATACAGACCAAATATTCAACAGTTGTGACGTACTAGATATACGCCAATTATCCGTTAAAACACTACTAAACTACATTGTTGACAAAAAAAAACAAATATCAACATACACAAAATATCACTAACAGACCAGTTAGAAAAGCTTACAAAGAAAACGTAATAAAACTCCGATAGTAAATACAAGCTTTGGACAAAGACACTATCAATACCATGCTATAAAAGTATTCAACAGTCTAACACTTGAAAATAAAATTGAGGAAAACAAAAATAAATTCAGACACAAAATTACAAAATGGATTAAACAACAAAAAAGACAATATGACCAAAATTTCATAAAATAAAATAATAAAACCAACACATAACACACAAAACCAATATAAAACACACATCACTCACAAACATAGAAGATTATTTGTATTTATCTTTAAATGTATTATGTATATTATATTTTTATATTATAAAATGACGACCTCAGCATGGGTAAGCCACCCAGTGAGGCCAACATTACTGGATAAATATGAAATGTAAAAAGATATTGTACCAAAATAAAAAAAATAAAATCACCAAACGTAACGAACCACTTGGTGTGACCTATGACAAGGGAATTGGTTATCGAATAAGTAATGTTATTCTGCATACTTATACTAAAATTAGTGACCAAAAACCAAAGAAACAGGTCTGTGACCAAATATGAGCTTGCTTTAGATATACCACTACGTACTTTACTTGCCGATTCATAAATTTTATTATTTCTAGTTCTGTATGACACTTTGAAACTTCTGCAGTGCAAATATAGTGAGATCATCTTCTGAAGCCAGATCTTTAGGTAGGTACTGCTTTAAAAGAAAACCGATCTCGCCAATTAACAATACAATAAAATTATTTATCGACACGGACCAAAATGACAACTGCTTTTTTTATCTAGATACTGTTAAAAACGACTACATGATCATTTCCCGGTAAAATATTGCTCATTCAGAATATATCTGAACCCGCTTTCACGAAGGTGCCGTTGTCCGAATAAATTTAATAGACGAGATGCGAAACTATTATTATTTTGAAGAACACGTGTTCCGACATCCTCATAACATAATCGTGATTTAATGATAGTTTTTTATGAACTCTGTCATACAATCGTTATAGGCCTCCAATCCCATTTTTAACAGGAAGACGAATAATTTTGACCAGATTAATTAATTTTAATAAATGTAACAATATTCTATATCAGTAAGTGTTCTTCGTGTGCTCGAGAAATAGTTTCGGTTTTTAGAAAGGTTTGATCGATTTCGCCAGAAGTAAGGAAAAATTGAGCTTACTTCGGACACACGAACACAATTCTATCAGTGAAGTGGGTATTTATACCTAACGATCTTTTAAAATACTGTCCTTTTTTCTCAAACACAAAATAAAAATAGAATTTGAAAATTTTCTAAGCAGAAATATTTCAAATCATTTGTACATTTTCCAGAAAACTACAAATCTGTTGAAAGATTTTAAATTTTTTTTTGTCACCTCACAAGAGCGTCCCAGTATGTACAGTGTAAAGGCAGGGGAGCTATGTCACCACCAAGTTGGGCAACGTTGAGAGGCGGGTTAAGGCAAGGTAACCGGTAGCTCGTTCCACATACGAGCCGTTTTCCAAAAAAACGAGTCAAAGAAGCGGCCCGTTCTCACGAAGATAACATCAACTGTGAAAGGGTGTTCCGTTCGTTTACGTCGAGTTTCGTGCACGCAGGCTTCATTAAAATACCTGTAGAACAGACTCAGCATAATCACATTGCGTCTGTGCATTAGAGATGGCAATCGATACTTTAACAATGAATTGTCAACTAGACGGACCGACCTCCTTTGCACAGAATCAAGTATTGCGGGGCTCCAGCCCAGAGGTGGCTTCCAAATTCAATTGTTGGGCGCACTTTGACATAATAGATTCTTCGAACTGCTATAAAAACAATAAAACCTGGAGCTCAACTTATGGAGAAATAGAATAATAACGAAAAAATTATATATATAAGTCTGCATATTGTTATCATTTATAATGTTAAATAATAAATAAAAAATAAAAAAAAATATTAATATTTAGAAGAGGTTAACAAAAAACAGTCCAATTATTAATGTTCAAAATAGGTTGACTTAAAAACATAAAGCTAGGTATATAAAGAAGCAGAAATAAGTAAGAGAATAATTATATACTCAATATACCCAAATATAATGGGAAACCAATTTCGTATCGTCATAGAAACACGAACTTTTGGCAAATATCAGCCAAGCGAACAGAAAAAATAAATAATATATTTTCAACGAGCTAAAACTGGAAATATCTGGAATTGCACAAACAATATTAGTTCTACACGTATTATATTTTTTAACGAAATACGCCAGAATTGAAACCTTTCAAATTACACACAATAAATTGAAATTATATTTATTTTTAATTTATTAACACCTGAGGCGCATATCCTTCCTAACCAGCCTATCGAAATAAGATACAGCCGTACAAGAACCGCTTTTAAATGCCGCCTGTTTAGTTGGCTTTTCTCATTACCCGAGTACAGAAGTTCGTTCGTCGTTCGGCCTTTCGTATTCCGTGTACAATGTTTATTACAAGTACTTAAAACTTCGCCATGTTCTTTTTGTAATTCGCGCCGAAATCTCAACAGCAGCTACAATGGCAATTAAATTATGATTTACTAATACAAGTGATTGAATTTTGTGTTTGTGATGGTGTTGGTGCATTTTGTGACGTGATGTAACTATGTGAAAATCAACACACGATACTTCACTATTTTCGATGCTTTGAATTGAGGAAACTTGCAGTTTTTAGCATAGCATTTCGGCAGTGGCTTTTTTTTAGATGTTACGACCCGTTAATAACGACTAATGATATTTCATATTCATTGATAGTTCAATGATGTAAACATCAACACAGTATGACTTCGCTATGTATTTGTGTCTCGATTTATTAAATGTTTTTAATAGTTGGATGCAGCATAGCATTAGAGCAACGGTATTTTATAGATGTTAAAGTCCCTATATTTCAATTAATAGTATTTGTTGATATGTTATTAGTTATTATTGACAAATCAAAGTAAAATCTTCAGCGTATTATTATTACGTCAAGAATAAATATAAACAGTTTCATCTCTATATATAACTTTATTGAATTGTACGTATTCTGTTCTGAAAATGGAAGTAAACAGAACAGTAAATTAATCGTATTTTCAACCAAAATCACGTGTATTTCGACATTACAGTTGTAAATTTACATTCCAATATCTCGACTGACAGGTTTTTCGAAACACAAACCACAAACAAACCGAGCATTTAAAAACATAGTAAAACATATTTGATAATGTTATTATCAAGTTCTGCAAGTAAGTATTTTACTATTTTTACTATTATATTGTAATATTGTGTTGTGACAGTTGTTTGATAATGGCATTAAACGCCAAAACAGCTGTCACAATAATAAAACAATAATGAAAGTACTCGCAGAACTTTAATAATATCATTAAATTTGATTAACTTAAAATAACATAATATTCTGATTGCATATTATGTCAATTATATCAATAATTGTTCAATAAAAAACAAAATTTGATTTACGAAAAATGGCAATGTAATCTACTATGTACAAGTTGGATATTTTTTTTTGTTTTAAAATAGAAAAATTTTAGTAAATGTGCATTTTTTAATGAACTGTTTGAAATAATCATTACCCAGCCTCAAAAGTCAACACATTTTCATTTGCTGTAGTCTATTTTTTTAATCAACTTTAATTATTACTGCTACGAAAATCATTAAAAAATCTTGTAATTTTTCATAATAATACAGTAAAGGTTTTCGACTTTCCGTAAACAACTTCTAGGTACCTGAAATTACTAATTTGGTCGTAAATATAGATAATAGGTAGTAATTAGGTAGATTATAATTATAATAACTGTGATCTTCATATATTAATTTAATTGTTCCTATAATGGTGCACATTTTCCCAAATATTTCGTCTCAAGTGTGTAAAAAGTTTATAAAGTTTTTTATTTTATTTTTGGAATGACTTAATGAGTCTCCTCAACCAACCAACTGAGCTAATCCAACACTATTTACTTCGGACATATTTAACTGTACCATGATTCGAATAAGAACCATCAATATGATCTTCATTATTTTAACGCATATTTTTATTGGCTGCTATCTTTAAGTATGATCGCAAGATTCATCTTGAACTAAATGTAATCGAGATAGTGTCTTGGATTAATATAAACTATTTTTATTTTGATATGCGACATCTATTAAGGTTTTTTGTAAGTCTAATGAATATTTTTTGTTTTTATTAATGATTTTTAAACAAAAATTTGAAAGAGAAAAATCAGATAAAGATACGGTCGCATCTAGGACAAGCATCTATTTCTGTTTTAAATTTTTGTTTGAGAATCGCATATATTTTTTTTGTTTTTTATTTTTTTTAAGAAAGACAAACATTCCCGGGTTACGAATAACCTGACAATATTTGAAAATCTCCTACTACCACCACAGTAAGCTGAAAATGTTGCTTGTGTTGTGATGGAGGACTTAGCCAGCCGAGGAATTGAACATACTACGCCTGGGTGGGACCCAAACGCGATGTCAACTCGGCCACCGACCGAGTAATTTAATGTTACTTAATAGGTAACGAATTGACATTTTTTATCTTTCTATTTTAATTATAACGATATTAGTACTTACTTACTGAGTGATGCGTGCCCACCTGAAATAACATTGTAATTCGATAGTAGTCACTACGAAGAAAAATGTAATGAAAATCTTAGCGCTTTTAATTTGGGAGAAAGCAAAAATTTAAACCACTTTCATTTCAGTAAATTGAAAAATTACGGATTTGATCTTAAGTAGGTACGTACTTTCGTGTTAAATCCGGGTCTCGCGTCGTGTGGTTTGTTAATAAACATTTCAATGTGTAAATAACTTGTACCTGTAAATGCATATAGCACATGAACAAGTGTGTCTGTAAACATTCACCGCGTGATGTCAACAAACACCGCGTGATATAAACAAATGATAAAACATACACCATGAATACTTTGTACTGTGATAAAATTATATTAAATGCACTATCTGTACCCCGCCACGCGTTGCTATGGCTCAGTCTGTCTGAGAAAAAATAGCGCTTGTTGCTTTTACGTCCAACAGATGGTGCTGTTTAAAAAAAGCATGTTTGTCCTACAGACCATACTGTTTTTACCTGTCACATGTGACCTCTAGATAATATAAGTATATAAAAACACACGCGTACGCGAATGCAACGTTGTCAAAATTTTAAATAAATCGGCGAAGGACTTGAACAAACGAACATTTACATTTTTATTTATATTGAAGATGTTATATTAAAATATCAAAAAAGAATGGTGATAAAAAAGGGGATGATCACACAACACATTTAGTGGCTGAGTGAACAAATGCAGCGGGTTCCCATTCACACCCAGGCGTTGCGGGTTCAATTGCCTGCTAATCTTCAAGCAACATTTTAATAATGATCGGATTATTTTTATAGCGGCGAAAAACACCCAATTGACGCTTTACTACTTAATTTATTTAACCTATATCATATGACTAATAACTTTCAGTTAAGATTTATAACTAGTGACTTACAACTAAGATTTATAACTAATGATATACAACAAAGATTTATAACGATCAGTATTTGCATGTAACCAATCACTGCGTGTGTGTATGAATAATTTGGTAACCGGATAAATCACCACAATGATAATTTATCACATCTTTAAAAAGTTATATAAAGTCATGGAAAGTGATGAAACAAAACCATTATTAAGTGGGTTATGTAGGTTAGGTTAGGATGGGTTAAAACATTATTTTTTCATCGTTCCTAATGACTTTATATCACTTTTTAAAGATGTGATGAATTATCATTGTGTCACCGAATAATTTACCTTCGTTAGTACCTATGTATCCATTGCCGGACTGATTTTCCCAAGTAAAAACACTGTAAAATATATTTACCCAATTTAAACACGGTATGTGAGAGATATACGGTGTTTTGATGTCGGAAATGTGTTTTTTAATTTTAGTTAGAGTAATTTTTTTTCTACTAATCCCAAATCACTTCATGCAAACTCTAGTATATTTTAACATTATCGGTTATAAGCGATTTAATAAGAAAATACATGTAAAAATAGTTGTTTAGAAAAATGTTAGGTGTTAATAAATAGTAGATTATTTGTCGAATCAATTTACAAATGTCAAAAAGAATGTTACCTTAGTGGCGTACGTCGTTCTAATTGTAAACAAAAACTCGTTTTGGCGTTTCCTGAACATTTTACGCCATGGCATATACAGTCCAGTTATAAGTAGTGACTTACATAAAAGACTTATACATAGCTAGTGACTTACAACTAAGATTTATAACTAGTGACGTATAACTAAGATTTATAACTAGCGACTTACAACTAAGGTTTATAACTAGTGACTTACGTCAAAGCTATTTATATATAGCTAGTGAATTACAACTATGTTTTATAACTTACGACTTACATCAAAGGCTTGATAGCTGGTGACTTACAACTAAGATTTATAACTAGTTACTTAAAACTTATACATATTTATGACCAAGTAGGGAGGGAAGGAGATAATGAAAGGAGGGTTGAAAAGTACCTGGATATTCAGATCAGGTCACCAAATACCAAAGCCATTTCAAGCAACGTTTAAATTCTGATATTGATGTTCACCAGGGCGATACTAAGAGAATCTCACACTCTTAAAAGCAGTTTTTATAATATTTAATTATATTCTTACATCGCGTTTTTGTGGTAGGTACCTAAGCCAATGCAACGGTATACGGTATTCGGATATTATGCAATATGATTTCTGAAGGTCCAGCGAACAAAAATAGAATTATTAGCTATAATTTATAAAATGCTTTTATAATATCTTGTCTTATTCAAGTTGGCACGGCAGCATCCTTAAATAAATACATAATGCGGGATTATACCTAGTTTAGAGGTCGCGAGATTAACAAACACCCATTAAAAGAAGTGAGAATTTATACAAGAATAAAAAAAACGCCAGTATTTATTATTTCTATACAACTTCATAGGCGACCTTGCAATGTCCTGGCTAAAATTAGATATTTTATTATTTAAAAAAAGTCTATATTTGGATTTCAAACACATTGAAAACCGAAGAAACCTATTAGCGTTGTCGTGTGCCCGATTTAAGCGAAATTTTGTCTTAATTCTGCTGGAATTGATAGAACATTCTAGTTGCCGATTTACGCCTCAGGCACGCAATTAAAAAACACTCGATTTCAACATAAGGCGAAGCTTAATGCTAAATCACTATTTTGATTAATCTTTATAATGAATCGTTGTACATTATGAATACTAAAAAATATGCTTTAGATAAATTAAAGGTTTTCCTATCGTTTCCCTTAAGTAGAATACAAAGAAATAATAAATTACTCAATAAAAAATATAAATGTAAGCTACTAAAAAACACATTTTTTCAATAGAAATGTATGAACGCATAAAGGAAACAACTTTAAAAAACACAGTATGATAGCTAAGATTAACTGTGACAGTTTCTCTTAACTAATTTTTTTTTCTCTTATAAAATTATATACAAAATAAATAAAAACCCGTTTTGTGCTTGAAATCGAACGTTTCTAGACTCCGTTTGTCAAAAGATTGTAATGCCTATTAAATACAATATAAGGTATACCAAGAATATATATATTTTTGTCTTGTAGCTTACTCTTAAGCGAAATTTGGCCTTCATTCTGTTGGAATTGATCAAACATCTGGTCAAGTTTCTGATTTCCGCCTCACGCACGCAATCAAAAAAAATCACTTGATTTCAACTTAACGAAACTAATGGAAACAACTATTGTCGAGGGAGATGTAAACTTGCAAGAAATAGGTTTTTAGGTTGTTATTTTAGGTTATTTCAATAATTTATGGGTAACCTAACCTAATGGAAATAGTTGCTTGCTTCTTGTAGTAATTAAGTTGAAACCATGAGTTGATTAAAAAAAATCGTGAAACTGAATTCGTCAATTTTACCAGAATTTAGATAAACTTGTGAAATATTCTTTCTTGAATGGATGAACGATTTCATTATCCTATCTGGGCCTCGGCAGGTTTTATGTGAATTTGTGACTTCAGTTTTTTTTCAAATCGGTGTATTTTTCGTTTTGGAAATATTTTAAGATTGATAGATTTGGTGGGAGAGACAGGACACAAGAACGTGTTGAACGCGCAGGTAAATTGAATGGAATCTTGTTTAGCAACTCTGGGCATTGAATATTATTGTTAACTACTTTATACAGGAATAGTGCATCCTTATGATGCCTCCGTACACTCAGTGAATCAATTTTAAAGTATGAAGCTGCCTCTGCATAATTATTAAATCTTACAAATGACTTGTAACAAAGATATTTTAGGAATTTGACTTATAAATAAAGTAGGAATGTTCGTTCTTTACGAAATCCGATTACTATAACATGCGATTACGGGTAATCGTTCTGTCATTCTAGCTGGATGGTAATGATTGTCATGAATAATCTACCCGTAAAAGTAGCTACTTGATGATTAAACTTAGGTGCAATGCAAATTTTTTTACGATGAGGAAAAATACACAGCTAATCAAATATGTACAGACGCTATCAATGTAATTAATTCCTTGTTATTGTAAAATATTTACTAAACAATAATATAATATGTAGGTATTCCGAGGCAAGTTAACGTTATAATTTTATGATAAAGATAAGCCAACATAACTGTCTTGTTTTTGTGCACAACGAACAAGAGTCTCAACTGCCCGAGACAACGGGACAACGTCATAACCATGTTGATAGGCTGAAGGGGAAGTGATGGGGAAGAGAAATGCGGACAACTAACTGGTTACCAGACAATGGGACAACGTCATAACCATGTTGAGAGGGTGAAGGGGAAGTGATGGGGAAGAGAAATGCGGACAAATAACTGGTTACCAGACAATGGGACAACGTCATAACCATGTTGAGAGGGTGAAGGGGAAGCGATGGGGAAGAGAAATGCGGACAACTAACTGGTTACCAGACAATGGGACAACGTCATAACCATGTTGAGAGGGTGAAGGGGAAGCGATGGGGAAGAGAAATGCGGACAACTAACTGGTTACCAGACAATGGGACAACGTCATAACCATGTTGAGAGGGTGAAGGGGAAGCGATGGGGAAGAGAAATGCGGACAACTAACTGGTTACCAGACAATGGGACAACGTCATAACCATGTTGAGAGGGTGAAGGGGAAGCGATGGGGAAGAGAAATGCGGACAACTAACTGGTTACCAGACAATGGGACAACGTCATAACCATGTTGAGAGGGTGAAGGGGAAGCGATGGGGAAGAGAAATGCGGACAACTAACTGGTTACCAGACAATGGGACAACGTCATAACCATGTTGAGAGGGTGAAGGGGAAGCGATGGGGAAGAGAAATGCGGACAACTAACTGGTTACCAGACAATGGGACAACGTCATAACCATGTTGAGAGGCTGAAGGGGAAGCGATGGGAAGAGAAATGTGGACAAGTAACTGGTTACCAGACACCGATTAAACTTTTTTAAGCAATTAAAGGGAGGCGGGTATGGGTACCGCCTAATCTGTAGGTCACCCCAAGTGGTTCGTTACGTTTGGTGACTTAGCAGGGGTGCCCGGGTTCATGGGGTGAGGATTATCTAGGTCTTGGCGGCTGATACGTCTGCAAACCTACTGTGTGGCGGGCCGGATTTGGACAGACTGGTTGAGGGAGATTTTTGACCTTCAGCAGGTTAAATTCAAACGTCCGTCACTCCTGGACACACTGACCTCCAGATTCCTACTCCTCGTACCTTTTTCCTTCCCAGATCTTCTTTTCCTTAAAAAACCCTCCACACGGCATCCTCAAAGATGTCATAAGCCCCGAGGAAAATAATTATAAATGAACCGAAAATAATGAGTACAGCTAATGTAAAAAAACATTTTCTTAATGCTATATATAGACTCAAGAGGAAGCTACAAGTCAAAAATGTGTATATTGTTAGTATACCTTATATCGTAGGTAATAGGCATTAAAATCGCTTGACAAACGGAGTCTAGACACGTTCGATTTCAAGCAAAAACTGGTTTTTATTAATTTTAAGTAAATAATAAGTAAATAATTTTATAAGGAAGCAAAAAAGTTAATCAAGTGAAACAGTCACAGATAATCTTGGCTATAATACGGTATATTTAAGTTGTTTCCTTTATGCGTTCATACATTTCATATTTATATTGAGTAATTTATTTTATTTGAATTCTATTTATCTAAAGCTTATTTTTTGTTGTTCATAATGTAAACCAATTCGTTATAAAGATTAATCAAAATAGTAATTTGGCAGTTAGACCGTTTTCACTAGCTTACAAATTGCCTTCCGACTCCTAGACCAGGATTACATACAGTTCATTGTCATTGATTATCTAACTTTTTCCGTTATTTGAAAATGTTTCATCATGTATGTATCATGTAGTAAGAGAAAATTGAGCCTACTTGGGGTACACGGACACGCCCACAATACACTTCTACTGGTACATGTAACTAGGAAGATCGCTGAGGTATTTTTTATTTAACATTTTTCAACAAAGGAATATAACCCGTTGAAGGGTGTGAAAATTGCAACTTTTTTCTGTCTAGACTCTAAAACACGAGCGAGCAATTCGACGCTCATAATAATATATTGAAGGTAAAATTCTGAAGTAACAATTCTTAGGGCCGGTTGTTCAGCCAACCATCACCTTATATGACATCGACCAGCTCCATTTTGATTTTTTTTAATCTTTGTGCCAGTTTCGTTTTGTATCGTTTTCAGAATCTTTATAATATATCCGTCGAACATATTGGTCAACGAAAATTATCCAAACTCTGAAAGGCCGAAAACAGTAGGTAAATTCTTAACGTGAAGGCATATTTTTTATAACTTCACAATTTTAATATTCAATCGCTATAACCGCAATAAATACGAGTAAAATTGTGCGAATCGAGCCACGAATCACGGGAAAGAAACGAAGTAACCGCAAGCGGCGTTTCGCGCCATTTGAAGTTGCTTCGTTCCTTTTCTATAAGTCGTGGTTCAGCTCAATTCACCCCAATTCATAATATTATGTAATAGGGGTATTTTCACTGTTTTTTTTTATTCTCTTAATAGATGAATAAAAATAATGACGGTAGTCAAGGTATTGGTGTGTAAAAGATGTAATGTTATGTTGTTTTAGGAGATTAAAAAAATGTTTGTCGAAGGACCTTGAATTTAGTGTAATTAAAACTGCACATGAGATGGTAAAATGTTGAATGGAAGAAAGGACTCACCATTAAGAATATTGGCAATCGTTTCTTCCTGTTTGTTCTTCTCACAGCAATGGCACTGAACACGTAACTGTTTGCACGATATTGGCTCGGATGAAAAGATTTTATAAAATAAGCAAGGTAAGATCTCGCGCGGATGCGGTTTTTTTTATAGTGAGCTATGTGGGATATTGTAACAGACTGACACTCAATGTGCACAGAAAGGTGCAGGAATCGAAGTAGATAGGACAAAGGAACAACAATACTATCTCAGTGCAGTTAGGTATGAATATATGTGTGCATAAGATGTATGTGTAAATTAATGCGTATTGGCGTAACCAGGTATTTTTATTTTATTTTTGTTTATGTTCGTTTTTTTCGTGAATTCGGCAGCGTTTACATCACACCGGGTGACGTTGGTGACATACTTGACATACGTTTTGCCAGACATTGGCTTTTTCTACGTCATACTGATGTTGTAGCCATCAGTGGTTTCGCAATGTGAATAGATCTTTTTTAAAAACAATAATTATGACTGAAAAAAATAATATTACATATAGTACGATAATCATAATCAGAAAAATCAACTTTAAGGGCATGTTTTTTTCCACAGAATTTCAACAATTCTTCAAATTTCAAAGTTAGTTTTTAAGTTCTATTATTATGTCAGTATGAGTCAGTTGCTTCACAGAACTGAAATAATTACCGAACTTGAATAGAACTTGAAAATAAACTTATAAATTTGATGAATTGTTCAAAATCTGTGAAACTTCCACACATTATTGTAACATGGCAATCGATTAAATCTTGACGAAAATATTGTAATGTAAGTACAAATTAACTTACATCAATCCTTATTACCTATTTAAGACAATGCATCAATCAATATTATTTGCGTAGATAAAATGCAATAAAAATTAAACATAAAAATGTTAACAATTTTAAACCTAAACAGTTCAATGTAAAATTATATACCTATGAAGTAGCAATGTGTCATTTTTAGGCACGGTACCAGATCAATATTTTTGTACGGCTTTTACGGTTGAGCCGAAATTTTGGCTGAACACTGCTCAAACGCAAAACTACGCTCTTTACAACGGAAAGGTGACGATTGAGCTATTAACCAATTTGAGGAAGCCAAACTACTGGATTAAGCTTTCCTCAGTGAATGACTAGTTATAAAAAGTGTCGACAGAGTGAAAAATATTTACGAAATTAAGACACTGTGGCATTAAAGCAAGCTAACACTTTATTTTTATCATATTATATACGTTTGTTTTAAAAAATATATTTCTGTTTATGTATTACAGTATTAAAAAAAATATATATGATTAAAAATAAATTCAATAATAAATTCGTCAATTTAAATTTAGCATTGAAAGTTTTTACTTTGATGTCATTTTATTCTCTATGAAAGTGGGCGGGGCCACCTAAGATAATCAACAGTAAAGATGTTTGGAAACAGGCGAATCGAACGTTACTGAACAAATCACTTGGCTGATGGGAGCCTGAGATTGATCGTTCAAAAAGTTGGAAACAACGGCCGATAGAGTCGTCTGAATTATACTGAGCTCGCATATGAATTATCGTACGACTCTTGATAAATAAGATGCTAGATAGATAGAAGGTGCAGGTACAGATGTTCAAGTCCATATGTCAGACTGTCAGATACCGTTCACGTCTCTGACTATGTAATAAGAATAAATACTAATGGTGTAATTTTTCTAAAATATCCCCATATTAGGGTAACCGTTCAATTGAGCAGTAATACGTCATCAAAAAAGAGCTAGCTCAATTGTGCGACTCGCTCATGAACGACTCATCGCTACTATGAAGGTCACAAGATAATATAACATCTACCACTAGCGCATAGAAATATTTTTAATTATTGTAAACAAATTTGACGCACCGTGCGGGAAACTATACAAGGCCGTCTCTCAAAACCGATTGAATTTGGATCGATGTCGAAATCGATGATTTGTAACTTTTTCAAATGTGACGGTCAGTCAAACGATTGGCCCTTAACCAGTCAGGCTAATTTGTTCGGTTTAGCGAACCAACAGCTAGTACCCGTAGAATCTATGTTCGTTTTGTGAACAGCTCATATGGTCTCATGGAAATCGTTGTATGTGCCTTACTATCATGGTGAAAAATATGTTATAAACGGTTTTAGAAAGAAAAAACATGACCCTACATATTTAAATATGTGAGTTAACTACAGAAAAATTAAAATGTACACCTACCTGGAACCAAAGGTTCCGAACGCAATTTGAGATAAATTTATGAAATTTTGTGACTTTTTATTTTTTTTTGTATGAAATTGTAAAAAAATCGAGATGATATAAATGTTTATAATATGTTGGGAAATTAAAATATGTTTTTTTTTCGTTATCCGTTATTTCATTTCAGTTTTTATAGGAAAAAAACGTAAGGTGAGTCATTATTGAACCCTTTAAATGTGTGCATTAAAAAATATATATATTTCAAAAGTAATATAATTACAATTTGAAAGCGTATTTTAACACCTTTCAAGGGAATTTGGATAAGTTCAGAAATGTTCAATTTATTTGGATTTTTTTGCAATGTGGTAATAGACACACCAATTCCCTCGCCATTTGATAATGTCGTCGTTACGAAACGGACAATATGAGATGCCTAAAGGGTTAATAATTTTATATGCTCTTTCAAGCGAGTTTTTTCTAGGAACCTAAAATACGTTCAAAAATACCATGTCAGTTTACTGCGACTGTATTACGTACATCAACATTTAACCGACGTGTGACCTGTTTGACTAAGTCGATTTCATGTAGGCGCCTTGCAGCAATTACTTTCTCTTCTTCACGATGATATTTATGGCCCTAATATATTAAACACCCGTTAATTAAATGGAACTTACTCATAAACTTGTCCCTGTTGTATGATGATATTGAAAGGATGGGTGATACAGACAAGCTATTAAAAAAATGATTGCAAAACTTTACCTCAACTGTTCAGAACTGAGCACCAAACGTCTCTTTACACGGACGGTAGATCAACCAACCACTCAGATCTCTGGTTTATTCTGTCAGATAGTTATATTATTTCCGCTTTGCAATAAAAGCCAAATAAATGGAATATTTATGAACGTATCCTAAACTAAAAATCGTTTTTAAAAGGTGATGAAAGATGCTTTCTAATTTTATTATCTTAATTTTTTTCTAGTAAAATTACTGATAACAAAAAGATCTTTACTAAAAAAATGTATTATAAACGTTTTTGTCACCACACTTTTTTGTTGTTTCGTGTAAAATTCTTTATATTATCTAAAAAAAGTCGCTATCCACGTCTGTCTGTTTGTACGCTTAGTTCTTCTAAACTACGAATTTGATTTTGGCAGTGTGGTAGTCGAAAAGCATGTCAAAACTGTATTCAAATATATTTTATGAATAAAGAAAAAAAAACCTTCTTTCACAAAGGTTAGTATTTTAATTTTTTTGTGTGGTTAACTTTTAGATTTGAATATGAAGCGTGGTAATTTCTCTTTCTAATACCGTTTAGATCATATTTCTCACCACGACAGTAAGGGAATCGAGTATTTCTATAAGACCTATATGAGCTGTTCCCTAAAGCGAACACATTAACCTGAGGGGTTAACTTTTCTATGTGTATACCGCACAAGAGCCTCAACTGATCTCAATTGTCTGAAGCCAATCGGACTATGGCAACGTCAATTGGGGTAAGTTAAGAGGTTTGGATGTATTTGGCTATTCAGATTTGGTCACCAGACACGTCTAAAGCCATTTCAAGCAACGTTTCAATTCTTTATGAAGTATGTATCTAGCACTCAGTATCGCCCTGCTAAAGCGTTCCATAAGAATATTATCATTTCCGTATGCCAGAAAAAACACAATTTATTAAATATTTATCCGTTGATTCTTCCATTGAATTCATTTCGAATTATTCGTTCCGAGAATTGACTTTTAAACGTACTTTCAATACCTTGTCATTGTGAATTCGGTGATTTGCACTATGAAAAACATGTTTTGATCGAAAACTTTTGTAGTGTTATTTTTCGAGAGAAAAAAAACAAGTTTCAAAATTAATATCATTTATCTTTTAATTTTCGGGAAATCGACAGTCTACATTTTGTCAGTATGTGTATAGCCAAAATAAGTCAAGACCCTCCCGACATAATTAGACCCCTCCCAGGTCCCTACCCCTACCACACGTGATGTACCGGCCCTTCAAAAATGCACTGTTTGTTTTGCTACACCCTGTATTATAATAAAACGAGATGAAGGTCGGCTAATTGATGGATTTTTTTTTTTAATTTTAATTTTTTCTTATCGGAGGTTGGAAATCATCAGAGCAATCATCACCCTTCACGCTGCAGCCTGGATTAAATCGGCGGAAGTGCATTCGAACCAGTCGCAAGTCACGTAGGCATTTGAGACATGACTCACTTTCCATAACAAGGTTCACGTAGGTTCTTCTATAAACCTTAAAAAATATAATTTTGTTTTTAGTTAGTTAGGTAATTAAAGCAATTTTTCAAAATTTGAAATCTTTTGAAAAACAGCGAGATATTGGCGGTTAAAGATTTCATTTGACTATAGTGAGCATAATTCTATGTGCCGACTAGGAACACACGACAAAATATAACATTCTTCTGCAATACATACACAACCAACTATCAGACACACTCACTAACCAATATTAGGCATGATCTGGGCAATAAGTTATTTTTTTTCATCGTTTCTAATGACTGTGATAAGTGTGATATAACACTTTTTAAAAGTGTGTTGAATTGTCACTGTGTTGGGTTATCATGGAACCTCTATTCAATATTTTATAGGCATGATAAAATTCATAGTGTATCTTTAAATGCAACTATAGCATTTTTTCTCTATTTCAAACGAGTAGTGTTTTATTAAATATTTTCACCATTATCGTTTTTTTTTTTTTACGTATCTCCATTTCAAACCATCTTTGAACGCTTACTACGGGGCCTTAAGGCGATGCACTACGTCGCGTAATATTTTAAATCGAGCCGCCATCAATAACACTCCTTACGTAGATGGCGATAAGGCTTAAATTCCCGCTTAACACCATCCAGCTGTTTTGATTTAGGCAAGGAAAAACATGGCCAAAAAGTGCCTTTCATTTTATTTTGTGGATGTTCAGGCATAAATATTTAAATGTTTTCCGATCATTTTATAAATAACTTAATTTGCCACATTATACAATAAAACCATTACCGAAAATGGCTTCGTAAGTAGGAAATTTTGAACTTTAAAGCAGTTTTCATAGGCCTTATAATTTTTTTTTCTGTTCTTATAAAAAGACTTTACTAAAAAATACTCGATTATTTCAAAGGCCAAGATGTATTATACTCGCAGTATTTATTTAAAGCATCTGAAAAATTTCTAGGCGACCAAACTTTCAAACCAAAAACACATGATTTTGCATTACTACGTAGTGCATCGCCTTAACCGACTTGTATTGAGAGCGCGCTCCGATCCGTCACAATAGGCCTTGTACTGTTGTCATCTGCGGTTGATATTTTATAAAGATTTTTGCTGTGTTAAAAACGTTATTATTATTATTACTGACCAATATTATTATATACGTGCAAGAAAATTTATGACATAGCAGAATGAACTTTTTAAATGGTGACTGCAAAATTGAAATGCACGTCATGGCAATAAAATGAAAATAGAACCACAATATTACAAAGAGTTGAACACCTAAAATATCATATTGTTTACCTTAGAATACAAATTAATGAAGTTTACAAAAAAAATGTTTTCCTGTCTCCACAAGGCTAGGCAGATGATAATTTCAATTTTCTGACTAATACAACGTCCTTTAACAATATGCGTTCTAAATTCATTGACGTCGCGATGAACAAACGGTCCCCGGGCGAAATGTAAATCAGATATTGTAAAATATGATAATCTTATTATGTAAGATTTTCATATGTTACACTAGCAGTTACTACCCGGTTTCGTCCGAGTTTCAATACTCTTTTATAGAAATCTCATTGAACAAAAGAAAGATGAAGACTAAACATGTATAATTTTTTACAGTTCATTAGAAATCTCCATAGCTCGTGAGATAAATTACGCTACGAGCTGAAAGTGTAGATTTGCATTATTTAGACAGATAATCTGTATAAATTTTATAATACCAGAGCTCAGCGGTCGACAGTTATGGCTTCCTCAACTATCAAATAAACAGATTTCCACGATTAATATATTTTTTAACCTTTAACTGAGCATAATTTATGTTTGATTTTAACGCGGTTTATTCGACTAACCTACTAACGTTAGCCCAATATTCCACTCACCGGGTTATCGACCTACCTTACCTGAATGTGATTAGTTGTCAAGTGATACGTTGGGTACCTACTCAGTACTAATCACCTTGTTATCTCTATGTACGTGTCAGATACCTACCTAATTAGTTTGTGTCACACTGGCAGTTAACCCTTTTGTACCGTGCGTATATTTAAAAGTACATAGATTTTCATATTTTTTCCCTTGCTATCCAGAACTAACACTTACAAATTGGCAATTTTCGTTTTCCAATTGCAGGCATTGCTGGGTTTGCGCGCTATTTTTTTTGTTTTATTCTATCTAAGCAACATATATATTGCTTACAAAATAAGTTGTGACTCCCTAAACACTCCTAAAACGAACAAGAACACCACAAAAGAAAACCAAGAAGCGAATGTATGAAATAGTAAATTCGCATCGCATATAAAGAAGTGCTTAAACTTATATGGTGATGCTTGAACTTTAAAATATAAAGTGAAGTGATTGAGTAAATTTTTTTAATTTAATCAATTAAGGAATAAAATGTTATTCAAAATGTAGGGAAACTTAACTTGTTTAATAAACAAATAAACATCTACTACTTGTTAGAAAACGGTATTATTTTTTGTGTCAGGTACTTTATTTGACTAACGTAAACTTAAATATATAGGAAACATTTTAGTATAAAATTGGGGATCATATTTTGGTGACCCCAAAATGGGTTGAATATGTATTTATTTGGATGTAAATTTTTACTCTGTGATGATGTAAATTTGGTAAGAAGTTAATAATAAGCCTAAGATTTAATCGTTCAAACGGTAGCCATGTTTACATTTTGAATTCAAACCAGCAGTGATAAAATGTATTTGACACTTGACCTTGTAGAATTATTTTTAAAATCTTAATGAAGAGTTTATATTTTGAAAGATAATTTTTGTGTTTAGTCACGACTCTGCTACCTTGAAATTGTTTTTTAAGTCTATGTTTTAAAGTTTTTTTAAATTTTTTGTTACTTTTTAAAAGTAACTAATCTTAATATAACACGTATTATAACTGTTCTTAAAAATGAAGATACCAATAACTTATAAAGTAAAAAAAATAGGACCAACATTTTAAAAATAATTCTACAAGGTTATCATTGTCAATTTTAATTCAAGTCTGATAGGGTTAAATGAAAATAATGGTTTTTTAGGAGTCAGACTGGTCGCGGCTCCGCACTTTGTTGAAGAATTTTGCTGACGTCAGTAGCCAGCTAGCTAAGGCGTAGAGAAAATGACAACACATTGATTACGTAGTATATTTTTTTGACTGAATAACTATTGAATTATATGAGCTTAACATATATTTGTCTTTATTAATTACATTCAATTGGTGATGTATTGTGCCTGTCTCACCAAGAACTCCTGTGTTGAGAGCGGGCGAAGTTTACAACAAAAATACAAAATAACAGCACTGGGTTACATTTAAATAAAAGACAAACAGTATCATACCATAGAAAAAAGTACTAATAAATAGTTTTATCAAAAGTTTTGTTGTTTGGTCTGTCTTGGCTGATGATCCAACCTGGTCTGATTTATATTTCAAGTAATTTGTGTTCTATCTAATGGCTAGTGGAAGTGCACTGTGCAGCTTTGTTGCAAAGTATCTAAACCTTATTTGGCCAAAAGTTGTTTTAGTGAAAGAGATAAGTAAGAGATTGTGCCCTTTGGTTTTAGTATCACTATCAGTTTGTGCATTGTTTTAAACAGTTCTGTGTTTGAAAGCTACGCTGGCATGTTTTATTTTCACAAAATTACGCCTTAGGTAGTAAAATTCTCCTTCCCACTACCATTGCTGATGAGTCTTGTCCTCCGTTGAACTCTCTATTGTCTCATAGAATTCAATCCAAACTCGCTCTCCGTTGAACTTGACTGCTTCATTAGCGGTCTTGGGAAGTTCCAAAATCCAGGTGACAGGAAGCCATCGGTCGTTAGCCAGTGAATTTTATAAATGAGCTTGTTTGTTTCTTGAATTCAATGAATTCGGTACATAGTGACAGTGCATACACATTGAGCGTTTATTGGCCTCTTCAGTTTTACACAATTTTCAAAGGGATTAAAAAAAGTTTCAGTTCAATTAGAAATTTCAACTCTTCCTGAATATACCTAACGAAAATTTCTGAGAAAAAAAAATTCATGTAGATTTAAAGTTTTCATTGATATAGGGACTGACCCGTTTGTTGCCAGGTTGTCTGGGAAGCTGCCCAGGCTGTTCGGGCAGTCGTTACACCACTGACCACCACGTTTGTTTGGCTAACGGCAATATTATTACTTCCTTATCGCGTTTTGTGACATATTATTAAATACAATGAATGCGAAACAACTTATTTACCTGCGTGATGGTTAATATAGCTGCGGTAGGAAATTCCGTCTTAAATGTTGTTTTTCGTCAAATTATATGATACTTCCTGATTTTTATTTCCAAATTCATACCTACCTGAACAATGTTTTAAACATTTTTTAACCTTTTGCAAATAAAGAAATAATTTTGTTTCTTTGTTAACCAAAAAACAGGAAGTCAACAAGTAGCGAGGTCAAACTGTAATTTAATAAATACCGGTTAGTAATTAGTAGGTAAGTGGACAAATTCTTCCGGTTCATATCTAGTCGTATCTCTCGTGGGTTCAATTCCTCTGCTATCTAAATCCTCCATCGTTGCACAAGCATACTTGTCTAATTATAATTATTGGAGGTTAGAAATTTAAAATATAGTAAGATTATTCGAAATTAAATTGCTTCACTAACTTGAATAAAAAAAGCAGTGAATCAACCAACAACGCCTTGGTTACACCGAGATGCGTGTTTATATGTAATATTTTTTTTAAATTGAAAATACAACTATAATAAAATTCAAAATATATATCATAAATAAATAAAATATTTTTAAAATTTGTATAAAAATTCATTAAAATATCTAGAATATAACCCCAGTTTTATAATGGAGATTTTTTATAATATTTACCTAGCCTCTTTGCATGTATGTAGGTACGATTTAAATTACATATATTGTTTTTGATTATACGTGCAATCTATCTTCCGCCGAGATTTTGCTTGCTCAGTTTTATCTGAGTCATCCGTTGACTGAGCTGACTGAACGCAACATAATAAACCTTACGCTATTTTTACCTGTCGGCCAATGCTCTTAATTTTATGACCAATTAAAATTAGTAGCTACCCAACCGATATAGTGTTCCTTCAATTGCATTTTCAAAATCAATTGTTCGCTTAATGATTGTTGATGGTAGAGAAAATTAGTAGATACACAACCGATATAGAATGTTCCTTCAATTCTATTTTCAAAATCAATTGTTCGGTTAATGATTTTTGATGGTAGAGAAAATGAGTAGGTACCCAACCGATATAGAGTGTGCCTTCGATTCCATTTTCAGAATAAATTGTTCGGATAATGATTTGACGTCCAATAAAATTTGATTATATGCCTATATCATTATTTTTATGAAGTTTTTATATAATTTTATTGTATTAAATAAATTATTCATTTGGGAGGCGTGGGTAATACAAAACAGTCTGTTTCCACATTATACCTAGTTTCTATCCCACAATCTACACATTTCATCAAATGTGGACATAAAGTAACTGGGATTAACTAGTTTCATCGGGATGTCGCACGATCATACGAGTCTTTGTTTTGCCAACAGTCATACGTAGGTACTAGAATTACAGTAAGACTTATTGAGAAAATTAAACAGCTATGTAAACTTAAGAACGAGGTTAATAATGACATAAAATTTGTACAGATTAGACGTTCGTGATATTAAGATATCTGGAAAAATGATCGCAGGGTTAATTTTTATTTTAGTTAGTTTTACGCCCAGCCGAGCTACTGCATGGATTTTAAGAACAGAATTTAAAATAATGCACAAAGTTATTAAATCATGAAATAACGGTAAACAGATAACAGTAAAATAAAATAATATAGAAACTAGAATAATACCACATTAAAGATAAGTCACAAAAACTGCTGGTATAGATTACCCTTAATTCTATAAACGGAATCAATAGGGGAAGGGAGGGCAGGATGGAAGGCTTAACTTTAAGATGTAAAAAAAATTAGAACAACATAATATTAATCCTTTATTTTAATAAGTGTTCAGAGAGATCTTACATACTTATAAAATTGCGTTATTAAAAATAATTAAAATTGAGTATAAAATCTGTTAAGACTCATAAAAGAAAAACAGGAATAATTCCATCTTGCCCTAACCCTGAGGGCAAAATGGAAAGCTTAAAAGGGCAAGATGGAATGAATAGGATATCCTTGCATTTTACAATTGACACATAAAAGACAACCGTTTTCTAAGTCTGAACATAGTTCATGTGCCCAACCACAACACTCTGGACACTGTACCCAGTCCTCTGTGGGCGGTTCCACATATGCTTCTCCACATAATACACACAACCCATCGTCTTGTGTTGACTGCTCCGGATGTTGTAGTATGTTCTCATCTTTTCCTGTCCTTTTCTCCTTTCTTTTACCCTTTCCTTTGTTTTTCTTGTCATTGATGACCGGATTAAGGACTAATTTTGGTTTCGCTTTCAGCTCCGTATTTTTTTCAATAGTTTCTTTGAATGGAGAACTAGTTAGGATTTCTGATTTTTGACATCTCAATTTTCGTTTCTTTATTGTAGGAGTAACTTTTGGTGATAGAAGTATTTTAATTGGAGAAACTAAGTACGAGGTGGATGGTTGTTCCAAACTCTTATCAATAACACCTGAACTTGTTTCTTCTGACATCGTATTCTGTGTATTATCAAAATTAAGTTGCACTTCTTCATCCTGTATTTTTTCATAACCATCATGGAAAGTAGGTGTTTCATTGGTAATATTGTCTGCAATATTGACGTTGACGTGAGATTGGCTTTCCATTGCTGAATCATTTGTGTCGGTATTTTTGTTTCCCTCATCAGTCACAATGGAATTTTGTTCGCCTTCAATTACTGGAGCGTTTTCATAAAAGTGCCGGTGCAAAGTCTAAATCTGAAAACAAATGTCTATTATATGGGAAGATGCCAGCCTTTCTGAACCCACTAGTGGCATTTTGCACAGTAGCACTTTTTTCATAGGCGATGCATACTAGCCTAGCTATATCAAACTGATTTACTCTTCTTCCAGGATGATTATTTTGAAAAGTGTCAGGGCTTGCTCAAAAGCCACTTTGAATGAACGCTAAACCGAGACGTCCAATGGTTGCAGCTTGTGGCTTGTGTGGGGGGGAATACTGACCATGATTATATGTTTTTCTCGAGCAAAATTTAAAGTTTCTAGGTTTTGATGAGTAACATGATTATCTGAAATTAATTAAACAGGTCTATCTGCTGTTCGTCTTGTTTTCTCATTAAATATTTGAAGACAGTTGTTAAAAGTGTCATTAGTTATCCAGCCCGAATCAGAACACCAAGTTTGAGAGCCATTAAGAGCTCCATCTAAAAGACGTTCATTCATTCTCTTCTTGTGTCCAAATATAAAGAAAGGTGGAATGAAGCGACCAGTTGCACTGCAAGCACAAATCATTGTGGTAAGTAGCCCTTTTTCTGCTGTTGCTACAACGCCTACTTGTGTTTTGCCTTTTGTAGAAATTAGTCGAGGAGGTTTAGAGGCACTAGTCTTAACACCAGTCTCATCCATATTATAGATGTCGTCGGGTCGTGACATAAAGGTATTTTGTGTAATAACCATTCATAGGTTATCATAGAACCGATCCACCTGAGTGCGATCAAAAGCAGAACAACGATCTAAAGCTGTGGGTCCCGGTGTCCTGTAAGATAGTTGGTGAAGCCTTTTCATAAATCCGCTAAGCCATGATCCCCCAGCCTTCTCACATGTAAATGGATGCGGTATTTGTTTTGTACCGCCACCTCATAAGCAAATTGCTGTAAACTTTGCCGTAAAAAAGGGTGTCCCGTTCAATGGCAAGGTCACAAATTTTTCTCCCAAGTTTTTTCGAAAAAACAGTTTGAAATCTACCTTGGTTTTTGGACACGATACCTTTTTGATATAGCGGTGTAAGTTCCGATCGCAATTCCATATTTCTATGAAGCTGCGCGTATTGTAGTAGTTACAGCTTCGTCCATCGCTATCTGCCAAGTCAAGATCCAAGATCCTATGTTGCTCTTTCTAATATACTTGAACACCATCTATAAAGAGAATCATTCTCAATTAGTTGAAAAAAATTAAAACAGAAATCAAAATAATTGCACGCGGGCAAAATGGAAACTATTCCATCTTGCCCTAAAATGCAATTTTCCATCTTGCCCATTAGCTAACTGCCAATAATAATATCAATATCTTAGAAAATCCTTTAATTTTTTTCCTCTTTAAATATCAATTCATACAATCTATCCCTTATAGTTAGTGTTTATAAAAACAAAATGGTAGTATTACTTACTTTGTATGAGTAATCACACTTTTAAAGTCCACTGATTTTGTAATAATTCGTCGCGAAAATACAAAACACGCGTGTAAGTCGCTTGGTGGCGCGAGCCGAACCGAGTCACCGGACATAAATACAACATGGGCGCTTATATCTGTGTGCGTAGAGACACGGGCACTTTGTCGCGCGGTTTGCGATAGGTAGATAGTTTCCATCTTGCCCGCTCCTTCCAACTTACCCTCCCTTCCCCTACATAGGTATATCAATATTACCCCCAAACTTGTTGCCCAGTTCAAGTATCCTATTGGTTAGTGAGTTTGTCTGATATATAGGGTTTTCCAATAAGAGGTGTTATTTTGATATTCAATCGTAAAAGTTATTTTATTATTAAAAAATTATTTCGTATATTTACTGCTGCAAAATTTTCAATATAATGTTAACAATTTCAAAAAAATGTTTGTGTTCCCGCGTTTGAATGAGTGCCACCAAAAGGATGCATTGACATTACAACGAGTCTATCGGCCGAGTTTCAGCACGATCGGATGTCGGAAAGTGGGTTGATTTTTCCACTTCAAAAATTTAATTGATTATAATTAATGCAAGTATTATTAAAAAAAACCATTACCAAATAATTAAGTATAGGTGTGCAATGCATTATAATTAAGAGGGTGTAGGTAGATTTGTATAGGTGAAAAATGGAAATCGGACGAGGAAAAATAAGTGTTGCTAATTTAGAATCTTTAAGTAAATCAATAATGAACTTTAAATAAATAAATAAAAATCTTTATTTATTTTTTTGGAATAACTTTATTGAGTAAAACCTCAAATTGTAATATTTAATTATTGAAGATAATATTTTCTGTTTCAGATTTTCGTTTAGAAACCGCTAATATTGTCTTCAATAATTAAAAATCTTTAAATTAATTTATACTACTTCCGATTTTATGTCCGGGTTAAATCTTCCCCATAGGAAAAACTAAACCCTTCCACACACTTTTCCACAAATGATCATCTAGTCAATCCACATTATGCAAGTGCATTATATAAGCAAAATAAATACAAAACAAAACAAAATCAACTCACCAGAGATCAAATGGGAAAATAATTCACCGATTCCAGATATTTTCATATCAGAGGGTTTGGCTCGGTAGAACTCCTAACAGGGCCTAAAAATGCTACCGATCCCTCAACATAAATACTTAAAAAATCTTTCGTTATCCTACATGTATTTAAAATGACCGACTTTTGCATCTTTATATATAAATTTTTTGATAGATCTAATACGCCTAAATTTTTTTTTTATCTTTAAATAAATAAGTTAATTTTTATTATCCTGACGAAGTATAGCTAATTGGAATTCACAATGGAACTTAAAAATATATAGTAAATTGTACTTACCCATGTATGCTAAATATGGATATTTTGAAGTGACTGTTTCAATTGTACTTGTCTGATTAAAGTAAAGGTAAAATGGCACCAAAATGCACAAAATAAATTACAAAATTTTTTCATACATTCTTCTTGGCAATGGAAATAAAGATTTGTGGATTCCACCCAAAACAAAATGTTGGATAGCCCTCTTGGCGGTAAACCATTGGTGATTTCTTAACTTTTAACGTTTCTTTGCTAAGAACCAATCTAATCTCACCAAATATTGATTATGTCGACTTGGGATCTGTCTCGATTTAGCACGAATGAAAACTTAGTAAATTACACCGCAGGCTCTGGGGAAAATAATTTCTGTGGGGGTCTTTCTTAAGAAAGGGAAGTTCTAGGAATGTAAAGGGTATGAGGGTTCGGTTGTCCAGGAGTGACGAATATATCCCTCCTACTGCGGCGCAAGGCGATGGGTCGAAACACCAGTTGGAGAGGTCAAAGGGTCTCTCCAAACCAGCCTCTCTCGATCTGGCACACCACGCAGCTGACGACTCACAACTCACCAGATGAACCCGGACATCCCTGATAAATCACCAAGCTTAGTGAACCACTTGATGTGATTTATGGCAGAGGTGTTGGTTATCCAATAAATGGTTCCCGGGGCGGCGGTACCTGAACCCACCTCCAAAATTGAAGGAGTTGGAAGAGTGTTACACCACTTTTATAGGGCGGACTCTTCATTTATTCCGACAAGATGAAGTATGACCAAAGTTTAATGTATGTCATCTTACATCAAACCGTAATTTACCTGTACTAAATTAAGCGTTATTAAATATTCATTTTAGTCACATTGTGTAACAACCTGTCGATTTGACAAACAATTGGAATATATATTAATATAAAAGCTACGAGCCATAAATGTGTATATTCTTGGTATGTTATATCTGCCTAACTTTGCAGAATTTTGTATTGGGAACTCTTTGTAAAAAGTGAAAGGTTCTACTTATAATGGTGTTTATTTACGTTACAATAAATAGGTCTGGATTTAGCTACACTGTTCATTACATTACCCGAGGGTTGGTAATTCTCTGTTTCGAGAAGCTTGTTCACTGTCAATATCATTTCACAAGTACTTGTTACACTCTAGCGACATCTGACGGACTCTGGAGTAAGCTTTATGACTAGCGCCATCTATCGCTTAGTTACTCAACCTTATTACCACACATCACACTTATATTGTCATGAGTGTAGGTCAGGGGTGCTCAAACTTGAACTGCTCGCGATCTACCTCAATATTATTAGATTCATATCGATCGACTCTGAGAAGCTGCAAGTATGTGTGATGCAGGATTGTCGTCTATGTAGGTAGGGTGTATCGTGGCCAGAGATGTACTTTATTTCAAATAAATCCATTTCAAATGGAAATGCAAAATGCAAAATGGGTATTGTCCATTTTGCATTTTAAATGCTTTTCTAAAAACCATTTTGCATTTTGCATTTGAAATGCTTTTCTCAGTGCATTTTCCATTTTAAATGCTTTTTTGCAACATTATTCCTACTATCTCCACTCATCTTTTTTTCATAAACCCCAAATATCAGTCGGTCCTCAACCACGCTATGAGAGATAATTTACATTTGTCAAGTTGCTCCCTGGTAGAAGCCCTGGCAATTGGGTGATACCATTACAAAAAATAATGATTCAAATACTGAACATGGGGCCATGACGCTGTAATATTAAATGTTAGATAGCAGTTTCTATGTTTTTACGTTGGCAACATTTGTCCCGCGCAAATTTTTTTTGGTTCATAATCCGTAGTCGTGGCATTTTTTGATTTACCATCATGTAATATGTTTGTTCTAAATTGATGTCCATTATTAAATGACAAAACTGTTTAAAATTCTATATTTATTTTAATTGTTTGACCTGAGAAACCATTTTGCATTTTCAATGCATTTTGAAAATGGGTATTTTGCATTTTGCATTTGAAATGCTTTTCTAAAAACCATTTTGCATTTTGCATTTTCAAATGGAAAAGTTTTGACCCATTTCCATTTTGCATTTCAAATGGTTTTGGGTACCCATTTTGCACATCTCTGATCGTGGCGCAGGTATAAGTGTATACACGGTGTCCGGAAACTCGTAGTACAAGCGGGAAACTGGAGAATCTACACCACATGGGGAACCCAAAAAAACATAAAGTTTTTTGATTTGAGCATTTTCAAAAAAAAAAAAAACAAAAAAAAATATTTTTCGGCTATTTTAGGGTTAAAGTTTTTTCTGGTGTTTAGGGTTGAATAACAGATGTTTTAACCCTGCAGAGCAGAAATATTTTATGATTACACCGGGTTAAATGAAGGGTGATTTCAAAATAATGCTTCAAATCCGAGTTTCTTCATTTGTTTCACTTTCAAATAGTTTTAATTGGTTGGGTACTTTGATCTTCAGTAATAATTTATAAGAATTTGATTAAAAAAAAAAAAAATCAACTTCAAACTCTATTTACTCGATAACGAGAGCTCAAATAAAAAAAAAATATATTTATTAAATTGCAAGTTTATTGGTTCTTAAAAAAAACAAACGAGTTCTAGTTTCTAAACTTAACTAAATAATGACTTTGGATGTTGAAGCGTGGCACTGCATGTCCTCAGCATACTTTTCATACGATGGTACGTAATTACCGAGTGCTAATCGCAAGCACGATGACATATGTTCGTCAGTTAGTCGATTGCGATATTTTGAATTCTAAAAGGTACAAATAAATAGTAAAAAAGAAGACATGAAAAATGGGATTTTTTTCGAGATCGACTCAAAAAGCACTCGCGATCGACCGGTCGATCGCGATCGACCGTTTGAGCACCCCTGGTGTAGGTAATAGGCATTAAAATCGCTTGACATACGGAGTCTAGAAACATTTGATTTCAAGCACAAAAGTGGTTTTTATTTATTTTGTAAAACAATTTTATAAGAAAGCAAAAAAGTGAATCAAGTGAAACTGTCACGGATAATCTTAGCAATAACACTGTATCTTTTAAAAGTCATTTCTATTATTTAGTAGTTTACAGTTATATTTTTTATCGAGTAATTTATTTTTTTATTTGTATTCTACTCAATGGATACGATAGGAAAACCTTCAATTTATCTAAAGCATATTTTTTGGTATTTATAATGTACACCAATTCGTTATAAAGATTAATCAAATAAGTGATTTAGCATTAAGCTTCGCCTTAATAACTCGACCACATTTTCTGTATTCCAAGCCACTGCCGAATGATGAATTATCGAGTTATGTGAAATAGAGTGTTCTAATTTGGTTACCATATTTTTCTTTTTATATTGCCGAATCTTGGATCGATCGTGATTTTCACGGAACAATTACCACAATGGTGCCTTGGAATCCGAAATGTAAGTATTCTAACATATTTTTTGTATTAATTTTTAAGAAAATTTCTTCCGAAATTTATCACTTTGTGATGTCATTATTTATTATATGAAAAACAGAAATAACTCCGCCCACTCTTACCCTTCCCCACTTCTTCCACTGTTCAATTGTAATTTACAGGGTTTTCCAATAAGAGGTGTTTTTTTTAATAGCCCGCTATTTCGGTAGATGTTACTTTTGAAGCTGTCGTTTTTTGACATTTGACAAGTAGAAACTACGTCATTAATAAAAATGGAACGATACACGCTTCAAAAACGCATTGAAATTATTAAAATTCACTTGAGTGAATCAAATGCAAATCATCTTGAGTGATGAGGCCCATTTCCACCTCGGTGGCTTCGTCAACAAGCAAAATTGTCGCATCTGAGGCTCGGAAAACCCAAGAGTTATTGTAAAAAAGCCTCTATATCTTCAACTTGTGACTGTTTGGTGCGTTTTATGGTCCGGCCGCGGCGGAGTCATTGGACCTTACTTTTTCGAAAATGAGGCTGGAGCAACATTTACGGTGAATGGATTGCGCTATTGAGAGATGATTAATTATTTTTTATGGCCGGAATTGGATGGTATTAATCTGGACAACGTTTACTTTCAACAAGACGGCGCTACGTGCCACACAAGCAACGAAACCATTGATCTTTTACGATTGAATATCAATATAAAACCTCTTATTGGAAAACCCTGAATATTTAATTTTTCACTTTAGTATATATTTGCTCCCGATGAGGTGAACATTGTTCATGAAAAATGTCGAGGTTATATATATATTAAAGTGATGTAAACAAAGTTGTTTGTGTTTAAATATAATATTTTTTGTGTTGTTTAGTTTAACATTCTTTATTTACCTGAGATTAGTATTGCACAGTTTGCGGACATATTATTTGTTGAGGCCCAATGTTTTTATTTATTTATGTTAACCCCACACAAACAGCCCTGAAGAGGTTATCTTTGGGGTTGCTATGCGGTTTTTTTATTATAATTATATAATTTCAATATATTCTAGTATCATTATACCTTTTTAGTTCCTTTCTCCATATTTTTACAAGGTGCCTCCGGGAGGTTATTCGTGTTAATGCAAGTAAAAAAGGTAAACAACTTTTGTCAAAATCCCATTGTATTGTACCATGCAAAAAGTCGTACCAAATAAAAATCTGTGGTGTAACGTCGAACTTATCCGCTAAGATCAGTGATTGAAGAACTGCAAAGAAGCGCATCTATCTGAATCATCTGTTCTGTATATCAATGGAAACAGCACGCAAGCAATAATAACTGTAAACAACTTTCATTATTCCAATCTCGTTAATTATCTTCAGTTTATCTTTGATCTACCTTCCATTAGTGTAAATAGAATGCAGTTTTGTGATTTGGTGTCAGTAAGTTCCTTTGTTCCATTAGTTTTAATTATCCGCCATTTTGTCAATTGCTTTCCTTTAGCTCCATTCGTTTAAACGAACTGCAGTTTTGTGGTTTGGTGTCATGAAGTTCCTTTGTTTCATTATTTTTAACTATCCGCAGTTTTGTCATTCGATCTTATTTGGCTCTATTCGTGTAACTGAGCTGAAGTTTTGTTTTTTGGTGTCAGTAAGTTAATTTTCTCCATTCTTATTAATTATCAATAGTTTTGTCATTTGATCTCCTTTATCTCCATTCTTGTCAATAAGCTGCAGTTTTGTAATTTGGTGTCATTATGTAGTTCCTTTTCTCCATTCTTGTCAATAAGCTGCAGTTTTGTAATTTGGTGTCATTAAGTAGTTCCTTTTCTCCATTTTCTTTAATTATATTCGGGTTCGTCATTTGATCTCTTTTAGTTCCATCAGTGTTAATGAGCTCCAGTTTTGTTGTTTGGTGTCAGTAAGTTCATTTTCTCCATTCTCATTAATTATCTGTAATATTGTCATTTGATCTCCTTCATCTCCATTCTTCTCAATAAGCTGCAGTTTTGTAATTTGGTGTCATTAAGTAGTTCCTTTTCTTCATTCTTGTCATTATGCTGCAGTTTTGTAATTTGGTGTCATTAAGTAGTTCCTTTTCTCCATTCTCTTTAATTATATTCGGGTTCGTCATTTGATCTCCTTCAGTTCCATTATTGTTAATAAGCTGCCGTTTTGCAGTTTAGTGTGGGTAAATTTAATTTATCTGCAGTTTAAGGTTTGTTGTCATTAAAGTGTCATTTTAACACTTACGATTTGGCTTTGACATTGGGATGACGGAATAATAGTCAATATAATTAACTTTTTTTTTATCTGAGATGACAGATGATAACCAAGAGTCACTGGAAAACCTTAAATACTGTTGTTATATTCTTACATTGTTGTCTCTATTTCATGATGTCTCTGCAAATAATTATGCCACAAAATAGGTACATAACCTCAAAAGCGGTAGACAAAAAAAATAATATATTTCCTAAAAATCAACAACACTAAACCCGGACTGATGTGCCAAGAGAGAAAAGCGATATCAACAAAGAGTACAATTTAGTTGTTGACTCTCCAAAATACTGTTCTGGTATGTACCTACTAGAGAAATCTCAAAACTGTCTGACAATAGGCAAATGTTACCATGGATACTAAATTTCACGAGATAAAACATTGAAATTTTTTGGCACGTGGCTTAGAGATTTACAACCAAAGGTCGTGTTTTTTTTTAATATTTAATTTAAATTCTTTTTTTTTCTTCTTTATAATGTATCTAAGTATCATTAACATAATTAACATTTATTTGGTTGCTAAGTTCAGTGTCCACAATCCACATTACCCATTTTGGGTCCAGGGTTCAATGTACAGTGTACATATCAGCAACGATTATGTATTATACTTTTTATTTATCAATTTGTGATTCATTCACATATTTTTCAAAATTAACATCAATTTACAAATGTAAGATTGTGTTATTTGTTTTTAGGAATAATTGATCCTTCGAAACATCAGAGTAGGTATCTACGTAAACGACGTGAAACGACGCTTACGGTTCCTTCGTTCTTTTCCCGTAATTCGTGACTCGTCTCACTGTTATCTCATGTGAATACACAGAATTGAATATAATATATGTTAACAAATTATATGATTTATTGTAATTATATTACGACCGATATTCCAAATTTTCCTAGTTTCGTTCAAACATTTTGGTATCGCAATGAGATTTGAGTCAAAGATAGTAGGTAATAGTAAAAATAGTAGGTGACAGTCAAACACGGTAGGTTACAGTCAAAACCATTATATGACAGCTAAACTCAGTAGTTAATAGTCACGCGCAGTAGAAGACAGTCAAACGCAGTAGGTAACAGTCGAGCACAGTAGATGACATTCAAACGCAGAAGGTGCCAGTCATACCCAGTGAGTGACCGATAAATACAGTATGTGACAGTCAAATACAGTAAGTGAAAGTCAAAAGCAGTAGGTGGCTGAAAATTACATTAGGTTACACTAAAACAACAGTAGGTGACATTCAAGCACAGTAGGTTACAGTCAAACACAATTGGTGACAGTCAAATACAGCAATCAAACACAGTAGGTGACGATCAATGTAAGCGACAGTCGAATACAGAAGGCGACAATCAACACACTCAGACAGATTCATATTTTGCATACAGCACATTTCAAATTTGTTATTCTTCTTCAGGAAAGAAATATCAAACTAAAATTTAAAAAAAAATTATTATATTTAATATATCTAATTTAAATAACACGCTGTAGAACTGTAATAATAATTGCGAATTTATATATTTTTCTCATTATATATTACTTATTTTATTTTCCTTGTGATATTACATGACAGTACAATTTGTTTTCATTTTCTCGCCAGTAATAGTAATTAGTAGACATAATGAAGACAAGAGGGTGTTTCTCAGTTACGCTTCGCAAGGACATAGGTGTCCGGAAGTTTTTGTACATATTTATAGTTCCATGATAACTCAACACAGTGACAATTCAACACACTTTTAAAAAGTTATATAAAGTCATTAAAAACGATATTTTTTTAACCTAAAGCGGCCGCTACACTACTTGCTTCGACGCTTCGACGAAGTCCTCGACGAAGTTAGCCGATGTTCGAAGTGCGTGCCCACACACTCGTGCAACTTCGCGAGTAACTCAGTCCAACCCGTCAGTGAATGGTTTATTTATGCCGTGACGCTTCGAGTCCTTTGACTCGGGCGCATTTACCGACAACAATCGGAAGTCGGGCGAAGCGAAGCGAAGTTGCCCGAAGCGAAGCGAAGTTCGTGCCCACACTATCGTATTCGGTCAACTTCGATCAACTTCGCGAGTAGTGTAGCTGGGCTATAACCTAACCTACTACACACAGTTAATAAAGTTTTTGTTTCATCACTTTCCGTGACTTTATATAACTTTTTAAAGATGTGATGAATTATTATTGTGAGGATTTATCCGGTCACCATATTTATATATGCATCAATACGCACAGTTATAAGCATTTGTTGGTCATCTCATGATATACCTATACCAGGTAGGTACTACCCAACCTTGCTCCTCCCTTTCTCCTTCCCCTCCCAACTTCATTCGGCAATAGTCCAACTGGTCCCGGACAATAACACAAAAAAGAAAGCATCTAGAATTGCATGTATTTTTACATGCATTTATGTGTTTCAACTGCTCCCAGTTGTCCGAAGCCATTGAGACTATGTCACCCCTATTTAGGATATATTGTGAGGTTGATGGGAGTTGGGAACAAAATAATAAAGGAAAAGAAAGTATCTGGCTATTCAGATCTGGTCACCAAACACCACAGCTTAAGCCATTTCAAGCAACGTTTTCAATCTTAGAAAAATAGAAGCTAGAAACGAGTCGAATAAACGACCCGTTCAGATGTATTTCTAACTATTGTTTTTGTAAGTTTAAATCACAATAAGTAACTGGTTATATGTTGTGTATGTTTGTAGTTTTGGTATTTTGTGTATTTTATGAGGTACTTTCGTCGGACTGTTCCCGCAGTCTCGGAGGTGCTTGTTTATGTTCAGACAACACGTATGTAATGTGGACAATGGACGTGTTTGTTTACACATTTACACGGTACTATACGTACAATATGTACACTGAATGTCCACAAACGCATATCTACTGCACAATGTCCCTGTCGAAGACTTAAAATACAATTTCTTATTAAATACTCTAAAAATGCATACATTAGAAGATAGACGTAAAATAAACGATTTAACGTTCTTGTTCAAAATACTTAACTCTAAATTCGACTGTTGTAAACTCCTGCAACTTATAAACATACATACACCCACAGTAACAACACGACAAAATACAATATTCTACAGCAGCACACATAAGCTTAACTATATTGCCCACTCTCCGATACAACGACTTCACACCATGGGAAATCATTACTTGGGTGATGTTGACATATTCAATACCAACTTGGCAAGTTTTGTGGATCATTTAAAACATTTATTTCAACAATATTCCTAAACACATCATGTAAACCAACAAATAGCTGTAATTTTCTGTTTTTGTTTTTTGTGTTTGTATGACTTGTTGCATAGCTTTTATCAAATGTAATTTTATTCTTATTTTTTATGTTTCAAAGTATCTGTCAAATTAAAATTATAATACCAACCATGTAAAAGCCCTCTGGGCGTTAAATAAATAAACAATGCATTTGTGGGCACTTCCATGAACCATCTTCCCTCTCCTTCTTTCTAACACACCGAGGGGGTATTAGAAAGATAACCAGAAGATAATGATAAGATAAGATGTAGATAAATTTGAACAGTTAATGACCGAGTTTCCATCACGTCCTACCCATGCGTCGTGAGTTCAATTCCTCGGCTGGCTAAGTCCTCCATTAATTCCTCCAAAAGCAACATTTTTCGCTTACTGTGTTGGCAGTATGAGATTTTCAAACATCGTCAGGTTATTCGTAACCCGGGAATATTTATCTTTCTTTAAAAATTATGCAAATCTTGGATGTGAAAATTAACCCACTTCCCGACATCCTATCCAGCTGAAACTGATAGACTCGTTGTTTATGCGATCACACGTCGGCATATACGCATATCTCTGAAATTAGATGACATTACAGTAGTTAATTTACGAAATAAATGTCTGTCCTACCCAACAGGGATTTGATCAGTTGTTAGCGCGGTTGACTCCAGTCTCTGGAGAGGAAGGTTCCATCTTAAAACCAATTTTAAAAGACTTTTTAAAAGGTCACAGCGGTTAGGAGCCGGGAGAAATGATCAATCCTTAGTTAAAACAAAAAGAATATGCGAGTATCACTCCCGGGCTACGAATAACCTGACAATATTTAAAAATCTCCTACTACCACCACAGTAAGCGGAAAATGTTGCTTGTGTTGTGATGGAGGACTTGGTCTGCTGAGGAATTGAACACACTACGGCTGGGTGGGACCCAAACAGGATGTCAACTCAACCACCGACCGATCGAATGATTTTTGCTTTCAATTAATTATAATAACTATTGTAGCTTATAGACATTTTTTTTACATTAACCCACACAGGAGGCCATTGGGAAATGTATTTCCCTCGGGGCCTATCAGGCCTATGAGACCTCTGGGGATGCTGTGTGGAAGGTCTTATTGAAGAGAGGAAGGAGTGAATATGGGTCTCTTCTTCTCTTGTAGGATGGAGGAAACACAGAGGCCAGCAAATCGTTCAAGAATTCAAGAACGAGTCGTAGATGCGAATCGTTTTCATGTGACAAAAGTCAAACGTGTACGTATGTTGGGCGCGCGTTTGCCGTGTTTCCCGATTATGGATCAATGAAAAATGTATCAATGACGAAAATTCCTTGGAGCATCTTCCATTGTAATACCGATAGAACAAGCACAGCATACCTACCTGACGCCTGTGCTCTAAAGATTGCAAACCGCGATTGGGGAATCTATCAAACACGTCCGTTTCTGCAAACAGTCAGGGTTTTTTGTTCAGATATTTTGGGGCTCCAGACCAGGGGTGGCAGTGGGGCGCACTTGCAATTCATACAGGGTCAGCAGATGTTGTGTACTATTAAAGTGAGGTTAACTTGACTCTGGCTTCGATGGTGTCTCGTGCCTAAGCTGCGGTCACTTAGCACAGTTACCCCAAAAATATCAATGGAACATACAAAATAATGTAAAAATTTTTATTAAAAGTTTTCAAGAAAACTCTATGAAATATGCAACAGAAAAGACAGAAAATTAAAGGTAGTTAGTTAACTGTCGCAGCTGGGAATTGAACCCAGATCCTTTTTTAACCTGGACAACACTCTCTCAATTGACTTACTGAAACTAGTCGTATTCGGTTGTTTTTAAGAATATCATATATTATAATTTCAAGTTCAATAATTACAAGTAATGTCTTCAATTAATTACTATATTTTAATGCTGCCATCTGAATGATTGCAAGTAATTGAATTTTGACGGGTCTAAATTAACGAGAAAATTGTGAAAAGCAGTGTGAAACCTCAACAAAAATTTCACTTTTGAATTCTCGCTTATTATATAATACAAACAAAGTATCCCTTGAAAAATCAGTGTAAAATATTGTTTCCGTGCGGGAAATAGGATGGGGTTGTGGCGGCTGTTGATGTCGCCCGAATCCTTCCGACCGCGAACGAGCTCAACGTACGGAGACAGGCCGCAGCCGGGTATTTGGGTTACCGGCGCGCCAAATTCAAGTACTCCATGAGTTTTTTTTTAATATTAAGAACTAAATTTACACGTCCATCAATTATTGTAAAACCCTATTTACCGTTGAAAGGTTATACCATTGCTTTCCTATCTTTCCAGTACGACTTGTACAGTATTTCAGCGTGCACGTCGGCATTTAACGCCCGAGACCTGTTGTCCCCGAGTGCTTGTAACCGATTGAAGGCGTGGTATCTCACAGCAGACAATTAACCGATGTTTGTGGCCTATACTTCGAACGCCAATGTTAGCTCTATTGCTTTTAAAAATATAAAATTCTTTTCTACAACAACAAAATTTATCAGTCACCATATCGATACCCCGAATCTATTGTGGTAAATGCGTTGAATTTCCATAATTTTCGCGAAAATAATTCAATAAAAATGTGTGTGGAAAGCGAAAATCGTAGTAAACCTTTACAGTTTGGACGACGAGACATATTATTAGTTCATTGTTGTGGAGAGATTGGCTGAGTCGTTGAAACGTTGAACCCGTCTTGCAGACACGCTCTGTCCTTTGCTAGCCGAGTCAATTGGAGTTGATGCAAAGGGCCGGATTGGGGATTAAATGGCTTAAAATTTCAGAAAGTTTGTCCTCAAAATGCTTAAAGTCAGTAAAACCAAAACAGACCTTTATAATATGTGAAGTAGATACTGTCAGTCTCTCTCTGGCGAAGACCACCATTCAGAAACGTAACTGGATTTAAAATGGATTTAACTGTGTTTAGTGACCAGACCTTTCCTAATCCCCATCTCTTTCCCCTCCACAACATGCCTGCATTGGCGATGTCATAGTCCCACTGACTCCGGGCTGCTGGGTTAGGTTGGATTAGATTAGTTTATTGTGTTTTGAGTCGACAACTTTGCATATCGTCTATCTGTAAATTTATTTGTGTATTTCATGCCGATGTCAAGATGGTAGCCGTGTTTGATAGTAACATTTTATTCCGCCAGAGCGCATGAGCGTTGCGCCAGTTGCGAGCTGTCAAGTAGAAGTAATCAACATTAGGTAATTGACATTAAAGTCTACTAAGAACTTTTAGTAATTTATGCGTATCTACAAACATGATGATTCTTAAAACCCAACTTTAAAACTTAACTAACTAGCGTTGAGGTGATTTTTCACAAAAACGAATTATTATTACTCTCATGCGGAAAATGTCCATTATTATTGTGTACCATGCTAGAAACATTAGATCCCTATCTATGAAGCATGTTATTTTTTTTGTTTTTGAATCTTTAGGCTGGCCGCATACATACGTTTTCCGTATTCGATTTACGAATTCGTTTTCCGTATTCGGAATTCCGTGAGACTAGCGCAAACGTTCGTTTTTCTTCATTCGGAATGTATAAACGTCAGAACCAGTGTTGCCAACAAGGGCGATATATCGCCATTTAGGCTACTCAGAGCGAGAATCGGCGCCGAAAAAATCTAAAAGGCGACTGGTCGCCAATTAAGCTACTTCAAAAACATCAATTTTAAACATGTCCCGAAATTCTCTAGCCACCCCCCCCCCCATGAAATTTATTTTTCTGGGGACAAATTTTATATTTTCTTGAAATTCTCTAGCCACCCTCCCCATGAATTTTTTTTATTTTCTGGGGACAAATTTTATTTTTTTGAAATTCTCTAGCCACCCCCCCCCACGAAATTTTTTTATTTTCACGTAAAAACATCAATTTTAAACATGTCCCACCTAACAGCAAATTCGGCTACTTTACGCTACCTTATGTATGAGAAACGGCGATATTAGGTCAAGATCCGTTGGCAACACTGAATTACGAATGGAAATTTCCGTACGTTTGCGTCGGCACAAACAAACTGTATGCAATAGCTGCGTTCCACATGACGTCATTAGGTTTTTTCCATTCGTTTTCTCCGAACGCGCCGGCTGGCATTCAGAACGTGCGTAAGGAATTTGTTCCGTTCGGAACTAAAACGAACGCGTGCGGCAGTTAATGTATTTTCTACTGATTCCGTGCATTCGGATGTCCGAATACGGAAAACGAATTCGGAAATCGAATACGAAAAACGCATGTATGCGGCCAGCCTTATTTAGATGTACGCAAATTTTTTCATACATCTAGTAGGAAAATATAAAAAATACAAAAAATAACAATTACATTTTAAGAGAAAAAGATAAATACACAAAATTATATTATATAAGATATCTAGGTGACTAAAATAATATTGGTGAGTATGTTCAACAATCAAAAATTATTTTTTACATATAAAGCACATGTCCTACGAAAAGTGCTAAGGCTTGTGGCTTCCTTTATGACATTTGGTAGGTTATTATAAAGTTTTTGCCCTGTATAAAACGCGCTGTTTTGTGTGCATGAAAGTTTAGTTTTGGGAAGCCTAAAATCTTTGCGTCTTCTCGTAGGATATTGTGAACATTTTCATGGTACATAACATTACTTTGCAGATAATTTGGAAGCATATTATTTTGAAGCTTATACATCATAGTTAACGTATTATATATTATATGTTGTTTGGTTGTCATCATATTTAAATTTTGTAACATAATTTTAACTCTAGTAAAAATGTTGCATTTTAAAATCATTCTCATCCCCCTATTTTGTATAACCTGGAGTTTATTATTTTGGGCTTCGTTACATAAGAATAAAACACTAGAAAAATAATTTAAATGCGGAGTAACAATAGAATTGTAAAAAAGGCGCGTTGTCTTTAGATCCAAGTTATTTATGATCCTTTTTAGGAATCCAACTTTTTTAGCAATTTTCTTTGTTATGTATTCTATGTGTTCATCAAATTTTAATTTTTCATCTAATATTACACCCAGATATTTAATACTACTCACCCTTTCTATGTTTACGTTATCAATTTTTAGTATTGCCTGCTCGTTTCCCCCTACACTATCCACAATTAAAAACTTTGTTTATATAACATTCAATTTTAGTTTGTTTTGGTTTAACCAAAGTGTTACACAATTTAAGTCAATTTGTATTTTTTCAATGGCGTCCTGTAAATTTTTACTGGCTATGTATAACAATGTATCATCGGCAAATAGTTTAATTGCACAATGCTTTAACACTTTGATAATATCATTCATGTATATAATGAACAACAGTGGACCTAATACAGAACCCTGCGGAACGCCTTTATTAGTGTGATGTGGTTCAGATGTTATACAATCATATTTTGTTACTTGTGTTCTTTCTGATAGGTAATCAACGAACCATATAGATTCTTTACCATTAATTCCAATATTACTTAATTTCTGGATTAATCTATCTCTGTCGATTGTTTCAAATGCTCGTTTTAAGTCTAGAAATACTGCAATAATTTTACTTTTTTTATCTCGAAAATTTTTCCACTCGTCTATTACATAATTAATAGCAGTTTCACAAGAACATTTTTTTCTAAAACCAGATTGTTGTCGAACTAATATCTGTTTGGCCTCAATGTATTCATTTAACTGTTCCTTTACAATGTATTCCAGTACTTGTTCATATTTGGGTAAACAATTGATGGGTCTAAAGTCGTCAAATTTTTTTGAGTTGTCAATTTTCGGAATAGGAGTTATTACAGATGTCTTCCAAGTTTTGGGAAATACTCCACTATTTAAAGATTCATTGATGATTTGGACCATCGATTCGCCAATAATATTTATTGAGTCTTTGAGTATATTTATTGTAATACCATCTGGGGATTCCTTAGACTTCATATTACTCAGCACTCTCTTTAAGTATGGTAAATCTATATTTTTAAACTTAAATTCTTGGAAAATCTTTGGAATACAAACCATTAAATTACCAGTAGAATAAATGCAGAATCTAAATCTGCTGTCTAAATTCCAAAGATTGCAAGTCAATAGCAAGATTTTTTCCAAAATTTTCATCCATTTGGTTAGTAACTGAATTGAAAATTGCTTCGGATTACCACCCAGCCCTGGATTCGATATTTCTCTGCTAGCAAAGTCCTTCTCATTGCACAAGCAACATTTTTCTAATTAAAGCGTTCCAAATTATTTTTTTGATATTTTTTTTAACATTAGCTCCCCGCTGGAAGCTATGAGGAAAATAATTCCCTTCATTTTTGGGGATGCTGTGTGGAGGCTCTTTTTAGGAAAAGAAGGATAGGAAGTTCTAGGAGTCCAGAAGTGACGGACGGAAGAATCCATCCCTCCAACTGCGGTACAAGGTGATGTTCCGAGATAGTCCTGTTGGAGAGGTCAAAAGGTCTCGCTCAGCCAGTCTCTTCCGATCCGGCCTGCCACGCAGTTAGTGGACAAACACATCCGCCGCCAAGAGCCGGATAAACCTCACCCCATGAACCCGAACATCCCTGCTTACCAAACGTAACGAACCACTTTGGGTGACCTATGACAGAGGTGTTGGTTATCCAAAAAAATGGTTCCCGGGGTGGCGGTACCCATATCCTCCTCCCAAATTGCAAACAATATATTTAATTTCTTAAAATATAGATGATTTTTTCTGTGTCAAATATAGTATTCTTAGCGCAAAGCAGTGAAAAATCACGGCATGTTATAATTTATCATAGTATTTGTAATGCTGAAAGTATTTATTTAAAATACTAGCTGTACCCCGCCATGCCTTGCTGCGACTCAGTCAGTCTGTGCAGATAGAGAAAAAAATAGCACGTGTTGCTTTTCCGTCCAACAGATAGCGCTGTTTTAAAAAAAGCTAGTTTTTACCTCTCACCGGTGACATCTACGAGTATAAAAACACATGCGTATTCGAATGCAACGCTGTGTCAAAATTTCAAAGCAATCGGTGAAGAATTTTCGGAGATTTAATATTTTGAACAAACGAACATTCATATTTTTATTTATTTATTAATTTTTATTTGACTTAAGATCATTCCTATCTAAAACAAATACTGTCAATTTCATTTAATATGTGTGCATTTTTTTGTTAACAAATAATTTAACTAATGAGAGACACTAGAACACCGTTAGAATACATTGAAAATTGTGAATTATTCCACTCTCGATAGACTAAACAAAATAAATACCCATTTCAAACAAAACCACCTTTGGGCAAAGACATTTCAAACACATAGCTTGCAAACTATACAATATACTACCAGCCGAACAGAGTCACTTTATTAGAGAACAGAAATGGATAACAAGTATTGGGCGTCCCACTATCACAAACATATGTAAACTAAATTACACGTAAACAGTAACAACAATTCACAAATAAAATAAAATAATATATTCAATAATTTTATAATAGCCCCTTTGTAAGTAATCTGTACCTGAATACGTTTGTCTCGACACAGGTGTACCCTAGTGAGACAGAATGTCGAAAAATTATGTAATAAAACTTTATATTTATGAATAAATAAAAAATAAATTAATTAATTATAATACTTACTCAAAAGTTCTAATTTTGAAAATCATAATTTTCTTTGAACTTAAATAGGTTAACTTATTACGCAGGAATACAATCGACATCAGCATGTTCTAAATGTATATTTCTAAAGCCGCATTACAATGCGGTTCTGATTCAGTATTAAAGTTCTCTGCTTTCAGTACTTACCTACATGGGTACCTACTTATTTATCTGTAAAATCTATAGCTATTGCAGAAAAGCGCTATGCAGCTGTGAAATATTCAAACAGGTAAACCATCCAACACTGCAGTTTTATTTTAGTACCCGACTTCGCCCGTGATCAGGTTGGTGTCTTACGTTATTTTCACACTCTATTATACAGGGTTTTCCAATAAGAGGTGTTATTTTGAATAGCCCGCCATTTCGGTAGATGTTACTTTTGAAGCAGTCATTTTTTGACATTAAAATTTGACAAGTAGAAACTACGCTATTAATAAAAATGGAACGATACATGCTTCAACAACGTGGCTTCGTCAACAAGCAAAATTGTCGCATCTGGGGCTCGAAAAACCCAAGAGTTATTGTTGAAAAGCCTCTCTATCCTCAACGTGTGTTTATATATTTTTTTCTATGATCCATAAAACACCCAATCGGGCGTAATAAATGTTTGTTGACTATAAATTTGCTTTACAAAAAACCGTTCTTGTTCATTCTTATACTAATGTTAAACATGTTCTGTATAATACCCAATCTAATCTATTATTTTTATAAGCAATAATTATTAGCCTGAAATCCTCATCCACATTGAAAAATCTCCTGATAAAAGATACATGACGCCAACGGGACCGGTCGACAGCTCTGACCACTGAGCTATGGCGGCTTATCTCTTATCCGCGAAATAATTCAATATATACTAGTGTTTCATTCAACAATTACTGCTAATTACATTTTTTTTACCTAAAAAAAAACAATTTTATTTTATATGAGAAAGGCATTTTTTTTTAAATTTTTTTTTTTTATAAAATACAGTATAATTATTTAAATTTACATAGTAAGAACATATTTCAATAAAAATTAACATGTTTACCTTTACAAGAGTCTAAAACTCGTGTGTAAAGGGAAAAAAATAAAAACTTAACATACATATGTAAATAGAAGAAAAAAATAATCATAAAAACATATAAAGTGAAGAGATTTTAGTTTTTTTTACAATAATTTATAAAATAATAAAGTGAGATATCATCGTCATTCTAATTCGTTAAATCATTTAAGATAGTGAAGTTTATTTTGTTTTTAAATTTATTATAATCCGGTTCTAATCTCATCTCTGTCGTTAGTTGATTAAACCACACCACTCCAGTGTACGTGTAATAGTGTTGTGCAAAACTGGTGTGCATTAATGGAGTGCATAAGCGGCCCATTGTATTTTGCCTATTGCTCTCGACACGAACCATGGCATGGTGTGACTTCTTATAGAGATCTTTGTGGATTTGAAGCAGCGTATTTTTTGTATTTGTATTTTTTAGTGATGGGACTTGAAAATCTTTGAAAAGTTGTAAGGTTGGGAAGTCTGATGGTTTTTTTATTTAAATTTTTATTAACAGCCTTTGAGTGATTTCCAGCGGTAAAAGTGATGATTTGTAAGCTCCCCCCCCCCACGCAACGATACCATACTGTATTATTGAATGGGCTAGAGCGTAGTAAATATTTTTAAGAATTTTTAAGTTAAGTATATTTCTTAGACTAATAAATATGTAAATGAGTTTTCTTAATCTATTTATGATATTGTTTATGTGAGTTTTCCACTTAAGGTGAATATCTATTATTACACCTAAATATTTCATTTCATTTTTATTTCCTATGAATAAAACAGTCATTATTTTGGCAAGTTGATCTTTTTGATGTGCATTTTTTTTAATGTATTTTAATATTTAAAGTAATAAAAGGGGTTTTTTTTTGTTTATACTAAAAATTATATAATATGTTTTTTTCAATATTTAATGTTAATAAGTTTTTATCAAACCATTCTTTTAACTTATTGATATCATTGTTAGCAACTATTTCAAGTTCATTCAATGAATTCGCTTGAAATATAATTGCAGTGTCATCTGCATATGAAATGAGTTTTCCTGTTAATGATAATTTAAAGATACTATTAACATATAATAATAGAAGAGGGCCCAATATGGTGACTTGTGGTATTCCAAAGTCATTTGTGTTCGATTCACTGAGAGTGTCATTTATTTTTACATATTGATTTCTAGAGTTCAGGAAACTTTCTATCCACATTTTGGCATTATCTATAATTCCTATTTTGTTAAGCTTGTACAGTAATTTTTTGTGACTTATGCTGTCGAAGGCTTTCTTTAGGTCTATGAATATTGCAAGAGATTTTTTGCCTTTGTCTAGAGCTTGATGTATTTTTGTTGTTAAATCTATGATTGCGTCCTGTATGCTTATTTTTGTGCGAAATCCAAATTGTTGGTCACTCAATAAATTATTAGTTTCAATAAATTTTAGTAGTTACTTTTTTGCTACCTTTTCAAAATTTTTTGAGATATTTGATAATACTGATATAGGTCGGTAGTTATTAATTTCTTTAGTATCACCTGATTTAAAAATCGGTGAAATAATAGTTTTTTTGTAAATAGATGGAAAAAATCCTTTTTTAAGACTATTATTTATGATATGTGTAATAGGTTTTTTCAAAAAGTTAAGATTTTTTTTCAGAATTTCAACGGTTATCCCATCAAAACCTAGTGCGGACTCAGTTTTTAGGTTTTGTATTATAACAACAGTTTCTTGTTCAGTTATAGTTTCGAATGTTTTTACCGTTTTATTTAATGAAGCTACTGGAATTCCTAATGTGGTGGTATTATCTATGTTGTTAGTTATTTCGTTTGCGAGATTTTTTCCAACATTTGAAAAAAATTTATTGAAAGCATTCGCACATAGTTTTGGGTTATCAGAAACTTGCATCATATTATTGTTAATGTGTAGCTTTAAAATGTCACTTGTCTTCATTTTTTATCAATTATTTCATTTATTGTTTTCCAAATTTTTTTACCACTGTTACCTGAATTTAACATCTTTTGTTTGTAGAATTCTTCTTTGGTCATTTTAATTAGTGCCGTTAGTTTATTTCTGTATTTTAAAAAATGTAAAATGATCGAATTATTTAGTGGGAATTTTTTTGTAAGTTTAAATAATTTTTTATTTTTCTCTAATGGAAACAACTAGACCATGGGTAATCCATGGTTTAATTTTTTTGAATTTGTTTTTATATATTTTTTTGTGTATTTCACAGCTTGAATCCTTTATATGCTTTTGTAAGGTGTCATGAAATTTTAAAGCGCTTATATTGACATCTTCTGTGCAGAGTATAGATTCCCATGTTTCGTGAGACAGTTTTTCATGAAGTGTTTGTTGGTTTATCGATATTTTAGGCATGTTAGATTTATTACTATTATTAATGTTTTGTTTTTCTATGTTAAGGTTAAGAATACATGTATGATGATCCGTTATGTTGTTTCTCCATATTATTGTTTGAAGATTACCAGTGTAGTTGGAATTACACCATATATGATCAATACACGATGGTGTTTGATTATTAAATTCTATAGTATATTTATTTATACAGGGTTTAAAATTTAAAGCGGTCATTGTAAGTGCTAACTCTCTCACTAGATGGCGTCGAGACAAATTGTCTATATTTTTTGGTGAAGATACTTGAACTTGTCAAATATTAATTATAATTTTTTTTTTATAAACTAATGTGACAAGATTTTTTATGCAAAGCACAAAGGGTAACAATTATTTTTATAAGCAATAATTATTAGCCTGAAATACTCATCCACATTGAAAAATCTCCTGATAAAAGATACATGACGCCAACATGTATCTTTTATCAGGAGATTTTTCAATGTGGATGAGTATTTCAGGCTAATAATTATTGCTTATAAAAATAATTGTTACCCTTTGTGCTATGCATAAAAAGTCTTGTCTTAAACATTAGTTTACCAAAAAAAATAACAATCTTATCTAAATCAAATATATCATATTTATTTTACTAACATTAACAATGTTTTTTTTTTTAAACTCTTGTTTATAAGACAAGATTTTTAATGTATAGAACAAAGTGCAATAAATTATTATAAGCAAAAATTAGTCGCCTGTAATATCAATTCAAATTGAAAATATATCCCGACTAAAAATAAATGCCGCCGACGGGAATTGAACCCGCGCCTTCTGATGTCCGGTCAGACGCTCTGGACCACTGAGCCACGTCGGCTCATTTCCAAACCGCCAAATAATTCAATATGTACTAGTACTTCAATCAACAATTACTGCTTATTATATTTTTACTCGGGAGATATTTTCAATTTGTATTGATATTACAGACGACTAATTATTGTTACTAATAATTTATCGTAAATGTTAAATGTTAAATGTTAAGTGTGAATTGTACCTACTTATATTGTATTCTCATATACACTCATTATTGTACTCCTGATCAGCTTACCTTAAACATTGAATACGTGTAAAAGCCTTCATAGCGACAATAAATAAATTATCGATAAAACCTTTATCGATCGACCGTGCTAATGAAGGGGTGAGGAAAAGCTAAGTGTAAAGAAAATGGTACCCACTAGAAGACAAAAAAAATATTAGGTACCTAGCTGCACGGAGAATAACGAGGATTGCTATTTTATTAAGAATCACTTCAAATTTTTGGTAAAAGTTAAAAACGGGATTGCAGGCCTTTACGAATGAATTAATAGGATTACTGATAAAGTTTTAGTAAAATACGAATATATTATCACGATATCGAAACACGTGTTTTTCGCGTTTCGTCGTGATATATTATCAAGACAAATTCTGGTGGATGAACACGTGTTCCGATATTATTACGAATTTACTAAAAATTTGTCAGGAAACGGCCTGCAATCCAGTTTTTAACTGGATTAACAATAATTTTAAGAAATTCTTAATAAGTTGACAATACTCATTTTTTCATGCTTCGTGCTTCATTCGCACTCATGCATCGTCTCATACATATTCTTCTGTTATTCTGACTATTGACATGACGTGACTCAAGATTTTCTTTTACCAGGGCTATACTAAGAGCATAGTGAATATTCCCTGGGGAAATTTTACATACTCGTTGCGCATTTAATATAAATGCAATGTAGAAAATTCCCAGGACAGTTCATAAATATTTATTTCGTTGCATTTAAATGTGATTCGAACACGCAAACTCTATTAGGGTCAAAAACGTCAGCAAAAAGCCATGAAGGTCACCAATTTATATATTTTAAGGCGATGCAATACGTCGTGCAATATTTTAAATTGAGCCGCTATCAATAACAACCCTTACGTAGATGGCGATAAGGTTTAAATTCACGCATAACACCATCCGCCTTTTTTGATTTATGCAAGAAAAAAACATGGACAAAAAGTACCTTTTATTTTATTTTGTAGATGTTCAGGCATAAATATTTATTTTTTCCGATCATTTTATAAATAACTTAATTTTCCACATTATACAATAAAATCATAACTGAAAATGGGCTCGTAAGTAGGAGATTTTGAACTTTAAAGCAGTTTTCATAGGCCTATACATTATTTTTTTCTGGGCTTATAAAAAGACTTAATTTTCAAACCAAAAGCACATGATTTTGCATTACTATGTATGGCATTGGCTTAACACAGCGCCCTGGGAAACATTCTTTAGATATCTTTAGGGGCGGTACATATAAAAATCAAACTCAAACAATTTACATATCACAAAAACTAATAATAAAAACCATATTAAAAAAACCCTATTCATATTCGTCCGAACTTTTATTCAAACAATTTAAGGTCAGAAAATTAAGTGCATTATACTTCTACCATGCAACATTACAAATTTATAAAAACAATATTCAAAATAAAATTGCACCCTTTAAAAATAACAGAAATCTTAGACAAACGTCAATACTTCCTACTCCTAAATGTAAAAAAACAATAGGACAGTTCAACCATGAATATCTCGGAGTTAAATTTTTTAACTCATTACCAGAAAAAAATAGAAACATGAATGCAAATATAAACGAATTCAAAAGCCACCTTAAAAAGTATTCCGAACAGTTGAACTGAATCAAATATAAACAAATATAACAACACCCCCATACACACAAGCCCTGCTTATTTATGGGGGTACATCGAATAATTATATTATGTAATTAATAACCTACTATATTGTGTAATTATATTATGTAATTGTTATATTATGTAATTCGTGTATCTTTTTTTTACTAATAAAAAAAACTTAAAAAAAAAAAAAAAATAACCAACATTTCTGCCATAGATCACCAAAAGTGGTTCGCTACATTTGGTGACTTAGCGGGGGTGCCCTGGGTTGATGGGGTTGTTCGGTTAAATCAATCTGGGTGTTGTGATATTAAATTTGTTTATTCGGTTCCATGATAACTCAACACAGTGAAAATTCAAAACACTTTTAAAAAGTGATATAAAGTCATTAGAAACGATGAAAAAAAAAAATTACCCAACCTAACCTAACCTAACCCACCTAACCCAGTTAATAAAGTTATTGTTTCATCACTTTCCATGACGTTATATTACTTTTTAAAGATGTGATGAATTATCATTGTGATGATTTATCCGGACACCATTTTTAATACCGATGCAATAGATTGATCTTAGCGAAGTCCTGTTTTAACTCGACCGTTTGGCATGTCATCTTATGTAAATTTGTTTGTTTATTCCGTCTGCATTTTAGAAAATATTCTGCATCCACTTTATTTATTTTTCAAGCAATCAGATCTTTGACCAGATGACTAACTTTGGGTAGCTTTGAATAACTGTTGGGAAGTAAGTTGGCTAAGAGCTTCACAGATGCACTCATAGATGGCAGTGCAAAGAGCTTGCTTGGAAGTCCGCAAGATGGCAGCTAGTAGTCAGTAGTCGCTAGGGCCAGTTAGGCTGCTTCCAGACAAACATGGTGTTTGCAGATCTCATTTAGCCAGCTCCTAGTTAGGTCGACCATCGAAGTCACTCTTGTAATACGCGAAGTATTAAATAAATCCCTGATTTAATTTAAAGAACTCATTCTCTAAAATCTCCTTCCACGACTAGTTTGAGAACTGTTTGTGGGAACACAACAATAAGTTTCATAGAAGATTATTTTTAAATACATCCGTTTGATTTTCACTTTTGTTTTTCCCACAAAACCACTCCCGACATTCGATCGTGCTGAAACTCAGGAGATATACTGGTTGTCGATGACAATGCATTCCATCAAATTTTGGTTGAAATCACGTATACACATGCAAGCTGACATATGTATACACATTTCTCTTAAATTCCATTACATTACAGCAGCTAAGATACGCAATAAATTTCGGTCTTATCCAATCGGGATTTGGCTCGATTGGTAGAGTTTTCGACTAGTTCCTGGGTAGGAAGGTTTAATCCTCAGTAGTCAAACCAAAAAAATGTGTTAAAAGGCATTAGAAAGTACCTATATGTTTTATGTAAAATCGTCGTGTTTATTTGGACTTTCTTACTCGCATTTTTGTTCAATACTAAGGTACCTACTAACCTACGTGCTTGAAGAAAGTTTGAAAAAGAATCATTGTCTTTGATATAGTGACGTTTCTTTGGATCTTATGATTTCAGGGGAAAATTTGGTTTTGCGTTATCAAATGAGAAATAATTAGAAACATACTTTTTTAGACGCAAGGTCTACTCGGTCTTCTGTTCAAAGAAGCATCACAGAATTACTAGTATTATATTGCATAGAGACATCCAAGTCTGCGTCGTTCAATTTATAGTACGGTAAGAACTAAATATGGTATACGTACGTAGGTAGGTAGGTACTGTAGCCAGGTTCCTAACCTAATGAAGCAGTATTGTATTGTTCAATAGCATAGTGTACCCTACACATACAAAAAGCGAGCATACACCTTGGATTCGTCTGGGTGATGCCAGTGCTGAAAGTATTTACTGAAAAGTCGGGAAAATTGTTGAGTAATTCGATTACGTATAGGTGTTATTATTGTTCAGTGTAACTAGTAAGAAAGAGTAGGTAATACACTACTAGCGAGTGTTCTGAAATTTTCTGTAGTTTGTGCACATAATTAGACTCAAGCAATTTAAATAACACACCAAAAGATCACTACTAGTAAAAAATAGGTAATAATTACAGTGACAAAATTGGTTCTCCAAATACAATACATGTATAATAACAACGCATGGGATACATTAAGCTTGGTTGCATTTCGCAAGCGAAATATTACTATCTCGTTCAAACCCTATGTAATGCTATGTATACATACGCGAGTCAAACTGCGGAGCCGAACCTGAACTTAGGGGAAAGGAACTAAGTAACTGCAAATAGCGCTAAACGCCACTTGCAGTTGCTTCGTTCCTTTCACGTAATTCGTGGGTCGGCTCGCGTTTCGGTTCACAAATGTATACGTACTATAAAAAACTTCGCTTGAGCCCTTTCGAATGAGTTCCTCGATGAGTGTTATTTTTTTCTTGGTTTTCTTCAATTCTTTCTTCACAATCGACCATAGATTTTCGAAAACGTTCACATCAGGGCTCTTTCCACTATTTCCAAGCCAAGACAACTTTGGCATTGTAGCAAGGAACCTTGTGTTCATGAATTTTCCATCAGCATTTGGAAATCATGGTTGCCATATAAAAAAACCAAGACTAAACATAGCTCTCATTAAATAAAAGCAATTAGATTAATAAAATATAAAACCATGTAAAAATTATCTCCAAAGATGTAAAACATGTGAATTTAGTTTAATAATCTGTACACGTCTGTAATAAGAAGAAATAGTGAGCCGCTACTCAACTATGCTGTAAGAGGGAAGAAACACATAAGCGAGCTGTTGAACTCAAGAACGAGTCGTTCTCATGTGACAAATGTTAACCGTGTTGAGCGCGCGTTTGGCGTATATTCCGACTATGCACCGGTGCCGAAGCTATAAAGATTGCAATCCGTTTGTTGGTAGAGGAGAATATCAAACGAATCGTACGTTTTTGAACATAGTCAGGGTTTTAAATATTATTCATATCTTAAATAAATTACTAAGATTAACCTATGAGGTTGTCTCATAATTTTTGGTAAAGTGTATGCAATTGGGTATGGTGACGTCACACGCAATCCAATTCATAATTCGAATGGAGTAAGAACCTACTGCTGCGCGTGTACCGTGATGTTACACGTTTGTCGGCCGGCTACACATATCAACGTTTTGACGGCTTATTATCTTCGGTTCTATTCGGCATTTTCCGAAAATTCAAAAAGTTCTATCATTAGCATATTCTAATTAATACGATACATTTGTTCAGTGGCGTAGCTAGGTAACCAAGGGCCCTGGGGCAAATTAAAAAATGGGGCCCCACTGCTATGTAAAGGTTTTATCAAATAAAAATATGAAATATAAAAACACTTTAAAAATGCTAAGCTACTTACGCTCTTTTTTGTGCACTGCAGACTGCAGGGCAGGTAATAAAAATATTAAACAGTAACAACATAAATTACAATTGATACTTAATGTAGGTTTGGCTAATAAAACAAAATGGAGAAGATTCAAAGGTGTATTATATAAAGGTCGGGCCTACCAACTGACTAAATAACAATTATATTTACAATTTTTTCCTAGCATTAGTTTTCGCAAAAGTATCAATGACTTCGTTTAAATCCAGGCTTGATGCGGTTTTGTTTTCAATTGCTATTAGCGATAAATGTCGGAGTCGAGTTTGGCCCATCTTATTTCTTAAATTATTATTTTTAATTTGCTAAATGACCTTTCAGCTGCTGCAGAAGTGACAGGAATTGTAAAGAATAATAACATTAGCACTCCATATTGCCTCATTATTTCCTTACATAATTGGTGAACAGTCCATGCTTGAGTTAGTTGAGGTAAAACTAGATGGTAAATATTAATAAATTGAAGTGAAAAACTAGGCCCTATTATATTTGAATATTTTCTTTGGAATACGTCACACTTTTGTAATAAAGTTGCTTCATCAACATGTAATAAAAATGTTGGTGTTAGAAAATCGAATATATGACAGACTGCACTCATACCAATAAAACGTGTATCTAATTGAGATATTACTGTGTCTAGTACATTATTGAAAATCTCAATTTTAAATATTTGTTTCTCGGTTTGGAAATCGGTGATCAGCAGCTAATTCATCAAAATGTTTTAAAACTTTTCTTTGCCTTTTTTTGAAAATGGGTATGGATACCATATTTTCTTGCAGTTTCACTGGCTTTGCACTTGAATAATTCGAAATCATTTCTATAAATTTGCAACTTTGCTTTGGTTTCTGCTAAAACTTTACTCGCCTCACCCAGATTGATGTCGCATTTTTGTAAAGTTTTGGATGCATAATTGATGTCGTTCAATGCACGGTGCATGAATTCGCAAAGCAACACGAACTCACTACGCTTATCTTTATTAGGACTCTTTAGAACTATTTCTGATAATGCTTTGATAATATCAAAATAACGAACTTTTATTGCAGATATCGTATTGACCCTACTGGACCATCTAGTCGGGTTAAGTTTTTTTAGAGTGGAGTCCGATTCGCATTGAATTTGAAGTCTGAATTTTGACAGTAGATCCCAACGTTTGATGCTGTTTCCTGAATTTAGTTGAATTTAGGGGAATTCCCTGGGCATAAATTTTGAATTTCTCTCAACTGAGTTGTCATGATTAAAGTGGGGTTGCAAGTTGCAACCTGTCATATTTATTTTGAAAATGGGAGAAATTTCCAAAAGTTCAGTTCGATCGAGATTTCTGGTAAGGATTCGAGGGCCCCCTGAGCTTGAGGGCCCCGGGGCACTGCCCCGCGTAGCCCCTAGGTAGCTACGCCCCTGCATTTGTTAATAAAACGAAATTTCGTTGTAGAAGACAACCCCATTTATTGGGCCAACGGATTGCAGTCAGGTGCGTATGCTGTGTTTGTTCTATCGATATTTCGACGGACAGTGATTTGAAGATCTAATTCCATTAGCACTGGCGCACAGCTGAGAGACATTGCAAACGCCTTTTCAACACTTTTACACGAAAGTTTATCATAGCGCGGTGATTTTTCACAAAAACGGCGTTATACAAATCTCAATCATGATAGCATAGGCTTTCAGTTAGTCCTCATAACTTCATGTGTAGATAAAATTAAACTAAACGCTTGGTAAGTCTGGAACTCGCTATTATTATTAAGTGCCTAAACCACAAAATGAACACGTGTTCCACGATAAAATAAAACAGTAACGAAATGTAACATTGAAGAAAAGTTAAGAAAAAGAACAAGCAAAACTTAACTAACCTATTCTTTGAACTGATTCTCACTTTTTTGTTTAATCCATTTTTTGCATCCAACCGGACACCGTTCACGCGAGGAAAAAATCTATGGAAATTATGTTAGAATTTCCCTGGAAATGGGGAAAATCGCCGCACCAACCAAAGCGGGTTTCACGAGTTTCCTTCGCCTGGCATCCTCACCCCGTCTGACGCAAGCCGCCGCGCGCCCGACCAGTGTGTTTTCCGTCCGTCGCCTTCCGCCATCGGTTCGATATCTCAAACTCGACGGCCGATATTCACCAAAAATACAACAAAATGTCAACAAAACGGTGATTGTGAATGAAGCAAACGATGCAATAGGCACATTTCCCAACTCCCTATTCAACGCGAGTCCGCCATCGCTCCAAACTCGACACTTAACAATTTTGACAGTCGACAGGGAAGCTTGCGAAAACGGTACGTATTTATTCGATAATTGATGAAAAAATTCTATTTTAAAAGTGAAAAATCATTATTACAAACAATATGCAAGGTTTAAACTCACCCACTACAGTATAAAATTGAGGAAATAATGTGATTTTTCCGGAAAAATCAAAATTTTCTTGTTATATTGTCTAAAAAATTGCTTTCTTTTTTGTTGTAATGCTATCCGCTTTTGACCAGATATGAAATAAGTGATTTCTACGTCATTATGCAGAATTCGTGCATTCTGGTTTGCTTCTCGTCAATTTGTTGTTAATTTGTTTTTTCCGCACGATACACCATTAGAAATTAAATCACAATTTTCCTAGCTGCCGCAGAGCTCAAACGTCAAAATTGTTTTTTTTCGTATTACAGTGTTGTTATTTGTTGTACCGACTAGGTTCTGGTGTTATTTAAACTGAAAATTAACCGCGCATTTATAGTATTTATGGTATTAGTTTAGATCCCATTTCTCTGGCTTTTTATTTAATTAACTTTCATACATACACTTTTGTTATTCTGACAAAGCATAATATTAGAGTCAATAAATTAATTGTGCCTTGTCTTCCTCCGGAATCCTCGGCTTTTTCTACTATTTACTTTCGCGTCGTATTATATTACTTCTGGCAATCTAAACCATCTATGCGTCCCTTTCTTAATATTTATCATTGCGTTTATACAAGTCTTGCATTCTTTCCCGATTTCCACAATTGTAATATTGCCTCATGGATCTAATTTATACAGCTATTATGTATTTTTCATTCTTCCTCTGCCAGTTTGACATGTCCACATTTTTAATATAGTCAAACAGTTTTACCGCACATAGCTCTCAGGGATCTTGTTTGAACAGCATTCAGTAAACTTCCATCCTTCCTCTGGCTATTTCAAATATCTCAAGTCAATTTCATGCATGTATACAACACATACGTCTCAGATAACTCATTTTCACAACAATCAGTCTATTTTCATCTATCCCCTACCAGTTTAACTTATCTTTTCATGTCTAAGTTTATTATGGCGCTATATAAATTTATGACTATTATTTCAACTCACGTGTTTAATAAATTACCGAGAGAAAACAACAAGTCGCGTATTAATAATATCACTTATTATTTGATTAACATATAAAGAGGTCAAACATCTCCAGACAAACGTTATTAAAATTAATAACACCTTTGTATGGTAAAGTGAATTGTTTACTCGTGATATTTATTAATAGAAGGTAAGTTACATAGTACTTTATGTTAGATATAAATATATTTTATAATCCATCTTTGAACTGTTCAGTCTGGTAAAATCCATTATCAAAAAAAAACAACCAGTATAAAGTTTTTTTATACATTTTTTTATTAATAGATGTACATATTTAAAAATTCTTATTTTGTTGAGGTTTGATTGAGGATTGAACCTTCCTCCCCAGGGACTGACTGAAAATGAGGAAATCGCGCTATAACTTAACCCAAATCCTAATTGGATGATACCGATATTTATTTCGTAGATTAACTGCCGTAATGTATTATAGTGTCGTCCAATTTCAGAGAAATGTGTGAGTACCACTAATATAAAACCATGCCACAGTTGATAGAATGCATTGTCATCGGCAACGAGTGCATCTGCTGAGTTTCAGCTCGATCAAATGTCGGGAAGTGGGTTAATTTCCCCTTCCAATATTCCATTTCATTAATCAATTAATTTATTAATTCATTCTAGAAAACAAATTCGAAATTTAAACAGAAGTACTTAAAGATGTTTGTTCTGTTTATCCACGGTCATGTAGTTAAAAAAACATTAAGCCCTGCCTCTGATATTTGAACGTGTTTCAAAATGAAATACTGTTCTTGAAACAAAATGAAAGTTTTTTTTGTATTATAAATCAACGTATGCAATTAAAAATATTCAAATTTGAAACCCGATCAAAGATAAAGTTTTTTATCGTGTTAACTGTAATTACTGCTTTACACGAAACTAAAAAAGCAAGTTTAATTAGACAAAGGCATTATGAAAGTTACTATCACTTCAATTTTGTTGTATTTATTTTTTTTTATTAAAAAATCTACAAAACTTTTAAATGCTAAATCTTGTTTCATAGAATTATAGAACCAGTGGTGCTTGTCTTATGGGAGTCAGGGTATAAATATATAACCCTCAGTAAAACAGGTGGTCCGGTCCGCCCCTGTTTTTTTAAAAACAGGGCCGCCCCGTAAAATGCAAAATCATGTTTTTTTGGTTTGAAAATTTGATCACTTAGAAATGTTTTCGATGCTTTAATTAAGTACTGCGAGTAGAACACATTTTGGCCTACTAGATAATCCAGTTTTTTTTTTAAATAAGTCTTTTAATAAGCATAGAAAAAATAATGTATCAAGCCTATAAAAACTGCTTTAGAGTTAAAAATCTCCTACTTACGAACGCATTTTCGGTTACGGTTTTATTGTATAATGTGGCAAATTAAGTTCTTTATAAAATGATCGTAAAACAATTAAATATTTGTGCCTGAACGTCCGCAAAATAAAATAAAAGCCACTTTTTGGCCATGTTTTTTTTTTTTGTTGTATTTATCAAAAAAGTCGGATGGTGTTGAACGGGAATTTAAACCTTATCGCCATCTACATAAGGGGTGTTATTGTTAGCGGCTTGATTCAAAATGTCACACGACGTATTGCATCGCCTTAACCTGAAAAAACCGCATTTAGGACCAATTATCGAACTTAAAAATTATTATTAATTGTGGAAAATTTAGTTTACCGTATTTAGAAGTTGGTGAAATGATAAAACAAAAATTAAAAGAATTGAAAATCATAAAAGTATATAATAGGGTTTATTGACATTGCCATGAATAAGAGAAGAGTGTGTATGAATGTGAATGACGCAAGGAGTGTGTGCCAAGACCGAGTTTGACGGTGAGTCCTCTCTACGAGATACGGCGTGATGATTAGTTAGTTAGCCATGAACAATTATGTTAAAAAGAATAATAAGTTCTCAAATATGCAAAAATCAGTATTTTGTTTTTAAACTAGCTGTGCCCCGCCACGCGTTGCTGTGGCTCAGTCTGTCTGTGCGGATAGAGAAACAGTAGCGCGTGTTGATTTTATGTCCAACAGATGGCGCTGTTTAAAAAAAAATATGTTTGTCCAACAGATGGCGCTGTTTTTTTATTTAAAAAAACATGTTTTAAGAAATGACGCTGTTGTTAAAAAAAACATGTTTTTACCTGTCACATGTGACATATGTGATGTAGATAAAAATACACGTACCTATTTCGAATGCAACGTTTTGTCAAAATTTCAAAGTAATCGTTGAAGAATTTTCGCAGATTTAAGATTTTGAACAAACGAACATTTACATAGATATACAGGGTGTATCGGCACGTACCCGACAAACTTTAACCAGCTATTCCTTAGCACATCTGGAGTAAAAAATGTTATGGGCACTTTGCTGTCCGGTAACATTTTTGTTTTAATAAAAAAATTATTATTCATATTTTCACCACATCTCACCAATGTTTTATCCTTTGTCAAAGTTTGAAAACCCGTCTGGCAATATTTTGTTCGAGTTTCGTTGAATAATGTACGTACGTACCTACGTTGGCGCGCTTTTACAATCACAACGAAATGGCACAGCACCATTCGTCTCATTTTTAACTATTATTATTTAGTGTGTGCGAAAGAGCGAGGACACTTTTTGACGCACTTGCTAATAACAGCTGTTGAACTCGAGAAACAAGGCAAATGACAGTGACGGAGTGTGGATTTTTTATTTATTTTTTGTTTTTAATGGAAAAAAAATGTTACCGGACAGCAAAGCGCCCATAACATTTTTTACTCCAAATGTGCTGAGGAATAGTTGGTTAAAGTTTGTCGGGTACTTGCCGATACACCCTGTATAGATAGATGACATGCATTGGAAATTGTAATCATTTACCTACGTATAACTTTACTTGGAAATATCTCCGTGGCTAATTGGTTAGTGCCTACACTGACCAATTCCTAACCAATGCTGATGAAGCTACTTTATTCTTTTTTTTACTTAATTCAAATTACAAATAGTATTTATTTGTTCCATATTAACAAATAATAATGTTTTGGACACGTATATTACATCATACTATTATCTTATAATGTAGAAAAACATTTCTCTGGTTTTCACTGGATTTCAATTAATTTCCAGTTCTTACTACCATTTTTTTTTCTATTCATACTGTATATTTTGTAGGAAACCAATTAATTCTACAATAATTTACACAAATAAGAGTGTCTGTACCGGACACCATGGATACCGGGCGTGCGGCGTGGATTTGAAATGTATACATACACATCTACAGTTTTATTCCGAGACTGATGAAAATTTGCACACTTGACCTTCAAAATAAGAGAAAGATCACCGTCTACGTCTGATTTCGAAAAAATAACCCGGGCGACGCCGGAGATTTCAGCTAGTCCTACGATAACAGTATCTCAATTTACTAGTATCAATTAGGTAGGCACTTACTTACATTCAAAATTAAGATCAAATGTTATGTTCATCTTCCTTATTTTATGTTTCGTGGAAAACTAATTCTAAAATACTAATGGAAAATCAATCTATTGTCATAATAGTCATGACAAAAATTCTTTACAATTCATATATATGTTATTTGGTAGAAAACTAATTCAACGATTCTAGTAGATAATAACACTAATTCAATTCACATTACTAGAACATACAATATTGTTTTGAATATACCTCCCTTTCTATGGTAAATTCAAAAGGGTAATTATTTAATTAAATAATAATAATTATCCTAAAAACTACTAAGTTTCGTTTATTCCATTAATGATAAACAATTCATTTTTAATGTTTCGTAAAAAACCATCGCAGCCTTTTTAATGCTAATATTTAAAATTTCACACGTTTTTATTAAATATCTAGGTACCTACTTACTCAATTTCTATTATTTCAATAAATGAAATTAATATTCCGTAAAAAAACTGGTGCGAATTTTCATAATCTGAATATTCTAAAAACTTAAATTTGTAATAATATTTTGGTAATTTCAAAAGCCCTATTTTGGTGAAAAAATAACCCCAAGGGCGTTATAGAGGTACTTACGAACTTCTTTGTTATCGCTTGTATTCTAAATTAAAATATAATTTGTTTCGTAGAAAAAAGCACTGCCCATTTTATTGATTCTAATGTTCAAAAAAAGTATTTTTCTATCAAGCAAGTACTTACTTAGTTATATACATATTTGTTGTCACGTTTATTCTAAATCCAAATTGAATGTTTCGTAGAATAACCGCTGCGCATTTTCTTCATTCGAATATTCAAAGGGTATTTTTTCAATCAAGCAAGTACCTAGTTAGTTACAGACGTCTTTGTTGTCGCGTTTATTCTAAATTCAAATTAAATGTTTCGTAGAAAAACCGCTGCGCATTTTCTTCATTTATAATTCAAACCCGCGCCAGCTGCATCACCGTTTCGCGCCGTTCTTGGCGCACCGGTCATTATTTTTTTAACAGTATCTTCAAAATGAAATAAATGGCGTTATAAATCTGTTATGCGTGAGATGTGTGCCGGTTTCTAAGCATCAGATAAATCCATACTGTGTCTATTTTTAGCAGGGAGAAAAGTTTTCATTTTCTTTCGCATTGACGTGGTTGCTTGTTGCGATAGGTTAGTGACCGAACTGTCAAACGGACTTGAGTATCGAATTTGCGCGCGCATACATATTATAATCTGCGTGGGAAAACTTCATTCATCGTACGATTCTGGAAAATAGGATAAAATATATAAAATATGCCAAAGAATCATAAGAAAATTCACGTATAACTGTAGGTAGGTACCTAATTCCCGAATGTTGTCCATTTTAAAAAATGGGATATTTATTGATCGCTTCAGATTTCAAGAAAATTGGATAGTGTTACTTGAATATTATCATAGGAAAATTATTCGCTCACGGTACCTACCTCACAAATATTAAGAAATAAATTAGACAAAAGGTGGGTATCTACGTATATCGGAAACCCTTGTTTTAATTGCAGTATTGCTTGTTCATTTGTATAATTGTTTTCGAGTCTGTATTTAATAAATTGAATGTAGGTATTATAGGTATGTAGGTATTATCACTACTAACCTACCCTCATACCAAATCCCCGTTTCTCCGAAGGAGTACGCAGAGAGATACATACAATCCGATGGCAAGGTCCATAATGTATTGGTCCGAGAGTATCGATAAAATTATAGCTAAAACACAACCGTATGTATTTATAGGCCGTGAGCCATTCCGTCATTGATATACTGAAACTATTTATAGAAATATAGTGATTTAAAATAGTGATAAATTAGTAAACATAAACGACGCACTTTACAAATTCGTATTTGGCTTTTATTTTTATGTGACACCTTCCAAGAGCGCCTCTGACTATACAGTGTAAAGGCAGGGAGCTATGTAGCCACCCGGTTAGGCAGCGTTGTGAGGCGGGTTAAGGTAGGGGCTGTAGGGGTGAATTATTAATGTGGGTCTTGAAGAGGCCCGGATTATATGAAGGAGAAAAGCAGATTCCGGTAAATCGTTCGACATACAAGCCGTCTTACACAAAAACGAGTCGAAGAAGCGGCCCATTCTCATGAAGCCAACATTAACTATGAACGGGTGTTCCGCTCGGATACGTCGTGTTTCACGCACCTGCACCGGTGCACCTGGAATCTATGCTGCTAGCCCCTTAGAGCAGGCTCCATTAAAATACCTGTAGAACAGACTCAGCATGCCTATATGCAAGATGACAATCGGTCTGTTAACAATGGATTGTCAATCAGACGGACTGCACTCCTTTGCACAGAATCAAGCATAAATTAACTTCTACAGATTTATAACTTCGGGCTTTTTGTATGAAACAAATTGGATCTAAAAAAACATAGATATGCCAATATATAGACAGTGAAATTCTCATTCGGACCCTACTTATTATACTGTACGCCAATGAAAAACTTTGAAAGTTTATTCCATAGATTTTCAGAGTTTTTCATTGGTGGATATAGTTAGGCAAACATATGACGTCACAATATTTCGGTTCAAATTTTCGATCGGAGTTATACCCCACTGGAATCAAGTAGGTTTATCAAGTGTTTTGGGGCTCCATGAAAATAAACTTCTATTGCCAACTAGTAAAAAATAAAATCAATGATTAGGTACGAAAATCCGTGATTCACACAAATTTTATGACCGAATTCTATACACTTTTTTCTGACTTCTCACCTTTCCCTTTATATATGTATACCTATGCAATTGAATTTTGATTTTGTTTTCGTTAATAAATGAATGCAAATCCTGAAAGTGGAAATTAACCTACTTCCTGACGTTTGATCCAGCTGAAACTCAGCAGATAGACTCATTCTTTCAACTTTCGTGGCATTCAAGGATACACAAGCGAACATTTATAAATTTGCTGAAATTGGATGACATTTTAGCAGTTAATATACGAAATAAATGTCGGTCCTACCCAATTGGGATTTGGCTCAGTTGTTAGCGTTAGAAGATTCAATTCAAAGTCAACCCAAAAAAAAATAATTATTAAATACATCTAATGAAAACGGTTCCATGGAAAATCAGGACAGTGGCAATTCAACACACTTTCGACTATGAAAAAACCTAACCTAATGTAACCTATTTTTTTTTCTTAACTTTTCATGAATTTCTGTCACTTTTCAAGATTGTGTTGAATTGTCAGTGTCCTTAGTTGCCTGGTTACCCCGTTAGACTGGAGTATTGCTAATAAACTCAGTTTTAATTTCTAAAAGTATTTTTATGGTTATGTGCTTTACGGTGTCACACAAGATCGTATATTGTAATACTTACAGAATAAAAGATACATCTCTAAAGCACATGACGACTTGTAAGGACTTAGGAATTGTGAATGATGCATTGAGAAGTTCTGCAAATCGGCCACAAAGATGTTGAGTTTGATCATACACAATTCAAGGAAGTTGACCAACCTCGCAGTTATAATGCTGATTTACTGTAGCTTAGTGCTTAGCATTCTCAAGAGTAGTTTATCAGGTATGGGGGCCTTAAGACATTGTCTATGCAGGTACTGATGGTCAAGAAAATTCCAAATAAATTTTTACAATACCTTTACATGAGAGAGTTTGGTTTTACTAATGGCTGTTTCCAAATGCATTTATCTCGGGAATGCGAGGGTGTCTGCAGCCTACGTTCTAGGTTTTTTTCCCAGATGCGAAACTAACTTACCAATGCTCACACCCCTGGAAAGACTTACTATGTTAATTAACTGTCTCGCAGGAAATGTTAACATTTATCAACATGTCCTTCAACAATTTCAAGCACAAAGTATACTTATAACTATAATATATGTACCTACATATACATTTAAAACCTTATATATTATGCTATATTTTTAGATTTTTTTAATCAGTTTTGCTACGCACATACTTATTGGTTTTTATACTGTTTTTACAGAATAAATAAATGACAAAATGCTAGTTTTTCATGTCCAAGATGAATCGTTAATCACCACCTCCCGTTCGACCAATTATCAATGCAAAAACCCATACATCCATATAATATATTTTTTGTTTCTTATTATTTTCATGAGTAGCTTAAAAAATGGAACTATTTACTTCCAGACTTTGTGAAACTTGTTCTCTTTACTTCCAGACTTAGTTAAACTTGATCTTTTTACTTTCAGACTTGGTTAAACTTGATCTCTCTACTTCCAGACTTGGTTAAACTTGATCTCTTTACTTCCAGACTTGGTGAAACTTGATCTCTTTACTTCCAGACTTGGTGAAACTATGGAATCATGGACAACGAACAGCCACACCAAGAGCTGGTCAAGTGCGTGGTAGTGGGCGATACTGCCGTGGGGAAGACGCGCTTGATCTGCGCACGCGCCTGCAACAAGCACGTGTCCCTGGCTCAGCTGCTGACCACGCACGTGCCCACCGTGTGGGCCATAGACCAGTATCGCATTTACAAGGACGTAAGTGGTTTTTGCAAATACACTCCTTGTAAAGGCAGTCTGCTGATAGCTCTATTGCGACCTCTCCTCCACTCAATTACCGTATCATTAATTGATCAAATGTTGGATCATGAAACATGCCCACATCGCATTTCTTTTGTTCTTCTTGCAGACTTGTGTGAAAGTACTGTGATAGAATTCTTCCTGGTTTTCTCTATTCTTCCTCTATCTACCTTTCTTTTAGTCTAACAGAATTCTCCTACTCGTTAGAACTCTTAAGTAGTTTTGATCTAAAAATAATGATATGGACTAACGGATTTTTTGATTTTCAGGTGTTGGAAAGATCGTGGGAAGTCGTAGATGGAGTCAATGTGTCGCTGAGATTGTGGGACACCTTCGGAGATCATGACAAGGACAGGAGATTCGCCTACGGGAGGTTAGCCACTATTAATAATACTGTTTTATTCTCTTCCACATTCACAAAAGTCTAGTACTTAATTACTTTTTACCTTCTTAGATATTTGACCCTCAGTGTGAAGAAACATCCACAGTAGATGTCCTAGTAGCTCACCGCAATTGCCTCAATTTTACAGCATTTTGAACCTTTAAAAATGCTCTTAGCGGACTGTTTTTTTATTCGCTTAGCAAGGAAATAACCTGAAAATTATTCTAGCTTGAATGTCTGGAACCAACATACGATAGATATATAAAACACTATATAAATACCACACATTGTCTGGTAAGACTTATGATTTACAAAAACAAGTAAGTTATTACGAAAATATTATCAGCCGGTGTACGGTGAGCGTTTGGCATTTTATCCGTGGCATTCTAAGGGATGAACCACTGTGTGGAGCAAGGAAACATTGTACTCTCTCCCTATTTCTCCTTATTTCATTTATATTAGCCCAGTTTTTTTAGAAATCGGGGATCAATCCTGCTAGCTCTTTAGAGCCAGCTCCAAAATACCTGTAGAACAGACCTAGCATGCCCATATTGTATCTGTATATTATAGATGGCAGTCGGTCTGTTAAAAATGGATTGTCAATCAGATGGACCACCCTCCTTTGTACAGAATCAAGTAGGTTTATCAAGTATTGTGGGGCTCCAGCCCAGAGGTGGCTCCTAAATTCAATTGCTGGGCGTACTTGAGGTTTGCATAGGGTTAGCAGCCGGTTATTATTGAAGAATCTGCTAGCCCTATACAAGACAAGACAAGGGCCAGTCAAATGTAATAAAAATAATATGGCATTGGTCGATGGCCAGGGCCAGGGCGCTGAGGTGATCCCGGAGAGTCCATAATTAATTGTAGTCCGTGCAGAGCCGGGTGTAGGTGAGTAGGTCCTGTAGCGGTGTGGTGAAGAAAGAGCGGGACGCGAAGCGGGGGAAACGGCGGTCGGTGTCGGCCGCTTCAGTACGCAGCAAGCAGTCACAGCGCTCGCTAGTTGGTCACTCGTAAAACTGCTAATTAATGACTGACTGAAGTACTTCTGGGCGCGCCTCATTATATAGCCACCCAGGTGCATTCGAGAACATTTCAGAACTGTAGGTAGGAACGCCGAACACTCGCATTGTGAATAGAGTGTTCCTGCCACAATGCGTTTTGTATTGGCGAGCGTTCTAGAAAGTTCTCGTAGCATCGCTACAAATATATCTTGCATTGCACCTGCAGATGTGAAGTTGCAATGTTTTTTTAAAATAATAATGATATTTTTTTTTTAATTCAGCTGAACGGAGCAGTGCGTAAAATACTCTGCCTGCCACATAAAAGCATACATACAAAGGAATTGCAATATAAAATTGAATATAGGATAGATAAAATAAAACAGTTAACATTTATTACAATTTACTATGGTGGTTTGAGGGAAATTCTCCGTGTATGGAGTAGGGGTGCGCCCTGCCACTAGACAAGGGCTTGGACGATTCCGATTTTCGGTAGCAAGTAGTCGTCTCATGTTGTCACTCATCTTGTATGCTATGCAGCAGAATTTAAATTAAACAAATGTATTTCACAGTTGTAAACTGTTTTTATCACTTAAGAGGAAGCTAGAAGCCAAAATTGTGTATATTCTTGGAATACCTTATATTGTAGGTAATAGGCATTAAAACCGCTTGACAAACAGAGTCTAGAAACGTTCGATTTCAAGCACAAAACTTGTTTTTATTTATTTTGTAAATAATTTTATAAGAAAGCAAAAAAGTTAATCAAGTGAAATTGTCACAGATAATCTTAGCTATAATACTGTATTTTTTAAAAGTTGTTTCCTTTACGCGTTCATACATTTCTATTAGAGATGTCCCGACTAGTCGGCGACTAGTCGGTAAAGCTGACTATCCGGCCACTATTGTAGTCGTCGATTAGTCGGCGACTAATCGGCAAAGAGCGCCGACTATCCGGCTTCTTACGTTGTATGTATTTCTCAATAATATGAATGCGGGGGAACTACATGCAATAAAAACCATGATTATATATTATTTTTTTTATTTTATAATCATTCTTATACATTAAAAAATGTAAAGCAATCTTTCCTTTGGTAATCAGTTATTAAAATTACTTGCTTGTAAAGAAAACATAATTATGACATTTATTGAACAAAATTAGTACCTATCCTAATTAACATAAAAAACAACATAATACCTTCTTGGCATTGGTTACACTTAACTTTACGGGAATCATTGTCCAATTGTTCAAAAAACATCCATACACGAGATTTTCTTTTTGACATGATTAAATTTTAATTCTACTTGTTCACTTCAATGAATAATAACAGTATTATCTTTAATTATGCACAAAAAAAAATATTTTTTTTCACTAAAACACCGCTCTCGACCATTACACAGGCAAAAATGAAGGAACAATGCGAAGTAAACAAAACATGTTCCGACACGTTTGCAGGCGGCGTATGCGATTGCGCGCGAATCAGCCGTAAACGAAGCGTTACGGAAATCCCCGAAACCGTAATCGGCTTAGCCGACTAGTCGGTCTTATTACAACCGACTAATCGGCTAGTCGGCTAGTCGGCGAAAGTCATAATCGGCACATCTCTAATTTCTATTGAAAAAAAAGTTTTTTTTAGTAGTTTACTTTTATATTTTTTAAAGAGTAATTTTTTTTTTTTGTATTCTACTCAAGCGAAACGATAGGAAAACCTTCAATTTATCTACAGCATATTTTTTGGTATCCATAATGTACACCAATTCGTTATAAAGATTAATCAAAATAGTGATTTAGCGTGAAGGTTCGCCTTAACTATCAAAATACCAATTTGGGTACCAAAATGTCTGTCACTCTGAATGTGATTCTAATTCTGGTTCAATGAACTCGGATTTTAGAAACTGAAACTTATAAACGGATGTGTCAGGAATCAAGACTATTCTGTGATTTGTCATGGGTCTGTAATAGTTATTTATTATTTTCATTTCTTGTTTTTATTTATCAAACGATAGAATTATTTTTAATGGTTCTTAGCTAACTAATGTTACGGTAATAAAATAATAATGATAAAGCAAGTAAGTAGTGTTCTGACATGAGGCCTGATTAACTTCTGGCGTAAAGTAAAAATTTCTGGAAATATCCTGGTTTAACTGGCTTTCTATAAATAATGACAAGGATTGAAGCAAAATCTTCCATTGCTTTGAAATAATAATGTTGTTTTTAGCTTTTATCTCTAATAAAATTACGTCAGTTATTATTTTAATAAACACTCTTATTGTTGATGCACAAATAGAAAGATAGAAATATATTTGATTGGCTTATATTCAGCGTTGAGATAAAAATGAAAATATTAACGTTTTTATTTTATTATTAATCTCTTTTTTAAGTTGCCCACTGTACAAGCAAACAAAATACGCTGGAAATGTCTCCACTCAACTGGTGCTCGGAAATAAATTAAATTAAATTAAAAATATCTCTGCATGATGTGCACGTGCATGATGTATTGCTAACTAATCAACTCTGCCTTAAATATCTCTGTATGATGTGCACGTGCATGATGTATTGCTAACTAATCAACTCTGCCTTAAATATCTCTGTATGATGTGCACGTGCATGATGTATTGCTAACTAATCAACTCTGCCTTAAAATACTGAACTGCTTAAACCGAGTTAAAAAAACTTCAATAAAGTTTGGAAAATGTGACAGACTAACTTTCCTGAGGAAAGTGAATTTTTACTGCTAATTAAGAAAAAATAAGTTTTTTTTGGCTAAAATTTGAAGTTTGCAAAACACATTGTGTTACCACTACTAGTGAAATAATGACAACGCAATATAGGTTTAGCTAATTTCGACAAAATTCTGCACGTTTCCTGAGAATTTCACGTAGAATGAAGCTACATTTAATTAGTTAAGAATAGGGTTGGCAACTGTCACCATTGAAGAAACTGATAACCCTATACAAGACTCCCAGTTTCTTGGAAGCCAGATTTACTTGGGCCTCTATGAATCCTTGAATACTTGAGCCGGTCTAACATATTTACTCCAAGCATTTCAATGGAGTCTTTATTGGGGAGGGTACTCAAATTGAAATCAGATATGCTTGGGTTTTGAGATGTTGAAAATGACCAAGTTGGCCTTACCCCAGTCACGAACCTTCTTGAGGCAGTCACGAACCTTCTTGAGGTTGTCGTTAACTGTTGTCTCAAACTTCCCGAGCTGTTCGGACATCATAAGTGGTTAGAGCTTGTCAAAAAGATAACTCTTGTGAACGGTTGTTACACACCAACGAGATTTTAGATGTAGAACAAAAACATTTGATTTGATCCGGAAAGGAAGAAGAAAATGGTACACGGTTTCAAGTCTCCGCCTGTACGGGCTGATTACTCACATAGTTTATCACATGTCCTAATCCTCAAGTACCTATGTATATTACCTCAATTCAAAACCATTGTTATATATTTCAGGTCAGATGTGGTGTTACTATGCTTCTCCATCACGAACCCGATATCGCTGCGCAACTGCGGCGCTATGTGGTTCCCGGAGATACGCAAGTTCTGTCCGCACACGCCAGTGCTGCTTGTGGGCTGCAAGAACGACCTGCGCTACATGTACAGAGACGAGGCGTATCTGTCCTACTTCAGGGACAGGAGTCCTTTTGTCAGGTACCTATACCATTGATATAAAAAGGCAAGAAGGGTAGCATAAGTGAAAACGAAACCTTGTATAATCTCAGATATATTAATAATTTCTATCCATCATAATATAAAAATAAACTCATAAAGACTGTTTTTAACCCGTGACTAGTGATGAATATATCTGTGAGACCAGGTTCTTGGAAAACTGCGAATATTTTTTTCCCCTCCGTCGATTCGGGCTGTGATTGAGTAGCTTCCTGATTGCGCGTCCCCGATCGACAGTCCTTCCCGCTACCAAGTATTGTCAGTATAACAGGTCTGTGAGACCAGTGTCACCAAATATGTAAGTGAAATGATGTAGTTAGAGAATATATCAAATTAAATAGACTATCATAGAGACTGATGGTATTTTTTTCTAAGTGTTTTTGATGTCTAAGGACTACCCAAGGCTGGGGAAGTACCTGGCTATTCAGATTTAGTAACCATACTGAGAGTATCTTCCACTCTGAAACGTACCGCAAACATACTATTTATTATTTTTTAAATTTTAAAGAAACACAAACTAATCAAATGAAATTTACTTGCACACGCTGGGATTTGAACCTGCGATCTAAGGATTGCTAGTCAAGAGCATTACCCATCCATCAAGAAGGCTGTCAAATATTGCCCCAAACATTTTTCAATTTGTGTCATTCGACTCATTTGCTCAAAACATCATACTTTGAACCTCATTCTTACATTATAAACTATAATTTTAAAGTACATATCGTTGGCATTGTTTGAAAAACAGAAAACCATGTCCAAATATATAATATTATATAAATATATACAATATTTTAAATGTTTAATTTATGCTTAGGTCTGGTTATTTTGAACAATGGTCACATTTGTTTTATTTTTATTCACAGGGCAACAAGACAGAGTGACCTAGTGATGCCAGAACAGGGCCGCGCCCTAGCCCAGGAGCTGGGAGTGTACTACTACGAGACATCGGTTTTCACCTACTACGGGATTAACGAGGTGTTTGAGAATGCGATTAGGGCGGCCCTGCTTGCCAGGAGACAGCAGAGATTCTGGATGACAAATCTCAAGAGGGTTCAACGACCCTTGTGTCAGGTCAGTTGTAGATTTTATTTTTAATTCATCAAAACGATGTGGATTTAAAAAATTGTGTGGCTGGCTGTGAAGTATGTAATATGACATTTATATCTAACACTGTTGGTAACATATATTTGGTGAAGAAAAAAAAATTGTAATTGTACTGTTTTAATTTTAGGCTCCGTTTAAACCACCGAAGCCCAGACCTCCAGAAGTCGTGATCGTTCCTAGCACTTACCCAGAAGATATGACCAACTTGTATCTCAGCCCTGTAAGTAGACAATGACAATTTTTTTTTGCTTTTCAGTCAAGATGAACCTAAAAAATTGGTTTTTACCTTTTTTCACAAAACTTTCTTTAAAACCCTTCAGACAGAAATTAAAACTAGCAGAGGTAAAAAAAAATCGTTGCTTGTAAAATTTTTTCGTGTAAGTTTTTTTTTTACTTTAGAAATTTTGTTACGTTATGTTCATCTGAAAGAACATCAGATCTCAAAGGGTGTTAATTTGTATACAATAACCTCTAGAGGGCCAGCTACCCAAATTTGGGTAGCAAGGTGAAAGAACTTGAGTATTCGCTATCGAAATTTGGGTACTTATACAAATTAAAATTAAAATTTTCGAACTTTCCGCACTCCGCTAATATTTTTAATCGCTAGCTTGATTACGCTTGTGATAAACTAACTAACTATCACGCAGTATCGCCGCAGGGGTAGGCAGAGAGGACAGACTGCCAAACAACTCGGCCTTGACACTCCTTGCCTCATTCACAATAATCGTCTCATACATACTCTTCTGTTATTCTGGCTTTTTATATAGCCCGATCAAGTATTTGGTTCACTTGATCGTCCTCGGGCATCCCCAACTTTTTTCACTTTCGCGTCATATCTTATTCTCCCTACACTCCTTTTTTCATTCATTCTCTCTATATGCACAAACCATCAAAGTGTCCCATTCTTAATCTTACTCATTACACTTACATCAGCTGTGCATTTTTATATTTATCATCATTTATACCACATATACGCCCAAGGAATCTCATTTCCACAGCATTCAGTCTACTTTCATCTTTCCTCTGCCAGTTCCATGCTTCTCTGTCATACATACATCAGGGTAAATACCATTGTAAAATACTTGCTTTGTTTCTTTGCTATAGATTTGAAATTGCATTTTTTAATGTGTCCAGACCAAAAAGGTCCGATAGGTCGGAATAATTCCTAAAAAGCAGTATTTTTTTATTTCACAAAATCCTGAAAATATCAGCAGGGCAATATAAGATATCAAAGGACAAAGGTCACCGCAATTGGTTTTTGGCGTATAGCTCGCCTCCTACGTAGCGTACATCGATAAAAACTAAATAGAAGTTATATAAATAGACATAATATATAATAAATAGACATAATAAATAGACATAGTATAGACATAGACTAATCACACACTATATGTATCTTCCATTATTCTAATTATTGCTCATACACAATTGAAACATACACAACAGCTCAAGTTCGATTCTATCATAAGATTGTAACAATTAAACATCACAAATTAAAACATTAATGAGATATATTATAGACATAGACAAATCACACACTTACTTTCACATATTTTGGTTCCTTGGAACGGACAATTTGCCTAGTTAGGAACCAATAATTTCGACCTGATAAGGTACAATAATCAATAATCACTAAAAATATTTTAATTATATCTTGTATCATATTGTACTGTGTGTAAATCTAAAGGAATAAAATAAAAAAATAAAACAATAACTACTACAAGATTGGTTATATGCATTTTTTTCATAAGGGTAACCCTTTTTGAGATATAGCATGGAGAAGAGGTAACGATGAATTCGTTTAAAGGATTACACTGAAGTAGGGAGGAACAAATTCACAAAATCGATATATATTAAAAAATGCATTCATTCTGAAAGAGTTACAGCCGTAAATATACCTTCTCGAAGAATGAATATGCCAAATTTGTCCTGTTTGCCATATTATTTTGATATAATTTTCTTTTGACAACAATTTTGTTCTGTTTCCAGGTGTACACGGATATGGTGCTGGTGGCGGGTTCTGTAGCTCTCCCTTGCCACAGGTTTGTGGTCGCCTCGGGCTGTGTTGCCTTCTACCGCCTGCTGACCATGGAGATGTCCTCGCAGCAGAACAGTGACATGGGGGCCCGGAGCTCCAGCGAGTCCAGCATGGTAACCAGCAAAAAACTAACTAACCATCGCATCGTCGCATACTAACTCTTATGTTATTCTAATTCTTGATGCCATTCACTTTCCCGTCATTTATTTATCCTATACTCCTCCTCTATCCGCTCCACGTTTATCCAAACCATGTAAACGGTTCTTTCTTAATCTTGTTCCTTTGATCTCTTTTCCCTGAGCTTTCATTTTTTTCCCTTGAGCCTTTAGTTTTTTCCAAATCTCCACATTTGAAACACGGTCCAACATGTGTTTACCAGACGTGCGCCACAGGGATCTCATTTCTTCTTTCATCCTTCATCTGCTAGTTTTATGCCTCACTGCCATACATCAGGGTTAGTATCAGCCAAAGATATTAGAAGAACGAGATATGCTATGTTGGCCGCTGTACCGTAGGCGGAGTACTACCTAATTAGGGTACTTTGAATACTATCGGGACGTGTACGCACAGAAATTTGTTCTATGTATTAGTGCGGATACCTTAGCGTAAGCGAAGGTGTGCAGTAGTATTGGTGAACAAAACCGGCGACACTGGGCAAAACAATTCCACTCAGTATGAACTGCTCATAGCACATCTCGTTCTTCTAATATCTTTGGTATCAGCACTCCATAGTAGACTGCTAGCCTACTCTATTGCATCTTTCAAATTAACGGTTTTAAGAATAGATCTTTGTATTCTTTCTTTTCCAGGTGAGTTCAATGGGTGAAGCCACTGCGGGGGAATTCAACGAGGACACAGAGTATCTCATCAGACAAGACCAGGTCAAGGCTAATAAGTATGCAATAATAACAATTTCATTCAAAAACTTATCATTCATTATCAAATAATATTTTTTTATTATTTCACCAAATAAGGTACCTGCTTTTCGAGACAAATTTTCAATAATTGTACTTGTATTCTTCGTAAGCATTTTGAAAACTGGTAATTATGCATTATCTGGAATCATTTTCAAATGCTTATACATATTAGGTAAGGTGATACTTCATACTATCCACAGGTCCAAATGTAATAATTTATAAAACCTATCTTAACTTTTCAAAATGATTTTGGATAATACCTTCGTAATTTTCCTATCTTTTAACACATTGAGTAGATATAGAATTGTTTCATAATGAATTATAGTTTAGGCTTTAAATATCAAACCATACTACTGTGCACTTTTCTGAGATTTTTTTTCACAACATTGTGTTTATTTTTATAGAGTATGGGATCAAATGAAACGCCGCTCTTGCCAAATATTGCCGTGCACCGAAGTTACCAGAAAATGTCCAGAATACTATAAGGAATTGAACCACCCGGCCTTTATCTCCATCAAAGTTGTTAAGGTAAACAAACAAAACTAAGATGTTTTCAGTGAACTCACTTAAGATATTTTCATGCTCGGGAAGTTGGTTTTTTTCAGTGCCTTGAAAACTGAATTTGAAAAATTGACCAATTTATCTCACGTGTAAATAAGAAGTTTTTTTCCAGTCCCTTGGAAAATTTGTATATTTGCACTGTATTTGATCAGCTTCATCAATAAATTTATTCTAATAGTACCTGTTTACTCTGGAGTAACAGCCCCATGAATTGAAGCGTACTTCAAATTTATTATTATCATTTTTTTTTAAAGCGGAGACGATTTACACGTAATTCCCGTGAACACTTAGGCCATAAGCCCATTTTACCTCAATCCTTTAACAGCAACCCAGTCCCTTTAATGAAGTTCACCAGGGTTGTCATTGGGTATGTGGATATGTCTTCTGGTTCTACTGTGTGTTTCCCCAGGTATCTGAGCCTAGTTCCCACCAGGGCAGGACGTTGGCACCATAGATGAATTGGAGTCTCTTCATCCTCTTCACATTTCCTGCACCTGTTGGTGTTTTCCACTCCCAATATCTGCATGTGTCTCCTGAGATGGCAGTGTCCCGTTAGTAGTCCTTCCAGTTCCCTCAGCGAGTTTCTGTCCATATCGAGTAGTTTCTTGGTTCGTCTAGGGTCTGGTCCTTTTATGAGTACTTACTTCAAATTTAAGGTTGAATATGTTTTCCTTCTTTTTATTCAAAATAGATATGTACTTACATACATCGATAAATCGGACTTTTCTTTTAACTTTGTTCTGCTATTATCGACGCATTCAGGTCCTATCAGAGGCAATATCCGGAATCCTGTGGAAGTGCTTTTAATGTATTATTCGTGGCACTACCGCTACAACTAATGCATCGTCCAGCGGTTTTCCTTTTTTCTAAATGAAATTATCCGATACCTGTATAATTCAGTACCTCGAAAAACTGCAAACTGAGTTTGCACCAGAAGTAATAATATTAATTTTTTATGATGAAATAACTTATTGAATAAAACCTCAAATTGTAATATTTAATCATTGATGACAAAATTAACCACATTATGAATAAAAAATGTTCATTAACCTTTTGAATGCGTTAATTTGCTCCGTTTTATCTATACCCGTACGCGGTACATATTTTCAAATACCTATGCACGCAATTAAATGTCAAATTATAGCATTCTGATGAATTATTGATTTATTGGACTATATAGATAGAACAGATTATTCTCCACAATATGTAAACAAATCCTCGTGTGTCAACACTCTTAGATGTTTATAAAAACAAAAACATAAAATTTCATACAAAGACGTACCGTATCTATTGAATGTGGTCCCGCCATTCACTCGGCGTGTGTGTACTTAGGTGATAGACACAAGTGGGACACCATGATCACTTATCATTTTTAGTTATGAAAAGTTATGAATGACATACTAGTACTAACGCCATCCGTTGACAAAAATGTAAACTAAAGGACTAAAAGGCGCGAAGAGGCGCACTTGATTATCGATCTTTTTTTATGAAATACAATTTTATTTATATAGGTATATAAAGAACACAATTTTAAACTTTTTTCCACTTATTTTTATTTGACCGTGACCGGTTTCAGCCTGTTAGGGCCATCTTCAGACTGGTACAATTTTTGTCTTAAACTAGGGTTTATATACATAGGCAAATTACATTGAGGGGAGGGGTTGACATAGTAGGTTGATTTGAATTATGAGGGGTTTTTCGTGAAATATGATATTTCCCAAATAAGTATTGTTATTAAAATCAAATGAATTTATCGGTAGAACTATGATAATTATGCCTATTAGGACTATCAATTTAAGGATTTACCCAACATAAAGTTATCGGTAATCTATTGTGTGGTTAGGAAACATATTTTAATGGATTTTATATAATTCAAATACATATTTAGGATAGGTGACACACTGATTATAATGGGTATAGCAACGGAGATTTAGCAACTGATTCTAATTTTGTGTTCATAACATTGTTGGAGTTTACTTTTTTAGTTAGGCGGGTTATCTCTAATGACTCTAGCCTATCTAATTTATGACCTTTGTCGCAGGTATGTAAAATTTTTTTTTTTGAGAAATTCTTGTAGATGTCAGCATCGTGATAGTTCTACGAATGTCCAAGTGAGCAAGAAATACATTTATGACGAAAGAGCGCTGAAATATCGGCCGTCAAAGTTTCCGTATCAACTGTTGATACAGCCGCGTGTGAGTATAGACTTTTTGCCGTAACAACAGTTGATACGGCCGCGTGCAAAGAGTTAAGAAAATGTTGGTGGTTTTTAGTTGAAATATAATACAGTTAAAAACGACGCAAGGTCAAATTAGCTCAGTGATTAGAACAATGCCCCAGAAAGGCAGGGGCCCTGAGTTCGATTCCCAGATGCAACAGAATCTTTTTCTTTCTTTTCTGTTTCATATTTTTCGTTTTAGAGTAGTTAATATTGTCTTCAATTATAGAAGTATTAATAATTTTATTTTTTCTGCGTACTTTAATGCAATATTTTGTATGATATTATGTGTATATATTTCCGTACAGAATGAGCCCACAGTAACTGGCCAAGCTCCTACACAGACCATAGTGACTCTAAGCAAGGTGATCACTCCCCACGCCCTGCAGCAATGTTTGAGGTTCATCTACACAGGCAATTTGGATAATGAACTGGTCGAGATGCAGGTACAGTAATTTTCAATCAAATTACTTAATGATTTACGCTGGGCACGCACTAAGCAGCCAAAATTTGGTGGAGCCAATGCTTGCAGCCAGTGTAGCAGCCAATATAACCAGTTCATTTACCTCTTGAACCAAAGCGAAAAAAAAACACTGGATTCATTACTAAGGGTGTATTTGAAAGTTACATTGAAGATCTTATGAATCATTGAAGATATTTTGCTACTTTAACACACTTTTTTTTATGTGAATACTCCCAACTGCTCCCAACAGTCAGAAGCTAATAGAAATATGGCATCAGAAATTAGAGGCATGTTCTGAGGCCTAAAATAGTTGGAGAGAAAGGAGATGGGGAAGAGGAAGGTGGCGAAATACCTTGCTATTCAGATCTGGTCACCAAACATGGCTAAAGCCATTTTAAAGCAACGTTTCATTTCTCAACGGTATTCTTTCGCCAGGGCAACACTGAGAGTATCTTCCACTCTGCTTTGTTATTTAGACACCATTGTCTAAATAGCAAATTTCGTGCATGGTTGAAGTTTTCAAACAATTGCGCGCATTATTACATTTATGCATAAAGCTCACAGATCATTAGACCATTTTATAATACGCAATATTTATGTATTTTCAAATTCTATTAATTTTTTCATGAATTTTAGGAAATCCGCCAAGCCGCTGAATTCTTAGAGCTGAATCACCTCAGCAAACTACTGACAGGAATTCAGAGCAGTCAGCAAACTCTGAGTGATGAAGCCAAACAACTTTACGCTACTGTGAGTTCTCAATCTAATAATATCATTAAATAATTCTTTAATTTACCAGTCATAGCTCTATTTACTGTAACTACATCTGTGCAAATGCTAACGTGAACAATTAAATAATACAAATTTTGTATTACTTTTTTGTTTTTATCAAGATTCGTGATGTATTTTCGTGAAGTTATTTCCTACAAAACTTTTGTAGCTAGCTTGCGGTCACAAAATATGAAGTGTGGGGGCCTGGGGGGCAGATCCACTAGATCAGTGCACCACTGCAGTCCACTAGATCAGTGCACCACTGCAGTCCACTAGATCGACCTATTGATTTGATTTATCTCCTTGATGAAGACATCCAGCTGCCTCTGTGTACCAGTCCATACGATCAAAATGTCATCCACGTATCTCCGATAGAAAACAACATTCTTAAAGGACACTAACCTCTCAATGGTCTCTTCTAAGTGGTCCATCATGATCTCTGCTAAAATTGGAGAGATTGGGCTACCCATTGCCAACCCTTTCGATTGTAAAAATATCGATAAATTCTATTTACGTAAAAATATCGATAAATTCTATTTCAATTACATATGGTCAGAAAATGAAATTGAAACAAAACAATGGTGTAAAATACCATACCTTGGGAAAGTATCAAATAAAGTTTCGAAATTGATAGACAGTGACAAGAAGTGTAAGACAGCTTTTTGTAGCGTGAATTCTTTGGGTAAGATATTAATAAACAATAAAGATAAGAGAGATAAATTGGAGAACTCTGGAATTTACCAAGTAAATTGCTCGAATTGCCCTGCATGTTACGTGGGACAGACAGGAAGAGCAGTATCGACCCGTATAAAGGAGCATTTCGCATGTTGGGTAAATCGAAAGGGAGATTTATCGAACGTAGCCTTGCATTTGCTAGAGAACCAACATACTTTTGACAAGGATAGAGATGTCAAGGTTCTTCACGTTTGTGAAAAGGGACAGAAATTAGACAGATTAGAATTACTAGAAATTAATCGCCTAACGAAGAAAATTGATCGTAAATATGTCATGAATAAACAGTTGGAACATGGTGCTCAGTCACCATTAATATATCCATTGTAATTAATTTGAATAATGTTACCTTAGGCTCTGAGATAACATTTTATTCTAAGTAATTTGCGATGTATGTATTGATGATTATTGAACATTTTGTTATTCATGACTTATTTACCTTAAATAACAGTTGTGTAATTTAATTATGTAATCTTCTGATCCTTTGTTACAAACGTTAAGAGTTTTGACATCTCTATCTTTGTGGAAATAATTTTCGTTTTGTGGTAGATGCAAAATTATGTTCAATAGATCATAACCCCCCCCCCCACTTTTTGATTTGCCCAACTAAGGAGGTGTTCTTTTGTACAGTTTGATTCTTCTCTTCCGGATTGTCCTGCGTGGTATGCAGGAAAATTCATTATTTTATTTACTAAATTATCGATTATTCTGCTATAGTGACCATTGTTATATTATTATTTCTTATTTATGACATATTAACCTTAAAGAACCATTGTAATTTAATAACCCAAACATATGTACCTACCTTGACATTGTGTACCTAATTTTGTATAAATTCTGTAACAAAAGAATTTCAATTGCCAGCCTGAAGATGTCCATAATAGGACGAAACCGGTACTGGTAAAATAAACAAGTGGAAATAAGTTAAAAAATGTTTTATTTTCTATTTTAACATTATTACTTTGTTATCATTTTGTAATGAATTATCTTGTAAAAAAAAAAAAATAAAAAAAAACAATATTTTGATTCTGAATGGTTCTCTTTCACCAGGGCGATACTGAGTACCTATCTCTGAAAATACAATTGAATGATTGCACTATTACAGATGAGCCATACGGCTTTCTCGGGGCATTAAACCTTTAATAACTGAGAAGCGAATCCATAGATAGTAGATACAAGGAAAACCACGAACACAAACCAATAGTTGATGTATTTTTCTTTTCAGACAATGCGGGCCAAACTCCAAGAGCTTTGCATCGACCGTGGCCTATTCTCGGACGTTGTGTTTGAGCTGGAGGACGGGAAACAGTCAGCTCACAAGGCCATCCTCGCCGCCCGCTGCGATCCCATGGGGGCCATGTTCCGTGGACACTTCAGAGAGAGCACTGCCAAGATTGTGAGCATTCCCTTGCTTAATATCACCTCACATAACCTAATCAATGGTTTTAGCTTGTGCTGACTTGACGTTGGGTTTACAGACAGGCGTTGTGGATTCAATTCCTCTGCCAGCTAAGTCCCTCATCATTGCACAGGCAATATTTTTTGCTTATCTAATGAACAATACAAAACACATTATTTTCATATAAGTTGTGAAAAAAATGTAGCACTATGAATGTAGCTTTGTACAAGCACATGCTTGTGAAAAGGGTAGTCATTCAAAGAATATGTGTGTACAAGTCTTCTTCTTGTTTCTTATGGTGGAGGGGTCAGAGTGTGGGCGCTTCTGTGTACAAATGAAATAGCTATATGAAAGGCTCACTGATGTCCAGTAGACGTAGTTCAGTGAAACCACACAAAATGGCTCGGTAATGTAAGACAAGCATTTTTCAAATATTAAAAATTAAAAATAACACACATTTCAAATAAAATCAATTAACTAGCGACAGTCTGTCTGTCTGTTCAGATAGAGAAACAATAGCACCTTTTACTTTTACATCCAACAGATAGCCCTGATTTAAAAAAAAAAGCATGTTTTTACCTGTCTCAGGTGACATCTATATAATATAGGTATATAAAAGCACATGCGTATTCGAATGTAACGTTGTGTCAAAATTTCAAAGCAATCGGGGAAGAACTTTCGAAGATTTGAGATTTTGAACAAACAAACATAAAATTATTGTGGTACTTATTTTATTGCATGTCTGATATGATTTATATACCTCTTATTAGTTTGAAAATTAAAAGTTCATTGAACTTGCTCGAATTTTACGCACTATGCAGGAATATCATTACATCACCCATGCACCGACAACCGAAATTAGTATGTTTAATTACGAATTTCTTCCAGATATCTTTCCCAGGCGTGCGGTGGTACACCTTCCACAAGCTGCTCTGCTACCTGTACACGGACTGGGTGCCTCCCATGAGATCCTCGGGATGTGCCCCCGTGCTGGAGCTTGGGAACAGGCTGTGTCTGCCCCGACTCATCACTCTGGTGGAGGCTAGGGCCATCCAGCACCTCGCCGCTAACGGGGACACCAATCAGACTATTCATAGCTGTATACGGCTTCTGGAACCAGTGAAGGTATGAAAATTGTTTGGCGAGTTCTGACAAAGAGGAAAAAGAGCCATGTAATAAAAAAAAATAAAAAATTTTGTAAACACAAAAAATTTCAAAGATTTAAATTTATTGGAAAAGGTTTTTTTTAAATATTTTATTTCCACTGAAGGCTCTGAGAAAAATAATTTCCTTAAAAACCTAGGTCGTGTTTGGGAATGCGGTATAGAAGATCGTCTTTAGTGATGGGTTTTCAGTTTTCGATTTCGGCCATTCTATTTAATTAATATCATTCGTCAAAATATTAATACATAAACATATGACCTGCTTACTGCGGTTTAAAGCCAATGAATCCACCTAGATTTCACCGACTATCCCTTACTATGTGATATCCTTTATGATTGTGAATGATTTATAGTAAAGTTTTGAGGTTGTGAAAACTAAGATAAGCATCGCTTTTCTCTACTTTCTATAAATATAATATGCACATCTTATATGTGTAAACCTTCCGGAAGAAATTCTCTAAATGATAGTGAAGACCCTATCAAAATCCATTGCATAGTTTAGAAGAACTGAGCATACAAACAGACAGATGCAGATAGTGACTTTATTTTATACTCCTTATATCTAGCACGGTCAATCGATAAAGGATTTATCCATAATGTCAATAACTTGTCTTTCATGAGAACGACTGCATAGGGCTAACATACAAACAACAGTTGAAAAAATTAAGAAAAAAATGAGTCATGCTGAGCTGTTTGTTCGTTGGCTATCTGCAGTCACGCTCGGGAATGATGAAAAGTTGCCGACATTATCAATAAAACCTTTATCGAACGACCGTGCTGGATACCCTGATGTCCGCGCTTCAAAGACTGCAGATAGGGGAATCTATCAAACGGACTGTCACCTGTAACTGTATTACTTGCTCGGTTTCATCCTTAACTGCATGATTACACATTGATTGAATTGTATTTTCAGCTCCACAACGCTCACTACCTGGCGGAATGGTGCATGAACCACCTGTGCGTGAACTACAACCGCCTCTGCCGCATGTCCCCGCGCTCCGTCAAACTGCTGCACCCTGACAACCAGGAGTATCTCAGTGAGAATAGATGGCCTCCCGTTTGGTGAGTATTTAATATATCAAACGACACTATATTTCTTTATCTCAAAACTACAAATTTGCACATCGACATTGTTCTTCGGGACGGTCAATATAGTAAAAATAAAATAATATTGTAAAAACAGACCCACGACTAGAGTGGATGTGTTAACAATGAATTGAACCCTCTTATTTCAGGTACCTGAAGGACTATGACTACTACCAGAGGTGCTGTAATGAACGCAACCGACTGGCCGAGCCCAATCTCAAGAGAAGACAGAACTAGAGTGGACGTGTTAACAATGAATTGAACCCTCTTATTTCAGGTACCTGAAGGACTATGACTACTACCAGAGGTGCTGTAATGAACGCAACCGACTGGCCGAGCCCAATCTCAAGAGAAGACAGAACTAGAGTGGACGTGTTAACAATGAATTGAACCCTCTTATTTCAGGTACCTGAAGGACTATGACTACTACCAGAGGTGCTGTAATGAACGCAACCGACTGGCCGAGCCCAATCTCAAGAGAAGACAGAACTAGAGTGGACGTGTTAACAATGAATTGAACCCTCTTATTTCAGGTACCTGAAGGACTATGACTACTACCAGAGGTGCTGTAATGAACGCAACCGACTGTCCGAGCCCAATCTCAAGAGAAGACAGAACTAGAGTGGACGTGTTAACAATGAATTGAACCCTCTTATTTCAGGTACCTGAAGGACTATGACTACTACCAGAGGTGCTGTAATGAACGCAACCGACTGGCCGAGCCCAATCTCAAGAGAAGACAGAACTAGAGTGGACGTGTTAACAATGAATTGAACCCTCTTATTTCAGGTACCTGAAGGACTATGACTACTACCAGAGGTGCTGTAATGAACGCAACCGACTGGCCGAGCCCAATCTCAAGAGAAGACAGAACTAGAGTGGACGTGTTAACAATGAATTGAACCCTCTTATTTCAGGTACCTGAAGGACTATGACTACTACCAGAGGTGCTGTAATGAACGCAACCGACTGGCCGAGCCCAATCTCAAGAGAAGACAGAACTAGAGTGGACGTGTTAACAATGAATTGAACCCTCTTATTTCAGGTACCTGAAGGACTATGACTACTACCAGAGGTGCTGTAATGAACGCAACCGACTGGCCGAGCCCAATCTCAAGAGAAGACAGAACTCTCCGGGCACTTCAAGCTGCCTCTGTTTTGCTGCCTGGTGCTGTAAGCTAAACCTATTTTAATATGTCCATTAGGGTGCTTCAAAAGAAAAAAGTTAATATTATTTATCAGGGCTCCCTGGTATATGTAAAAAAAATTCAATAGTAAAAAAAAATAGACCCAATTTTTTTGTATTTTCATTTAAATAAATTTAAGGGGTCGCTACCATTCTTGCTAGAAAAAATACATTGCTTATTCATTTGTACTGGTATTTTTCATCCAACAATTACTGCTTACTAGATTTTTCACTAGAAAACAACTCACCCTATTTTTGTAGGAAAGGCATTGATAAAGCTAAATCTCCTACCAGATGGCGTTGATATATATTATACATGCTATGCATAAAAAGCCTTGTTTTTTAAACATAGTTTATCATTAAAAATAACCATAAAAAATATTTAAAAAAATTATGATGATTCTGCACAGAAAATTAAAAAAATATGGTAATTTCATTGCATATTTTTTTTCATTATGTTTACAGGTAAGACCAAGTCAGAGGGCACAGAATCCACACCGGACGTGTCGAGTAGCCTATTCCCCAGCAGCCCTCCCATAGTGGTCCGGGCCATCGAGGTGGATCATGATGAAAGCCCCTGACAACAGCCTTTACGGAGGTAAGCATCCATCATGTTAATTTGTCATTGATCATTTTAACGTAACTCTTCACCGGAGGCTCTGAGGAAAATAACGGGAATATATTTATTTATATATTGTAATTGTTTTCAGGTCCTTGAGATTTGTGGTAATCCTTCCCGTGCTGCTTGGATTCATCTGCTCCATCTTCACAATCCTCATTGTGTTGCAAATATATACATGAAGCTATCCGTGAGGCGCCGGGGGAATATTCTACCCTTCTGAACTATTCCACTTCTTCCAATTTCACGTTTCTCCTGCACTGAATCCTGAAATGCAGTGAATATACTCGGAAACAACACTCAACGCCTGGCGAAAGAAACGGAAATAACATTTAACAGCTGGCGAAAGGAACGGAAATAACATCTAATAGCTGGCGAAAGAAACGGAAACAACATCTAATAGCTGGCAAAATAAAACGGAAATAACATTTAATGGTTGGCAATTGAAACGGAAACATGACTCAGTGTCTTAACGAGTAAGAAAAGGTTACGTTCATTTTGAAAGTGGCGAAATACTTTCGGCTATAAAATTATTTTGTTCTATGTAGGTTATGCGGGATGAAGTTTATAATTTGCGGTTGTAAAATCAGACTTATGTCCTGGAAAAACGGAGTGAAACTGTCGTATTATATAGTCGATTAATAGGTTAGGTTATTCAAAGGATATCTCAGTGTTGGGAGTATTATTTTAGCTCAAGTATATTGAGACTCTTTTATAAATACTATAGAATCTCATTTATTTCACTGCATAAAATCAGATTATTGGAATGTTATAAGACATGAAATTATCTGAGTGTTATTATTTGTGCTTTTATAAAAGAAATTACATAATATAATATAATACCTGTGACTTAATTCTAAAAGTGGGTATTTCAAATTTATGAATCGCTTTGGTGTGAAGATTTTTTATCGATTTCTTTCAAATTATCAAAAACTGACATGGATACTTCTGGCATTAAACATATAATACATATTATATTCTTTAATAAAAAGCATCTGCCTACTCTTACCCTACATTAGCCTTATCTGTTTCCCACATTAGAAAATGAAAAATGCATGCACAGTAAATAAAAAAAAGTGTTTCGTTTTATGGAAATGTACACAGTTGCAAAACAAACAAAAGTTTTTCTATTGTTTACCAAATTAGTTTCTTATCGTTGTTTTTTCATACTCAAATCTTGCTTAAAAACTCCGATTTCAACTTTCCGGATTACTAGAGATGCCGTATTAATGAGATTCTATTGTATACACTTTTGTATTTTGACTATTGGAAAGAATGAGCAACAATTTGAACTTACACTTAAGCACGTGAAATGGAATATAAGCTTACACTTAAGCATGAGAAAGGAATTATGAACTTACAAACACTGGTGATCTTTTTATATTCAGGTTGTAGATTTAGGTAAGATTTAATATATTTTATGCATTTTAAAAATGAGTGTCGTCCGTAAATCGCTCCATTATATTGGGGAGAGTGGCTTTATATTATTAAGGTAGGTTATAGTCACCGATCTGTGTGTTATTTTATACAAAAATATTATGTAAAATACGCAACATGTGCCCGCTGAAAAATTTTATAGTTTCACGGTCAAATGCATCATGTAGAATTGAATTTCCTTTCTGCTTCCGTTGAGTTATTCCAGGTTGCAAACAGCAGGATAAAGATTGCTCTGAGGATGGTCAACCTCCATTTGGAGAGCGCACCGAAAGAAGAATATGTTTATTTTTAACAGTGAAACAAATTAAGCAATATGAAATTTTGCATCTTTTCTGGCAATTTTATTGCTTTTTTTGCCACGACGATATGTGCTTAGCCGTGTTTGAAAATAATTATTCTTCTTGATTTGTTTGATATCCAGCTTTGAACATAGGCTCCAATGTCGCCACCCATCCTAATCCAGCAGTCCTTATCATTTTCAAGCAGAAATCTACAGCGATTATCTTTTAGCCTTGCTAATTGTCCAATATAATCCTACATGATGTTAGTATAACATGACAAAACGACCAAAATGCAACACCACACAAATAAGCTTCATGTAAGCATTGCGCTTTTTCCATTTCCATAAAAAATTATTTTAATTTGCGCATTTCCTTTCTTGAAATCCATTAAAAATTGTAATTTTTGTCTGCTTATTTGGTCCTAATTTTAATCCATTATTGTAATAAATTAATAAAAAAGAGTTTGTGCAATTATGAACAAAAGCTTTACCTCCTTGTTTCTCGGTACAAGTTATAAACTAAATTATGCTTCCTCCGATATATTATTATCCTAATATAGTTCTACGAATCTTTACTCTGATTTTTTCTAAACCTAAAAGAAAAACTAAGTATTTGGTAAAATCAATGTGATTCAGTATTTGTAAAATCATCTTTATTAGGTATTAATTATTTACTAAATTCACTATAATTCCACACGTGCCATTTGCCATGCAAATAATATTATCATCATTGTAGTTCTCAGAAGCCATTATCTTCACTTAAATATAATTTATAATTAACTTTAATATAATTTACAATTAACTTCAATATAGTTCAATTATTCTCTCTTATTCCTAATTAAGCCTTAATTACTTTAAGTCGCAAGAATTTATCTATGCAAATTTGACTAACAGAATACAATAAATCTGTTATTATTATTAACCTTTTAAGATGTTTTTTTCAATAATCTGTCTTTTCTGAATATTGTGTATCCACTGAGTAGATGTACACTAGAAATGCCTTCCATGTAGATATGAATGGAAACCGGAGTTGTTACTGACTTAGTTCCTTTTGATTCTAGCCCATTTAACATCCGCTCTGTCTCTGTCTGATCTGAAAATGATGATAAAACACACTTCTGTATTTGAAATTTACGTCCAATCGGTCTGACTTTTGGTTCTTGAAACGAGCCCACATCGCGTTTCTTGTGTTCTTTTTTATTCTATGTATGCACTGTACAGATAAAACAAGCTAGAAGTGCCTTCCATGTCGTTTTGAAAGAAACCCACAGTAGCCACGACTTAGTACATTTTGGTTCTTTCCCCCCTTAGCACAAGCGCTCTGTCTCTCTTAAACGGCTTGTCATTGTATATCTGCATTCCGTTGTTCGAAATGAAAATTCTCATAATGATGGTGAAACGAATTTCTGCATTTGAAATTTAAGCAAATTATTCTATGTATGTGTCGTACTATTGCTTTAAACAAAAATGTTTTTCAATTATTATTATTATTGTGTTTTTCATTTTTAAAACTCACTACGGATCTAACAAAATACTACTCAATGCTCACCTAATCAAATAATTCTGCCGTGATATAAGATACTACCGTTATCAACTTAACGGAGCCTAACAGGTATAAGTTAAATGGTAGTTAATTTTTACCTAAATCGAGTCTGGAGTTGGAATATTTTAGGGTTTTTTAACCCGTTGCTGAAAGAAATATTAAAAGTTTTTAAATAAAACATCGAAATGCTCAGAGTGAAAAATAAGTTTTTTTGGGATCTGTATGTGATCTAGACTTATCAATTTCCCGCTCGTACTATGATGTGAATTTATGGGATTTTTGCATTGTCTTTGTCAATAAGGATAGAGCAAAAGATTATTTTTCTGTATGTAATACATGCAACCTATTTTGCGCAGGTTTCGATGGGAGTGGGAATTTAAAAAAATATTGTTAGGTTACTCATAAGGGGCCGTTCAAGTATTACGTAATCAGATTTATTACAATTATTTACCCCCTCTTCCCCCTTGTCACCAAAAGAAAGCAAAGCTCTTACCCCCCCCTCCCAATTATTTGTGGGAATCCCCGAATATGTATTCGGTTTTCAAACATGGACAATGTGTGGGTTGAAAATGTGTAAAAAAAAATAACTACTGCTGAGCAGTGCTGACGTAATCACTATCTCGACCCCCCCATGTCATCAAACATAAGCAAAGCAAAGACCCCCCTATAGTGCTTACATAATACTTGAACGGCCCCTAACCAGGGGGTGTTTGTCTTTAGTAAAAGCATTTGATCAGGTTAGGTGGGCACTGAGCTATAAGACAGATCTCATTAGAAGACATTAATCAAAGTATGACTTAAATTAGATAAATTTTCACATCATATCATTTTTAGTTCAACGCAGAACCTTCAATTTACATGTTTTCATTTCAAATAAAATAAATAATTCTTACGATTATGTTCTTCCAAGATTGTTACGTACGTAAACAGTTGGTATTAGGTCGTGAATGCACGGACTGCTTAAAGCAGTCAATATTGACAGTTTCTAGCAGTGACTGCAAAATACATGGCAGATGTAGACGGCAGTTCGCAAAATTTCAAAAATGTTTTTCTGTGAGAAGTGCAGATCACTATAAAGACACTGCTTGAAGTTGCCGATTTCAACTGCTTGTAGCAGTCCGTGTATTCTCAGCTTAAGATTTACTTTCTTATTAAAACGTTTCGTGAGTTCAAATCCTAACCTAACCTTACTATTGCCGAGTTGAAATTTCTCATGTAATTTACATATAACATTACATAAAGTCACAAAATTGCTAAAGTATTGTTTATCCTATGAAGCAATTTTTAAAAATTAAAATACACCATTATTGATCTCCATTTAACTAATTATAGACTGAAACTTGATTCTTGGTCAAACGTGAAATAAATTTAACAGATTTCCTTTGCTTTATAATACTGATTTTTCATCCCATTTCTTCTTATTAATAATTTCTATTTTAACATCTACCTCACATCGATCCTCGATTTTTTTTACCATTTAAAGCATGTGCTGTCATAACCTCACTTATTGTTATTTTTGTTTCACGTTATCCACTTATCAACAACAACAAAATAATATGTACATAAATATTAAATAATGTCTTAATTTTAAACCTAAACTTAATAAGTATTAGTATATTATATATTACAGTCCTACTGACATATTCTACGTACTTCTTTTGCCAATCAAACTGAGCGACCATCATGTTAAAATATGAATCAAGCATACAATTTCACCAACGCAAACTGAGTATCATTATCGCTCAACTCGAAGTAAAGCCATCAATTTTCGTGAATAACCAGACAAAATGACATTAGCAGATTTTTTTGCAGTAACTTCTTTAGAAATGTGCAATAAAAGTCAAAAAATGATGGTGAAAGAAATGATTTATCGTTCGATAATGTGACATTTTTACTCAAATTACCTTTCACTCAAGTTTTGATTGGTGACAGCAGTGGTAAGAAATATATGTTATAATTTCATGAAAACTTGTTTAAATTTTTAATACCATACTTTATAAATAATTAACTGCAACATTATACGTATAGTAACTGCAGATTTTCAAATTACTTATTATTTGTAGTTAGTAGATTTAACTGTGGGAGTATTACTTGGTCATGGCAACCTCTTTCAACTGAAGTAATGCATAAATCTCGCTACATAATAATATATTAATTCCCAGTGACGTTACAATATAATATCTAGACACGTTATTGTCTCGCAAACTCTAAATAAAATGTGGAAGTACGAAATACTCATTTGTTTCCAGTAAATTCTTAATTTAAACATTGTTCATGTATGAAACATAAAGCCATAACAAAATAAACAATTGTGGGCGGCGTTTACGAATTTTCGTTGAATACTTCATTCGAATGTGACTGAGATAACAAGATATGTTTACTCGCTTAGATTATAAGACGGACACGAAATACTGTATGAGACAACTGCTATTAGTTTGTCCTTTTTATACTTGTGTGTTGCTTCGTTTGCTATCTCACTTTCTCTAATGGCGCGGAAAATCTTTTTTAAAAACAACGAAATGATTGTATTTTTTATAATAATAAAATAAACTGTGTGTATTTACGAATGAAATCTTATTTTTTGGCTTTTACTAGTGTTTGCCAAGTAATGAAAACATTTTCTCATCACACACAAGGATATTTTGGCACTTATTAATGAAATTTACTTAGAGGTAGCACACATCTGCGACACGTGGCAGTTAAGTACTAAAACTACGAAATCAAAAGCAATACAACTGTCTTACTTTTGGCTTGCCACTTTGAGATTTCTGCAGCGCATCTATATATATTGTAACGTCAATCATTAAAATCTATATTAACTTATTTATAATTAAATATTAATACCATAACTTTACCTACCAGATCTAATAAAATAAAATAAAAATATGTATTATTAATTGTACTTATGTTGTGGAACAAGGTAATGTTAACATTTCAAAAAATTAAAAATTCTTAATAGGTACCTATTTATTGTGTTGGGAAAAGGAACATAGGTACCTACCTAAAAACACCATTTTGAAACTGTAATACATATTGTTTTCGAGGTCTGTAATAATTAGTGTAACAAAGTATTTTATAAGCCTACAACAATGTGTATGGATAATTTTTTGGAAAAAATGTACAAAGTTTGTACCTACTCTGAAACATTAAATTTGTCCATATTTTGCATAATAGTAATTAATTTATTAATTAATAAGAATATGATTAGTATTTTACAGCCATTGATGTAAAAACTACTGGAAATTGATTTGTAATGTAAATGATGGAAACACATTAGAAAGAATGGCTTACATTTTTTGCAGATTGTCGATGTGAAATTATTAGTACCTATTTAGTATCTCCGTTTCATTGTAATTTTGTCTGCGTAGCTCATACTTAAGAAAGGTTATAATATTCAATGAAAATTGATGATTTTACGGCCCGAGTTTGTAAAAAATCACATTCATATATTTATTCACAAAAGCGATTCATATTTACTCTGTGAATTTTCAATATCTTTACCTTTACACAATTAATTATTAAAATAAGCAATATGATCACAATACAATTAATTACTGCTATCCACACAGGGTATATTATTATAATTTAAAGTAAAATCGCTTCTAATCAAGATAAAGTAATTATTTGTAGGTTATCTTATTAATGTCTTGTTAATATCTTCATTGTGTGAATGCATTGCTCCAAAGAACAATAATTTTACATCACAACTCTCACAAGTAGAACAGGCTAAACGTTTCGTTTCTTATTAGTCTATCACCTATGTATTTTATCACTTTACAGAAGTACGTTGGTTTTGTAAATTATGTACTAAAATATCCTAAGTTCAAAATTGACGACAGCGCCATCTTTGATGTGAATTAATCTGCATCATAGTTGCCAGTTGTAAAAATTATTAGATAAAAACGCATTGTAAAATAATAGCAGGTAATCTGGAAAGATCAATGCAGATGGCGAGGGTGTAGTTGGATATCATTTGCATGATATGATAGCTATGTGATACCTTATAAAAGATATTGTTTCAAGTATTTAAAAACATTAAAAAAAATGCTTGATAAGTATTGTGATTGGAGGGTCAACTGTAAATTGAGAAAAATTAATGTAAAAGTCATTGGAAAAAATGAAGATTTGGTTTGTCTATAACCGCAACCTACTTCAGATTGTTTTCCCATGAACATATATATCTAAACACACTTTTAACAGAATAACATGAGAAATAAGTGTAGCTTTATTTACAGATTGGCGGCTTGCGATAGAAATAACAATTTTTTAGGCAGTTTTCTGAACTAAAGTGAGGTGAACTTATGTTTTGAATAGTACTTATTTATATCTCTATTAAAATAGATTTTTGTTCAAATTAGACTACATTTACAATTAAAACACATTCCAGAGGCATCATATAGTCTGACAAAACAAAAATTTTATTGCAAAAACAAGAAGTTTATATTTGGTTATATTTTACGTATTTTTAAGTTACATTCTACTTTTTTCTTAACTGTTCATCGCTTAGAAACTTTTGTCCAGAAGATCTCTGGGAGCATAAAGGCACAATTGGGACATTTTAATTACTATTATTATTCAACTTTTGCAAAATAAAACTTTAGCTATTGCATAAGAATAATGGCTGACATAATGTCCAATTACAACAGTGCCAACGGCTGATTCGAGCTTATCAGATTACCTGCCATTGGAGAGATATACATAAAATGACAGTATAATACTACTCACGATTGGAAGTTTGGCAAAATGAAATGATGAAATGAACGATTATTAAAAAAACAACAGATATAATAAAACGCTAAAGTCAGATTCAATCTTAGTATGGAGTAATTATTCACAGTTCTCAGCAAGGATGGTTTTAAAAGTTCAATTAGCAATTAAGTTTATCGGTGTCAATCATTTGTCGACAACTATAGGTGCAAAAATAATTGTCATCACTGGTGTGAAGTAAAAATCTAAATCAAGATGATAACTTGGAACGAATGCTTCAATTATAATTAAAACCTTAGAATAATTTAGATTGTACTATTACTTGATGTAGTATGGTGAACTCACTGTCTATTTTTACATTGATACTTTTAGCTAATAAAATTCTAGCTTTAGGAAACTATATTATAGTTGAAAAACCTTTTTTATTGTGGACAATCGGTTAACAATCAAATGTTGCAAAATGATTAATTAACTAGCTATCAAACTCTATAATTTCGCACTTTAAGCTGGTTTTCAAAACTAATTTCTGCTTTTCAAATCTGAAATTTTCTAATTTACAATAGTCAAGTAAATTTGCCAAAGATCGTCACAAAATAAATTTCACATAAAAAACATTCATCTTAGCCAAAAATCTAATTAGCCCATTAAAATAAACTGCTCTTCCTTACACTGCTCCTCCATACTTAAAAAAAAGATGATGGTGCCACAGTTATCATCAATAATGTACGATGTAATTTTATGATGAGGCGATCTTTGGGTAAATTATAAAAATCCGCTCACATTTGGTCAGAAAGCAATACGTACCTATAGACTTTTCATTAATCTTAACTTTTATTTTGTAATTTTTTTAACATTAAAGTAAGTCTTCATAGTTTTGCACATCTTTTCAAAATCCACACTTGAATCAAATAAGTTTGTGTTTTTTCATCGCTTTTATTTGTCTATTTTGAAAACCTATTTCCTCTCGTATATTAATTACCTAACTCTTAAAATTATAAAGTAACATTTTTATATTGTGTAAAACAAAAAAGTATGTAGTTGGGTAGAGATTGTGAAGGAGTGCAAACAAATTTTTAAAAATCATTCAAATTCACTACTACTGCAAAATTCTATGTAAATATGTAACACTTTTTTGTCTATGTATTACAAACAGGTACCTAATAAGTTCTGTAAGGGTAGGTGTATCAATTATAATGCAATTCTCAACATATTTTCAGTACACAGCAAAAACTGTACAAAGTCTAATTTCAAGCAAAACTCAACATTATTTGCATGAATCGTGTGGTATCATAAGTACCCACGCCCGTTCACGTTTGATGGTTTTACGCTCATTCGGACATGTCTCAATATGTGTACCATCAAACTCGATGCTTTTTTCAAGCCAATAGCTCGATGTGAATCGATCGAGCATGTACAGAGCTTTAAGTACTATAATAACTTTTCTTTGTATGTATACTACAGAAATACCTCGTTTAATGAAGCTGATAAGACTTTTAAATATCAGAAAAAGAAATAAACTAGAAAGTACAACAATGCAGTTAAAAAATCACAGCAAAAATCTAATGTAATTATTGGAATTGCAACAATATACACAATCCTATGTTGTTGTTCATCTCAATTCGAAATCAGCGACTTTTAACATCATGTCAGTTGTTGTTCTTGCAAATTCTAAATGAGTGACTTCTAACATCATGTCAGTTGTTGTTCATGTCAATTCTAAATGAGTGATCTTTAACATCACGTCAGATCACCTCAATTCTAAATGATTGACCTTTAACATCATGTCAGTTGTTGTTGTTCACCTCAATTCTAAATGAGTGATCTTTAACATCACGTCAGATCACCTCAATTCTAAATGAGTGATCTTTAACATCACGTCAGATCACCTCAATTCTAAATGATTGACCTTTAACATCATGTCAGTTGTTGTTGTTCACCTCAATTCTAAATGAGTGATCTTTAACATCACGTCAGATCACCTCAATTCTAAATGATTGACCTTTAACATCATGTCAGTTGTTGTTGTTCACCTCAATTCTAAATGAGTGATCTTTAACATCATGTCAGCTATTGTTCACCTCAATTCTAAATGAGCGACCTTTAACACCATGTCAGTTTTATTGTTTGTTTATACCTATTATTTTAGTGTCAAAGCTAAATTATTTAAAATGAGTATTTTACAAGGCACTATTTGAAATAGAATATTTTTCTGTCTAAAGATCAATTTGGTATGAACAATCTGTGGTTCAAAAAGTTTACTTTTAGGCTTGTGAAATGAAATGTTTGTTAAATGAGATTTTACTGTAGATACATACCATCATCAAATGAAAAATCAGCACCATTTTGTTTTAAGACATTTAAAAGGTCAACTATCATCTTGTTACGCTTGTCAGCTGAACACAATTTGATGGAAATCTGAAACAGATCTACATTTTTCAAATTTCTAAAAAACAAAATGGCGATAATCGTTCATTTGATGACAATGCTACATTTGAACACCCCAACCTAGTTATTCTTTATTTTTATGGATGCTCAGTTTAGAGGGTTATTATATTTTCCTTTTACCTAATTATTTTAATTTGTATTTCTATTTAAAAACCTTCACAATCTTAGAGTAACGTACTATACATAAAGCTTTAGACTGAAGAGGATATATGTAGTTAGCAGGTACTGGCCGTTATAATTATGAATGTCAATCACGTGTATGTACAAGATTCATTATTATTTAATTCATCTTTTTAATGTGAAATCGTTGTATAAAAAAAATGCCGGTATATTGATGGCATGAAGTATTGAGTTCAACGGAGTCTAAATTCTGCTGTATTTTCAAGAAAAAAGCTATAAAAACATTGTATTTGGAATTAATATGTATTAACGATTTTGCTATGAATGCGTCATATTATCGGATGGCAGTTTTTGCAACAACACTTTTTTTGTATTTGTAGAAATTGGCGCTTTGATGTGATGTGCAATACACATATTATTATGAACCCGTGCACGCAAGGAGTGTCGCCAACATCGTTCACCCAGACTACTGCAAATCAAATCAATGCCCAGTGGCACCCCGCCTTTGTTTCTAACTACACACCAAATGCATAACTTTCATTGGATATCCGCTTTGATAGTCTGTGTAGCTTGGTCGTAGCTCGGCAATAGTCGACACGCTTTCGTATAATTTTGTTACTACATATTATCCATTGTTTTTAAATAAGTGATTCAAATATACTTTTCAAAATGCAGTTGAATTGACTCCCAGGTAACACCAAGTGATGAGCATGATTGTGATGGAAAATGTGATAGGAAAAACGTAATATTAAAAGATTTTAATGTCTGTAGATTATTTACAAAGCAATAAACAGACAAACATTTTAAATTGCAGCAATGAAACTTTGGCAGGGAATACACGGACTGCAAAGAGCAGTCGTTATTCGAAATACACAAACTGTCATGCTGTTTTTTTCTATAAGAACTGCGCAGTCACCGCATGAAGGTATCGATACTGACTGTTTGTAGCAGTCTATGAATTCCTAGCCTTAGATGTAATTAACATTGCAAGTAGATTATTATTTTAATCATAGATAATAAACCATTTTAACCAGATTCAGATATGTATTAATATTCACATACTCCACAAGCAAGGGCGAAGCAACATTTTGTATTTGTACGGACTAGCCATTTATTTTTGTACTAGACAGTTTTAATGACAATGAAACATAATGTAACGGTAAATGTAACAGAGATAACGATATGTAACAAGCAAATAGTCAATGGTTCGTAAAGGATGCAATAAAAAGGAAGCTACTAAATTGTGTTTTTTATTACCTTGTGAATTTTAAGGATCATCCAGTTAGCCTCTTAGAAGCTTGGGGTACTATACTATGTTAAATGGCAGCCACCTCTGGTTTGGAGCACAAAAACATCTGAAAAACCCCTTCACTCACGCAGAAACAGGTGGTCCTTTTTTTGATAACTTCCCATATCTTAAACAGTTACAGACGCCAGGTGGGAATGCTGTTCTTGTTCTACTGGTACTGGTATGGAAGATGTTCTGAGGAACTATCGTCGTTGATCCTGTCGTCACCTGTGCACTCAGGAAACACGTGCCCAACATTAGTGCATCGAGAATGGCTCGCTTCCACGACTCATCGATGTGTTCAACGATCAGCCCTTGGAATAATTTGTCAGCCTCTGTTAGTCCTGCCTTCTACAACGTGGGCCTCTACAATATCTGGATTCACTCCTTTCTTCCTCAAAAACACCCTCCACACAGCATCCGCATATTTCCTTCAGGGCTTCCCATCAGTCGAAAAAAGTAAACATACTCTTCTTGTATCATAAGTATCCAGAATATCCAGCATTTTTCAATGAAATTCATATTTACGTAAAAACTGCAAAAACACTCGAACCCCGAAACCACTTGATACCGTGTCGCCGACACAATTAAAAATGTTTACATCGCAATTACTCTATCAAATGATATGCTATATGTGATTAATCAAGAGAATTACATAGTGATATAACAGTAGAACCTGAAACACATCTGAAAATAAACATCCACCACCTCACTCGGAGCCACCAGTCAACGAAATGACCACCGCTAAGGAACCGACTCAGTATTTACATTGATCCCCCTCCACTACTCACCAGAGGGTATTCCATGATGGCCGCCCCGCCTCCAACCAATCACAGCACAGCATATTCCATTGAGATTTTAATCAAACAATCAATACAAATTCAAAAGTGACTATTTGTGATAACATTAGACTCAATTTACGGGAAAATGATCGAAGATATAACTACGGAATAAATAATAACATCAAGAAATGATTATATGCTAACATAATAACATGAAAAATAACACCTGAATATATTTATTACTCTTTAGGAAATGTTCAAACCAAAGATATCTAACTTCAAACCCAATATGAAAATTTGTATATTTTATTATAAAATAAATAAACAAGACTTGGCGTGATGGTTTTGGTAAATTGAACTGACTTGGAGGTATTACATCAAAATATTACTTTCCTCTCAGCAAACTAACTACGGAGAGGAAAAATACCTAACCAATTTACTCCTCACTAAAGAGGAAAATCTCCTTCAAGAGGGCACGATTTGAATTTGTTCTATAAATAGAGAACCGAATTCCATACAAAGTCAGTTCAACAATTACCTCCGAAAGGGAATCCTCTCTACTGAAGAACCATCACCAAGTCTCCAAGAAATATTTTCAAGTGTTTTACTCAGTACTAAACTCAGTTTTTGCCAGTAATAAATTCTTTTCGTCAGCTCAGATTGGGAAATAAATTCCTTTCTGAACTTGGCTTCAAACTTTACTCCAAGCTTTCACCACACTCGCCAAGACTGAAAAGTTGACAAGTGTACCCAGCCTCCTATGCATATACAGTAATTGTACGGACGGTTAATTGTCTCGTACACTTCTTTAATTCAAACTCTTGACACAATATGACTAAGGGGGTATTTCACTATGTCGGGCTAAATATCTGACTAACTATCCGTTGGCTGGCTTTATAGATCAGAATAACTTCGTTATTCAACGGCAACCGTTTCACCATTGTTTCGAGCTTCCGGATAGATAACACTCGAAATAGTCTGGCAACATCGCAAAATGTTTGCAGTTCTCCATCTACTGCCACGGCTGTCATGCGTCACAGTCCGCACACCGCGAAGTGTGAATTTTTTTGGTTATGTTATGTTGATTATCAGGTCATTTTAGATAGATTCGTGTCGAATTAATACATTGTTTCTTATTTTGAACACAATCAAATAATTCAGGATGGATCATACAAGCATTCAAATTCATTCTACAAAATTCGACTCACTTCTCAGCTGTTAAACTCGGAATGTTTTGACGCCATCTTTGATTCGAGGAATAGCGCCTAACGTGAAGTTCGAGCACTGATTAGTCAAATCTAACTTTAACCCGAGCGTTAGCGTTATTCAGATATAGTGAAAACGAAAAAATGACTAATCCGCGGATTAGTGCTTGGTCAGAACATAATCAGAGATAGTGAAATACCCCCTTAGGACGGGTTGTTTCGGAGAATTTGAACAATTCATCAAATTTCAACGTTCATTTTCAAGTTCTGTGAAAGATTTTTTCAAGTTCTGTTTTATTTCAGTTTTGTCAAGCAACTAGCCTACAATGATACAATAACAGAACTTGAATAGGACTTTCACAGAACCCAAAAATGAATGTTGAAATTTGATGAATTTTTCAAATTCTCCGAAACAACTCGTCCTTAGTATTAGATTCACTTGATTGATCTTCCTCCAAAGTCACCGAATTCTACCATTCATTTTTGCATCATTATATTCTCCTGGCACTATGGTCTTCTTTCTTCAATTATATCCTAACCATCCAAGTGTCCTTTTCTTAGCCATTTTCACTTCACTTTCTTCAACCTTGCATTCTTTCCGGATCTCCAAATTCATAACAAGGTTTTACTACACAGTGTGCCTCAGGGATCTGTTCTACTTTCGTCCTTCTTCTGCCAGTTCCAATAGTGTATCTATTATTTAGTGTGTCCGGGGGTAATAAAGTGCACAAACTTTGGTAGATGATTCTACATGATATTACAAGTAAAAGAGATGAACAATTTTCTTCGAAATTTCAACGTTTTAAGCTGAGGCGGCTCTAGGGATACAGGAGTGGTAGGTCATTTGAAAAAAATGTATGACTTATCTTTATTTGATACTGTGAAAAATGACCATATATTATTCTCTATATCAATTTTGCAGTTAGGTATGTCATGAGTCAATGACTCAAAATACACATTACGTTAATATAGTAAATTGGAAATAACTACACAATCCATGTACTTACGGCTAACTTTTTTAAAGACGATACGCTTTAATGTAGTTGTGCACACCATAAAATAAATAAAATAGTAACAAAATAACAGTTTGAAATGCCCTTCCGCAGTATCTAAAGATACTGGGTGCAAAGCTATGCAACGTTTACCAATTCCATTAAAATTTAGACTTGGATTCTATTTGACAATGATCATTTACGTTTTTAGTTTTGTTTCATTCGATATTGATAACAACAAAGAATTATTCCAAACCTTTGCCGAACTTTCCAATTGAAAAACAACCATTATTCCACACACGACAAGCGTGTAAAATGAGAAAAATGAAGAATTTAGAGAAGTGTTCTGGTGTTGTTTTTTAAACAAATCTACAAATCTATTATTCCGATATACACTGGAACTTCAAAACGGGGACGAAGGTCACCGTCTACATTAGATTTGGGAAAACCACCCCCACTACCGTTTCCCACCCCAAAGCAGAATTTTAATACTTCTTGATGAAATTTTGCACACTTAACAATCAAAATAAGAAGAAAATTACTGTCTACATCTGATTTCGAAAACCCTGTGTAAAATCGGGGCAATGCTGGGACATCTGTTGGTAACGTAATAAAAATATGAAATCAAAATAAAAGACGGTAATTTGTAAATTTAAAAATATATCTTAACGTAACTTAACTGGTAATTTAACAATCAAATCATTTATAAGGGCATCGGCAGAAGCTTGATCTCGGACTGGCACTCCTCAAACAGCTCCTTGTAGTCTCCATGCTCTCTGATCAGGACCATGAGGCAGCCCCTCTTGACTCCCATGGCCGCTCCCACGTCCATGCGGCTGGGCACATACACGTATGGAATGGACTTGTCTTCACACAGACCAGGCATGTGGCACATGATCTCGATGGGCGATACGTCACCAGCGAATACCACAATCCTGGAAAAAATAAAACAATTTTATTAGTCGCGTTTTTGGATAATTATTAATAGGTTGCTGTGATGTTTGTTGACCCTTCGCACCTCTGATGTATTATTGACTGTTACAACAAGAAGCCGTTAGAAAGTCGTAGAATGTGTGTATTTCAGCTTCTCAATAAAATCCAAATAAATGGGATAATGAAAACTAAAACCATGAAATACACTTTCAAATTTTATAATCAGATATAAACATATAATTAATGAAATATGAAAATTTTGAATGCCAACATAAAGTTTTAAAAATTTCTCGTCTTAAGTTTTTTCATTTAAACACTGAATTAAAATTACTGATAGAACAAAAAAAAAAACATTTTGCTATCCTAATATATTTTAAACATTATTCTCACCTCACTTTTTTGTCATTTCATATAAAAATAATTTAATAAAAAATAACAAAATTTCATTAATTTTTTATATTGCGGTCGGTACTTTTGGTTTGATAGATATGTAAATTTTAATTATTCCCTGGTTAAATTCTATATTTGAATATAAGCTTGGAGTTTTTTTTTTACACTGTTTAGTTAATATTTCTAACTTTGATGGTAAGGGAGACAACGATTTCTATGAGACAATACAAGTTGTTCAAAATAGCGAACAAAGTGACTTCATGTGTGTTATGCGTATAAAACAGCTATACAGGGTGTCCGGAAACTCGTAGTACAAGCGGGAAACTGGTGAATCTACATCACATTTGGAGTCGATTTTGTAGTATACTTTTTTTTATTTGAGCTTTCGTTATCGAGTAAATCGAATTTGAAGTTGATTTTATTTTTTTTTTTTTTTTTTTTTTTTAATCAAATTCTTATAAATTATTACTGAAGATCAAAGTACCCAACTAATTAAAACTATTTGAAAGTAAAACAAATGAAGAAACTCGGATTTGAAGCATTATTTTGAAATCACCCTTCATTTAACCCGGTGTAATCATAAAATATTTCTGCTCTGCAGGGTTAAAACATCTGTTATTCAACCCTAAACACCAGAAAAAACTTTAGCCCTAAAATAGCCGAAAAATATTTTTTTTTGGTTTTTTTTTTTTTTGAAAATGCTCAAATCAAAAAACTTTATGTTTTTTTGGGTTCCCCATGTGGTGTAGATTCTCCAGTTTCCCGCTTGTACTACGAGTTTCCGGACACCGTGTATATCATTCAGATACTTTGCCAATGTGTTATCAACATTAAATTTGCTGAAAGAACACAACAAACGCATTCAACTAGAATTGGTTCTACATTGAACTTTGTGGCAGTACTACTAAAACTTATTTTGGTCAAAGAAACTATTTATATCAGGCAACACTTATGTTTAATATTCTTCCAAATCATATGTCTACCAATTCCTTAGTTAAATTTAAAAAGTTAATTTGTAATGACAGATGATTGTCTTAATATTTTTTTTCTTGTCCTTTCTTAACCCTTAGGATACAACCAACTACGATAGCAGAAATCATTACTACCTTTAGGTGCACAGCAATGTGCAGTGTATAGAGGCAAGGTTTTAGAAGTTTTGAACGCATTTCAATATTGTCCATGAAAGTTCCTGACTAAAACGTTGACATTATAGATGCCCGTCAATTATTTCAAATATAATTTCCAATATTTTATTTGGCTTTGAGATATTTACAAAGTATTAGCTGTCTTCTAAGGGTTAAATAATAAGATTTTATATGAGTCCAATTTGCTAAAAACTGAATGTCACCCTAGCTGTCATTATTATCTACCTGTTTCTTCTTAGGAATAATGATTAATAATTAGTTATTGTTCAAATATTGTTACAATATACTGTCAAATTACCCATCTAGTAACTCATCAAATACATATGTTATACATACTTTCTTTTTGAAATATTTTGTGTTTGTATGTAATATTACTTTATGTTTATGATTACTCTATGTTTGCTTCACTCAAATGTAAATTGTTAACAAAAAAGAACGAAAAAATGTTGAGAAAAAACGTGATTTATGTATGGTGAGATGCAATAAATAAATGTATGTTTATTGTACTCAAAACTAATGAAAAAAATGATTAAAATACTTAAAATCTATTCATTGATATTACCTACCTAAATACATATAAATTTATTAAATTTTCAATGTATATATGCACACTACAGTCAAATGAAATGTTTAACATCTCGGAACACACTTTTTTACATAACTCTGTTTTTCTGCACAAGGACTCAATTAATACAAGATATTCGAAATCAGCATTTCATTACGTTTAGGCTAAAATGAGTGAAATTAATTTTCATTATACATTGAAAATATTTGGTTGTTATGAAAGGTGTCACTTACAATTTTTAAAACAGGATATTCAATACATTAAGGTTGGGCGCATTAGGCTAGAGGTCATTTGAAACATGCCGATTTCACAAGCGGCTAGTACGACTAGTTAAAATCTATGTGTTCGCCTCACTTGTCACGGAAGCCAATTCTTTTACATGTTTTGTGACAAATTTCACGATGTCTTTTAACAAAGAGAAGTGAACAATCCCATAACTGATTCTTGAACAGTATTCTAACAGCTTGTTAAGCGACTTCACTGAGATTCTTCAACAGATATAAAAGATCCCAGGTGTTTTTAAGTTATTTTGTAACTTTGTATCCAACGTTTTTATTTTAACGCTTTGATTCAAGAGGTAAATAAACAAGGCGATATTGACTGCTAGCTCTGGCTGTAAGCATTATCTCCTCCAAATGTTTGCTGCCTAGTGCGCCCCAGCCTAACATTTAATTATTATATTTATTTCAAAACTCTGTTAACCAATAAACAAACATAATACTGGAAATAAACCAACTTCAATATTTATGGTTTTTATCGGTTATCTGACAGTTCAGAATTCAAAACCTAACAAATTAAAAATAAATTAAATCACAGTCACTAATTATGACATTTAATACTATTAGGGTTGATTCGGGGCCACGAGGGAGTCGAAAACTAACAAAACACAAGTGGGTATATTTTTAGGTTATGAATACAAACACACCGTGAGAAAAATAGTTAATACACCAATTAAATAACTTACCCCTTGTGTCCAAGCCGAACTTGTTTTTGCACTAATTTAAGACCGCAATTAAGGAACTTCTTTTGCGCAGAGGCCTTTTTGATTAACTTATAAAACTTTTTGCTCAGCTTCTTGGGGGCCATAGGTTTAGCAATCAGACTGCAATTTTTTAGTTTTTCCTCGTAGCTGCTAGATTCTTCTTTGATTGATACGTCTCCCATGGACACATCTGCGGGTTCCACTTTTATTTTACCCATGTTAGATTTCGGCTTTGTTATCGAGTAAAAACAAATGAGCACGTGTGCGGCAAGAAGCGAGAACGCAAGAGCGAAAACGTCAAACGACAAAAGCATAGACACCAGCAAGTGCATAGCCAATCGCACCATGATACATAAATAAACCACTCACGAATGATAACAGAGTGGTATATTTATCCCTTTCAATACCAGAATTTTTCCAGCCATTGAAAAAAATGTTTCTCTATGTTTTCGACATCTGTGATTTTTTTCAATATTTTTACAAAAAAAAAAAAAAAATTTTATCATACAGTTTTGGAAATATTTCATGTTCCTGAGGAAGAACATTGGGGCTTCGGGGGTGTAAATCAAAGGACGGGTAGTACAAGAAGCATACATAATTTTTAAGTGTTTTTAATTGTTTTAATGAAAAATAAATATACAAAATTCAATACTAATAAACTATAAAGACCAATACATTAAATTACAATATAATATTACGCTAAAATAATTTTAATACACAAAAAAAACTCTAAATTATATTTTTTTTTTACCAAAACCATTTCCCTAAATTAACATAAGACAAACAAATACAAATAAAATAGAACATACACAATTAAAATTGTTTTGTTTTATTCCATCATTAATGGTGGAATAAAACAAAACAATTTTTTTTCTCTTTGGAGACAAAGGGCTACGCCACATTTCTCACACTTTAGAAAGGTCTTCATTTTAATGCATAGCCTGCATCGCTGTGGCTTATCCATGAACGTTGGTTCATGCCCAATACCATCATATCTCAGATCAGCTACTGGACGTGGTGCAGGTAGGGCACGTTTTTTTACCGTGCTAGGCCCCGCTTCATCCGCCAAAGAGCAAGGTCGACCCCTTTTTTTGTTTTCGGAATAATTATCGTGCGCAGACATTAGAGCCTTGGCGATTTCCGCACGAAATTCAATCAACGTTTTGTGTTTCATACCTAATTGATTTGAGTGTCGTTTATGCAACAGCCATGCATTGACGACACTCATGTCAATTAAATGAAATACAATTCGAAGATAAAACCTCTTGGTCCTAATGTCTGTGCGATATAATTCCACCAACATATTATGAAGGTCGACCCCACCCATGTATTTATTATACTCGGCGATGATAGCGGGACATGGCACATCAACGTGTGCAGAATCTGCCTGTGACCATCGCTTCACAACCGTCACGGGGTTATGTCCCAGATATGATGATACGACGTGAACAGGCTTCCGATCGAACCATTTTAGGGCAAAAACATTGGATTGCCTCTCACATCGGTAATCATACGAGCCGCGGTTTTGGGATTTCAGTAAGGAGTCAGCCACAAACACACAACCAGGCAAGCGGTTAGTCCTTACTGTTCCCACGGCTAATATGCCTACCGATTTCAAGGCAACCATAAGTGCGTGAGAAGTGAACCAATTGTCAGTGGAGACTTTGAAATTACGGTTTGGAGGGATACCCTTTACCAACCGCAATACAATGTCTCCACTAATACCGAGGGCACTCTTCTCACCCACATTAGTGCCTTTGCCCGTATAGATCTCAAAATCATAGACGAGCCCACTGGCTCCCGCTCGGGAGAAGACTTTGATGCCCCACTTATGTGGCTTATTTTTAATGTACTGTTTCAAATTACTCCTCCCTTTGAACGGTATCATGAGCTCGTCTACAGAATTGAACTCTTCAGGTTCGATCTTGGCCATATTTTCCTGCAGGGCATTTACCAACGGCCTTACTTTGAATAACTTGTCGTAGCCCTCGTGTCCTCTGAGAATCATTGTGTTGTTATCGTTCAAGTGTAAACACAACCGTAACTTAGTGAAACGATTTCTAGGCATGACATCAGCGATAAGAGATAGCCTCGTATCATTCGCCCAGTACAGGTGAAATGCCGGATAGTTGAGGATACCCATCATGATGTGCATTCCTAGAAATCGTTTCATTTCGTTAAGTGAAGTGTTTACACTGTTACAATTCTTTTGCACTGAATACAAATTTGTCTGCTCTACAATATTTTTTATAATATTTTCATCTATGAAACATGAAAAATATTGTAGAGCAGACATATTCAGCGGTGGATTTGAGAATTCCACATCGCAGTTAGAATCCACAGGCTCCTGATCCTTTTTAATCCACCGGAGATCTGCTCTCCGTCCATGGGAGGTTGTGGCGTCATCGGGCTGTCCTTGGGGCACGGTGCCGGACTCTGGCTCGCCTCCCACTGCTCCCTCCGGCTGCTGCCTCTCTTCAAAACTCTATAATTGAAAAAATAATACTTTATAGTTTCATTTAAAACCCAGCTATGTCCTTATTGATAACAATATCAAGCACAATGATCCATATTGATAACAATATCAAACACAATGATCCATATTGATAACAATATCAAAAACAATAATCTCTGTAATATGACAATAAGAAATAATGACAAAAGTACTTACATAGATTTCCACATCCATTCTCAGAGCTTGGCTCAATGCCTCCACATTGCATTCCTCTGCACGATCCTGGAGAGTTGATTCTGGTTCAAGGTACTCCACTTGCCAGCCCTCTTCACCTTCACCATCAGACTCACATTCGACGTCGGAAATATCACCTTCCAACGCCACAGTAATCTCATCGTGTGTTAAACCTCTTACAGCCATCTATAAAAATGATAATAATAAGTTATATTCTACCGGAAAATGTTAAAATAAGTTAAAACATCTTGAAAGAATCAAATTAAAACAAGAAAAACAATATAAAAGCCCCAAAAAAGATCTCCATAAAAAACATCCACCGACAACCAATGTGCCTCCACAGGAACATGAACGTTTTTAGCGAAAACAAAATGAAAAAGCAATGTTTTTGAATGGAAATCATATTTATCGACCAGATTAGACATGTATATACAATATAATAATTATTTTCAACAGAAAAAATGCTATATCTTACCTTTGATGTTATGCAGAAATCCTAGATGAGTCAAACCGTTAAATGCTGTCAAAGATGCCTTTTGAAATCGAAATAACAAAAATATTTGGTGTTGCCAGTACGCGATTTGTTATATTCCTTATAAAATATATCTTTTACAAGCGATACGCAAAATACGGGGCTGTTTGGTTCATAAAATCAAGAGATATTATTTTTTTCCTTCATGTTCCTCAGGAAGAACTCTGGTATTGAGAGGGTTATGGATAACGATAACAGATACACCGGGACCTGCCGGGACCCGCGACCAGTGATGCCATATTTGAAATCATGGGGTGGGGGTAGTTGGCGAATTTCAGACAAAAATAATTTCCCACATAAATTCTTTTAAAATAAATTTCGGTAGATTTAAAGAAAAATTGTCTGATTTTCAAAAATTTCGATAGATTTGCTACGAATTCGACAGATTGGTAGATTTTTGCGGAAATCGGTAGATCTACTGAAATAATCTTTTTTTATTAAATCCACACAAGCCATACTGAGGAAAATAGTTTGACTCCTGAAAATAGATGCCTTTTAAAATATTTTAATATACATGTCATCGATATATTATATCAACTATGGATATGGCGTGTCTTGTAAATTCCTTCGCATAGTAGAGTAGTAATTCTGGAGGGGTAGTATTAAATATTGACATTGCAAATTGTAAACCTTATTACTTGTATGTACTTTTTCCTTTAATAAATAAATAAAATTGAAATTAAAAAACAAATAAAAATTCGGCCTAATAACGGGTAATTTTGTGTACATCAGATAATATCTTGGGAGACAAATTTGGTCATTGCAGACCAACAAAAGGTAATGAGAACGAGCTAAAATAAGTTTTGTCAGTATGGTTACAAACAATTCTGGACGAACCATATTTTGAGTGTCTTTACATTGGAGTTTGCTATCCTCATTGTTTCTCCCATGTTTTTCCTTTTGCGATCAGTACAGTGTCTTCTGTAGAACATATGATGTCTCCAACTATGGGTAGAATAACATTTTATTTACATATTAGATAATGAAAAAGGATTGGACGAGTGCATATTTATGGATTGGACCGATGACAGTTCCTCGTGGTATGCCAAGTGACGGGGTTTTGGGTTTACTTAGGGCAATTATGGGCAACCTCCGGCCCGCCGAGTTATTTTTTCTGTCCCTAATTCATCTCGACGAAGTAATAGAGAAAGAAATTCTTAATTGAAAGTAGAGATTCAATAATGGAGATGACACGGGCGCTTGCAGTGGCTCCACTCTACTATGTTCCAATGATGATAGCCTGCGGAAGCTTTGGGATTAAATGTAGAGCAACATTTGGCGTATGCGCTTATGGAGCCCCTGCAATAGTTGGTGTACGGAAGGGATTTATTGATGTAGTTCATGGAAGAGCAATAGAATTACAGGTTCACCAGCCTGAAAAATTTAACAAATTTTCAACACATTGTCCACCAGCATATCGATTAAAATCGAGAATGTTATGAAAGTAGTAGCAGCCAGCACTAATTTTATTAAGTCACGTGCACTTAATCACCCCCAGTTTGATTAGGTGTTTTTGGAAGACCGATTTTCAGACTATGAAGATGTGTCTTATTCAAAGTGGTGGTTGAGTAAATGAACATTATTAAAACGATTTTATGATTTGAGACAAGACATTGCAGATTTTATCGACATAAAAGGAAACACAACTAACCAAATAAAAGATAATCAATGGGTGTGTGATTTAGCATTCCTTGTAGATGTCGCCCTATACCTAAATGATCTGAATCTTAAATTACAAAAACAGGGACAATTGGTTCATGAACTGCATGGACATGTCAAAGTTTTTTGTAATAAACTGAATTTTTTGGAAAATCAGCTAATTGGTAAAAATTGTTAAAATTTTCCTAGTCTATCAACACATACAAAATCAAATCAAATCAAATCAAAAATTATTTATTGTAAAATTAAAATTACAAAAGGTATAGCTTATGGGTAGAAACATAAATAAAATAAATAAAAATAAATAAATAATAAATAAACATAAATATTTACATAAACATCACACATAATTCTTATGGAGGAACTGAAGGAACGAAAAGAGCAATTTGATACGAGGTTTGCCGACTTCCAAAACAAAGACTCCACATTCGCTGTATTTTCTCGTTCAATGGATGTTGATGTAAATAATGTGCCAGCCATAGACATATGAATTCCTATGTCTGTGGTGCCAGCAAATTTACAGATGGAACTTATTGAGCTTCAGGGGGATTTACTATTTAACAACATTGCTTTGACGGATTTTTATAAATTATATTTGGTGGAAGAAAAATATACAAATTTACGCACATCTGCAAGAAAAATCATTTGTCTTTTTGGCAGCACATATATGTGTGAACAGTTTTTTTCGAGGATGAAACAAATTAAATCAAAAATTCTAACGAGGATAACAGGAGAAAATTTCGAAAATTCTATGCTATGGGAGATCCGCAATACCAAAGCCAATATTGATTGTCTCGTAATTCAAGTACAAGACCAATCTTCACACTAAATTTTGTAATTGGCATATAATATTAATATTACGTCGTTCATTATATAAATACATATATATTAGAGGTAGCATGTTATGTTTAATAATTTGGCCCGGTTCTTGACTCGGAGACAGAATGATAATTTGGCCCCAGACCTAGAAAAGTTTGCCCATGCTGACTTAGGGTATTATTTTTTTGACATATTGAAATTTCTGTTATAGTGCTATTCCATCTATACAAATTTGTTTTAGTTTTTCGTTGAGTTTGGAATGAGTCCACCCCGGGTGCCGAATTACAAAGGCGCTAATAATACCTAACACCTAACAGTCCTAATACATCGCCTTCGAGATAATTTTTCATAAAAACGGTGCTACACAAATACAAACCATCCGAATTTTATTGATAAGACTGGTTAGAGTGATTACCAATCTAGGTTTCTACTGGTTTTGACAAAGGGCGCCAAAATTTTACTCGCGCTTCGCGCCGTTTGGCTCTTGACCGGCCCTGGAAAGAGATACGCCATAAAATAGCTTGAGGGGTTAGTGAAGATACCAAGACACTTTTTCTCAGTTTCTATCTTTTTTGGTTGTTTGATTGTTATTAAAGCCAAAATGGCGTGGACTCAGTATATTCTCTTTTATGTAGTTGTTTAGTTGTTTCCATTCGAGCGAATAAATAATAAGCATAAGATAATTTAAAAAATATATAACTAATATTATAATAGTTATTACACTGTAGAAAAGAAAAGAAATAGAAATCAAAACTAGAAAATAATTGTAATAATTAGGTAGGAAATAATAGAAGGTAGGTTTTAAATTCTTAGACAAATATATTTTAAATTCCACAGACAGCTGGCAACATTGAAGAAACTAATACATATAATATACAAAATATTGACATTTCGATAGCTGATGTAATATTTTTAGAGGAAATGATAATTAAATTTTTATTTTATTAATTAATTAATTGATTTATAACCTTTAGGTACATAACACAATTTAATCAATCAAATTACAAATGGGTTCAAATAATTAAAATATGAGTAAATTAATATTTTGTTTAAACTAAGAACCCTAAAAGAGTTAAACAAATATGATCTTAGATTCGCTAAATAAAAATTGAGAGAGTGCAGAATAACTTCCTGATATTTATTATTTATAAATTTGGATATCCAATCGAGGATCTTAATTACAATTACGAATGGCAGATTGGACGCTATGGATTTAAGGCGACATAACACTAATAACGGGGGTTTGGTCGTCTCTCACTTTTTAATTATTTCTAATGAACGTATTGCTAAAACCTTAAATGTTTCTAGAGGGATCCCTCGGGAATTTACAAATTCATCGTCTGGAAAAATAAAATTTATTATAGTTTATAAAAAAATTCATATATCGTGCATATATACTATCGTGGTACTAGAACACCCAATGGCAGGCAGGAAAACACTTTCTTCGATTTTTCTTCACATAAATTTATTTTAATATAATATAACATCAGCCGCAGTTGAAATGTATTGTGATCTCCAAAATCACTGAGGGTCTAATTTCACTTAGTCTGTAGGTACTTCTATACCTAGTAGCTCTACTATACTCCTCTGTGATCTTCCACGATCATAGTCTCATATTAAGGGGCTAGTTTCCCTAAGGTATAATAAAGGTATTCCACTACCGTAAACCGTTCCTACTTTGCACCAATTTTGGCTCCACTTTCATAAATTTAATTGTAAATTGAGAAAGGCGTATTGTACATCTCTTCTATTGGTTTGACCGATCAGAAGCACATTTGAACTATAGCAAAGACAGGACATTTTTTTAAGTTTAGGTACTTACCACTTCTCACAGACTACTCGATATTGGGGGTATCTGCTTTTTAAAACTAAAAATATAAAGAATGATATAAACATTACGAAAGTTGACCTTCGTAGGACTATTTTCTTCCACGCTTTGCCTGGCGTGTAAAACTAAATAATATTAACATTTTAAAAGGAAATGACATAACAATAGAAATATATTTACAGTGTATCCTAGGAATGCATTTGAAATTTGCTATTTTAAAAAGAACGTTACCATATCGAATTTTGAAGAATCTTAAAACATTTATTTATTTCTATGTCTAAGAAGGCGTTTACATAAAGGTTATAAATTAAATTATAAGTATGCAGTTGACATCAGAGAATATCTATATTTTATAAGAATTAATAATAATGCAAATAAAATGTAATAATGTTATTTAATAAGAATATATTCAGATGTTAGTTTGTATTTTTTCTTCATATTAAGTAAAACTGTTTTATATTATTTCTTCTCACTGTAAAAACTTTTAATAGGTTCTTAAATAAATTAATATATTTAAAAACAGTATTTTTTTTAATTCCATGTTATGATCTGCCGAACTAAACCTCAACTTATGGAAAAGGAATAAATCAACCCCAAATGGTGCTTTGTTCCTTTCCTGTAATTCGTGGCTCGGCTCGCTATCGGTTCGCAAATGTACACGTACCATATCTCGCCGGGCTCGGTGCAAGTGCTATTTCAAGATAGGAAATAGTGTTGTTAGAATATATAAAATTCTCAGTATTTAAGGATTATATAATTAGTCTTAAATTATTGTTACCATTTTCAGATAACATCAGTATATACGTAAAATAAATCAACACGCTTCTAATATTAAATTCATATTGCGGCAAAAAAGCAGAGTTTTATAGAACTTTTCACATTTATTTATTTAAAATTTTAAATAAACATAGATTGTAGTGTTATAACCCCTTAAAAGTAGTAAACCCCTACTAAACACAAGCAGCTGCTTTATTAGGAGAGTGATTGAAATATTGGTGTTTATATTGTTAAAAAATTGTAACCTTGTTTATATGTTTCAATAAAAAATTAAAAAAAAAAAAGTCTCACAAAACACCTCTAAAATCAAACCATCTGTTCTAAAACTTTTTGTAATATATATTTTTTAAATTTCAACAAATTGGGGAATGTCGAGAGAAATAAATATTTAAATCATATTTGATGTCGAGAGAAGTTTCCCTGTGATGTAGGAAAATAATCGAATAATCGAAATCCAGCGATCTACAAAAACCGCTTTAACGGCAAAAGATTTAATATGCCACTGTTAATTTGTGTTTTGGAATGTTCGTAATAACTAATAACTTTGGATTAAGCGATGGGATATAGTATAAAATCCATTTCAAGTTAATATTTTGGTGGAATTGTCTTCTGTCAAAATTCGACAAAATTTCTAACTATTTTAATCAATCTGGATAAAATATGAAACAGAAAAGACCGAAAAAGATCTAGTCGCATCTAGGAGTTGAACCCAGCACCTCTTCCTTGGAAAAATATATCCATTTTTATTTAATGTCCGACAACTGTTGACTTTTCTAAAAGTCTAAGAAGAAGATTTTTTTCATTTTTGAAATAACTCTATGAGTAAAACCTCAAATGTAATATTTAATCACAGAAGACAATATTAACTCAATAAGTATCGAAAAGTCAATAAAAATGGATATAGGTTTTTATCCAAGACACTATCTAGACTGCATTTAGTTCTGGGTTCTATCTTGCAATAATATTTAAGAAAGCAGCCAATAAAAATATGTTGGTAGCTCTCAGTCGAAGTATGATAAAGTTAAAAACGACGCAAGTTGATACGAATTAGCTCAGAGGTCAGGGCACTTCCCGGCAAGGAGGTCCAGTTGGGTTTAATTCTTATATGTGACTCAATATTTTTCTGTGTTTTCTCTTTCACATTTTACAATTATTGTCTACAATGATTAAATATTACAATTGTAATACTTATTCAAAATGAAAACAATACTTTTAATACACATCATTTTGAAAGATGGGGAAGAATAGTGGCATAAATAATGAGTATAGTAGACATTTTTTCAATTGGCTTAAACTACTACCTCAATAGGCCACATTGCTACTTTCATGATAATCAATTATTATTTATTATTATTACCTATGTCCTGTTTATCGCCTCCATTAATTTAACACCCGAGCACGGATTATTGAACAGGAAGAACATATTAAGCCTATAACGAGGAGTAACGATTTCAATTACACAAAGCTAACATTGAATTGAATGATGACTCTTGTTGCATTGTGAAGTCCTTGATTTAGAATGATGCAATTGAGGATTGATGCGTTGATTGCATTGATGCGAGGATGAGCTGATTTACTGAAGTGGAAATGATTTCTGAACCTATTTATGTGCACCGATTTCATTGTTCGAATCATCGAGTCTGTAATGTGAACCACAGCTGGAATCTGAGTGAATTGATGCAATCATTTTAACAAGGGAGATGAACTAGACTGATGCACCGAATACATTGTAATGTCTAATATTTGAGTTTTTATTGCACTGATTGTGTACGTTGCAGAATCAGTGCAAAAATTCATTCTAGAACGTTGTTATGGTGCGTTTTTGTACTGATATCATGGTGAATGATGTGAATCACGCTGATGCACCGATTCCTCTGTCCAATGTAACTAGTGTTGTAATTATTTTTAACGCATTTCAATAGGCGTCTCCATTGATGCGGTGATTGCATTATTTCATTAATTTTATTTTGAGAGGCGGGTATGTGTATCGCCGTCTCGGGAACAATTTAAGTGGTTGGCTATTTTACTGCGTGGAGGGCAGGATCGGTAGAGACTGGTTGAGGGAGACCTTTTGACCTCTCCTGCAGGACTCTCGTCGCAGAGGGAGACATTGACCCCCAGATTCCTACCCACCCCTCATACCTTTTTCCTCAGGGCCTCCTGTGTGGAGCGGTTGTTGAACTGGTTGAAGTTAGTCAGTTATTACGTAAGTAATATTTTGTGTTGATGTGGCAGAAGTTGTAAACTCCATCAAAGCCTTGTCTCTGTCTTGACTTTACATTATCTTCATTGTTTTTGTACCCTATTTTTGTCATAGCTGTAATTTTTAAAATATCCCGTAATGAAACATTTCTCCTTTTGTTTTAACCTCCTGTAATATGTTGTGATTGTACATGGTCCGTTGGGTCAATACATAAATTGAACACGTGGTTGAATTGTTTCAATCATAAAACCAAAGATCTGAACCATGCACGGACTGAGCTATTTTTGTGGTGATTATTTATCTAGGTAAAGTTTATTTTTTAAATAAAAAATATATAACTAGGACCAATAAAAATGCAAAAACGGTAACAAATGACAAAAAATATAAGGTAATAGAAATTAGGTAAACATGTAGGTAAACATGTACCTATAGTAACTTAAAGTGCTTAAAATTTACACATTTTCTACGCGGCAGTTAAGTGAGTAAGTAAGGCAGTTAAGTAAATAAGCAAGTTTTCCAAAGGAAATCAGCATTGTTGTTAGTTCTGAACCTGGGAAGAATCATAGGAAGATGTTTGGTATTAGTACTAAACAGTTCAGAATCCCATGTGTTGATGAATGCTGTTGGAAACAGCCATGAATTACATCGAACTCACTCCAGTAAAGGTAAAGCAAACAATTATTTTGAATTTTCTGAACCATCAGTGCATACATAGTGTCTTCAGGCCCCCCATACCTGAGATCTACTCTCGAAAATTTTAAGCACTAAGCTAAAGTAAAGCAGCCTTATGAAGGGTATTTTTTAAGAGGTTTATTTTTCAAATTGGTGACACTTTTTCCAGCAACAGCCCATTTGAAAGCTGATAGCTGATTTATGCCCAGTTTTTTTTGCCATTTCACCGTATTCATGATTAGTAATTTTTGTTCCCCAATTGAATGGCATTAATGTGGAAGAGCTCAATTCAATCATTGTATTGAATCATGGAAACATTGGAAGGGCGTATAATTACGGACCTATGAATTGGCCTCCACGATCATGTGAATCATCGATTTTTCTTTAAATTATTTTCTATGAGGATATGCAAAGTCACTTGTCTACGTCAATAAACCAGAGACGATGTATGAATTGGAAGATAACATTCGCTGCATTATTGCCGATATACGCCCCCAATACCTAATGCTAAAAAATTAGATCTCCAGATTGCCGAGAGTGTCCATACGCTTGAAATCATATTTAAATACCTTTATCATGAAATTATCTTTCCAATAAATCCAATATAATGGCCATTACCACGATTTTTATGTGTTTTATTTCATTTTAAAGTTCTACACCTTAAAAAAACCCTTTGCCCAACTACAAGGTTTGTCAACTACTTTGAGTTGTGTATGACAAAACCCAACATATTTGTGGTTGACTTGTAGATCTTTTCAAAGTGAGCATGAAATTTTAAACGAAATAACAAATAACTGAACGTTTTTACAGATTTTAAAGAGTTTATTAGCTACACTCCAGTCAATAATAAATTGAATTAAGATCGCCCTGAAGTTGTACACAGTCTTCTAATAAGAAAAGTTTAATGTCATCATCGAAAAATAAATAAAAAAAAACGGGTGAATTTACAAAAAATATATAGTAAGGGTCCTAAATTGGATCCCTGTGGCACACCAGAGTTTGTAGAATATGCGCCAGAGTTGTAAGTTGGAAAAACCGTTTATAGGATAAGAATTGTTTCCTTCCATTAAAATAGTTACTAAAGCGCTTAAACAAATTTTTCATAAAAAGTAATTTCTTCAAGCATACATACTAGAACTAAGTGACCAACCTTATCGAACGCCTCCGCTAAGTCATTGCATGCGTGTTAAATTGCTAATTGTTATATTATTATATTTTTCTATTTAATACTTTTAAAAAAGTAACCTAGTAACCTTACCTGCTACTAAATTTGTAGTGGTTGATCGGCCCCGTCCAAACTATTATTATTGAAATAGTGAAGTCTGTTGTAAAGGATTATTCCACCTTCTTGGTAGCATAAGCCAACTGAACTGCTAAACTGTGATGATTTTCTGTCGTTTTCTGGAATAACTTCTAGTGACTATCTCAATTAGTGTTTTTATTGTGACAGAAACCTACAGGAATTACACAGTGCATTATTTCTTCATTTCCGCTCTTCTTTATATCCATCGAAAAATAAGTGCGACAAAACAATTCCGTGCAAATAACCTGTCTGTATCCTAAATAATTTATCCTACATAACCTAATCTAATCAACCCAAACTGTCACAAACATCTACAAAAGTTCGCGCAGGCGCACTGCAAAGTGAAAGTGATAAGCTTTTTGCGGTAAACTAAATTTCAGGCGCAGAACTTGCAAATAACAAACTTGACATTTTGTGATAATCAGTTTGACGTTAAATAGGCGTAACGTGCAAAACTCCGTTCTAAAGTTTAAAAAAAATCTGTCAATATAAGTATGACTCTCGATAAAGCAGAAACGAATGAGTCCGCTGTTTTGTTGCCGTCTGCGACCGACCGTTTAAATGAGGCTCGGGCTCTCCAAGAAAAAATAAAGAATATGCTAACCATCAATATTTTAAGCAAAGAAAAGCGGACATCCCTCATGAACTATGTCAGTGGCATTATGGATCACCTGGAGGCTACGGTGCAAGTATGTACTTCTTCACCGAAACCATTGGAAATGGTTTTAGAATCCATCAAATCGCTCTCCACTAACATTAACGAAATTAAGGCTAAACTGAACAACAATATTACGTACGCGAATGTCACAGCCAGGCCGAGAACTACGCAACAGAGTCACGCTGTAGTAATTAGCTCAGATGACCCGGGAAAAAATTCTGATGACTTGGACCAGCTAATTAAGAAGCACATCGATGTTCGATCCCTTGGAATTGGTGTATCGGGTATGCGAAAAACAAATAACGACAAACTAATTTTTAAGATGGCCTCACTACAAGATAAAAATGATTTCAAAACGGAGTTGAGCAAAGGACTCCATGGACAGATAACAGTGACGGACGGAAAGCAACTCGATCCGCTTGTTATAATAAAAGGACTGATAAAAGGTGCCTCCGACGAAGACTTACTCAAGTCACTTCAAAATCAAAATAAAGGGTGTGAAATAGATTTCACACAAAATTTAAGAATCAAATATAAAAAAAACCATAGAAACAAACTTCTGTGTAACGTTGTCCTAGAAGCGTCCCCTACAAACTGGAAATCCTTGGTAAACGCTGGACGAATAAACGTCGGATACCAACGGCTTGTGGTCGAAGACCAATCACCGCTGATGCAATGCTATCAGTGCCTAGGTTTTGGTCACACCCAACGCTTCTGTACAGAGAAGCTAACTTGTTTTCACTGTGGCGAATGTCATAAATATGACATATGTCCCAACAAGGCGAAAGAACCAACATGTTCAAATTGCAGTGGAGGTACGAGAAACCACCGGGCAACAAATCCAGAGTGCCCACTCTGGAAGCTAATGGATGAGCGCTTCAGAGAAAGGGTAGACTACGTGGGCCACTGTTAAAGGCAACATAAAGGAAAAAAAATGTTTCAATATACAAGAATACACTACTATAAATTCCTGTATGCGTATTATGTACATGAACGCTAGAAGCATCAGAAACAAAATAGACGAAATCGAAGAAACCCTCAAAAACATTACACAAACAGTACATATTCTCGTGATTACGGAAACCTGGCTACGTAAAGGAGAGGAAACTTTTTTCAATATTGCTGACTATTCTGGAATCTTTGCTTCCCGCGAGATGGACCGAGGAGGAGGGGTCGCCATCTACATGCATAATACACTCAACAGTAAGAAGATCGAAAAATGCTGCAGCGAAAATACCTTTCTAGGAATTACAGTCACGTCAAAAAGTATTAAACCTCTAAATTTGTATGTTTTTTACCGTAGGCCGAACTCAAATATAACAGATTTCTTTGAATCTTTCGAAATAATATTAAACAATAACAAACAAGACACATTACTTTTTGGAGATTTCAATATCGATATCTCAAAAGACACTGATACTACACGAAGATATATTCACACCTTGAAATCATATAACTTTTATCTATGTAACACAATGTTTCCCACAAGGGTAACTAATAACACTAGCTCGTTGATAGATCACATCATTACAAATAGGACAAATGTTTCCGGCACAATTTCAAACATTGATGATCCCCTTAGTGACCACAATATACTTATATTGGATTATGAAAATTCCTTGAAAAACCTTTCCAATAACAGATCCGCAATAAACCTCACAAATGCTTACAAAATAAATTATCAAAAATTAAATACTTCACTTAAAACTTGTAAATTTGATCATTCGTCAGATGATGTAAACAAAAATTATAATAATTTCGCTGACTATCTCCAGAATGCTATAAATTCAAGCAAAACAAAAGTAAAAACAAATACAGGCGACAAAAGACTGAACAATACTCCATGGTTTGATGCTGAACTTGATACACTTATTAAAAAACGAAATAGTATATTTAAACTTTGGAAACAAAATCAAGAAAGTATTCCTTTGACAATAGAAAAAAATAAAGCTCGTAATACTGTCACCAACTATAGAAGATACATTAAATCTAAATATTATACGAAATTGATTAATGAAAACATTAATAAGCCACAACGAACATGGAAAACAATCAATTCCATTCTATCAAATAGCTCGCGAAACCCAACAATAGCTTGTAAATCTCTAGTCATAAATGACAAAGAAGTAAAGGGACCAAAAGAGATTGCAACTGCATTTAACACATTTTTTCTCTCAGTTGGGGAAAGTTTAGCATCAGTCATAAAATCTTCAAAAACTGATGTAAATACGATCTACACGGAACCTCAAGCAAAACAATCTTTTAACATGATCAGGACAAATAAAAAGGAAATCTTACGGATCATATCTAACCTTAAGTCTAAAGCAGCAGCTGGTTCCGATGGTGTAACCTCTCTCCTTCTCAAAAACTGCAAGGGTGAACTGGTGGATGACCTCGTTTACTTAATAAATCTCTCTTTATCAAAGGGTATATTTCCAGATAAACTAAAAATTGCAAAAATTATTCCTGTACATAAAGATGAATGTAAAAAAAATGTCCAAAATTATCGTCCAATCTCTATACTTCCAGCTATCTCTAAAATTTTTGAAAGTGTCATTAAAGAAAGACTATTGAAATATCTCGAAAACAACAAAATTCTCACGTCAAAACAATATGGTTTCAGACGACGATCTAACACTAAATGTGCAGCCTTCGATTTTATATCAAATCTGCAGAAACATATAGATGACGGTGATTTTACGGCGGCAATATTTATTGATCTAAAGAAGGCGTTTGACACGGTGGATCATAACGTATTGATCGAAAAACTGAAGCATTTGGGTATTGTTGGTACACCTCTGGAGCTTTTCCGATCTTATTTATCAAATCGTTTTTCGGCAGTAGAATTTGGAGGAGAAATGAGTGAATTAGGTAAAATAACATGTGGAGTACCACAGGGATCAATTCTTGGACCGTTGCTATTCCTAATCTACGTGAATGACATAACAAAGTGGGGTATTAAAGGAACTATACAACTTTATGCTGACGATACGGTAATTTTTTACAATAAACTGAACCTAGCGGAGCTTGAAACGGAGATGAATGCTGATATTTCCCATCTCACAAACTGGTTGAGAATAAACAAACTAACTCTTAACGTAAAAAAAACCCATTATATACTTTTCGGTAACAAGAAAAATTTCAGCCTCGATATTAAAATTGGAGACAACTGCCTCGAAAAGAAAATGAACACAAAATATTTGGGTCTGATCGTAGATTCCCAACTCACGTGGGATCTCCATATAAATCATATAAAAGAGAAAATTACCCCTATAACTGGTGTACTATATAGGCTTCAAGGGTTACTACCCATTCCTTTACTAACTTCAGTATACTATGCCATGGTACATTCACACCTTTCCTATCTCTGCTGTATCTGGGGTTTTGCCTCAAAGAAATTGATAGCTGACCTGCAGGTGGCTCAAAACCGAGCTCTCAGAAATGTGTTTGAACTTCCATGGGACACTCATGTTAGGGACATCTATTCAGTTTCTGGTATCCTTCCAATTACAATCCTTCCTAAATATGAAATCACAAGCACCATCCTACAAATTACCCAAAAATCAACTCACACCAACATCAAGCCACTTTACAATCAAGACATCCACAACCACAATACTCGAAATAGCAATAAAATCCGCATTCCTCAAACACACACTACAAAATATGGGTTAAAATCACTGAACTATATTGCCTATACACTATATAATTCGCTTCCAGATATGTACAAACACATCCACCACAATAAAAAATTGCAAAGCAATGCTTTAAAAGAATATTTTTTAACTACATTTAAAAATGAAAATATGTAACTGTGTTGTCATTTCTTGTTGTATCTTATCCATGTTTTTTTTTTTCTTTCTGTACTTGTTTTCTATTGTTGTTTGTTCTACTTAACGTGTCATTATTTTAATTTTTAATTTTTATGCTGTATTGAATGTGAAACTTATATTTGATATCAAAATACCGTTGTAAAATTGTTCCTACTACCTCCTACATATGAATTGTAAGTTCCTCCTGTCCTAAAATGAGTTCTGTTACTCATCGGGATTGCTCTAGCAAGAAATAAACACAATAAAAAAAAAAAAAAAAAAAAAATTGTTGTTCTCCAAAAATGGTTCAACTTTGGCATACATATGCATATTTATAGATAATTATTTCCTATAGTTTAGCAGGTGCAGAAAGCAAAGCTTTAGGTCGGTGGTTGGTTGCTTGACACTTTTTACCACTCTTGTATAAATTTTAATGCTAAGATACATTATATTTGTAAAGGTTGCTTTGATAATGGTACGGACCATTTCTTGAATAACAAAGGCCAGAATTAAATCACGACCAAACGTTGTTGTTAACATCAATTTTTTTCTGCGATTTTAATGCTGAGATAGAAATATTTTGAGAAATTGTTGCCATCGAACAGCCCTGAAATGCGAAGATTCCTCGGATTCCGTGATTGAGGTGTAATTTATTAATCCACTTCGTGCACCATTTTGATCCACCGATCGCAATTTTGAATTTATTGAATTTGTACTGGTTGTGTTGCTCGTTGATATGCATTTAATTCACTGATGCAATTGTTGAATCATTGCAATTAATTTAGGAAGCTGGCACGGTTTACGCTGCCCCGGCAACCATCCATTGGATAACCAACAGCTTTGCCAATAGTCATCAAAGTGATTCGCTACGTTTGGAGACTTAGAATTCCGTGCCCGGGTTAATGAGGTAAGGTTTGTTTAGTTCCTGGCAACGGGTGCGTCCGTCCACCAACTGCATGGCGAACCAAATCAGGAGAGGCCGATTAAGAGAGACCCTTTGACCTCTCCAGCTGGACTCGAGCCATCGCCTTGTACTGCAGTAGGATTCATAATTTGTCCATCACTTCTGGATACACTGACCCGAAGATTTCCAGCAATTCGTACGTTTTTGCTACCCAAAACTTTAAAATAACCTCCAAACAAAATCCTCAAAGATGGCATAGGTCCAATTACTGAATCAATTTTGTAAACCAAATTGAAATACCGATCGCACCGTTGTAATTACTGACATTAAACTTATTGTTGGAGTGCGTTGATTGCTTTTATTTGGTCATATGTTGATTGTACTGTGAATGAATTGTGGTGTCGATTGCACTGATTTTCTGAAGTGATGGGGCATTGATTCGATGATTGAACCATTTTCCTATTGATAAGCACTGGGACTACAGGAGACTTGAACTGTCACTCCTGCGGCACTAGTACTTAGGAACAAGGATTGGCTGATGTTGTAATAATACAATGCCCCCCGTTTGAATAGCGTCTGATATCAAGAAAGTCGTTTGTCTTCGGCAACTCCATCTGAAAAAAGAAATATGTTTTTAATAAGTATAATACAGAAAAATAAAAAGAGTGATTTTAGTATCTATAGATAGTAACACATTAAAATTTTTAGATGCAAATGCGAAGAACCTGGCCGGCCCTGGAGAAAAAGAACAAATTTTGGAGGAAAGGCAGAACAAAGCCATGGCAGACTGAATGCATTAATAATCGTCAGAATAAACCAATGATTGGTATGTCTAATTTATGTTTGTAACTTTATCTATCTTTATCCATACAATAAATAAAAAAAATATTTTCCGTGAATTTTCTATTTTTTATAGAAAATGTATAGATTGTAAGATGTCCATATGTCATAATGCGTTTCGTACGTTGAGTACGTGGACCCAGTGTGTTTTTATCTTAACCCACGCACGTGTGAACGTGATAATATTAATACATAGGCCATCAGCCATTGACGGGTCAATTTAGCCCATTGAACTGAGAATGTTTCACATTGTTACAATGCTTCCATGAATAAACCCCCTCAATAATTGAGATCGCAGTCAATGGGAGGACTTATTCTATTTTAATTAATGTGGGTAGATACCGACTACTGGAAACACTGATGCTTAAACGCCCGGCCTAACCGTGTTTTTCTAGTCTGGCAATCTGCGCACGGAAACTGTCAATGTGCCTTAATCTATGGCTTTAATTGGCGGGAGGGGACCATAGGGGCGAATAACTACCGTGAACTCCGTTCTAACCTCACTTTCTGGTGCACGAAATGTTTATGAGAAAGAGGGAGAGGTTAAAAGGGATCTATTCGTGGGTCGTAGAGTGTTGTTGAATGGTGGCAAAGTAAATGTTTTTTAATGGCAACTGCTTGTTAAATGATAAATCTAATATTATTGAATGAACCATGATGTTTGGGAAAGTTGTAACAAATATAGGGTTTTCCAATAAGAGGTGTTATTTTGAATAGCCCGTTATTTCAGTAGATGTTACTTTTGAAGCTGTAATTTTTTGACATTTGACAAGTAGAAACTACACCATTAATTAAAATGGAACTATACACGCTTCAACAACGCATTGAAATTATTGAAATTCACTATTATTAACTAATTCCATCGAAAAATCATCTTCAGTCCATGAGGCCCATTTCCACCTCGGTGGCTTCGTCAACAAGCAAAATTGTCGCATCTGGGGCTCGGAAAATCCAAGAGTTATTGTTGAAAAGCCTCTCTATCCTCAACGTGTGACTGTTTGGTGCGGTTTATGGTCCGACGGAGTCATTAGACCTTACTTTTTCAAAAATGAGGCTGGAGCAACAGTTACGGTGAATGTATTGCGCTATCGAGAGATGATTAATGATTTTTTATGGCCGGAATTGGATGGTATTGATCTGGAAAACGTTTACTTTCAACAAGACGGCGCTACGTGCCACAAAAGCAACGAAACCATTGATCTTTTACGGGAAAAGTTTCTTCAAATATCAAAATAACACCTCTTATTTGAAAACCCTGTATATTAGCGTTGGCGTGTTAAATATTTTCAGAAAAAAATCTTAAAAGTCACTAGTCAGACAAATTTCACGAAAATCATCTCTTAGGTTTGCTATATATTCTGTAGGTATGGAAAGGTTGAAGGAACCAAATAGCGCACACCTAATAGTACCATTTGCTCCCAACAGTCTGGAGCCATTGAAACTATGGCATCTCCATTCCCAATAGGGTATATTATGAGGTTGAAGGTAATGCGGAAGAGAAGGTAGGGAATTACCTGACTATTCACATCTGGTCACCAAACACGACAAAGCCATTTCAAGCAACGTTTCAATTCTGAATGATGGTCTTACACCAGGTTGAGCCCTATTTGAGTGTATCTTCCACTCTGGAACGTGCCGCAAATATACAACATATTATTTTAAAGAGTAAATTGAACCACCTAACCCCTCACTCTTAGATAGCCCTTGGGTTAAATTAAAGTAAGTAGTGTAGACCGAGGTTATTCGGATCAAGCGGGTTATTTTTGATCCGAATATCCTTTTATTTAAGTAGGGTAGACCAAGACTATTCGGATCAGGCGGGTTATTCGGATTAAGCTAAGTAAAGTGGCTATATCTCGGCTATGATGACGAATTAACATTGAAATAAATTATACATATATTGGAAGCAATATTGTTCTCTTTAGTGGTTTATTTTTAGAAAATATCCCTTTACTAAATATGGAGTTAAACGGACCAATGACGGAGGGGCTATTCGGATCATAGTTTTAATGCTTTCAAAATTCTATGGTTTAATTGCTTAACATTTTTATTTGAAACAGATTGTTCGCAAAATAAAAAAGGTGACAAAATGAAAGTGAAATCATGAACGACATTATAAAGACAAGCGTATTCTTTCAATGGGATCATCTCTATTCCAGGAGCACAACCTACAATAGATATTGCATCTGAAAAAAAAGTCTAAATGTGGATTCGGCATATCTCTAAAAATGGTCAGAAAGTTAGCATTTATGTCAGTTAAAATTTTGTGCATCCTCGAAAGGAAGATTGGATTCAGGATTAAGTTCTGCTTGCGAAGAATGGGGCCACGAAAAGTGTTACGAAGAAAAAGTGTTTAAAAATGATCCGAATAGCCTCGGTCTACCCTGTGTAGGTAAGTAACTCAATGTAAAAATGGTAAGATTGGAATTTTCGGAGGTACCTTTTGGTCACGCAATTATTATAATAGTTGACTTTGATAGATTTATGAGTATAATGCCGCGCTAAGTAAAAACACAGTGGTTTATATTGAGAAAATATCACAAAATATTCCTTGAGTCTCAAGGGAGATACTATGTTTTTACTTGCCACGGCAGCATATGTAAATATGGGTGTATCGGCACTAACCCGACAAACTTTAATCAGCTATTCCTTAGCACATTTGGAGTAAAAAATGTTATGGGCACTTTGCTGTCTGGTAGCATTTCTTTTTCAATTAAAAACAAAAAAAATAAAACTACATCACTGTCATTGGCATTGCTTTTCGTGTTCAAGAGCTGTTATAAGCAAGTATGTCGAAAAGCGTCTTCGCTTTTTCGCACACACTAAATAATAATAGTTAAAAATGAGACGAATGGTGCCGTGCCATTTCGTTGTGATTGCAAAAGTGCGCCAAAATAGGTACACACGTACATTGTTCAACAAAATTCGAATAAAATATTGCCAGATGGGTTTTCAAACTTTGACAAAGGATAAAACAGTGGTGACATGTGGTGAAAATATGACTAATTTTTTTAAATTAAAAAAACGATACCGAATAGCAAAGTGGCTTTAACATTTTTTACTCCATATATGCTCAGGAATCGCCGGTTAAAATTTGCCGGTACGTGCCGATACACCTTGTATATATGTATATATACTCTTCAAACAGCAATATCATTGTAAAACATCACTGAGAAACAGCTTTTAGTCTTGTAAGCCTACTCGTTGTTTTTTAACGAAAAACGGAGTCGAACACAGTACCTTTTTTATTATGGCGACTATTTAAACATTGATAATTATAATTTATGTATAGTAAATTGTATTTCTTTGTCCTCCTCTCTAGGGTGACCTGATCTGAGGCGGACTAAAGTTATTCATTTCTATTTTATTTGTTTTCTATGTAGTTTTTAATGTTTTTGTCAGATTATACCTACTAATACAAAAGCACTACTTGGGACTAATGTCCACCGCACACGAGCTACTTTAATTGCCGCGACATTTAACAGTAGTTGTCTATTTAAAAATCCATGCAAATACAATAAATATCTGCCTAGGATCGCGTCACGCGTCGCCCCTTGCGTGCACCTCCATATTTATATGGATTTATGCACGTGACTGTTGCAATGCAACAACTGTTGCCCTCAAAAAAGTTATTATTTTCAAATAATAAAAATAGCACAATGTAAAATTTTTTAAATACATCACAATAAATTATTGAAGTTCGGTGATTGTATATACCTGTTAAGCTAGTTTAACACGATACCTATTTCTAAACCGATCTTCATCTGCAAATTACATCCGGGCCCATATGGAAAATCTTCAGTTTACATTATTATTATTTTCATATCTAGTATTTCAAACAGATTTGAAGATATACTTATTGGAAATAAAAATGGATAATATTTTGGTACGGTACTTAATCGTTAAAAATCGCAATCCCTTTAACATTGCCGTAGATCACCAAATGTCCTAAAAGATACTCAAGTTAATAATACTGAACAGAAACAGGCAAACAAAATCGTTCACTAGTCTATAAATAATCTTGTAAACAATATTTATGATGCAAAATAACGACAGCTGTCAAATTACACTGCGCGGCAAACTGGACGAAAATAGATGTGAAAAAGTCTTATTTTTCAATACTTCTATTTCAATTTCACGTTTGTTTTAGTTAATGAATAAATGCAAATCGTGCAAGTGGAAATCACCTCGCTTCTCGACATCTGATTGAGCTGAAACTATGCAGATAGACTCGTTGTCAAGGACAATGCTTTTTATCAACTTTCCGTGGCAATCACGCATGCACACGCGGAGTTATACGCATTTATTTATCTGAAATTTGATGACATTAGAGCAGTTAATATACAGAATAAATGTCGCTCTTACACAATCGGGATTTGGTGAAGTTGGTAGCACAGTTGACTCTAGTCCCTGGGGAGGAAGGTTCAATCCCCAGTGAAACAAAACAAAAATAAAATTAAGTTTAAAAATACATTTTTAAAGTTAACAGCAGTTTAAGAGCCAATTCCTGGGGAGGTAGAGATGTCGCAAATAGGTTTAAGATTGAAAATATATGTAATATAGTAAAAAAACTTTGTTTTTTACAGGTTAATTTTTTTAGTATCGAATTCATGTGGAAACTGTACTAAAATAAGCGTCGTGTAAAACGCCCATTAGGTTAGCTTGTTGATTCAGGTGATTGCGGATTTGGAGGTGGCGGTATATCTTTAATATAATATACGTATTTAAAAAAATATATATCATTTTAAAAAAAAGTCTGTCTTAGCTGGATCCCGGGCACGCCCCCTTTTCTCAGCAGGATCATAATCTCTAAGCTTAAAATAAAAATATTGTTCAATTTTCGCTAATAGATTGATGATTGTATTCCTGTATGCTAATAGTTTCTCTTTTGCCTGTCTGGACATATACATTTAAATATCTGAACCTATAAAACCATTGAGTAATTAAATTATGTTACACGAGCGATATATCTAGTAGGTCCCTTCCTAAATAATTACATACAGCCCGACATTTAATTTTAGAAAAAAGATAATTGAATGCTCTGCGATCCTTCAAAAGGTTTTAAATGGCAACACCAAGACGGCACATAGGAAAATGAATGTAAGTTTTAAAAAAGGAACTCACTTTAACCAAACAGTGGTTGTTAAAAATAGGGGTAAGTACTTTCCGAAAAGAGATGATTCTACATAATATTCTAGGATAGTTATAGGTTATTACTAGAATCAAAAGAGCGTTATATTAATATGGCTTCGCCTATTTCACCGTTCGACCACGCTGGGAATGTATCTCAAGCGATATGTTAAAATAGGCCGAAACATGAGAGTTAGGCGATTTTTTTCAAATATTTCAGAAATATATGATTTTTTTTTTTATTTCTCATTAGACTTTTGATCAATATAAAACGAAATCAATTCTTAGATGAAATTCATAACGTGAAAAAAATCGATTTTTTTTATTACTGTTTTTTTTTTTTTAACTTCTAAAGCCTTTTGCAATGTGCGTCTCATATGAAAACTGTACGTCCAAACGGACAAAAGAAATATAAGAGTTACTGCCACTTCACTTTTTTCAATTAATATAAAAAAATAATTATTAAAATTTTGCAAAGCTAAATTTGTTTCACAGAATTATTTTTTTAAGCTTTTACGATACATTTTTGAATGCAAACTGAAAACACGATATTCTCTATTTTCTAACAATTTTTAAATCTCATTTCTCATCTTCAAACTAAATAATTTAATAAGTTTTAAGACCGTGTCAGGTTGGGATATATATCTCATCTAAGGCGAAGCTTCAAATCAAGTGAAATCACTATTTTGATTAATCTTTATAACGAATTGGTGTACATTATGAATACCAAAAAATATGCTTTAGATAAATTGAAGGTTTTCCTATCGCTTCATTTGAGTAAAATACAAACAAAAAAAAAATTGCTTTCTTATAAAATTATTTAAAAAATAAATAAAAAACAGTTTTTTGCTTGAAATCGAAACTACCAGACTCCGTTTGTCAAGCGATTTTAATGCCTATTACCTACGATATAAGGTATACCATATATTTCACTAATAACACCCATACATTCTACACTCTAGTCACTTAATCTTCCTTCATACATCTCTCACACTCCTTAACCAATTTTCTTAGTTAAATTATAATGTAAATTATTTATAACTACAGCTGAATTGTACAATTTAATATCAAATATTATATTGCAAATAATAATAAATTGCAAACTGTAAACTTCGCCTGCCATAACATCATGGCGGGTGAAATAATACTTAAAATGTACAATTTGTGCATTAAATAAATAACAGTTGACCGGTCAGTGGTTGAGTGGGCATAGCGCTTGGGTCGCACCCGAGCGTCGCGTGTTCGATTCCTCGGCTGGCTAAGTCCTCCATCACAACACAAGCAACATTTTCGGCTTTCTGTGGTGGTAGTAGGAGATTTTCAAACATTGTTGGGTTATCCGTGACCCGGGAATGTTTGTCTTTCTTTAAAAAAAAAAAAAAAAATAACATTTAGGAAAAAAATAGTTGAAATAAGACATTGTTAATTCTGAATATGAAATATGAGATTGATAAATATGACGTTTAAGCCCCCGTATTCCCAATTTCTATGGATTTATAGCAAGTTCTTCTTTAAATCATAAGTTTTTAAGTTCTAAAAATAATTATTTTTAAGATAATATCTAAACATTAGTTTTGCCGAAACGTTAATTATCTGAAATTAGAAAAATTATTAAAATCATGTTTTGTTCTGTTATTTAATATGTTATAGGCATGAAATAATTCAGAGTGTGTGTTTAAATGCAACTAAAGCATTTGTTGAGAGATGTAACATTCGTATTTACATTTTCCCTTTCAAACCATCTTTGAACGCTTACTACGGGGCCTTAATAACTAGGTCCCAAAGGCTGAATGGTTACGACGCTGTCCCGATAAGACAAGGGCTGCTGGGTTCGATTCCTAGTTGTGACCGCTATCTTTTTATTTTCTGTGTCTTGTTCTGTTTCATGTTTCGTTCAGATTTATTAGTATTACTTTCTTTTTCGATGATCAATAAAAAAAATCTACGATTGTTTCTTGAATATCAACCAAAATTGCTCAGGGGGTTGAAAGAAATAATGAAAAAAAATAGTGCCAATTTAGTAAATTTCTAAGATATTATGCGAAGCATAATGTGAATATTGTAAAACATATAGGCTAATTGGTTAACTTTGAAGATAAAATGAGAGATTAGAGTTATTTTCGGGTTGCGACAGACGAAACGAGAATATGAGAAAGTTTATTTCCATTATTCTATTATCATTATTTGTATATTGTTAGATAACCCTTATTATTTATTTTGATTATATATAACGGCCATGAACGATAAATAATACTGACAGGGGTATTCACACTCGGTAATATTTGTATTTATTACTTTTAACGGGTTTTAAAACGAATTGTAATCAAATGGCGTTAATAAGAAAGAATAATTAATTAATATTATTGATTTTTTCGTTGTATTCAGAAAGGTATATTAATTTACTACACAAAAATAAGATAATTTTAATAAATTTAAACGAAACATAAAAACACAAAAAGATTACGCTCTCAACTGGGAATCGAACCTAGGATCTTTCTCTTACTGGGACAACGTCTTTAACCACTCGACCTAATTATTATACGTTATTTTTGTCTATCTCTATATTATCTTGCAACTAATTTTAAATTAATTTTAATGATTACAAAGTATAAATAATTTCCCTTTTCACTACCTTGGTTCCTATAATTACAATAACTATAACTCAACACAAGGAGGAAGGAGAATGGGAAGAGGAAGAGGAAGGTGGGGAATTGCCTAGCTATTAAGATCTGATCAACAAACACGTCTTAAGCCATTCAAAGCAACGTTAAACAATACTGATTGGTGGTCTTAAACCAGGGCGATACTGAGAATATTTTCCACGTTGGAACGTACCGCAAATAGGCCAAAATATATATACTGACAAAACTAAATCCGCCATCTCTTGCTTCGCAGTCGAGGGACCATTGAAGTTACTTTGACTACAATTATATATAAATATATTTTTTTATATTTTAATATTGTACAACAGATTATTAATCCATTTACAGTACAATCGTCTCATTCTGACACACTCTTAACTTTTGGGAATGTAAGTATTAAAAAAAGGATTAATGCTATTTAAAGAAGAATTAAATACATCCACTGTTTCCGAAATTTCATTCAATAGCACCATTCCTCGTGTCATGTTGTGATAGTACATCTGTTCTGCCGTGTGGTATCTTGAACAAGTCATAGCATTCCAAGAGTAATGTGCTATCAATAGAAATATGAATTATACTAAAACTAAGTATTGAAAGATTTTCATTTCATCTGATTTCTAGGTTAAATCTATTTGTTATGCTTCAAGTAAGTCTATATGTTGCATTAACCTCGGATATGTTCCATTCGTCCGCATATAGACATACCAAAGAATTTTTTTCCGAATAATATATAAAGAGTTCTATTACAATTATATCCGTAATTGAATTTGTAAAATTCGTGTAATTAATAATTTCCACCGGTCACGTCACGTCGTCCTGTCACACATGATATATCAGCTGTTAAAACGACGCCATTTTGACTTTTTAAAAATTGATTACCTTCGCATCTCCCACATGTTGAGGATAAATTATCAACATGCACACACAATTTATAACCTACCACCTCTTAGCAACTAACTCATTTCATAAAAGTTTTATAATTCATGTATATTTTATTTCTAAAAGCGATATAATTATTTTTTTATATCGGAAAATTGTTTTCATAGAATAACCCGGTTAGAAACGCGATTGCAGGCGGTTTCTGATAAACTTTTAAAAATTAAAAAAACATCCGGACACGTTTTCATGCGTCTGCATTTGCATTGATAATATATAATAACGAAATGCAAAAATATTTTGATATTTATGAACACGTGTTCCGACATCATGATAATACATTCCTCTTTTACTAAAAGTTTAACAGGAGGCCTATAAAACCGGATTACAAATAATTAGAAGAGATTCTTAATAAATTAAGCCATGTTTGGTGATCAGACCTGAACAGCCAGATGCTTCCTAGCCTTCTTCTTTCCCATCTCCTTCCCTTCTTCTAAAATTCTCTTGAACCTAATCAGGCCAATGGCATTGTGAAAACTGATGAAAATGGAGTTATGAATATTGCCTATAATCAGGCGGCTTTTGACACCAAAAATATAATATTGGTTTTTTTTCTGCAAGCTTATAAAATTTAATTTTTTATATGCGAACAATATATTCAAGTCACCTGTCCAATACCAGTTGATCTATGGCAACCATTGAAAGGAGAAGCTGAGATATATGGTAAGGAGGTATATGACTAGGTAACAAAACATTGTTCAAGCCAGTTCCTGAGAATATCAGTTTCCTATATCTGTCGAATATGTTAAAATGGTACCACATTTAATTTAATTTCACTGTTGTTGACTTAACAATGTTGTTAAATACATCCAAATAGGCATAATAAATTCCTATTTGAATTTCGCCGGGTTTTGAACCCGAGAACTTTGGACTAAACACTTTACGCTTTGCCACAGTTAATTTTAACAATATTGCGATTCTACACCGATTTAATACAATAAAAATGGTTTAATGAAATGTTTAATTAATATATGAAACAGGTTAAATGGACCTTTTATAAAGATTTTCAATATTTGAGTTTATAAAAATTATAATGGTGCCACCATCACGAGTTGAAAATGAACCCCGCCCATGTGCGCTAAAACCATGCTGCCAATTTCGCACCAATATGACGTTTGCTTTGCTTGCATTCCAACACCACAAGTGATCTCTCAACGAAGTACAATCGAAACGACAGACACCATAAACCCAAAATTAATATATGATATAACGATAAAAATTTTATAAATTAAAAATATTTAAGTTCTAGCCTAAAATGCAGTAAAAGCGCGTTTATAATACATACAACGACATCTTTCGAATATAAAACAAAGCTCAGACAATAATTAATAATTATTCAAATTGTAGATAAGATACGAAATAAAGAGATTATAATTTATAATGTTAATTTACCATGTTCCGAGCCGTAGACATCGCTGTTATACACACGAAGCACATCACAATACTAAATCACAAAAATATTTAACAGGAGTTCCACGAGGATCAAATTTAGACCCTATTTAAATTTGATTTCAGGAGCACAGGGGAGCAGAGTATTACAGATGATGTGAGACTGAATACTGCGACTCTAATGGTGGAAGAGAATACCAGAACACATTCAACGGAAGCCGTTCATTACTACCAATAAAGCGACAGATTAAACAATGACGACACAAAAATAATACAATATTTCTCCGGGCATGTCCAACCACCTCCGTTGGAGCTTCTCAAAGACCGGCGCTCAATTGGAGCCAATTCCATTTTGAATGACTAAAGTAAAAAGGTCAAATTGATTATCGTTGTCGGGGGCAGAGGTCAGGCCAGAGACGGCCCCCTCACCCGCTATTTTCCCCGCGCCCGAAAGAGAGACAAATCAGTGCAGTGGAATGGTGGTTATCAAATTAAAGAAAAAAAACTAGTTTAGATAAGAAATATGTGAATCGTTTTAGATGGGAATTATCTATATCAGGATACCCATAAATCTCTATTTGGTATAAATACAGTGAGCAGCTCGTTTAAGAAGAAAAATAATGTTATAAAAAGTTTAATTTTAACATCAGACCGTTTCTTTAGATATTTTTTGTAAAAGCCAAGAAAAACAACATGTGATTTTTTTAAAATTATTATAAAATAAAAATATAAGGGCAACGAAAATATATGTGAACTGCAAAACCAGGTATTATTTTATGGTTATGGCTACGGGTAAATGTGGATTATTAACCAATGAATTACATTTAATTTTAATATAAACAATATATATTTGTAGTATTTCAAGTCTGTAATTACGTTAATTCAAGCATAGTTTTAATTATAGATACAGTTATGCAATCGTACACGTAATTATAAATTCTTCTGCATTATATGATGAATAATCCATTTTATCCTACGACTAGTTACAAATCTTATTTGTAAGTCACTAGCTATTTAACTTAGTTAATAATCTAGCTATTTAACTTAGTTATTAATCCACTAGAAGTAAGTCGTACTTAAAAGTCTACGTGGCAGGGAATAGGTTAAACATATAAATTAAGTTATTAAGCGCCCTTCGGGTGATTTACTCATGAGAACGGCGCTATAGAAATGATCCAATCATTATTATTATTACGGAATTGAAATCAACTTACATCACCAGGATTAGTAACCTCCATCACTGCACGATCAAGTAGGATTGCAATTTTTGGAGCACAGACGTCAAGTGGAAAAGGTAGCAATATTCTACCGGAATTTCGATGGAAAAATGCTAAGGGAACAAGTCATTGATCCATTCGGCACCGGTGCACAAAAGATCAACTCGACTAATACTCGACCAACATGTGTAAACGATTGACATCAATTTGTTTACAACTTTTTCTTATATTCAACAGTTCGGCTGTTGACAAATTTACCAGATTCTATTTTTCTTTTCTCCTACAACATTGGATTCTTAAAAATCCTTGTTCACTCCTTCCAACCCTTAACTTGGCAAGGACAGAAATATTCAAATAAAAAAATCGTTTTAGGTTGTTTTTCCAGATTGTATCTTTTTCTTTACATTGTCCAACATTATTGCTAAATATTGTTTCCCGATAAATAATTGCGTGAGAGAATATTAATTAGACCTAATTTTAAAGTATGTTATAGTCTGAAACTCATAAATATCTGATTTGTGATCTTATTGCATTTTTAAAAAAGAGCCTGTGCAAAAAACTTCTAGAAATGAGAAGTGTCAATTGACGGTGATTTAAACCGTACGTAATTATTCGATAGATGGACATCAGTAAACAACTTAAAAAATAAATCAACAGAAGTTTAAAACCACAATAGAATAACATAAAAAATAAAATACTTTGTTAAATCTTAAACGATACAAAATCAAGTAGATACTAGAACTCAAAAATACCATTTTTGCCGCAGGAAGAATTGAAATAAGTATATGGTCAGGCTGTTCGTTACTTGGAAAAGTTCATTTCTTTAAAAAAGAAGTATAACTTAAATTTATAATTAAATTTTTTGCATGGCTTGCACATTGCAATAAAATAATTGCATTTTGTTCTTAGAAATCCTTAGAATTTATTATTCATCTGCCAGGACAGCAGAAACAATAGGGTCATTGTGAGCCCGCTATGCGCCCATGTGTGTTGTGAACGCTGGCGATGTGATATGAGGAACCCAGCTGACCTTTATGCGATTAGATTGGGGCTGATGACTCTTGCTATCACTAGCCACAGTAAAGTTTACAGATCTAAACCTGGACAGAAGCGACTTGTGTGAATTTAATAAGACGTTCGCACACTGTATTCGAAAATTTGACAGTTTTATTTTGGCTATTAGGAATGTGCGGATGGGTACTTTTTAAAATATAAAATCGACTATCTTTGATTGAATATTAACTAGGCACAAGAGAGCTGCATTAGACTAAGATAGAGGGAAGACTAATGTTAACATTGTTTAAATGGATAAATTCATAATTATATGGATAGTTGGCAGGGCCAAATGGTGACTGACGCTAGTAAAAACTCTAGGACAGTGTAAGCGCTTTGACTTGTCGGCGCCCACAGCGGACTGCTCCAATTGCCCCTACACAGCTCTAGCCCCGATAATTGGGGTCGAGTTCAGACTTATGAATGCTTTACACCATACTTTTTATCATACCGATACCCACAGAAAAATTTTTCGCTTTGCACGATAATTATTTTCATACTTAAGATTTCATGTAGTTAGTTGCCATTAGAGAAGAAATAATTTTTGAGACGGCACTTAATCGTCAAAAAATGGCAACATCTTGAACATAACCTTAGATCACAATCATGCAATTATCCGTTACTGTCATTTGCGAGCTTTGTCAAGTGCTTTGTCATTACCCAATCGATATTTTTGTCTACCCGTTTGTCTTCGAACGTTTGTCATAATGATTTTCATAGGTACCAATGCCTTGGCAAATTTGCCTACCTGATCATCGTATCTTAATCGGTACGATCTTCGTGTAATATATGAGGTGCAACCACCAAAACGCTGCAGCGCAGATGCCAAAGCAACAGCTCTCACAACCATGTCTCCATAAATAAACCACTCACCCTGTTTCATATATATAACACAGATATATATTCTTTATTCTATGAGTTAACTGTACGTATGTTCTTTTGTATTATTCCCTTAAAAAAAGTCAAATCAACAAACATACACATTCACAATCAGTAATACACACATATTCACTATTTTCACGGAATATAGTTAAGTAAAACAATGAGAGATGGTAGAAAAAATGTCAGTCATCTCGAAATTCACAACACCTAACAGTAATACACATTTACAATAAGAAATAAGTTGATATTGTTAAACATAAAACTGAATAAAAATGCAACATTTTCACGTAATATAGCTACGTAAAACAGTGATAGGTGTAATAATAATGTCCGCCATCTTAAAATGTACGAAAATCGGGAATACCAAGTCACGTGTCCCAAGGTACCAACTTCCAAAATAGAACACGTCCCTTTTTTCATCCCGATTAGACAAAATTCATGAAAAAAGGTGCCATGTAAAACGGCCATTTAACGAGATGAATTGTTTAATAAAGGGGATGCAATTTTAAATAATGCTTGCTAGAAAATAGGATTTGTGTTTACAGAGGATGCTACAGTAAATTGTTAATGTATGTAGATGGATTACAGGCGCCTAGCGTGCAATAAATTTACTAAAATAAGAGACAACCATCAAATATTATGATCTAAATTCAAGAATACTCACTTTTAGACCACAGAAGTCAGACATGTGTAACAGTCAGGTGGTACGAGCAATATTCAATTCACATAGGTGAGAAATATCTTTTTGGATGAAACCACGGTTTTATAGTATATCCCATTCGATGCATAATATACACAGAAACACAAATTTACTTGAGCATCCCATACCTAGGTACAAATATTAAGAGTCCTCTTCCGATTTTTCTTCCGTTTTGGAATAGAGCTGTTTAATTTCCTAATTGATTGACTGATTCTTAACTGGGTTTTTAGTACGTTATTAATTTTAAAAGCTCAAATATCTGAAACGGTTTATTTTATAAGCTACTTGAATGAACTTGAAACAAAACAATTGGCGTTGCAATCTATATTTTGGCATGGTTTATCTTATCTATTACTGCACTCAAACAGGAAGAGTGACCAGCACCGCAGTAGTAAGGTATACAAACAGTGATAACACAACTGACAGAGTGGCTAATTTGATTTATTCCACTCTAAACAATCCATTCAGAGTTGCTTATCATTTTTGAAACAATGGTTATGTCTGATAAAACTATAGATAATCGGAATAACGAAGATTTCATGCACCATTATAAGTATGAAACCACGCGGACAAGTGTTGCTAACACCGTTCATCCCGTAGGATAAAGAACAAGAAATGCTATGTGTGCGTGTTTCATGATTTCAAAATTTGCCTAATCGAGGTTTTAATAGGAAGCTACAAGCCAAAAATGTGTATGTTCTTGGTATACCTTATATCGTAGGTAATACGCATTTTATGCAAGATTTAACACTTATAAGTTCCAATTTTGAAAATTGAAATTTCATTGAACTTGAATCATTTTACCAATTACGCTGGAATACGTAGAAATATTTCACGTTACAACAACCGAAATTAGTATGTTTAAGAGGAAGCTACAAGCCAAAAATGTGTATGTTCTTGGTATACCTTATATTGTAGGTAATAGGCATTAAAATCGCTTGACAAACGGAGTCTAGAAACGTTCGATTTCAAGCACAAAACTGGTTTTAATTTATTTTGTAAATAATTTTATAAGGAAGAAAAAAAGTGAATCAAGTTAATCTGTCACAGATAATCTTAGCTATAATACTGTATTTTTTAAAAATTGTTTCTTTTACGCGTTCATACATTTCTATTGAAAAAATTGTTTTTTTTAGTAGTTTACAATTATATTTTTTATTGAGTAATTTATTTTTTAATTTGTATTCTACTCAAGCGTAGCGATAGGAAAACCTTCAATTTAACTAAACCATATTTTTTGGTTTTCATAATGTACACCAATTCGTTATAAAGATAAATCAAAATAGTGATTTGGCATTAAGCTTCGTCTTAAGCTGTGTTTATAAAATTCAAATGGGATGGAGAACTACGATGTCCGGCTAACGTAAGTGAGGTAGAGTGATGGGCTAATTGTGTTCATTCAAATTTGTACGGAAGGTACGTCAAGTGATCTTCTCTTTTTTGTGGTTTGTCCAAATACCTGTATCTATGGATAAATCCATACATTCCCTCACAAATTCTTTTGCTAAAGGATAATATTATTTTACAATACTATATTTTTAAATTTGTTTGTAAAGCTGGCCGGTGTTATCAACTGATTCGAAATGTATAATTATTTTAAAATACTTGTGTATATAAATGCAGAGATCTAATTTCAGGTGTTCCTCAGAAATATATATACATATAAGATAAAATATTAAAAACATATAAGTATTGTTCGAACGAAACAGAATGTTTTTGTTCAAAATCGAGAAAAAATCGATTAACGTATACGTATGTGTGGGTGCGTTGATAACTTGCCACGTAGTACGGTAGTGAGCGAGAGGGATGGCCGATGTTTTTCCTTGTTTTCAGCACTAATCCATAATTTTTGACTTATGTGTATAAAATGTATATTGCATTAAAAACTTCATTGCATAGTTTATAAGAACTAAGCGCACAAACAGACAGACGCGGAGTGACTATATTTTATACTATTTATAGATTCCAATATCACGATTAAGTATTTTTAAAAACTTTATCAGGTAACGGCCTGTAGTCCCGTTTTTAGTTCATTATGATCTGGGATGTTCTGGGATGTTCCAGAACGTTTAAGACTATTCCCGAACATTCCACAACATTTTAGAGTGTTCCGGAATGTTGTTGTGGAATACTCTCAAATGTTCTGGACTGTTCTAGAAATTTCTAGAGGGCGAAACTTTCAGCCCTTATATCTTCAAAAGCACGCCCTTCAGGTAAAAACGGGAACCTTCTTCATGGATGGGGGATAGAGCACTACCACACCATATATATCCCTTGATCGTACCGGGACTCGTTTTTGAGTTTAAGCGATCCGCACATTGTATACATACTTTTATAATATATATTGATTAGAGCAGAGTTCCATCATATTCCATAAATCTATGAACAATCGAAGATATCTCACAATATTTTATTTGCACTGCTTTTCTCTTAAAATCGGTACTGATATGTGTGTTGTGAAAAATTTTAACATATAAAAACAATCCTTCAAATCCACACAAGCGAGAAAGTATGTAGGTACTTATATATATTTCATTATATCGACGATTATATTTAAATGTCTCCTCGATGTGGCAAAACTACAGTTTGATAATGGCTTTGAACACCGAAACAGTTGTCACAATAATAAAAAAAACTAAAATAAATGCAGAACTTAATAATTAACATTTATTTGATTTCTTTAAATTTAAATAAAAACATGTACGTATAAGCAAAATTTATCAGATTTCATATTTCTAAGTCAATTATACTTTCCTAAATTTTAAACGGGTAACAAATGTTAGTTTTACTAGCGCAGACCCTTGAAAAATGAGAAAATCAGGCTTTACTTGCAAAGATTAACCTTAAAAAATTTAAACAAAAGAAATAATACACATTTTAAATATGGAATTAAAATGATTTTCTCGTGAAAAAAAACAACGTTTTATAGATAGGTACTTTATCGCTTGTCTGAATTCTTCACAAAATCTGTTCCAATTTTGAAAAAGTAAATTAACTTCAAAACAAATCCTAGTTCATTGAACCAGAGTTAGTTTCGCAGAAAGACCCACAACTGAAATTAACATGTTTGATAGATAACATTTTACAATTCCCTCACTTTTCAGAGGAAAATTTTTCCTGAATTTCATCATTCGAGTGTTTGAAACCATTTAATCACTTCACTCACCGTTTCCTTCCCGTCCCGCCCATAGAATAATTTCAAATGACTATTCTTTGTCTTGGTACGAGCATAATAATAATAATTGATAAAGTGGACACCCACGTGAAGACACGTAAACTAACGATAAATAGGAAACAGTCATGAAGCGGTGTAAAGTAACACACACACGCGAATAAAATTATATTCTAGATGGTAACTACATGTTACACAACAGGATGGGCCGAAACAGATTTGTGGATTTTGGATATAATTGATATACTCTAGAAATGTGATCTATTCATTGTCGAGGGTAAAGCTCTCGGCTAAATTTTATTTGATTAATTTGTGTTATTTCACTAATTAATCAAATAACTAATTAAGGCGAACCTTAATGCCAAATCACTATTTTCATTAATCTTTATAACTAATTAGTGTACATTATGAATACCGAAAAATATGATTTAGATAAATTGAAGGTTTTCCTATCGCTTCGCTTGAGTAGAATACAAATAAAAAAATAAATTACTCATTAAAAAATATACTTGTAACATACTAAAAAAATACATTATTATAGCTAAGATTATCTGTCACAGTTCACTTTATTAACTTTTTTGCATTCTTATAAAATTATTTACAAAATAAATAAAAACCAGTTTTGGGCTTGAAATCGAACCTTTCTAGACTCCTTTTTTTGTTATTTGTTTTTGGGGTGTTATGCCGTGTTGCGCTAACTCCTTCTTTAGCCAACGTTTCGGACAGCATTGCAGTGTCCATCATCAGGGCAGATGTGTTATTTGGCATCATTATTGTTATCTATATAATATAGGTATATAAAAACGTACGCGTATTTGGTTTGGGAAAACATCGTACGAAACAAATGAACTTAGGGTCAACTTTCCAAATTAAATGTCAAAAGGTGTTAGTATTAAGGCGATGCCATACGTAGTAATGCAAAATCATGTGTTTTTGGTTTGAAAATTTGGTCGCCTAGAAATGTTTCAGATGCTTTAATTAAATACTGCGAGTAGAATACATCTTGGCCTTTGAAATAATCGAGTATTTTTTTAGATAACTATATCTTTTTGTAAGCCCAGAAAAAATAGTGTAAAGGCCTATGAAAACTGCTTTAAAGTTCAAAATCTCCTACTTACGAACCCACTTTCGGTTATGATTTTATTGTATAATGTGGGAAATTAAGTTATTTATAAAATGATCGAAAAAAATTTAATATTTATGCCTAAACATCCACAAAATAAAATAAAAGGCACTTTTTGGCCAAGTTTTTTTCATGCATAAATCAAAACATGCGGATGGTGATAAGCGGGAATTTAAACCTTATCGCCATTTACGTAAGGGTTGTTATTGATAGCGGCTCAATTTAAAATATTACATGACGTATTGCATCGCCTTAATAGTATAGTCACGGTTATTATAGTACGGTCCTTGGCTATCCTACGAAGAGTTGCAGCGATTGTAGGCTTCCTAAGACAATTATTTTTCATGTAAACTTATGTTTACAAGACAAGGTATTTATGCAAAGCACATAGGATAACAAATTATTATAAACAATAATCATTAGCCTGAAACAGAAATATAAATTGAAAAAATCATCCGACAAAAGATAAATGCAGCCGATGGCAATTGAACTCGCACCTTCTGATTGCCGGTCAGGTTCACGAAACCACTGTACTACCTGGTTCTTTATTTGTGTTTCAGGTGTAATAAATATTACTTATAATAATTTCCTAAGACAAATTTATCGGCAACACAAAACAATATTTATTATAAAGGTTTTAAAATGTTCAATGAACTCCCGGTAATTGTTAAGGAAGCTAAAAGTCTTGCAGCTTTTCGTGGGTTATGTCTCAATCTTGTGATCAAGTCCAAGTATTATTATTATGTAGATTGTAGGTAATGGAATGTTATTGTAGTAGTTTTGGAATAGGTATATACTTGATATAAAATTTATATTTTTTTTTCACAAAATTCGCGGATTACTATTAATTAACCTGACTATATTTGAATTCTTCCTACTCCTGCCATTATCAGCGGAGAATATTGTTTGTGCATTGATGGAGACTTAGCTAGCAGAGGAAATGAACCCGCGTAGAAAAAGGAATATTGCCAATTTATTGTTTATTGTTTATTGTGGTATTTTAAGTAGGTACATAGTTATCTATGTCCTAATACAATCCTTATATACATATAATTATGGTAACACATTTAAAATGAATCAATCACATATTTTCTTAATTTAATTTTAAATGTTTTTATGTTTACTTCTGATTTTATTTATTCTGGTAGCTCTCCAAATATCTTCAACGCTCCGTACATCAATGACTTTTGACTCTGTGTTTTTTTCCTGAAGGGGAGTCTCAATTCATTTCTTTTCCTTGTCTCATGTGTGTGTTTGTTCTGCAGTTTAACAATTTTTCTTAGGAATTCACTAGACGTATGGCCATTGATTATCTTGTAGATTAAAAATATGGTATTAAAGTAAATAATTTGTTTAAATGACAAGATATTTAACTCCTTCAACATGTTCTTAATTTTTGTGAATCTATTTTTTTTCAATATGGTTCTCATTGCTCTATTTTGTAGAATTGTCATTTGTTTCATTAAACCGTCGTTGGATAAGAATAGAATGCTGCTACAGTAATTTATGTGTGGTACAATAATTGAGAATTAAGAAACTCTTCTAATTATTGGTAATGCAGTTAAATACGGTATTGCTCGCTATTTCCTGATATGCTTTTAGTAAATTCCTACTATCTCATGCATCTGCATTGGCCTTAATAATACATAATGTCAAAATGCGAAAGTATTAAGATTTTTATAAACACGTGTTCCGACATCGTGATATACATTACATTGCAATGTCGTTTTTATAAACACGTGTTCCGACATCGTGATATACATTACATTTCAATCTCGTTTTTATAAACACGTGTTCCGACATCGTGATATACATTACATTGCAATCAAGTTTTTAACCAGATTACCTATTTTTGAAGAGATTCTTAATAAATTAGCAATTCTATTTTTTCTCAGCGCGCCTTGGTGGAAACCCGACGCATTTGTACATAAATCAACTAACGGATCACTCATTTGAATATGAAATCAAAGGCCATAAAAAACTGTATAATAACTATCATACAAGCAATCCTAAATTAATTTCTTATTATTCGAAACATCGTAAGTCTCTCCGAACAGTTTTCAATAAGTTATAAGATGCTTTCACACGTGGATAGTAAAAACGTGTCTGTTCATTCAGAAGTCTAATTATTCAAATTAGTATAGTCCCGTGTTGTACCTTTGTAAATATATTGTGATGATTCACAGTGAATAGTTGATTGAACTTAAATTGGATAAATTATGGCTAAAATCATTAAGAGAGTTGGCATCTCTTGTTACTGATTTTTTAATATATATATATTTGTAAGAAACAAACAACATTTATTAAAAATATAAACAAACATAACAATACATTGGAGGTTAAACAATGTTAAGGCGACATAAGACTGGTTGAATCTATAAAATTTAATTTGGCACCAGATTTAATTTTTTCAGGTGATGAATTAGTAACTTCCCGATGTATTCCTCTAGAAACATATGAGATTTTAGTAACACGTTCATCAGAAATAATTAAAATAAACTCAACGGAAAGCTCAATTTTCTAGGCATGCTAGGGCAAATTCGACCGCAGGTCAGTCCATTACGCCGGGCCGCTTCTCCGAATATTTTTTGACACGACTTATTCACTTATGTGGTTAAGATTCTAACTTTATTTTAGAAATTTGCTAGAGCAAATTCAACCGTAGGTCTGCCCAATACCTACACCGGTGCCGTGCATCGCAATTTTTTTGTGCATGGTTTCTTCACTTACGTCGTTAAGGTACCGACTTTAGTTTAAAGGATTGTCTCGTCTTAAGGCGAAGCTTAATGCTAAATCACCATTTTGATTAATCTTTATAACGAATTGGTGTACAACAGAGATGTGCAAAATGGGTACCCAAAATCATTTGAAATGCAAAATGGAAATGGGTCAAAACTTTTCCATTTGAAAATGCAAAATGCAAAATGATTTTTAGAAAAGCATTTCAAATGCAAAATGCAAAATACCTATTTTCAAAATAGATTAAACAATTAAAATAATTATAGAATCTTTAAACCATTTTGTCATTTAATAATGGACATCAATGTAGAACAAACATATTACATGATGGTAAATCCAAAAATACCACGACTACAGATTATGAAACCACAAAAAATTTGCGCGGGACTAATGTTGCTAACGTAAAAACATAGAAACTGCTATCTAATATTATTACAGCGTCATGGCTTCATGTTCAGTATTTTTTGTAATGGTATCACTCAATTGCCAGGGCTCCTACCAGGGAGCAACGTGACAAATGTAAATTATCTCTCATAGCGAGGTTGAGGACCGACTAATATTTGGGGCTTATGAGAAAAATGGGTGGAGATAGTAGGAAGAATGTTGCAAAAAAGCATTTAAAATGGAAAATGCATTGAGAAAAGCATTTAAAATGCAAAATGCAAAATGGTTTTTAGAAAAGCATTTAAAAAGCAAAATGGAAAATACCCATTTTGCATTTTGCATTTCCATTTGAAATGGATTTATTTGAAATAAAGCACATCTCTGGTGTACATTATGAATACAAAAAAATATGCTTTAGAAAAATTGAAGTTTTTCCTATCGCTTCGCTTAAGTAGAATACAAATAGCAAAATAAATTACTCAATAAAAAATATAAATGCAAACTGCTAAAAAAAAATTTTTTCAATAGAAATGTATAAAGACATAAAGGAAACAAATTTTTAAAAATACAGTATTATAGTCAAAATTATCTGTGACAGTTTCACTTGATTAACTTTTTTGTTTTCTTATAAAATTATTTACAAAATAAAATAAAACCAGTTTTGTGCTTGAAATCGAACGTTTCTAGACTCCGTTTGTCAAGCGATTTTAACGCCTATTACCTAAAATGTAAGGTATACCAAGAATATACACAGTTTTAGCTTGTAGGTTCCTCTTAAGACCAAAATGATGTATACTCGCGATAGTACTATGAAAAATCACGGGATATTTAAATTGTGGTATTTGTGAAGCTGAAAGAATTTATAAATAAATATTTTTCGCCTTTCAAAAGAAAAAAAAAACTTTCGAGTGTTAGTAATCTTGAAAAATTACGTCTTATATCCAATAATGTTATAAAAAATCAACCCGTAGTTAAAATAAAGTTTTTTAACTACCTTTAAACTTTCGAGCCATTTCTAGTGGGTGTGTGAGTGCCACCAAAATAGAATTGACAGAATCCATTGTTATCAACGTTGAGTCGATGTGACGAGTTTCAGCTCAATCGGATGTCGGGAATGTGGTTTAAAATTCATTCGTTCACGAAAACAAAATCGAAATTAAAATAGATTTAAAAATACACGACACTTTATATTCATACTAATTGTACAAAAAACTTAAGCCGCTTAAGATAATGACAGTCATTCAAATAATATTTTTGGGTGTATGAATGAAGTAGCTATATGAACGGCCCACTAAAGTATGTTAACTGGACCTAGTTCAGTGAAACGACGCGCGTTGCCTGAGTAAATTAATTCATCTTAGCATCTGTCAAACATTTAAATAAAACGAAATCACAATTCAAATATAGAATTATTCATTTTGGTATCTACTTTATGGTCTGTCTGATAAGATTTAACACTTATAAGTTCCAATTTTGAAAATTAAAATCATTGAACTTGAATCATTTTACCCATAACGCTGGAATACGTACGTAGGAATATTTCACGTTATGCACGCAACTGAAACTGAAATTAGTATGTTTAATGTTCTTTATGTGGAATTGGACTAACTTCCCCGCATTCCAGAATCTCTAATATCTGAATAGTATTAAAAAAATCGCTATCCACGTCTGTCTGTTTGTGCGCTTAGTTCAACGCAACGGATTTTGCTAGGGTTTTCACTACCATTTGGAGAATTTCTTCCGAAAGGTGTACATGTATAATTCATGCATATTATATTATTATAGAAATTAGAGAAAAGTCGATGTTTTGTATTCACGACATAAAAATTTCAGATATACTCGCACATCAAAATAATGTACTACTGAATTGTATATCTTAAAAAAGCCTACATAAAAGTGATAAATGGTATATTTATGTATAGTATATTCCCCAAGAATAATCCCTCGGCAGCGCCTGGTAAACTTCTGCTAGTAAATAGTATATTAGAATGAATTGATGAAATTAATAAATAATATACATTTGTGTGTACTTATGAGTAGCTCCGTAATTTTGAGTATTGTCATCTTAGTGACATGCTTCAGGTTAGTTCCTTGAGTCAATTGACCACAAAATTCAAAGGATATGAGTAAAATGTTTAAGTTTCATTACAAAAATGTGGTTACAAACGACAGGAAAATTCGTAACAACGAACAAAAACACAACCGCAACATAACCTCAACATGCCATCACGACATCTGGTGAAGTTAGTGGAATTATTACATTCTAATAAATTTTATGTATCTACAATATAAGTGAGAAATTGAGGGATGTAACTTACCTTGCATAGTTTCACATAAAAAAATGGCTTGCAACGTTTTCTACCGATTTATAACAAGTTTCTCGTTAACTCTAAGTTTTTAAGTCCAAAAAAATATATGTAATTTTTAAGATAATATATATACATTTGTTATAACGAAACTTTAATGACATTCCCTCCATAGAAAAAATCGCAAAGTAAGCTACGAAAATTATTAAAAACACGTTTTGTTCTGTTATTTAATATGTTATAGGCCTAAAAAAAGCACAGTGTATCTTTAAATGCAACTAAAGCATTTATCGAGAGATTTTTGATCTATTTCAAACGAGTCGTATTTTATCGAATATTTTCACCATTAGCTTAATTATAATCGTTTTTTAATATTAGCGCGCTCCCTCTAACATTCGTATTTTCATATCTCCCTTTCAAACCATCTTTGAACGCTTACTACGGGGTCTTAAACCATTTAAGAACATACGGAGAAAAAAGACCTGTTAAAAAAATGATAGCATGCCATTTTCCTGATTAAATATTAGTCATTCAGAACATATCGAAAACACATGTTTTTTCCTAATAAATATCATGACAGAATGCGACAATATCAGTATATCAATATCAACAATTGAATGAACACGTGTTCCGCCGTCCTCATAGAACATTCGATTTTAACTGATACTTTGTTAGGAACTCTGTCAATTCATTCAAGGCTTGCAGTCCCGTTATTGACGGGAAACGAAAAATTTGACCAGATTTTTAATAAATTAACTGTATTTTACATCAGTAAGTTTTCTCTCTGTAATGAATTATTTATCATTTCCTTTTTAAATACATCTATTTGAATTTATCTTTTGTTTTCCGTAATGAATTAATACAAATCTTTGAAGTGAAAATTAACCTACTTCCCTCACCAACCCACATTTAGAGGATATTAATGCATTTGACAGTAATTTTTGCTTGGCAAAGTTCAATAATAATAATAATATTTGGATGATTTGTATAGCGCCATTTTTGTGCAAAATCACCACAAGGGCGCTGTACAAATATATAATACATTTCTACAATGCTCTAATAACTATACATATATGGAGATAATATACAATTAAATTCTTACCTGGTAGGTCACTTGAGATTAGCACTTCATTAATATTAACTAATTGTTAATTAGCGAAATTTAGATACATGATTTAGGACATAATTGGAAAATTGGATAAAATTGTACTTTCTCTGAGGAATGGTAAATTTAATTTAAGGGTATGGCAGCTTAAAAAGGTAAGTTTTTAGTTTAGACCTAAATTCTGTTGGACTTGTTATGGATCTTAGTTCCGGAGGGAGTTTATTCCAAGCCTTCGGCACCAAACTAAGTATTTGGCTTGCGCATAGGTTCCATCAGTCTGCCTACAGCTGATGATGTTGCTGATCTAAGAGTTGACTGCCTCAGACCAGTGTTTTCCGGGACGCATAGTTCAGAGAAGTAGGGTGGGGCCATTTCATTGATGGATTTAAACACCATCGAGCACAGTTTGTACTGGATTCTTTCAGGGCACTTGAGCCATTGAAGGTAACGAAGGTGTTCTGATTCTAAGATTGTCAATTTGTTATTTTGTTAGGCTGGCATAAATGCCGTTGCAGTAATCACCGTATGTGCAATTTATTTCTACCTAACAGTTTCATTCATTTTTATTGATATTTTCATTGATTTTGGCTGATTGTTTTTTCATTCATTTTTATTGATATTATCATTGATTTTGGCTGATTGTTTTTTTATGATACAAATTAATATTTTCAGTTTCTTGTATTTGTTAATTCTACAGGGTTTTCCAAAAAGAGGTGTTATTTTGAATAGCCCGCTATTTCCGTAGATGTTACTTTTGAAGTTGTCATTTTTTGACATTTGACAAGTAGAAACTACGCCATTAATAAAAATGGAACGATACACGCTTCAACAACGCATTGAAATTATTAAAATTCACTTGAGTGATTCAAATGCAAATCATCTTGAGTGATGAGGCCCATTTCCACCTCGGTGGCTTCGTCAAGAAGCAAAATTGTCGCATCTGTGGCTCGGAAAACCCAAGAATTATTTTTGAAAAGCCTCTCTATCCTTAACGTTTGACTGTTTGGTGCGGTTTATGGTCCGGCGGAGTCATTGGACCTTACTTTTTCGAAAATGAGACTGGAGCAACAGTTACCAGCCGAAATCGGATGGTATTGATCTGGAAAACGTTTACTTTCAACAAGACGGCGCTACGTGCCACACAAGCAACGAAACCATTGATATTTTACGATTGAATATCAAAATAACATCTCTTATTGGAAAACCCTGTAGTACTTTTTCATTATTATTTTCTTCAAAAATATATTATTAACTAGCTGATATGTACGTTGCTTGCGTTGCTACGGGTTATACGTTATACTGATAGTAAAATATTCTGTAAATAAAATATGCGGTTATTATATAGATAAACCTTTTCGGAATAAATTCTCAATCATTTGAATATGAAGTAATAGGCAAAAAAAGTAATTTGCTGTAAGTTTATAAGGAAACCCGTTAATTCATTCGTTAAGGCCTGCTTTCCCGTTTAATTTGAAGAGATTCTTAATAAATTAGTAATAGACATTTTTCTGCGTGTTGGCAGGTTAGATGAATAATGACGTATCAGGAGTATATACTACGTAGATATGACGAGCAAGTCGATGGAAACATAAATCGGGGATTTCCCTGGAAAATATGACACGGTCAAACTACTCGAAGGACAAAATAAAATTAATAAACGGTGTTTATTGTAAATTAAGCATTTCCAGAGTGGTAGCTGTTATCAGCACCTCGCTACTGAAATATTGCCGTTTAGAAACATTGCTAGATATGTATTCAGCTTTGTTTGGTGACCAGATGTGAACAGCCAGGTACTTGCTCCTCCCCATATCCGTTCCTTACCCGTTTGATCTCACGATTCACCGCAATTGGTGATGCCATAGTCCCATTGGCTTCGGACAGTTGTGACTCTTGTTTGTTATTATATTTGTCATATTCTATCATATTTCCCACCCTTATGGAAAACTGGTTCGTTAGTTACATTGTTAGTAAATAAATAAAAAATGAACCCCTCAAAAAATGAAAGTACTTTAACAAAATCGTGAAAAATATAATACTTACATCAAGAAGTTCTCGATTAGTGCAATTAGGTGAAAGTTCAATTTGGCTTCAAACTGCATTACAACAATTTATTATTTACGTTTTATTGCAACTTCGGTGGCAAAAGGACATCGAGCTAATTATATTATATGCTGATAAGAAACAATATTGCAAAAAAAACATATTATTATTAAACAATATACCAAGTTCGTCTGTTTACACATACAAGTTAAAACATAGTGGAATTGAGTGCACTTATTTCCGTTTATGACACTTTGTATTACGTAGTTATTATTGTTAATAAGTATTTAATATGAATATTATTAAAGATATGCATTTTATAACTAATGATTTTTACTCAATTTTCAGCAGTTTTCAATTAATTTAATTTATAAGGTGGATTTAATACAAACAGAGAGTATTTCTTTTCAATTGCTTTACTATCACACAGAGCAATGCAAGCCACAAAGAATTCAGCAGAAATCCTTGTTGAACGAAATATACATTTTTTTTAAATTAAAAATATTGCAAATTACTAACTATTATAGACAGTTGCAAAATGACTTCCGAAGTCGAAATAGTTGTCACACAAACTAACAGAACTCAAAACATTTGATTAAATATAATCAATATTAAAAAAATTAAAAAAACACAAAAAATCTTTTTTTTAAATTTGTGTAGCGCATAAAAATTAACATGAATTAAAAGGTGACCGGATAAATCATCACAATGATAATTCATCACATCTTTGAAAAGTTATATAAAGTCATGGAAAGTGATAAAATAAAAACTTTATTAACTGGGTTAAGTAGGTTAGGTTATGTTATGTTAGTTTAGGTAAAAAAAAATATTTTTTCATCGTTTCTAATGACTTTATATCACTTTTTAAAAGTGTGTTGAATTGTCACTGTGTTGAGTTATCATGGAACCGAATTAAAAGACGCCAGTATAAAAAAGGTTAAAACTACTACTAAAATGATAAATATTATGGTTTTGTCAGGGTAGGTTTATGATAAATAAATTTCAACCGGTCAACATTAAAAAAATTCCCGAACGTCACAAATATTTACAAAATTCGAAAGATGAGAGTTTGAAAAACTCGCTTTAATCAATAAGAAACCACAAACGCATGTATTGCACACAATTTAACATATATCAGAGGTTGAGGGTTTTAAAAACGTTAAAACTATTGTTAACATGATTATTATAAAAAAAATTTTAGGTTGTGATTTTGCACACAAGTTTTTAGAGTTTAAATTCAGATTACAACGGAGCAATAATAAGTATTGTTGTTTATACCCGGAGAATGCGTCGGTGACTAGTAGCTAAGTGTTTTTGATTGGACTTAAATACTGTCAGTAATATCACCCATACAGTTGTCCGCTTTGGAGCCCGCCTACGGCACTTAGTTCATTGAGAACGCTATTAAGCGATAACTCCGTGAAAAATGTTAAGTGAATCATACTCATATGGTATATAGTTACAACGGTGACAGATATAATATAATGTTATACGGACAGGGGCGATTCTGTGTGATTCGCTCATTTCCTTATTGGAGTAGAGATTTGATTGACTGTGTATTGAATGTAGGGCTATTTGCCTGGGTTTGGTGATGGCATCGTGGCATAGCCGTATTATCAAAATATAAATTAATCCACATGTCAAGGGTACAAATCCAGGCGTAAGTAAATTAGATCAAATTTAACCCCCCAGGCCTCTCACATATTATATTTCTTAAAGATGCTGTGAGATGGTCGGAGTATTCGTGTGTATTTCTGTTTTGCAATAAAATCTAAATAAACGGAATATTACTAAAAACATTTAACTGTCACCTCACTTTATTGTCGTTTCGTATAAAAATAATTTATAAAAAACATCATAATTTTTTTCTAATTGCGGTTGGAACCTTTAGTTTCATAAATGAGGTGCACATTTGAATACCTTCTGTAGTTTTTAGTGTTTTTTCTTTTGGACTCTATGAGACCATACGAGTTGTTCCCAAAGGCGAATAAACGATTAACTCCAAGGGTAATAGATGTTTGTTCGCAAAATCGAACAAATTACCCAGAGGGGTTAATTAATGAATCTAGCGCAAAACCATAAAAAATAAGGGATATTGTAAATTTACGATTTGTCGAGCTGAAAGTATTTTTATAAAATTATATTTTTATGAATTTTTATCAATGTCTAGAAAAAACAATAATTAGAGACGATCAGAAATTTACAATCCGAATAAACACCGTTTGTAAGCTTAGAAATTTACCATCCGGATGAACACCGTTTGAAACTTTGAAATTCACCATCCGAATGAACACCGTTTGTAAGCTTTGAAATTCATCATCCGAACGAACACCGTTCGTAAGCTTAGTAATTTACCATCCGAATGAACATCGTTTGTAAACTTAGAGATTTACCATCCGAATGAACACCGTTTGTAAACTAAATAATTTACCATCCGAATGAACACCCTTTGAAACTTTGAAATTCACCATCCGAAAAAAAAACAAAAATTAAAATTAAAACTTATAAAAAATAAAAACTTTCTTCTAAAACACATAAATACTTGTCACACCTATACATAACCACGTAAACACCTCAGCACAGGTTCTCCTAGTGAGGTGTTCACGAAACATACAATATTACTCACATACAGTTTCACCTTATCAAACCTACCTTACACACAACAAATTATAGTTATAAGTTTGAAATATATCATGTACAAATATGAATAATTATGTGATCACTGTACATATTATATAGAAATAAAAAAAAAGAATGAACACCGTTTGTAGGCTTAGTAATTTACCATCCGAATGAACACAGTTTGTAAACTTAGAAAGTTACCATCTGAATGAACACCGTTTGTAAACTTAGAAAGTTACCATCCGAATGAATACAGTTTGCAATCTTAGAAAGTTACCATCCGAATGAACGCCGTTTGTAAGCATAGTAATTTAGTATCTATAAGCTCAGAATGCATAAAATCAATTTAATAAAAAAAAACATTTCTTCCCTTTTCTATATTATTGTAACAAAAAATCTATAAAAGGCAAAGACTGGGTATTACAGTAATTATTAATAAATGTCTATGGTTTAAAGATAAAATATTTATTTTCGGACAACATTATAGAGCCCAACATCAGGGCAGACGTGTAAAGATTAAGCACTACATACACAAGCACACACTTCACCACATTCTTTACACACCTGCCCTGATGATTGACACTGTAATCCTGTCAGAAACGTTGGCTAAAAAAGGAGGTAGCGTAACACGGAATAATACTCCAAAAAATAAATCGATACAATTCTTTTGGCCGTGAAAATCTCAAATAATATATGATACAAAATAATAAAAAAACAACAAGTGAACATTTTTTGTGGAACTTTTAAACTAAACATAAAAATATTGCACCTAAATATTAATGTTTTTAACATAAGAAGTTTTGTGAAATTATATAAATATTGCGCTATTGGTGCAATCAAAAACAAAAAAAATCGATTTGATTTGGCAAAGATTTAGATCTGCCAAAAATTTTAACAAAAGAAATACACAGTTCGAACTGTTTGTTTAATAATATATATTTACGCCACATTGCAGGGTGAAAGACTTTGGCCATGTTTGGTGACCATATCTGTATAGCCAGGTACTTCTCAACCATCCTCTTCTACATCTCCTCCACTTCTCCTCTCAGCTTACAATTGATAAATAGAGTAAATGGAGATGCACCCACCTTCATTTGAACGATTATTATTTGAATTTCTTTCATATTTCACTGAAAAACGCTGAAGCCGAAAAAAAGTCATCACATCAGCGCCCTTCACGTGATTTTGCACAAATACGGTGCTATAAAAATCATCATTTTTTTTTTTTTTTTTTTCTTTTAACTTCCGATTAAGTTGTCCGGGTTAAATCTTCCCCAAAGGAAAAACTTAACCCTTCCACTCACTTTTCCACAAATGATCATCTAGTCAATCAACATTATGTAAGTGCATTATATAAGAAAAATAAATACAAAACAATACAAGAACAACACGTCAACTCACCAGAGATCAAATGGGAAAATAATTCACCGACTCCAGATATTTTCATATCAGAGGGTTCGGCTCGGTAGAAAAATTAAGCTACGCTTTTTAAAAAATGTTTTTTTTATCGAAGTGCACTTATTCAAATTTTTTATTAAGGCGATGCACTACGTCGTGTAATATTTTAAATTGAGCCGCTATCATTAACAACCCTTACGTAGATGGCGATAAGGTTTAAATTCCCGCTTAACACCATCCGCCTGTTTTGATTTATGCAAGAAAAAAACCTTCTCCAAAAAATGCCTTTTACTTTATTTTGTGGATGTTCAGGCATAAATATTTATTTTTTTCCCACCATTTTATAAATAACTTAATTTGTCACATTATACAATAAAATCATAACCAAAAGGAGATTTTGAACTTTAAAGCAGTTTTCATAGGCCTCTACATGATTTTTTTCTGGGCCTTTCTAAAAAATACTCGATTATTTCAAAGGCCAAGATGTATTCTACTCTCAGTAATTAATTAAAGCATCTGAAACATTTCTAGGCGATCAAATTTTCAAACCAAAAACACATGATTTTGCATTACTACGTATGGCATCGCCTTAATGTGTTAAAATTTTAGGAAATGTCAATGTATTAGTAATTCAGGAATATCAGGAAAACATAAAAGTGATACAGAATTGTGTGGAGGTCTATCATCTCTGTCTAAACCTGTGGTAAAACGACGTGATGGTCAACAAAGATCCGACATTTTCGTTCGAATCTCTCAAATACGTCAACATGTTTATTCCCATTTGTGAGGCCATCTCAAATAAGTAGGCTTAGTAATAACTACACCCTTACCCCTATGACTTATGACTCGAGGGCGGGTCACAATGGCAATAACTATGTAACAAAACTAATTTACCAGTGTCCTCGAGTTCGTAAGTAGATTCCGCGCTACATCCGATGTGAGGGGTGAATCCTGAATACCGACTGGTGATGGCATGCGGGCGGCCACTTGGGGATTTCAATACGATTATTGCAATAAGGGCGATAATTTTGTCTTCATAGAATTTACGTAATTTTGTTTTTATAGTGTAGTTAGTCCCTGTGGTTTAACGATCTCATTAATTTTGAGATTCCCTCAAATGGTGGTTTTGATCTATGCAAGGGTGCGTATAAACACACGAGCCGAACTACCGAGCTGAACCACGACTTATGGGAAAGGACAAAGCAACTACAAATTCGTTATATTCCCGTTTTTTATCGTGTCAAATTGGATAGTACAGACAGTTATTAGGTGCATCAACTGCAGTAAACTTTTAAATATAACGTGATACAATTTCAGAAAAATGCGTACGTGCACGTGTGTGTGTATATGAGTGCAACCAAAAGTTGAAAGAATACATTGCCATCGGCAACGAGTCTATCTGCCAAATTTCAGCTAAACCAAACACCGGGAAGTGGGTTAATTTGCATTTTCAAGATTCCATTTCACTCATTTTTTCCTTCAATCAAGAAAACATTATCGAAATTTAAATACAGGATTTTCCAATAAGAGGTGTTATTTTGAATAGCCCGCTTTTTCGGTAGATGTTACTTTTGAAGCTGTTATTTTTCGACATTTGACAAGTAAGAACTACGCCATTAACACAAAATGGAACGATACACGCTTCAACAACGCATTGAAATTATTTAAATTCACTTGAGTGAATCAAATGCAAATCATTTTGAGTGATGAGGCCCATTTCCACCTCGGTGGCTTCGTCAACAAGTAAAATTGTCGTATTTGGGGCTCGGAAAACCCAAGAGTTATTATTGAAAAGCCTCTCTATCCTCAACGTGTGACTGTTTGGTGCGGTTTATGGTCCAGCGGAGTCATTGGACCTTACTTTTTCGAAAATGAGGCTGGAGCAACAGTTACGGTGAATGGATTGCGCTATCGAGAGATGAGTAATGATTTTTTATGGCCGGAATTAGATGATATTGATCTGGACAACGTTTACTTTCAACAGAACGGCGCTACGTGCCACACAAGCAACGAAACCATTGATATTTTACGATTGAATATCAAAATAACACCTCTTATTGGAAAACCCTGTAGATGTAGTTATTTAAAAAAAGAAGGTACATCGCAACTTCCAATTTTTATAGTATTTTAGTTTAGTTTATATTCTATGTTTTTGACGCATTCATTTTTTTATTGGGGCGTTTAACCAAACGATTGTGACTTTTACTAGAGCATTTCTGGAATTTAATAAATTAAGCAATCTATTTATTGCTTGCTTCGCCAGTTCGTCGTTTTAGGCCTCAAACAATTTACTCTACCTAAAGTAAATATTCGTTGGCTATTCAAGACTTTGATAACAGAAATGATTGTTATGTGTTGTTGCATTGATATCCTATGGTATTCCATTATGCTTGGGTATAGTGGATTCACAGTTCCACACATTTCTATATGATAAAAATATGTTGTACACAATCACTTATGATTATACATAATCAGCATATGGATACCGATAAGATTCATTTTTCAGAGGGACATGAGCCAAATAAAATAATGTATTTTCAGACGTCGATATTTTCCATTTGTCCTTAGTTCAGTTTCCTAAATGGATAGTTTATTCAAATTGCTAATTACGTACCCTCTCCCCGAGCTGTGTGTAAGATACGAGTATCTAAGATATATCAGTTATTTTCAGTAAGTTGTTTTTTTCAGTATGTAACATAAATTTTATGTGGAAACTTCACTGGTTAATTCAACATGTAAATTGTAATTATTTATATAAAATTGTAAATTTGTTTGTTTCCCAAATAAACTTAAATAAAAAATAAAATACCTACTGTAAGATTCTTGGCCCTAGGCTCAGAAGCCGAAGGCTAAAAAAAATCCTTTTCACCGTACAAGAAAAGGAAATTAATAGTGAACCAAACTTTTATTCAGAGGGCTTTGGTTGTGTTTAGCTAATCGTCAGGTAGGTTTTTCTCATCTCATCTCTAACGTTCACAAATTGTTGGATCTATGGTCCTGTAGGAGTTCATATGCCATTTAGTTTGAGGAAAATAACAATTTCATTTTATTTAAGAATGTACGTACATGTTGGCGCTCGTTCTACCGTTGGCAAGGAACAACACCGCAGATATATGAAATATGATTCAAATGATCGCTAATTTACTTTGCCCACATGCACGACTCTTTCTAGTTTAACCAAACACACAATTATCAATCAAGATTTCTAAAAAATATCTCTTTAGCAAAATTGCATACCTCCCAAGTTAATTTATCATTTTTTAAATATATTTATTGAAATGAACAACAGTAAAATAAGCGAGGCTCTAAACTGCAAACCATCAAAGTAACTACTTGACGTAGATAGATAATCACTGATAGAGTCAGCAGGAATATTAAAAGGATTCTGCCACCACTGGAGATAATGCTGCAATTAGGAGTGCAAAGCACCAAAATGTGTTTAATACATAATAAATATTATATTATCTTCCTTTTTTCGTATCAAGTAGAGATAATGATATCCTGGGATGTTCCGTGCTGAGGACTATATTTACATATTACAATTTTATAGTATGATTAATATGAAGTAATTATAAATATTTTATGTAGTGTTTTTTGTGCAGTTGAGTGGTTTTGGTTTCAGTCTGAATTTGGTGTCAGTATATTTTCTATTTCTGATCTCTCTATTTTTTGTGTCCAACTTTTTATTAGTGATTTAAATCTTGTGGTGATTTTTGAATAAGAGTGGAATTTTGCTGGATAGTTTAATATCATAGTATAAGAGGTTTTTTTGTCCAAAGTTGTATTCTTAGTTACTTGTCGGATATGTTTTTGACCTAGAGATTAAGTGTTTCTTCTATAAATGTTAGTTGTTATTTCTCGTGTTTTGTATTAACGAATGTATTATTTAATTGACATGCTGTTAAGATTGTCGAAGATTTCATCAGTGCTAATTCTTTCTGAGACTTTCAGCATTATTTTAATTAGTGGATTTAGTAATTGTCATTTATTCTGCCTCATCTGATAATACTGTCTTCTAACAGTGATTGACAAATAGCCATGTAGATCTTATTAATTATTTTTTAATGAGTAAATTTGATGGGAATAAGTCTCGTGAAACATTGTGAAACCAGGGGACATCGTCAAACACCAATTAATCTTTGACAACCCTGATGACGTTTATCAAAAATTATCCTGGGACATTACCAAAAGATTAAGGGGAAATTAAGGAGATAGCAAGAGTGCTTACGAAACAATTTATGCAAACAGTTTGCATATTAGAGCTACAATAAAAGACTAAACTCTAAGTTCGGCATCACTTAAATCCGCTGATCTGTAGACACGAATGCCAACATGATTGCCAATCTCCGACAGTAGATGTTGGTGGATTGACTATAAGAGAAGAGCGCTTGAAATTCACTACACACAGAGAAAAATGATCCTGGTAAAAAAGTGACAGCATGCCAATTTCGTGATCAAATATTAGTCATTCAGAAAATATCGAGAACTCGTGTTCTTTTCCTAATATATATCATAATGAAATGCGACAATATCAGCATATCAATATCAATATCAGAGTTTGTATGAACACGTGTTCCGCTGTCCTTATAATTTCCATTTTCCATTCTCTTTTGATTGACACTTTATTAGGAATTCTTTCAATTCATTCGTTACAGGCCGGCAATCAATAATTTGATCAGTTTTTTAGTAAATTAAACCTATTTCATATCTGTAAGTTTTTTTCCGTGTACGTAGTGTGCCCAGCAATAGTATGATGGGATGGTCCAATTGTTGGTGCATTTCGCTCCCTACAAAGTGTTTCAATCTATCCACTTAAACATCAAGGAACTCCAATAGTGCGAGGTCGTTCACCTTGGATGCATTTTAGCGACAATTTGTCCGTCAATCCTAATCGGGGGCAATTTATAACCCGATGCGATTACATTGGCAGGGCCGGCGCGGGCAGCACATAAAATAAGCCATGGAAGCTGATGAAAACGGGCCTTATGAGCAAATAGTTATTTAAGGCGATGCACTACGTCGTGTAATATTTTTAATTGAGCCGCTATCAATAACAACCCTTACATAGATGGCGATAAGGTTTAAATTCCCGCTTAACACCATCCGCCTGTTTTGATTTATGCAAGAAAAAAACATGGCCAAAAAGTGCCTTTTATTTTATTTTGTGGATGTTCAGGCATAAATATTAAATTTTTTTCGATCATTTTATAAATAACTTAATTTGCCACATTATACAATAAAATCATAACCGAAAATGGGTTCGTAAGTAGGAGATTTTGTAGTATTTAATTAAAGCATCTGAAACATTTTTAGGTGACCAAATTTTCAAACCAAAAACACATGATTTTGCATTACTACATATGGCATCGCCTATTCAAGTACCGCTGACCCGGGAACCATTTATTGGATAACCAACACCTCTGCCATAGGTCACACCAAATGATTTTCCACGTTTGCTGATTTAGCAGGGGCGCCCGGGCTCGTGGCGTTCCAGATCGGTAGAGGCTGGTTTGGGAAGACCTTTTGACCTCTCCAACCGGTCTCTAGACCCATCGCCTTAATGTAATAATTGCTTATATCTCAAGCAATATGGCAGGCCCGGATTGAATTATCCGTCGCTCAGTTCCGCTGGATTAAGAACTTAAAATAAAATATATCCATGAAAACGGTTGTAAGAGGTTTTTTATCCAGTTAAGAATTTTTCCTCATAAAACAAATTAATGTAACGTAAAATCAGTCTTGTAAACACAACCATCAGATGGTAATAGCAATAAGGCCAAATGAGCCGCAGTACTAGTTAGTAAGACACATGAAAGGGTATTGTAAACTTTTTGTATCTTACGAACATCCTAGTGACCTCTATCGGAAACCTTTTATATCTTACAAACATCCTAGTGACCTCTATCGGAAACCTTTTATATCTTACGAACATCCTAGTGACCTCTATCGGAAACCTTTTATATCTTACGAACATCCAAGTGACCTCTATCGGAAATTCTTATATCTTACAAACATCCTAGTGTCCTCTATCGGAATCTTTTTGAAACTATTAATAACGTCACTACTAAATCACTAGATTATTGTGTTGTATTCAAATACACCATCTTATGATTTACCTAAAATAAAATACTTAGCGCTGCTGGCTTAAGTTATACGTTGATCTTATTTAAAATTGGTTTGAAAGTACATTTTTTAACACATTTAGAAGTCGTTGACAGTAAATAATAGCGGTAAAAATCCACCCCTGTACTTAGAACTAACACCTTCCTTGGACTCACTCGACTCTAATATGAAAATCAAACTCGGCTTTTGTCGTCGATGGAAGCTTTAAAGTGTCGTGGCGTTGAGTTGAGTTTGGTTTGATTTAAGTTGAGTTCGTGCATAATGTTGTGTTTCTATTTGGATCAATCAAGAGAACAACTGAAATGACCAGGGAAGCGATTATTGAGTTCATAATAGTATTTTTGACCTCAAGTATATTTATAAAATTCCATTTTAATTTAAAGTTTTTCTTTTGTATAATATTAAAAGGGTTTATTTGCAAACAAGTTCTGTTGTGTAATTATTATCATCCGTGACAGCTGTTTCGCCTTCATAAGGCTTTATGAAACTTTCGAAACTGTGTAATATTTTTTTTAAAAATTGAACAATAATTTAACAAAATATACAACCATTTTTAATAGTGAATTCCAATTAGGGTCGCCTTCACCGTTTGAAACTTAGCGAACTCTAAGTTAAGCAAAAATATATCCTTACTAGTATCCTAACTGTTCGGAATCAGCGGGACTATGATATAACCGATTAGGGTATTCTGTGATACTGAAGGGAAATGCATGAAGAAGGAGAAGATTGAACAAAACTGGTCACCAAGCACGGCTAAAGTCGTTTCAAGCAACGTTCAGATCCTGAATAATAATGATAAATGTGTGATTATCTTCTTTTTTTCTATCTGGGATCTCCCTCCCGTGCTGATGATTTCATTTACATACTAAGATTTTTTTATTTATTTATTTTTCATCAAAAAATTACAGAATATATAATATATCATTAGTAAGTAAAATACCTATATGTAAGTTAGTAACAATGACATTGTTGAAAAACTAATGTTACAATAATAGAACAGTTTCTAATAGAAGAAAGCGTAAATATGTATGAGTGTTATAAAGATATGGCATAATATATTATATTTTAATTTGTGCATAACCTGCCTCGCTAGGCGAACCTGTGTTGAGGCAGATTTTTTATTTAATTATTTCTCGCATTTTGTCTATGGTTTACTTACAAATGTTGAATATAGGTTCCTATACAGCAATACATTATTTTAGGTTACATTTTTATTAGCATATACACAATACAAATACAGCAAGTTTTATCACCATACATACTACGATAACTGTCAGTGACAAGGCGTTTGGGTGAGGGCACCAGTATATGCTCGATCATTTGAGTAAATCCACAATTTAATATTTTTTTAAAACTCTTTCTGTGTTCGACTCAGTTTAATATTTTCTGGGAGCATGTTGAATATTTTTGTGGCAAAGTATCTGAAGCTACGTTGACCGAAGGTGGAAGAAAGTGCTGGAGCTTGCAATATGTCTTTGTTCGAATTGCGCATAAATCTTAAGTTTTTTTTTTTCGTAAAGTACGTGTTTGTTTTTAAAGAGATGCATCAGGATATTTTTTACATAGATCTGTCGAACATCAAATACTCTTATTATGTGGAAGATTAAGTTACTGCTTGCAGTTTGACGAAGTTTGACAATAATTTTCATGATTATTTTCTGCGCCTTTTCAACAGGATCTAGAGCTGATGAAGTACCCCCTCCCCATGCAATGATACCATACTCAATTATGGATTGGGTGATTGCATTAATATTATTTGAATTACATGAAGTTACTAAAAATTAAAAATAATATGTGGTGTTTTTTAATGCAATCTTATAGTTTCTGTTTCAGTCTGTAGTTGGTGTCAGTATGTTTTCTATTTCTAATCTCCCCATGTAAAGTATTGTGTTTTAACTTAAGTTTTAAATGTTAAGTTTAATGATTTTGTGATGATTGAATGAGAGTAGGATTTTGTTGTTGAGTTTATAACTATAAGGGGTATAAAAACCATATGTTTAAAATTTTGTATTCGTGGTTGCTTTTTGGAACTATATATTTTTTTGAACTCTGATATCTAGTGTTTATAACAAGCATATTATAACCACTAGACCCTGAGATCTAGTGTTTATAATAACAATACAAAACTCTATATATAATATAAATAATTACTGAATATAAATACAAAACACAAGAAAAACAACACTCACATTATAAACACTCAATCTCAGGGTCAAACACATAGCATCTATTCTAAAACAATACACCCTTTCATATATTAAAAAAACATCTGACCCTGAGATCTAGTGTTTATAATATGAGTGTTGTTATTTCTTGTGCTTTGTATTTATGAATGTATATTCATAAATTCGTAATTTACATTAGAAATAACAAAACTTATATTAAGAACACTAGATCTCAGGGTCAAACACAAAGCATCTATTCTAAAAAAATACACCTTTTCATCTATTAAAAAACATAATATGTCCCTGAGATCTAGTGTTTATAATTTGCTTGTTGTTATTTCTTGTGTTTTGTATTTATGAATGTAAAGGAGTATTGTTTTAGAATATATAACATAATGTTGACAGATTTTTGAAGATTTCGTCAGATGGTGGTTCGGACCAGGATAATTAGGAGAGTATTACTACCACATGTATGCAACATTTATGAGAAACATGTAGAAGTTATCAACGGAGGTATCAGCTCAATATACATTGACGGAAATTATTTAGGAAGGCAAGAGGGGAAGTAAAGAGGAGGGATCATGGTTTGGGTAGAGCAACTCCGCATAATAAGGATGTCCTGAAAGCTTGACTAAAGCACTCACCGTTCATTAGGAGGCTTAATCACAACGGATGTTATACTTAAATTAACGCGGAAAAGGATACTTCGTTAACTGAAATTTATTTGCTTTATTGTCGACTGCAACTTCTGTTGTTCGTAACATATTATTAGAGATCTGAAATAAACTTGAACAAACTAAAAATTATACAAAATGTGGCGATGATAAATATAGATAGGAAAAAAAAAAACATATGAAAGGGGAGCTAAATTGGATGTGTCAATGTGTTAAAAAAAATAAAGAAATTAATAAATACTAATACATATAATTACGAAACCAGAAACGTAATAAAAATTGGATTTTTTTATTTTGCATTAGTTCCACGCGTAATAAGGCCCTGAGAAAAATAAGTCCCCTCAGCTCTTATGTCATCTTTTTGCATGCTGTGTGGAGGGTCTTTTTAAGAAAGGAAGGGGATGAAGTTCAAGAAAGGAAAATTCGTGATGGGTGGGTAGGAATCTGAGGGTCAATGTGTCCACGAGTGACAGGAGCGGTGCAAGGCGATATTCTGAGATAGTCCTGCTGGAGACATCCAAATATCTGTCTCAACCGCAAATGAGACAAACAGAGTCACAGAGCTGCTTCATGTATAAATGACCAAAAAAGTATGATGAAATGCTTACAAAAAGGACTAAAAACGTATACTGAAACGAATGAAGAAAAAATAATATTTAAAAAAAAAGTTGTAATACTTACTGAAAAAATATAATTTTACATACAAAGATCTCTTAACTTGTACATATTAGTTTATATACGTATATAATATATCGAATCTATCCTTGAACATATTAGTTTATATACGTATATAACATATCGAATCTATCCTTGTACATATTAGTTTATCGAAAATAACTCAATAAATAAATAACACAAAGTAGAAAGAGACCAACCATACCCTTCTTTCTTTTTTTAACGTTAGCTCCACACAGCAGGCTCTGAGGAAAATAATTTCCCCTCAGGGCCCAGGTCTTCTTTAGGGATGCTGTGAGGAGAGTCTTTTTAACGAAAAGAAGCAGAGTAAGTTAAAACTGTGAAATTATGAACAAAATTATGATCCCTTAAATAACAGATTTTTCATTATTGTCTCGAATGTATCGATGTTGTTTCTACATGGGGAAAAAGCATCGTGTTAAGAGACTGATAAATAAATGTGTTTTAATTCTGAACTAGGTAATAGAAGACACTTTTCGAGGAACAAAAACCGATATAATGAAATACGTGCAACGAATGGAATTAATAAGTATTTGAGGAACTCTTCATCCAGGCGGAGGCTTTTAATGATGTACGGAGAAAACTGATTTTTGCTAATTTATTAAAAATCTCTTCAAATTATTAATTCTTAAGCATTTAATAAACTCCAAAAACATCGGAACACGTACACATCATCTGCGTTTGTATTTATAATACACAAAGACGAAATGCGAAAATATTTGAATTATTATGGACACCATAGACATATGAATATTAGTAGACCTGCCCTAAGTGATTAAAAGCGTATTATTCCCCACTCCCCATACCGGTTCCATTGGAGCCGGCTGTGCTCGCGTATGGCTTCCCGTGAATCTTGAGAATGTGACGTCATCATTCTTGTTCGAACTAGCGTCGAGCTATGGTCGAGGCATTTTATGAAATAACACGGCAAAATAGTGACTTGTGATATGAAAACTTGTAAAAATAGATGTGAAAAAGAGAATAAACCCAATTGTCGTATTACATTCCATATGTAAGCATCATTTTAAGCTTATTCACATCGTATAATATGAATCAGTTGTAGAAACATATACTATTACATCGAGATACATCTGGTCGAATGTAGCGATTCTCAAGTGTGCGCATCGTTGTTACTGGGAAGTAAATTATGAACACTTATAAAAGTGTCTTAACTAAATACGTAAACAAAATATTCGACTCTGAAAATAGAAGAAATTTTTTTGCCGAATTCGGACTTCGCAAATTTGTTCATAACGTGGCGAGTAATTTGCGCTCCCATGTAAAAATGTCTATTCATTCAAAAGCAGATTTAACTTTTAAGAACTAAATGGTGATATTAAAATGCGAGATGCCTATATACTGTCAGATTGATTTATTGACGAATCACAGTCAGCTTTACCCCCTTCGTTCTTCAACAGTTGATTTTACCCCTCACCTTTAATTTCTAGTCTATATATTCTTATGTCTGTGATGGACACATGTTCCGTTGATAATACGGTCGGATTTTAGTAAAAGTTTATTAGGTAACCTATGAATTCATTCATCAAGGGCCTGCAATCTCATTTTTAACTGGATTATTAATAAATTTGAAGTGAATCTTAATAAATTAGCAATATTGAATATTAGTCATTTTTCTTCGTGTGTAGGATCATTACATTCGTCATGAATCATGACCAACTGCAGCGGTATGCAGTAGGTAATCATTACCTTTGTGTACGAACTGGTAAAATGTTTACTAATGGCTGTACGTGCTCTTTAAATAGGGGATCGAGATTAACTTGGGTACATTTCTACTTATAATATATTATAAATTGTCGCTCAATAATAATAAGAAAAAACTTGCACAGCGGCTGGTTAGTGGACGTACCATAGTATAATATTAAATACGACGGTTCCATGATATTTCATCGAAACGAAAATTCAACACATCATCAAAAGTTTAGTTACCTATGTAACCTATTTAACCTAGTTTTTGTTTTATCACTTTTCATCACTTTATATCACTTTTTGTAGGTGTGTTGAATTGTCATTTTGATGAGATAACCGGTCACCAAATACGGAAACGTCAACTGGTGCGAAAAAGCTTTAGGAACCTTCGTTGATGATTATGACGAGGAATTTAGAGACCCAGTCAGTACAGATTCGGCTGATGAGACAGATGAAGACTTATTGAAGCTATCCAAGACCCGAGGGCTCGAACTATGTATTCAGTCTTTTAATTGTTGAATCACCTGCCTAAATTAAAAATTGTGTATTTATTTTTGGAATAACTTAGTAAGAAAAACCTTAAATTGTAATATCTAATTATTGAAGACAATATTAGCGATTCCTAAACGAAAATCTGAAACAGAAAAATCAGAATAATATATTCCAAATAGATTTAAAAATTACAATCGGACTTTATGTAATCAAAAACAGATAATTTTTTTGGCAATTGTTTTGTCGTTAACTGATTGCTTTTTCTTGTAAACCGTAAAATTACCACTTTTGCGGAAATAATAAAAAAGTATTTAATTCAATGGTTATTCTTATTATCACTAACCTTTTTTCCTTGCACATAAAAATAATAATAAAACATTCACAAACTTTAACAAATCTTTCGCAAACACGCAAGGAATGGCAGTAAACGAATCTTTGGAATATATTTATCATCAATAATTAAATATTACAATTTGAGGTTTTGCTCACTAAAGTTATTCCAAAAAATAAATATTCATCCTAGACTTCAATCTAGGATGAATATTTATTTTTAATCCTAGAAAAATCAATAGATGTCGCACATTAAAATAAAAATAAGATATGTTTATCTAAAGCCGCTGTCTAGATTGCATTTAGTTCGGGTTGAATCTTGCGATCATACCTACATAAAGATAGTTGCCAATAAAAATTTGCGGTGAGAAAAATGAAGACAATGTTGGTAGTTCTTATTCGAAGTATGATACAGTTAAATATGACCGAAGGAGATAGGGTCCCATTAGCTCAGTTGGTAGAGCGGTACCCCGGCAAGGCAAGGGTTTGAGTCTTAGATGTGACCGTAAGTCTTTATGATTTTTCTGTTTCAGATTTTCGATTGGGAATCACTAAAATTGTTTTCAATAATTAAAAATTGTGTTTTTTCAGAAGTAATGAGTTAAATATACAATTTAATAGTCCTAAGAGGTTTTATGAACATTATTTTCCGTTGTTGTACTTACAAATTAACTAAATAAAGTGCCAAAAATATCATTTTACCATACCAATACTGTAATGTTAATTCCATGTCGTAATTATCGATTGATGTTGTTGACGTATGTGTTTTAATAATACTTCGTAATACATTGCAAATAACCATTTTTGTAAAAAAAATAAACAAACCTAAGAATGCCAAGTAACGTTATACCTCAGTTTCAATTTTTGAGCTAATTTTGGTGGATTAGAACTTCGATATCTATAAAACACCAGAAATACACCAACGACTTTAATGAAATTAAATGCTCTACAAAATTGCTATTTGTAACTTTTTATCGAACTTGGAAGCTGGATAAGAGATTCTGTTTTTACTTCAAGACTCTTCAAGACCCGCATTAATAATATTTTTAGTAGTGTAGGTACATTGGACAAGATATCATTATCATTTTCATATTTTCGGCTAGCAGGGTCATACCATCACTTGAAGGTTCATTGACCCAACTTCCTATTTAAATGACCCTCCATTGCCAGTCAGGGATGGTATAATAATCAAGTACCCACTGCTGTTATGGAGTCCGGCATTCAATTAATATCTAACCCCCACTCGGCTAAATCTGCGGGTAACTCACGAAACTTAATATAATAATAATTATCATAGCGTATTAAGTCTAGTTAACTACCTACTGTACAGTAAGTTACTTTAAGCGACCTATTATAATTTGATAGGCTGACCATGAATTATGTTTATTATATTTTTTTATTTATTTTATTTTATTGATATTTGATTTAGAGAGTACATATGGTTTTTTGTGATATTTCACCCTCCATGCTAGAGATGACCCTGTGTTATTTTAGGTATTTTTCGGGAACTTGAATTCTGGCACTTGATTGTGAGACTTTTTCATTTTCACGAGAATAACGAACAATATTCGAGCGAAATTTGCAAATTTTGGGCAAACATCGTGAATTTTCAAATTTGAACTGGATTTTCTGGTTTATAAAAACAAGTATAGTTTTCATGTACCAAATTTACAATAAATATATGCTAAAAATATATTATTGAAACTATTCAAAAACATCGAATCACAATGAAATAACAAATATTCCAGGTCATAAAACCACATTCGGACAAAGAAATTATATTTGTTTTGCGACGAAACTACACAAAATCCTCCCCCCTGACATAAAGCGAATAGAAAATTTGAATGATTACAAATCAAGAATAAAAATCTGGCTGAAAGAGGTTAGTGAAAAAACTCTGAAAAAAACATTAAAAAGGACATAGAAAACTAATAAAACAGAAATTGATATCCTTAGTCCGCCTCAGCACATGGCACCCTAGTGAGGCGGACTAAGAAATAAAATTTACTATAAATATATTTAACATAATATTTTTTGTTTCTACAGTGTTTAAATATTCGCTATAATAAAAAATAAATAACTCTATATATTTATTAGGCCATGGTTTTAACAAGCTTTACTAGGAATAATATAGAATACAGCTACACGTCGAAACCGTCACAAACTGTCATACTTTAAAAGAATACCAAAAAATTACCATAATTACCATTTTCCTTTTTTGGAAAATGCCATCGCTATTGCTAAAAAACGAATGTCACCAAACTTTTTTCGTGTAGAATTTCCCGGACATCCTGTATATAAAACAGGTATTTCAAAGCAATCGCTAAAGAACTTTCGGAGATTTAAGATTTTGAACAAACGAACACTTTAATTTAAATCGATTTATTTTATACCACAAACAACATTTATGGATTCAATATAAGATCTCAGGCAGTATGACAGTATTCATAAATAGGGGATGCCACCTGTAAAAAAATAATCGCATTCACACTATTTTAGGTACCAAAAAATATTATATTTATGCAGGAGTATGGTTACCCCACTGCCATTGATGCTTTGCTAAGTCAGGACTGTAAAGACAGGGGTCTCCAATGTTTTTCAGTGGCAGCCTAGATTGCAGGTCTTGTTAGGTTAACATGAAAATGAAAATTATTCATGGTCCACACAACAATTCTCTAACAAATTTAACATAACCCAGAAGTGAAACTAAATTTGCTATTTTATAAAATAGAAAAAAAATATAAATTGTTCGAGTCTTTTACACAAAAATTTATTTATTAAATACAGAATTTAGGTCAGTATGTGTTCTAGAGACCGTACTATAAGTAATCTTTGTAACAATAACAATTCGTTTATACTTATAATTATTATAAGTTTAGACAAATAAAATAAAAAAAATAGAATACAAGTATTTTAATGTGCTGAGTAAACTACTCTATGATTTTTTATTATCATATTATCATTCTTTATGTATTGTTGGAAAAAAAAATACTTCCCTTGTGCACTATGTTTTTAAGCTCTTATAAATATATATTTTATATTTGTAGATAATTTCTGTTCATTTGACGAGTTGAAAAAGTAATTCCCTCAATAAAAAAAAAACGCAAAACATGCTCAACAATTAGACAAAACACGTCTGTTATATTATTTAACATGTTATACGTATGAAAAAAATCACAGCTTTTATTTTGAGCTAGAGCCTTCTCCACGACGGGCTCCGTGGTCGAGGGGTAAGGCTCTAGGCTGGCGATCCGCAGGTCGCGGGTTCAAACCCCGGCATGCACATGTAAATTTTATTTGATTAATATGTGCTATTTCACCATTAAATCATTTAAAATAATATAAGGTGAATATGCGGCACGTTTCAGAGTGGAAGATACTCTCAGTATCGCCTTGCTGTAAGACTATCATTCAGTACTGAAACGTTACTTGAAATGGCTTTAGCCGTGTTTGGTGACCAGATCTGAATAAACAAGTACTTTCACACTTTCTTCTTCCTCAGCTCCTTCTCCTCTACACAACCTTCAGCATCATAAAAGACCCTAATTGGGGATGCTACAGTCTCACTGTCTCCAGGCGGTTGGGAGCAGTTGGGACTCTTGTGCGGTATTCACATAAATAAAATGCTAATAAAGAGATTTATTTCGAAATTTTCGCTCGATTTTAAATAAGTCCTTCTTAAGGCGATGCACTACGTCGTGTAATATTTTAAATTGAGCCGCTATCAATAACAACCCTTACGTAGATGGCGATAAGGTTTAAATTCCCGCTTAACACCATCCGCCTGTTTTGATCTATGCAAGAAAAAAACATGGCCGAAAATTGCCTTTTATTTAATTTTGTGAATGTTCAGGCATAAATATTTTTTTTTTCGATCATTTTATAAATAACATAATTTGCCACATTATACAATAAAATCATAACCAAAAAAGTGGGTTCGTAAGTAGGAGATTTTGAACTTTAAATCAGTTTTCATAGGCCTTATACATTATTTTTTTCTGGGCTTATAAAAAGACCTATCTAAAAAATACTCGATCCTTTTAAAGGCCAAGATGTATTCTACTCGCAGTATTTAATTAAAGCATCTGAAACATTTCTAAGCGACCAAATTTTCAAACCAAAAACACATGATTTTGCATTACTACGTATGGCATCGCCTTAATTTAAATATTAGCGCGCTCACTCTAACATTAGAATTAATGTACATATATCTCTTTCAAATCATATTCAGTTATCCTCTCTTCTTCTTTTTGAACGCATACTATGGGACCTTAAAGTGAAATTAAGACTACTTACTTTAAAACGACTTATAGGATCGTATATTTAGAGTAAGCAGAACAAAAAAAAGGAATTAGAGATTCCACTGTTTTTTTTTAAAAGAGTCATAGACCTTCCCGAGTTACGAATAACCTGACAATATTTGAAAATCACTTACTACTACCACAGTAAGCGGAAAATGTAGATTGTTTCGTGATGGAGGACTGATGAAGGAGCCTGGCTAGAAATTGAAATCACAACGCTAGACGCCTGGTGGGAATTGGGAACCAGACTCGTTGCCAACTCAGCCAGTGACCGCTTTTTACCTACCTCTTATGCATTTACGATAGTTTAATGTTGCATAAATGTCAAAAATAAACACAATCATTAAAAAAATCATTTAACGTTTCAAGTGGTTCGTCTAGCCGGAGATTGGAGAACCCTGCATTGAACATTGAATTGAATTGACGAAATGGGAAGCAGTGCAAGAGGAAGAGAAGTTAAGGGAACGGGGAGGGAGAAACAGAGAGAGAGGGGGACCGGAAGTCCAATTGTTCCTGTGCAATGGTGGCTGAAGATTTAATTTATTCTCTTCTACAATCCTCTCCCTATCTATTATAATAATAACAATAACACTATATGTTTATTATTTTTTTGATAAATTAATGTTTTTAAAGACAAGATTTTATTTATGCATAGCACAAAGGATAACAATTATTTTTATAAGCAATAATTGTTCGCCTGAAACACTCATCCACATTGAAAAAATCTCCTGATAAAAAATACATGACGCCAACGGGACTCGAACCCGTGTCCATTCGATTTCCGGTCGAAAGCTCTGACCACGGAATGGACACGGGTTCGAGTCCCGTTGGCGTCATGTATTTTTTATCAGGAGATTTTTTCAATGTGGATGAGTGTTTCAGGCGAACAATTTTATTGCTTATAAAAATAACTATATGTTTGTTAAATTCCTAATATAATGAACATTAAAAAAATAAATTAATAAAAATGTAAGAAAATGTGCAGGAATCCAAGCAGGGCCGGCCATGAGCCAAACGGGTGCCTGGAGCAATTATAATTTTTACGCCCCTTCTCAAAACCAGTAGACCCAGTAGTAGGTGATTACTGTAATCAATAATATTCTGATGACTTGTATGTTTCTGTAACGCCGTTTATGTGAAAAATTATCTCAAGGGCGATGTGTTAAGGCCCCGTAGTAAGCGTACAGAGATATGTAAATACGAATGTTAGAGGGAGCGCGCCAATATTAAAAAAACGATTCTAATTAAGCGAAAATGGTGAAAATATTTAATAAAACATCCATCTATCTCTCATAAAAAATCTCTCGACAAATGCTTTTTGCATTTAAAGATACACTGTAAATTTTTTATTGATAAACGAGTAACATATTAAATAAAAGAACAATTTTTTAATAAATTTTAGGAGCTTACTTTGCGATTTTTTCTTACGATAAATTTGTTATAAATCAGTAGAAATTGGGTATATGGGGGCTTAAGACTGTTAGGTATTAGGTATTAACAGCGCCTTGGTGCCTTGACGATTCGGCGGCCGGAGCGGACTGCTCCAATTGCGCCCGCATAGCGCCAGCCCTGGATACAAGATTCTAAAGACTTACCAAATTGAAAAGTAAAAAATGAAGGCGTGATGGAAATCGTGACAATGGGGCGAGATTATCTAAGCCACAATGAAAGGATCAATAGAATTTCTTTTTTAATTCTCTTCTCACTGAAAAAAAATCATGTCAATATCCAAATGTTTTTATCAGGATCCATTTAATCTTCTCCATCGGGAGAATAATTGGTAGGTTGGTCCTTCAGGTAGGAAGATAAAATAATCTTTTATAACGCTGTCTTATAAAGGCCCGGTATAGTAGTTAATAGATTTTAAGCTCGGTTTGGATGGAATGTCGAACTTAGCGCGTCTTGGGACGTAAACCGTACATAGGGTCGTTAAACTAGATATCTGCAATTTTACACGTATTGTCTATGATTCTAATATTTTTTCTTTGTAACACCAAACTACTGTCTACGTTAGTAGTATGTCTATACTATCTAATGTCGTCACAAGATTGTGATCTTCCAAAATGTCAACAACAGCGGTTTATTTTTTGGCAGGTTTAATTTACGAGTTGATTTTTTCCCCACTTCGATCAGCGTGGTGCTGTACGCGAGGATACTAATTGTAAATATTATTTGTTTTGCTGTAGTCAGTTCATGAAATCACTACGAAAAAACCGCTGAAACACACTGTCCTGAAGTTGAAAACAAAATCGTTCCTATGATAACTTTCAGACAATGTAGATTGATTAACTATTAATAACTCCAACGTTCGTCATAGCTTGATGAATATACAAAAAAAAACATTAAACACGTTCCTCCACTAAAATCATGTAAAATACTACTGATATCTAGGCTTATGACCTATGTACGGATTATGTTCCAAGCAGCGCTAAGCTCGACATTCCAACCAAGCCGATCTTAAAATCAACTGACATTCCCGGCCGTAGCCGCGGATAGAATCCGCGCTCCTTCATGTAGAGATATCTAGGCTTACCTCATATACATCCGCTGTGATCTCTCCCTCTTTACCATGAACGATGCGTTTAGGTAATTGTTAAGTCTCTGCTTTACTTGCAGATTACTGTGTTGGGAACTCTTTGATAAAGTAAAAGGTTCTACTTATAATTGCGTTCATTTACGTTACAATAAAAAGGACTTAATTAAGCTACACTGTTCATTACCCGAAAGTTGGTAATTATCTGTTTCTAGAAGCTTGTTGTCTGTCAATAATATCCCACAGGCAATTGCTACACTCTAGCCTCATCTGTCAGACTCTGGAGTAAGCTTTCTGACTAGTGCCATCTATCGCTTGAATACCCAACTTATTACCATACATCACAGTAATAAAAATAGATGTTGTAATCATTTAGCTCTCAGCGGAGGAAAGTTCATGATGTTAATTCTGCTGTAGATGTGATCTATGGGACCATTCAAATTGCTTGAATTATTTTTTGTGAATTACAGTCTGAACAAAATTAGTGGTGAAAATGCATTTATTTTATTTTATTTATTTTTAAGTTAAAATTAAGAAAATATAGACACTTGGTACTGCTAAGCCAAAAATGTGGCTTGTCAGAAGGTCGCTATTATTAAATAATATATTTTTAAAAACTTAATGTATTTTTATTAATATCTACAACATTTCTTACTTTATCAACTCATTAATACATTTCGATCCTCCCATGAAATCATTGTTCAATAATACCGTTGCCATTCACAGTAAAAATACCTTTCTCTTTGATATAATTTTTTCAAAATTTAGTAAGATGTTACGATCCGTAGTCGAGGGGTAAGGCTCTCGACTAGCAATTCGATGATCGTGGGTTCAAATCATCAGCAAACACTAGTAAATTTTATTTGATAATTTGTGTTATTTCTCAATTTATTCATTTAAAATAATATATATAGTATATTTGCGGCAAGTTCCAGAAAGGAAGATATCAACTCTCAATATCGCCCTTGTGTAAGACCACCATTCAGAATAGAAACGTTGCTTGCAATGGCTTTAGCCATGTTTGTTGATCAAATATTCCCCCAGATTTCTCTTCCCCATCTCCTTCCCCTCCCCGCTAACTTCAGCCTCACAACATACTACTATAGTCTCACTGGCTTCAGACGGTTGGAACTCTTGTGCGGTATTCACATACAAAAAAAACGTTAGATACTTTCAGCATAGCCATGGTGGAATGTGGAAATGGCTTTACCCGAGTTTGGTGACCAGATACCTCATACGTCAATTGGGGTTGACATAGAACAGTTGGAAGCAGTTGGTACTATTGAAATGTCAAAACTTTTAACATCAATCTAAGATGGCTTTATTAATTAGTTTCTTAGATTAGGTTAGGTTAGGTTAGGTGAGGTTAAAATAAACGCAATTGTATATAAATATATTTTTTTAATAGATTAAAAAACATATCTACTTGAATAGTGGGTATATTAAACCCGTAATAGAAATAACTACTCAATGACTCATGACCCGAAATGTGATTGGTTGAAGATATCAAATACTTCATCAGGGTTTTTTTTTACATTAGCACCATTAGAGTTGTCTATAATATTACTTCGTAGTACTTAACACCTTAAAATATTAAAATAACTATTGAAAAAAAACATGGTGAAATGTTTTCAGATCAAAAGAAAACAATTTAGAGATGTATGGTGATAGAAGAAGGTAGAAGTTGATTATGAAAAGCAGTATGAAAAAAGAGACAAGTAAAAAAACGTCCCCTTAGACTTACTACTTAATATAACACAACTTTCAATGAAAGTAATTTCTCTCAACACCTATGTTGTATTAGGGGATGCTGTGTGGAGGGTCCTTTTAAGGACAAGAAGGATAAGAAATTTTGGGGAGGAGTAGGGAATGAAGGGTAGGAAGGAATATGGGTATCAGTGCATCCAAGAGTGACGGACGTAAGAATCCATCCCTCCCACTGCTGTACAAGGCGATGGGTCGAGATACTCCAGCTGGAGAGTCAAAGGTCTCCCTCGTTTACTCTTCCAATCCGGCCCGCCACGCATTTGTTGGGCGAACGCAACCGCTGCCAAGATATAGACAAACATCACCAAATGAACAAGGCATCCTTCCTAAGTTACTAGACTTAGCGAACCATTTGGAGTCACCTATTTCAGAGGTGTTAGTTATCCAATAGATGGCTCCCGGGCGGCGGTACCCACACCCGCCACCTAAATTGAATACAGGGTAATGTTAAATAGTATGTGTGAAATGATGTATGAATGTTAACGAATTAAAATGATATGTCGGCAAGTAAACCCCGGTGAAGAGTGACATCTGTTGAAATAAATAAAAACATTGCATTAAATTAATAATATTATTTTACAACTGCCATCTATTGACAAAATTAATAAACTTCGTTTTATAATTTATGCCTTAAAATTGTATAAGTAATGTGAATAATATTTTTTCACTTGTTCGATGCACTTTGTATTTTATAACGAAGACTTTGGCCAATGGAGTAGAAAGCAGGGCACCCCTGCGGATGTGTATGGTCACAAGAGTCGAAGTCGATCCGTCCGAGGCGCACTACTTAACACTGCACTGGCCACGTTATCTTAACGAGACAACTCTAATAAATTATTTAATACCCAAAAGTCATTAAATATATGAATGTAATAGCACGCACCGAATGATTTTAATCAGCGATTTTTGAGTATATTTGGAGTAAAAAATGTAAATGTCATTTTAATGTCGGATGAAATTTTTTCAATTAAAAACAACAACAAAAAATCCATCACACGCCGCAACTGAGTAGTTGGATTCAGCCAAGCGGGTCACGTGATGTGTACTCCGTCTCGTTCCTGCAGCGCGGTAACAAGGGAGAGAGAACGCACATCACGTGATCTCGTCGCGCGCATTGCAGTGTAATCAGTGGCGGTAAGTGATAGAAACATATATTTTATTATTATTTAAAAAAAATATATCGCTGGTTAAAATTTTTTTGGTACGTGCTGTTACATCCTGCATAGGTAGATATATTCACATATCTATATAAATACACTTTCCTAAAAAATAAATATAAAATGGTTTAACGTAACATTTAGAATTATATAATATACTGAAGATAATGTTGCATACCGGTTTCACTTTTTCCCAAACTTTGTAAGGGCGGCTTATTCTCAAAAGGAATTATTATAAAATTGATACTAACCAATTAGCATACAAAATTATAATAAATTATTGATTGTCGTTATAGTTCGAAATGACGTTGCGTGTTAAAAATGGTTGCGTTCACCCAGATTACCCGGAGAAGTTAGATTGAATGGTAGTGAGAGCTCTGGAGTAAGGAAATATGGTATTTCCATCTGAAATTTCTATATTATCTAATATTTTCAGTTCGCATATGGCATCATTTCAATCATGGATATTATTCCGTACAAAAATAATTAAAAGATGCAAAAATATTTCTTGAATTACCATTCAAATGTTTGATAAAAAAGAAAAAAAAAACGACAAAGGTGGGTAGGTACCTAGGTATCGTTGAAACTGGGTAGGAATTAGCAGAGATAAATTTAATAATCTGATAAAACGATATAAAGCTTAGGTAATATAGGCGCAACAAAAATACATTATACTGATTTTATATTAATAAAAATTAGTATAATATACCAAAAATATACGATATCTATTTACTTCGTAACTATTGAAAAAAATATGGTATTTTTTTAGATCAATAGAAAACAGTTTACAGATGTATGGTGACAGAAGAAAGAAGAAGTTGATTATGAAAAGCAGTATGAAAAAGGAGACAAGTTTAAAAAAGTCCCCTTAGACTTACTACTTAACACAACACAACTTTGAAGATTTTGCCATTTGTCACTTTGTCTTTGAACCACTGAATTTAAAACTAAAACTGGATAATTTTAACTATCACTAATTTAGAAGCGTTGAGAACATCTTACAAGGATGTTCTCACTTAAAACACCACATTAATACTCATTTCAAACATTGATTTGAACTCTATATATACGAGTCAGAAATCAATGTTTCTAGTTTAAAGTCCGTCGCTTTATACAAATAATGTTTCAATATTTATCTAATGATTGTAATACGGTTATCAGTAATAATTGTATTCTGAGTGACATGGTGGTAAATGTTTGGGTGAAAGTCAAATAGTGATAAATGCGGTTGGTCATTGTTCATTCGATGCATGTTTACCTGGCGATAATATTGAGAATTATCTATTTCTTTAATTATGTGGAAGTACATATTGGGGAATAAAGGAAAAGGTTTGATGGGTAATAACAATCGTTTCTCGAGTTGTAACTAGTCAATGATGACGAATAACACAAATGAATGCTGTCATGAATGAGTCACATGCAAAAATTATGAATTAACGATTAACTAATTTAGTATAATATAATATAGTAACTATTTAGTATTTAAATATACTCACACTTAAATCTGTTTTCGATTATGAGTAAAAGATTAAAAGCGAATCTCTTATGCTACGTATACATCCGCGAGCCGAACTGCCAAACTGAACCTCAACTTATGGGAAAGAAACGAAACAAAAGCAAATGTAATACTTTGAAGATCATTTGTCCTATTTATTTCCATGTTTAAACATTGCTTGAAATAGATTTAACCAAGTTTGGTGACAATATCTGAATAGCCAGATACTTCCCAACCTTCCTCTACTGCATCTTCTTCCATGTCCAGTTATTTTCAGCCTCACAATGTGCTCTTTTTCATTCTATTGGTGTTATTTGGAAAATATGGTCCAATGACAACTCAGGATAGTGGCAATTCAACACAAGTGATATAAATTCATTAAAAGTGTTAAAGAACTCTCCTAGCATAAACTAGTTTTTTCATAACTTTTCATGACTTTATATCAATTTTTAAGAGTGTGTTGAAGTATATGAATTACCACAGTCCTGAGTTGTCAGGTTTCCGAAAATATACAGGTAGGTACCTAGTGTGATTAGTCAGAAAAAAAAACATTTTACGTTAATTAATTAAATAATCATTTAAATTTGAAAAAAATATATATTTATGGTTCACTATTTTTCTGTATTCTCCTTAATGAAAAAGTTTGGTTTTCTTTAAAAAGTAAAAAAAAACTCTCTGAAAATTTGTCTTAGATACAAGTAAATTATTCTCCTAAACAACATGATTTTACTGCCGTAAAATCTACTCTTACTGAATTGTCAATACTCGTATATCAAAATTATTTATCCGAGTCAATGTCTAGTAAACATCGGGTTGATTCTATTAATACTGATTTCAGTAAGACGTTCGACAAAATGAATCATGATTTATTACTGTATAAACTCGGTATAGATGGATCACTATATCAATGGTTAAAAAGTTATTTATTGAACAGAGTACTGGCTGTTAAAATTGATGGCATAACATCATATACATTCATTGCTGCGAGTGGCGTTCCACAAGGGTAACATTTAGAACCGATCTTATTTGCTCTTGTTTTCGATGATGAACATGTCCCAATGCTTTCAGATGATCTAAAATTATTCAAGACATGACATGTCAATGATTGCCATATATTTTCATATAACTTGTCCAAACTCTTTAAATGGTGTTAAGAAAATTATGAAGTTTTATCCTATATTTTTTATTATTCAATTAGTGAAATATCGTTATTTTCTGTCTCGGAAATCAATTTGATAAAGCATATTGAAATCATATCCAACAAAGCTTTGAAAATGTCCGGCTTTATTTTAAGATTATGTAAGGATTTTCAAAACATTGTATTATGTCACTAGTAAGGAGTCATATCGAGTATAATTCCACAGTTTTGTCTCCAAATTATGAAATTCATTCACACACTATTGAAAGAATCCAAAATAAATTCTTAAGACTTGTAAATTTTAGAATAGGTATTCCCAAAGTATGTTTAGATTACGGCTACCTTCTTTATTCATTAAATTTATAACAATTATCCGAACGAAGAATTATTGTCGATTTAATGTGTTTGTTTAAAATTATTAATTCGTCATTGAATACCCATGAGTTGCTTAATTTTATATCGTTTCATCTGGCAGGAAAGTTACAAGACATTACCTACCATACTATTATAGCAATTTTTCTGCAACTTTTATTTACTTATATTTTAAATGCATATTTACAGAATAAAAAATTCCAATAACTTCAGGCGCGTAGTACTTCACAGTACTACGCGCCTATGAGACGAATCCAAAATTTGGGAAACACTCAGATGCCGTAGATATAACAATAATGATAACAATATTCAAATTAAGTTCGCTTTAATACATTTTATGACATCAAATGTGAGTGGTTTAATTATGCTACAAATGGAACTGCTTCATTTGGTGAAATGTAAACCATTATAGACCAAGCATAGTTAGTAAGACTCTGGAGGTGCAAAATGTAGTTGATCGATTTATTGTATCTAATGATCAAATCATATTTATTTTATATACTTAGGTATTAAATTTCTGCGTTATTTTAACCGTATTATGTCTGTAAAAGCCCTACGAACGCTTAATAAATAAATAAATAAATTTGAATTATTAGCCTGAAACACCTTTCTAAATTGAAAAAATCTTCCGAAAAAAAAAACATGCCGCCGAGAAGGCTAAAGGCTGCTGGTTCAATTCCCTTCGGCAACATGTATATATTTTTCATCGGAAGATTTTTTCAATTTATGTTGGTGTTTCTTTGTGCTATTGATAAAAAATACCTTGTCTCTTAAACATTAGTTTATCATTAAAAATAATAACAAGTTAGTCACTTATTATATTGTTCCAACGGTATTGTATTTATGTAAAGCTTTTTTATAAAGGTCGGATCTTTCTCGAAAATCTGGTCATACTTCAATATAACTTGGTGGGGGAAAATGAATGATTAAAACACTTGCGTTGTAATTTTTTTTATTGCAATCAGTTATTAAAATTTATAAAAAACTCAAACAAAATTTTATAGATGTATAATGTTAATAAATTTAAGCGAAACATGGGGGGGGTGGTTCGACCCTGTGGGGAGGAGAGTAAAGGAGAAAGGGGAGGGGAAATTGGAAAGGTATTTTTGAGACCTCTACTTACAACTACTTACTTAATTCACATTGATAAAAGTGATGATGCAAATAATATTGTTGCATTATACCTCCCGCTATATACGCCCTTGGGACCTGGTAAAAATTATAAGGCATTGGTTTATTTCAAAATATTTATGACAACTTCTAGATATTTTGAAATAAAACAATCAAATAAATTGACATTTTGATTAGTGTTATAGTTGTGATTAATGCATCCCGTAACGGTTTTTAATGAGATGGAGGTTTTTAATTAGTCATCCAGTAAAAATATGGTTTATTATCAGTTTTTATAAAACAAATAAATATATTTAAAAAAAATGAGAACTCGTTATCGAACCCAATTATCCAATCTCTTTTTTTATAGTCGTTTTTGTTTGGACTACATGATCCTTGTCGAATCCTCAGCAGCTGAGTTTGTATGCTGTCCGTATCAGATATCTGTTGCTCATCACGTTGAAAAACCATCAGTATGATTATCTTTTTATCATCTGCGGCAAGCTTTGACCTCCTCATTTTAAGCTGATTTGTGTAAAATCACCGTTGCTACCAATTTGCATGTGACTGAAGACTGTGTGCAGTTGGTCTGGCTTAAAACTTGGTCATTGGATGTCAAGGAACCCCAATTTTTAGGGTCGACTCGATGCTTTAAGTCCGTTGGCTGCCAAGTTCTTAGAACCCAGGTTTTGCATCTTCGTAAATCTCAATTCACAAATAACAAATATTATCACATTGGTCTAAGACTGTTTCTGCAGTCACTGACTCTGCTCTAATAGTCGAAGATATCATACATTATTTTGCAGAAAATTAATCAGAAGGAAAACAAATTAAGTTCGACTCTTAGTAGAAGAATTTTGATTTTTTTTTATTATTATTTTTATTTCTTGCACTAGCAATCCCGAAGAGTTACAAAACTCATTGTATGACGAGAGAAACTTACAATATATAGATAGGTTAAAAGGTACAATTTTACATTGGTATTTCGATACCAAAATTATAAGTTTCACATAAAAAACAGTACACAAATAGAAAAAGGGAGGATAAGTAGAGCAAACAAGAAGAAACAAAAAAGGAAACACATTGGGGTATACACATTAGCACAGAGCCAAGGTAGGAATTTAGAAGAAGGTATTTGCACACTAATACATTGGTAAAAATAGATAATGCTCGATTACAATTACAGGGGATAGAAAAGGAGAGAGAAAGAAACAAAACAAAGTACAACACGACAAAAATTACGCAATTAGCAATGGATCATCCATGTATTTGAAATTGATCTGAAAATGTAGAATATTTTTATGCTTATCGTTTACCAGAAAACACAAAAGCATGTAAGAAACAAAGGCTCATAGCCTCTGTATGGTGATAAAATAATCACGATGTTTAATCTTAAACAAATTTGAAAATTAGTCTTGGTCGATTGAAATTATTATTTGAGTCGGTACAATTTTGGACTACAATCGCCATTTTATTATTATCGTAGGATTTATTTACTGAATTCTGAGTTGGAATTTTCTTATATTTTAAATTGTTTTTAAAATACATTATACCTATAATAATTTTTGAAAAATGTATAAGCTCGGCAAATAGTGGGTGAAATTTCCGTAAAAGTACGTAACAAGCAGGTAACTTCTTACATTCTTAAATACTAACAAGTTGTGGAAAATTATAGAAGATGGTGTTGTATCTGGTTTGATGTAGATAAACAAATACACAAGGGAGCAGAGAAGAATTAGAGAACAGTTAAAGCGAGTTCATTTTGCGAACGCCAAAACAGGCAAATCTAACGTAACACTGCCCGTTAGTGACGGTCACAAACCAACATCGCCTAACAAGGGGCCACAAGAGGCTGGCCTTCTCTGCCCCCGTTCATTACACCCAAATATAATAGAAACATGAAGATGGGACATGAACGAAATGTTGAATTCCCTTGTATCTCTGGTGGTCATTTCTGCTGCTCTGGTCCATTCATAAATAATGTCTTCTATGTTTTAGTGGTCTTCAGTCTTCTGACGATACCATTTTTATAAAAATAAGTTGTCGGCTTTACTGCAACCTCTACACATAGTCGGCAGTTTTGCAATCTCGAACCGTCCACAGCCGAACTGAAATGGCCAAAACAAATTGGGAGAATTAAAAAATGTAAGAAATCAAATGACAGAACTGAGAACAAGAAGAGGTAGGTCACGCAGCAAGGAATCTAATAGGTAATATAATATAATAGAAGGGAAATAATGCAAATATAGCCTGAAAACCCAAAGCTTAGCACATAAGTAAATGAACGCAAATGTCGGACATTAACGACGTGATTACTTTTGAAACAATTAACTTAAAATTTGATCAACGCAAGCCAGTTTTCTATTTTAGGAAATACTTAGCGCTAAAACTGTGATTGTATCTACTATAAATGTTACGTGTTGCGTTATGCTTCAGGTCATTTTGTAAAAAAGACTGGCAAAGCTGATATAAGAATGGGCATTGGGCAGCCAAAAGGGAAAATGCCACCAAATAGTGTTGCCAAAGATGCGTACAATCAAAATAGCCAAGGCGGAGTGAGGCCAAAGAAGAAGGCAAAGCATCCTTTAAAGAAAAAAACATGTATGATTCACGATACCATGCAAAGAAATGATGAGATGCTGTTGAATAAACATGTTTTTATTTCCATGTAAAAAGTGAAAAGCTGATAGTTCTTAATTTTCTTTATACCTCTGTGAGCAGTTCTAAAACGACAAATATTGAAATGATGATTATGAAAAAATGTGCTGTTGTAAAATATTGCGAGAAAAGTCTATCGGATGACAATATTTTATGAACATTTACACAATGAACCAGTTCTAGAAATCAAAATTAGAAGAATATTATCTATTATCCGACGAAGACATGGCATGACCAAGTGAATCAGATGCTTGAGTCAGGCCATGTCAAGAGTCAGTATAATAGAAGAGTATGTATGAGTTAGCAGTCCACAATGTATGGAAGTGAGGCATGGAACTGGCAAAGAAAGTATGAAAGTAGATTGAATGCTGTTGAAATGAGTTCCCTGAGGCGTATGTGTGGTAAAGCCATGTATGATCGTGTGAGGAATGTGGAGATCCGCAAAGAGTGCAAGGCTGATGTATGCGTAATGAGTAAGATCAAGAAAGGGACACATATATGGTTTGGGCATATAGAGCGAATAAGCGAAGAAAGGAGTGTAAGAAGAATATACAATGCAAATGTGAATGATAGCAGAAGTCGGGGACGCCCGAGGAAGACATGGCACGACCAATTGAATGAGATACTTGAGTCGGGCCATGTCAAGAGTCAGAATAATAGAAGAGTATGTATGAATGTGAATGGGGCAAGGAGTGTACGCCAAGACAAGAAATTGTTTGGCGGTCCATCCTCTCTGCCTACCCCTGCGGGGAAACGGTGATGGTTAGTTATGTATGAGATTATGTATGAATGTGAAATTCCGGTGCAAAGATATTGCGATAAGTATTCCTCGGGCGTCTCTGACATCTCCTATCATTCAAACCACTTACTAAAAACTCCTGGCACTAATAAGAACAAAACTTTGCAAATTTTAGCGATATCGGTCGGCTGCTTTTCGAGTTTTGGCTGATTTTTTTAAATATTAAAAAGTTTATGGTAGTTACTTAACATTTATCGGACTAGCAACATATTGAGAGTGGTAGATGTAGTAATGTAATACGTATGTATATTAAAGCAATAATTGTAAAACAATTCTCAGAAAAAATTATAAATTTGAAGTTAAAAGACCGTCTTCTGTGCTCAATCAAGCAAACATTTCTAAAATTCTTGATTTATCACCTCGCTTTTATGAAAACAGTTTAAACAGGTGTATTGCCTGCACCGCATTCTGTATGACCAACAAAGGCTTGTTTACAGATATAAAAAAATCGAAAAATACACACCAAAACGATGTCTAGAATTCTAATACATGCAGCTCAATACAGAAGGATGATTCCATCGAAGAGACACGTATGGCGCTAAGTTGTGTATATAGATTTAGGGCCTGTATTTTCTTTTGTTCGTCGACCCAAAATCATTATTTGAATACATTTTGATGTGCATTGTTTCTGGTATGGATTAAAGCTGAATCAAAACACTTGTATACTGTACTTTTCAGTGTATGATTAAAATCTTTGTGTTTTACAAAAAATGAGCTTTGTATCGAATAAACCGATAGGTTATTCAATCTCATTGATCGGATAGTTCAATGCCACTGCAAATTAAATCCTTTATTTGAAGGCGAAAAATATATTGAAGTTGAATTGAAAATAGATTGTCGAATGGATCAAATGAATTATGATGGAGGAAGAACAGGAATATAGGATGGGTGACCTCCCAAGACAGTTTACGAAATGCTGATTTAGTAATGTTAGAAGTTCGATATCGTCCTTTCAGTAACAAAGAAATGGTCCAAGATGCCAACTGTTAAACAAATACGATGTGTGGAAAATGACCGCCTTGTTTACTAATCTTACTAATGGAGAAATTCATGACATTTTCAAAAAATCAATACTTTTGTAGTTGGACATAAACCATTTGCAAACCAAAATGGTCGCGAAATTCTGATTCAACCAGTAAGTTTAATAAATTATGATGAAAGTTTCAAAGACAAAATTCCTACATTTGATCAACGTGGTCTAAGCTGATGAATACTTGTTATTTTTGTTCAATTAAACGCGCCCGCACTGGTGGTTTTTGATATGTTTCCCTGATTATTAAAAATAAGTCAACGTGGACCTAAAAAAAGTCATAGTTAAAACGATGAAATGAAACTAAAACTTCTCAGAGCCTGATGATGCTTATTTATGAAATTTAACAAAAAGTGACGATGCATGGGTAGGTGCCCACATCACCAACGATTGAAAATCTGCCATTTTAGAGAAACCAACGAGAACAATATTCTGTACAACTCAATTTTCCCTGTTAATCATCACTGAAGACAGAAAAGTAGCAATTTGGAAATTAGCGACATGTGTTTATATAAATATATATTTAATTTAGTTATAATATTTTTAAGGCAAACCATTTAAATAGTTTGGTCTCATAACCATTTGACTAATCTATTTAAGTGTTTTTCACAAAAGATGTATGCGTCATTTTCAAAGATTATTGTAATTACGTAACCATTATTGATTACATTTATTTAAATATTGACTAATGTTCATTCCTTACGTGGAACAGCGTGAACAACCAAATAGTAACAAATACAAAGATTGGAGTAAATAAAGATAAATTGCAACAGTATATATGTATTTGATAAAAAAACGTGCTTTTAAAATTTTTCCTAAGAATGAACTTTGAATTGGGATTTGTTCTTTACGTAAGCACCAAATAGACCAGAAATATTAATTTTAGATGAACCCCACGTCCAAAAATAGGATGATTGATTAGTGACATGATTCTAAGACAACAACACTGAAAAGTATTATAAATAAAATATATGTTTTATATAAATTTTAAGTGGCATTATTTCTTTATACAGATTAGATTTAAGCACCAAATAGACCAGAGGTGTTAATTATAGTTGAACCCCACTTGAAAGATTAAAATCATGAGTGTACATAACTCACGTGTCCAGGAGTGGGTGGTCTTTGGCTGATTGATCCAGCACTAATTACTTCACAAGATGAACGTGTTGAAGGTGTAAATGTTGGACAGCAACTGCCTGCTTCTCTCCGGTATCTACGTCTTATGGAGTCTAATTCACCACACCTCAGGCTGTAATGCAACTCCTGTGGCTAGCACACAAGTGCCCAGTCCTATATCTACAGGTTGATGTGTAGGCAGATTCATTAATTAACATAATAAACTAGACTATCCAATGATTTTATTTACTTCTTTAGCATAAGCAATAATATCTCTCTCACGGTGAGTGTTGGGGCCATGAAATTTACTAAGAAAGAACCGATTGGTTAACTACAGAAAAAAAAATTCCGAATATTTTTTAAATTTTTATTCTCGCAGTACTAATTTTCAAATGCTTTGTGAGGGTGGGTTACAAGTTACGCTACTTGTAATCGTTCCCGAGCATTATTGCAAATACGAACAAACAAAATATGTTTACTCAATTAAGCATTTTCAGTTACCGATACCTATCTATTTATATAGAATATAGATACTATTTACATAATATATGCAAAAATAACTCCTGAGGTTTTTCTGATTTTTGCTTTCCTGTCTCCTTTCTTTCTCCCGTTCCTTCATCTCCACTACATTACTCACAGCGATGATTCCATAATCCCCCTGGCCTCCGGCAATTGAGATACTTGGTCGGAATACATCAAATTAAGTCCCCGTATTCCTAATGTCAACCGTTTTAAAACATATTTCGTTTGAATAAAAAAATATATGTTGTTTTGAAGTTGTATTTATAGAGCCGAAACGTTAATTACATGAAGTTCCCTTGTCAAGTTAATAAAATACATTTTGTTCTCTTATTTAACATGTTATAGGTATGACAAAATCCGCCGTTTATTTTTAAATGCAACTTAGGAATTTGCCGATAGATTCTTGCTAATTTTAAACGAGTCACAATTTTCGCTTAATTATTATCGTATTTTCATATTAGCGCGCTCCCTCTAACAATCGTATTTACATATCTCGCTTTCAAAACATCTTCTCTTCTTTTTGAATCATCTTCGCTTCCTACGGAGCTTCCTAATTAAGCCCCCGCATTCCCAATTTCTATCGATTTATAACATATCTCTCTTTAACTCTTTGAATTTTAAAGTTCCAAGAAGAGGTATTTTTGAAGATAATATCTATACATTTGTTATACAGAAACGTTAATTATATGAAATTCCCTCTAAAGTAACACATCTTGACATAGGAGGGTCCTAATGAGATGTGCAGATTATGTTTTTTTATGTAGAAAAAACTATTTTTTAAATTAATAAATAAATTAATTAAAAAGTTGCAAAGTAAGCTCCGAAAAACATGTTTTGTTCTATTATTTAATATGTTATAGTTATGAAAAAGTTCACAGTGTTTATTTAAATGAAACTAAAGCATATTTCTAAAGATTTTTGCTCTATTTCAAACGAATCGTGTTTTATTAAATAAATTCACCATTTCGTTTAGTTATTATCGTTTTATTTTAACATTCGTATTTTCATATCTGCCTTTCAAACCATCTTTGACCGCTAACTACGGGGCCTTAAGTATTTTTTAGGATTTTAATAATATACACGTTTTAACGGCAATGAAGTATAAATGATTTACAGCACCCTGTACAACAGGTTGCGACAAATCCTCTGGTAAAGTAAAACAAACAATGATACTAACACCACTCGGGTCTTGTATAACAGAAGGTAAAACATATGGTAATGAATGTAAATAATAACTTGATATAATATCTGGTGGATTCAAATCGACTTCAAGAACTATGACCAAAGATTGCCCGAAGAATGTAAGTACTGCGTAATGTAAAAATAAATAAAACGTAGGTACTTACTTTATCTATTCCGTGACTAACACTCCATAGATATATTTTTTCAAAATTCATCACCTATATCTACTACATAGATATGTATTATCCTTGGGTTTGTTTTTAATGAAAATCTTCAGTTTTATTTCTAGATTGATGAAATTTTGTTAAGATGATCTTCAAAACAAGAGAAAAAATCTCCCTTACCTCGGAGGGTTTCTTCAGCCAGTACTAACCATTATTATAATCAACCGACACCTCTGCAATAGGTCACCCCAAGTGGTTCGAAACGTTTTGTGACTTAGCAAGGATACTCGGATTCATGGGGTTAGACTTGTCCAGGTCTTGGTAGCGGATGCGTCTACCCACCAGCCGCTCTCGACTTGCAGTGGGAGGGATGAATTCATCGGTTCAATGATAACTCAACACAGTGACAATTCAACACACTTTTAAAAAGTGATATAAAGTCATAAGAAACGATGAAAAAAAAAATTAAACCTAACCTAACCTAACCTACTTTATCCAGTTAATAAAGTTTTTGTTTCATCACTTTCCATGACTTTATATAACTTTTTAAAGATGTGATGAATTATCATATTGATGAGTTATCCGGTCACCGAATTCATCGTTACTACAGGACACACTTACTTCCAGACTCCTACTCAAACCTCATACCCTTTTCCTTTACCAGATCTTCCTTTCCTTCTCATAGTATACAATAAGATTATTAAGTCCATGGATCATCTGGGTAGCTGGTACTATTGATGATTTATCTGCCGTAATGTCGAGAATTGCTCAGATCAATTTCACAGAGTATAATAATATACTAGGATCACGAAACGTTATCATATGACGTTACAGCTAACCGCCTGAAAAATTCTCCCAACCGCAAGTGTGTCAACATTGCCAATCCACATCCAATATTACATGTAATTATGTTACACGAGCAGGTAAGCAGGAAGGTAAGACATATTCATATTTAGAATCAACTCATATAGCTAGGGTTGCGCCAAGTTTATTGGGCGTCCCGGTGAAATGTTTAAATAAGTTGTGTGGTTGACTGTCAGTACAGAGCGAGGCAGATAGGTGACACAGTTATAAATACGAATGTAGTAGATAGATCGCCAAGATGCCAAACAAAACGTCTGTAACCAAGTGGGTCTTCCGACGACCCCACGCGTTTTTTTGTCTTATGGGCTTTTAAACTATAGAAATCCCAATTATTCAGTCAATTATTGATGGTAACTTATGTATTTACGCAGATATACGTAAAATACTAAAATGAAATGTCAAGTATTTACATAAGCTAATATAAGGAGGATAGTAATTTTGGGTGCTACCTACTGCCCCACTTGGCTGCGCATTTAGCTGCCCTAATAACTGGGGTTTGCTCGACGCTCACATTTCAATTATTTTCTGATGAACGTATTTCTAAAATTTCAAATGTTCAAGAGGGATCCCTACGGATTTTTTTTTATTTATATGTAAGATAAGTGAAAACAGGACCTAAATATTAAAATATTTAATGTAAAACTGTTTGAAAATTTTATGAAATGTTTTTAACTACAAAATTAGCGATAATCACCAGATTTTATTTTTCTAGACGATGAATTAGTAACTTCCCGAGGGATCTCTCTAAAAAAACTTTGAAATTTTAGTAATACGTTCATCAGAAATAATTGAAATAAACCCCACAGAAAGATTGATTATCTATATATTATATATTTTTACACAACTTAATCACTTATTTTCCCACCTAATTTTCTTGATTTGATAGTGCAAATTCAACTGCAGATTTATTTTGATTTATTTGAATTCTTCATTTTTTTAAATGATTTATTATAGGTATGTTATGCCAATATGTATTACATGCATTGCACAACCCTGTATGTAACCCGAAATCATTATTATTATCAGATCGGCACTCATCCCAAATATCTGAATATATTATATTGTACCAGTGTTGTTTGACGACACTCTGTCTCTGAAATAGTGGAGCAGTGCTTCCCAAACAATTTATCATTAATAGTGATTTGTTTTCGGGGTATTATGCCGCGTTGCGCTTCCCCTTATTCAGCCAACGTTTCTTGAATTTCATAAAAGTAAAAGTTTTTATGTACATATCGACTATGACATTCCCAAATGGGGTAGGAATGTAGTGGGTGTGGGAGGGAAGGATATGGGAAAGATGAAGGTTGGCAAGTACCTCGCTATTCAGAATTGAGACTCGTCGTATCGCCTCGGTACCTCTAACCACCATTCAGAATCAAAACGTTGCGTTTACTTGAAATAGCTTTACCGTTGTTTGGTGATTAGATTCGAATAGCCGAGTATTTCTCAACCTTCCTCCTCTCCATCTCATTCCCCTCCTCGGTTCTTTCAGCCTTATAAAATACCCCATTGGAGATGATGCCATAGTCTCACTGGCTCCAGACAGAGTGAAGGGTTGTAACTTTTATGCGGTACCTAATCACATTTCAATCGGTTTAATTGTTGGCAGATGAATCATTTAAATGCATTAAAGATCGACGATTACTTTCATTCATTCATTTAAGATTTATTTCCAACTAATAATAAAAAAAAAATTTAAACACACCCTAATATAATAGAACTTCCTCCTTCTGGAGCTTGTAGCATTAATTTTAGTTATAAGTTTCTACATATGTAAATATATGTATATTTTATTAAGATAGTAGTTATAGGCCTTAGTCGTAAGTCTCTAGATATAAGTCTCAGACCTAAGTAAATAGTTTTAAGTCAGTAGTTCTAGTATTAACTATTTAAGAAATAAATTTGTACGGCGCCCTTGAGGTGATTTCTCACGAAAACGGCTGTATATAAATTAGCCAAATATTATTATTATTTAAAAAAAAATTAATAGTGTTTATGTTGGTACTAGGTAGGTAGGTACCTACCTACATAATATTTTAGAAATGTCAATGTTTTTATCGTGATCACTCAACTTTTATCAGATATTCGGAACAACAAGATTTTTAAAAGTTTTGAAATCATTTTATTAGATCGTCCTAAAAACATCTTCAGTAACACGTGAGTGCTAAAATTGTCACAAATGAGTCGCATATTTGCCAGATTTTTTGTGCGGCCGCGCCCCCAGTCGGATGAGTGATGAGCTTTTGTGTTTACTCCCTCCCACACGGAAATATTATCATTTTCCTATTTTTACGTAAACACATGATCTTACACGTGGGGCGAGGCGTGGGAAGTTATGACTGGGAAAGCTAGAAAAAATACGCAGATTCATTTCCGAGTCGCAAAAAAATAATGCTAATGATTACCCGCAGACAGGACAGGATTTCCGATATTTGCAGATGTGTAAATGGCTTTTCACTCATGAAAAGATTTTTTCTCTGGATTACACACATCATTTTACACGGGTTCCATAGAAAAAAAAACTTTTCATCAAAATGAAAATTCAACATACCTTTAAAAAGTCATATAGAGTCATTAAAAGTGAGGAAATAAAAACTCGGTTTAATAGTTACCTACCTATGTAACCTATTTAACCTTGTTTTTGTTTCATCACTTTTAATGACTTTATATCCAAATGCTTTGTGTTGGTAGACAATAATAATAATAAGCATTTTATAGAGAAGTTTTGTGTCATTTCACATAGGCAGACAGTCGAAAATGATTCCCCTCAGGGCCTATGTCATCTTCGGGGATGCTGTGTGGAGGGTCTTTTTAGGAAAGGAATGGGAATTAGTTCTGGGAAGGAAAAAGGTACGAGGGGTAAGTAAGAATCTGCGGGTCTGTGTATCCAGGAGTGCATCTTAGGCATAACCATCCATCCTTGAATCCATTCCATGAATCCATCCTTCCCACTGCTGTGCAAGGCGATGTTCTGTGAGAGTCCTGCTAGAGAATTCAAAAGGTCGCCCTAAACCTGTCTCTCCCCATCCGGTCTGCCATGCAGCCCTTCCAAGTCATCAAACGTAGCGAACACTTGGGGCGACCTAGGGCAGAGGTGTTGGTTATACAATGAATGGTTCCAGCCTAAGAGGAATGTAAGAAAAAAGTTTCACGAAAGCACGTATTATTATTTTTTGCATTTTGATACTCTTCACATGCACTAATCCGGCTCTGCCAAAAAAATAGGCAGATTTAAATAATACGCAAGGAAAACAAAAACAATATATAAAATAAGAGAAAAACAACATTGTTGAGAACTTTGCCAAATATCTCGATGTCTCGTGGTGATAGTGTAGGAGTAATTAACAGAGTTATTTAGACCTCTCTTGTGACAATCTATTCTAAACAACAGATTTACACTAGCTCACTTAGTAAACAGAAACACATCACAAGTTAAATCTACGGACAGCGGATAAGAGGCTGTTAAATTTCCGAAAATTATTTTGACGTGTTTAAAATTATCAAATTGATCTAATGTAAATAGGCATCAAATCGGAGTGGTTTTCAACAAACTTTCAAAGTTTCTCAATTTAAATTAATCGAATGCAAATAGGCATCAAATCGGAGTGGTTTTCAACAAACTTTCAAAGTGTTCTCAATTTAAATTAATTGAATGCAAATAAGCATCAAATCGGAGTGGTTTTCAACAAACTTTCAAAGTTTCTCAATTTAAATTAATCGAATGCAAATAGGCATCAAATCGGAGTGGTTTTCAACAAACTTTCAAAGTGTTCTCAATTTAAATTAATTGAATGCAAATAAGCATCAAATCGGAGTGGTTTTCAACAAACTTTCAAAGCCAATTTAAATGAAGTGTTAATAAATTGAACCAATATTTAATAATAAGTAGAGTATAAATACTAACTTATCACGAGATAATATATACTTTCAGTTGTAAGCGTCAAACAAAGGTTTGTTTCAAGAACTTATAATTTATTTTGTAGATAATATAATTTTATGAGGACTCGTTAATGTATGTAAGTGATGAATAAATCAGAAGTTTTGTATTTGTGTAGATAAGAATAACAATATATATTTTAGTCATATAATATTGATGGACAGACTTATCACTATTGTTATTATTTGCAGGCTTGTTGACTTTGTTAAGTAGGTACCTACATATTATTTAAGTACCCGTTTATTATTTACATAATGTTACGAATACATTTGCGAACCGAGACGCGAACCAAGCGACGAATCACGGGAAAGGAACGAAGCAATTGCAAGTTCCTTTCATAAGTTGAGGTTCAGTTCGGCTCGTATATATATACGTAGCATTACTTGTCGCTAACTTCTGATTTGGAACAAAAACAGAATAAAAATACCCATATTACATACCCCAAAAATAAATTAATAATGTGTATATATGTATACAGGAAGTATATTTTTATTTAAAATTTCTGTAAAAAAAATAATATTAATTTTTTCTGCAAGTTTTTGTTGTTGCAATAATTGGCGCATAGGTATCTGTTATTCTGTACACGTATGTTCGTTAGTTATTAATGATTTATTTTCAATTAGGGAGGTATTAATTAACATTAAGAAACATATATTATACATCAACACTTAGTTAAAAAATATAATTGTATTTTTTTTATGTAAAAAATATAATATATTACGTATGCATATTTTTCGATATATAAAAAAACTATATAAACATGTAAGATTGTAAAATGAATGTAATAATAATTAAAACGTACAGTGAACAAACATGCCCGCTCATAAGGTGGCAGCGGGAGTTTTCAAGTATTGTTAAGGCGAAGCTTAATTCCAAATCACTATTTTGATTAATCTTTATAACGAATTGGTGTAAATTATGAATACCAAAAAATATGCTTTAGATAAATTGAACGTTTTCCTATCGCTTCGCTTGAGTAGAATACAAATAAAAAATAAATTACTTAATAAAAAATATAAATGCAAACTACTAAAAAAAATACTTTTTCAATAGAAATGTATGATCGCGTAAAGGAAACAACATTTAAAAATACAGTATTATGGCTAAGATTATCTGTGACAGTTTCACTTGATTAACTTTTTTGCTTTCTTATAAAATTATTTACAAAATAATTAAAAAAAAACGTTTTTTTGCTTGAAATCGAACGTTTCTAGACTCAGTTTGTTAATGCCTATTACCTAGGATATAAGGTAAACCAAGAATATGCACATTTTTGGCTTGTAGCTTCTTTTTAAGTTATTCATAACTTGTAAAAGTTAGTCTTTCTTATAAAAAACAAACGAATTGAATACAAAATTGTTGTATACTAAAATACTTACCTAGTTATATAAATTATAGAGGACTTAAAACTCGGATACGTTATTTGGTCTATGATGTTTACATTAATTACCTATATCGAATCCGTGCTGCATTAATTCTTAAGGGGAATTGCTGGGAAGTTAGGGCTAGAAAGAGGCGATTACTGATACTAAAATTAAACCTTTAGTATTTAGAAAAACGTAAGAAGAATTTGATTTCATCTGCATTTTCAACATTACTTTTACTTTTTGCAACTAATCCCTTTCAATATCCCTTCCCGTAGACTCTGAAGTAATGAATTTCTTTTCTTCAATCAACACTCCACAAAATATGGATACCATTCACAAATTGTCAACTCAAGTTAGAACCTTAATGTTTTTGGTGTAAGTCTTAATGATTTTTGTCAGTCATCACTAAGCAACTAATATTTTGTATTGATAATGTGGCAAAATTCGTGAACTAAATCAAAACCTTGTTCCTATCTGGACTTGACATTATTTTTATTGATTTTGTTTCTTATTTTGTCACAGCTGTGATTTTTTAATATTTTTCTTATACTGTTAAATTTTCTTAGATTAACTTCATGTAATATGTAAATTATGGTAATTTACATATTACATGGTTCGTTAGTAAAAAAAAATTCACAGATACGTAGAAAATACGACGAAAGTCAGAAAAAAGCTTTTATTGTGTAAGATACTTTCACAACGGATTTAAAAAAATATATTAGAATAACACGACGCGCGAAATCATGACAAATTATTGTTTTTCACGCTTTTTCAATACTTCACAATCAGAATAAAGAAAAGTTTATAGACAGGTAGATAAAGCTATTCATAAATGCTAAACCCATATTAGTTACAATTTTACCCATATCAATAATTTATGTACTTTTCCGTAAAAAAGCTTATATTTAATCACTCTCTTTAATAATTATCTAAGCAGGTACGCATACTATGAAATAACTCATTTACTATCAGGTCGTATCCCCGCAGGTCTTGGCACACTCTTCGTGCCTCATTCACATTCATACATCGTCTCACAAATACTCTTCTGTTATTCCAATTCTTGACTTGGCCCGACTCAAGTATCTGATTCACTAACTTGATCGTGCCATGTCTTCGTCGGGAGTCCCACGACTTCTTTCACCTTACACATTAATTTGCGTTGTGTATTCTGCAAAATTTGAAACTCCAAAGAAACTTTGTACGTTTTCGCGATATTCTTATTATAGTACAGACATGTCTCAATTATGTTTTTAATTGTACGAAGTTAAAAAGTTGATTGCAATATAGGTTTTTTAAAAATGTTTTAACTACATTTTTTTACTTGTAAAATTGCTGTGTTATCTGTAAATAAAACATTAAAAAACTAGTAATAACCTGTATAAAAAAATAACAGAACCAAACCGTAGAACAGAGGCAGATTTCTCTAAAAATAAATAAAGGTTCCTACGCTATCATCGCCCTCTATTGGCAAGCCTGCGAACTACGTGACGTTTCTTGTTTTGCTTTCTACGTTGTCGCACTGCCTTCGCTGCCTTTATTTCCTGTCAGATCCGGCGTACGCTCATATGGTCGGTATTCGCTAAAACCAACCACTGACGTTAGCTTTTGATCTGACATTACCGTGTCAAATAGTTCAATGTTATTACTCTTCAAGAGATAAACAGTTTGCTCCGCTGTTAAACATTTATTTGATTACGTAATTTATTTAAACACATAATACGCTAACTAAAACACATTGATTGAAGCTAATATATTGAGTAACGCAGCGCGCGCTGGGAGCCTGTTGAACGTTAGAAGTCAATCGTAAAACAGCTTAAAGTAAGTGAATTTATCTGTTTTTAACTGCTTTTTGTATTAAAAATGTTCCATTTGAATATTTTCAACATTTCCCACGCATTTTAAGTTACATTTATAATGTTTTTCAAGAGAAAACTTTGAAAACATGACGCGACCAATCGTTCTGAAAATTGTTATCATTTTTATTTTTAAGCGTTTTGGTACAGTTCTTTGATAAGTCGTACGTTTCAACGTAGCGTTTTTTCTATTGAATAATAATTTCACGTTGGAATGAATTAAATTCAACCTTGAATGTCTATTCCTTTGTACAGTACAATTTAGAATCGAAAGTATCACAATAATAATAATTTGGTTAATGTAATTATTATAACTGGTCTATGTAATTATGTAATGAGTTAGTAATGCAAAATTTATCACATTCAAAGTGTCCAATGCGGATTATTTATTTACTTAGCCACTATCACACAATTTTACACCTTATCTTGTTTATTTATGATATTTTTATCTGATTGTATTTCAACAATGGTCTTATCAATAATAGTAATACATTACTGGCTTCATGGTTTATAATTTGAATGGCTTTATTTAATTCTCATAATCATTGGAAGTCTAAACTAACTAACTTAGAGAGGACAGCCGTCACACTAATTGCTTCATTCACATTCTTACTTAGTATCATATAATATTATACTCTTTAGTTATTATAACTCTTCATATCAAACATCAAACAGAGCAATATTAAGTATAGTTTTTCTGAAAACTTATGTAAGTAATTGATTTAATTTTTTGAATCCCCAAATCATATATTCAGTAATCAACTTGAAAATTTCTGTTTTCTGTTTACAAAAAAAGGAAATGTTGCTTGTCTCTATCAACTGAAGAGTTGTTGAGTCAATAGAAGTTATGTAGCTACCGTGTCTGTTTGCATTAAGTAAGCTAATTTTTATCTTACTTCGGAGTCATGTTGTTTGAAAGAGAGAGTACGAGAGCAGTGTGCAATAAAGTTATGAATAATGAATACTTGAAGCAGGTTTGTGTATTTGAGAAGTGTGTTTACGACAGATGGAGATATTGCAAGAAGGGTAAAAGGCAGGAAACTCCATTATCGGAGGACTGAACGCGCTTGGCACTAACAAAAAAATTGTCCAAAGAAGCGAAGCCAGCAGTCCACAAAGGGGTTCTGTTTCCTACACTGATTTATGGCAGTGAGGTTCCATACAAAATATGTATTTTACATAATTAGATCCAAAATGCAAGTAAAATTAAATAACTGATAACGTTATATAATATGGTTTATGGTTTAAAAGTTAGATTTAGTGTACCACTGCAGATTTTAAATTTTTGGTAAATAATTTTATTATTTCTTTGTACCTACATAAATCATAATTTTTCTCTTAAAAATTAACCTCATTAGGACTAAGCCTGTATCAAGGTTAAATAAATTCCGAAGTAATAGACAACTTTTTAGCTTAACAATTCTAAGGACGATTGATTAAATAACGTATTATGAAACGTAAATATAAATTATATAACGCTGAAGTATTGTAACTAAAGCTTCTAATGGTTCCTACTTTACTAGCAGCAGCAAGGTTTGCCGTTTAAAAGCATCCTCACTGATGTAAGTTTTTAGATTCTCACGGCCAAAAGCATTTTTGTTGTTTGTTTTTGGGGTGTTATGCCGTGTTGCGCTAACTCCTTCTTTAGCCGACGTTTCGGACAGCGTTGCAGTGTCCATCATCAGGGCATCTTCGGATCTACCGGATCTGCCCTGATGATGGACACTGCAACGCTGTCCGAAACGTCGGCTAAAGAAGGAGTTAGCGCAACACGGCATAACACCCCAAAAACAAACAACAAAAATCCTCACTGATGTTAAATACGTTTAACTATATCTGAATTCATTCTGTTCAAAAGCAAGATTGTCCTCCAAACCAGCATGACCATTGGCAAGTTAGTCTTGCAGGCCGGGAGATAAAACATTCTGTGCTGTCAGTGACGGAGATCACTAACGGGAAGATAAATTAATGCTCTCCAAGATAGCTGAATTTTTAAACCATCCACGAATCAGTCTGAAGAAATGTGAAGCAGTGTGTACTTCGTATAGGATAGAGATTCATATAGTCAGTAGGATAGAGACACGGGCAGTAGCTCGTAAAGAAATCCCTCAGGTAGAGAAATCTCAGAAATTTCTTTTAAATCTTCTCCAAAATGAGGGAATACTTTACCTGGTGCGGGCTTCGAACCACCGATCCACTCTCAAGTCTCCTCCTAACCACTGCAGTGTGCAGTACTATGATAACCAGGGTGTCTCTAAAATTCCTCGCAGTGCGTAGGACGGATCTTAACATTCTCAATTAAGTACTACACGTCATGTCAATATGAGCATAAAATGTGAATCAAACACGATATCAAGAACTTTCATAATGGAGATGTGTTTTAAACTTTGGACGTTCATCGTACCGGTAAAACCATTTCTACGAGCTGAAGGGTTCAGTAGGGTTAGAGAATGCTTTTAATAATCTAGGACATCAGTCGAACGTTGAATGCTTAAGAGTGTTAAATAATCAGACCCAGCGAAGAATAGTAAAGTTTGCTAAAGTAAGTCAACAGTTTGCAGTGTATGTTTGCACTGAATGTTCGTAAGCATTGTTAAAAAACCGAACTGCCTTTAAATCAGGTTGCGTAGTGACGCTAAAAATGAGTGAAGTGGGTAAATTATAACACATTTGTAAAAGTATCTAACCAAATAGTGTAACAAATAATTCAGTTTTGGAAACAATCCCGAACTTTTGTTCACCTGATTTGGGATTTGTGGTTAAGTTTATAATGAAGCCAGCAATTTGGCCGCCATTGTAAAAAGGACTAGTAATTCGCAGACTAAATAGTGATGTTACTATTAATATAGTTGATGATATTATTATTGATAAATTACAGAAAAAGAGCCGGTCACGCCTCCTCCTTTGTTTGTTTTGCCTTTCCCTGAAGGGCTAGTCGATCAATTTGGATGTCTATGGGTATAATTATGTATAACACTCCCTTTTGAAAGAAAGAACGAATTATTGAACTCAATCTGATTCCGTTTACTCTGGCCAACAATTCTATCAATTTTTTTTTAACATTAATCCGGATGTATTGCAGCACCTACTCCAGTTTAGACACTTAAAAGTATTTACAAGAGTTTTAGCAGACTCTTTTGTAAGAGATCTTCTTTATGACTTGTTCAATGCTAGCTATAATTTTATAAGAGTTGGCGAATAATTCGCTTTAAATTATCATACCACAAGGTTGCATTCATTGATATTACAGAGTCCATTTGATGAGTCCCCCAATGGCAAGTGATCAAATGTAATTGAGACCTCTAATCTAATTTTTGGCACTACCGTAATTGATTACCAGGCAACATAGGACATTCAAAGAATTCTTTTTATTATTTGAAAATTATGGAACATAAAATTTGGCGTCTTGTCAAGTTTTTGAGAGTGTGAACATTTCAAAGCTCCATACCGCATGATGGAAATGAAATTACCAGCAGAAAATATTTGTAATTACCTAGAAATTTCAGAGAAAAAAAATACAAATTTCATGATGCCAGAACTCACCTTTTGAAAATTTATCCAACTTTCAAACAAGTGGCAATGACTAATTTTCAATAGATTTATATAAGGGGTACCTATAATTTAATTTTTTTTTAATGTTGGTTTATACTCGAATATGTACACATAATTGAAATGTTTAAAATAGGCGAATGGCATATCATGATAAAATGCTTGCTTTTATTACGTATTCTTGGTTTTATCACATCATATTGAATGAACCTTGAACCTATATTTTAAATAGGTTTATTTCTCTGTAGAGCGAATTTGAAATTTTTTGTCAAAATACTAAAGTGGGAAACTATCCGAACAATCAAATCTATCTATCTATATAAATAAAAATGTAAGTTTATTTATTTTTCGGAATAACTTTATTGAGTAAAACCTGAAATTGTAATATTTAATTATTGAAGACAATATTAGACTTGCAGAAAAGTCAATAGTAGTCGCACATTAAAAAAAAAAGAAAAAAAGATAGGTTTATCTAAAAAGACGCTGTCTAGATTGCATTTAGTTCGGGTTGAATCTTGCGATCATACATAAAGATAGTTGCCAATAAAAATGTGCGGTGATAAAATGAAGACAATGTTGGTAGTTCTTATTCGAAGTATGATACAGTTAAAAGTGACCGAGGGGGATAGGATCCCATTAGCTCAGTGGTAGAGCGGTGTCCCGTAAAGACAAGGGTCCTGGGTTCGAGTCCTAGATGTGACCGTATCCTTTTCTGATTTTTCTGCTTCAGATTTTCGTTTAGAAATCGCTAATATTGTCTTCAATAATTAAAAATGCAAGTGTTCGTTTGTTCAAAATCTTAAATCTCCAAAAGTTGTTCACCGATATCACTGAAAGTTTCAAAGTTTGTTCTTATTAGTGCCAGGAAGTGTTTAGAGATTGGTTTGAATAGAAGAAGAGGTCGGGGAAGCTCGAGGAATACTTAACTCAATATCTCTGCCCCTGGCGGCTTGTACTCACAAAAAAGGGTATTACGCTAAAAATATTGCCAATCTATCCCTACGTCAGGTCAGATAAACCTTACGCGGTAAAAATATACTGGCAATTGGCAATTTTGGAGCTTATACTGACCTGCTGGAATGATCGGTATGCAAACTAAAAACGAAATTAGTGCAATCCCACTGAAGAGTCTGTTTGCGAGCGCTGTTCACGTTTCGGAGAGATTTCAATACAGATAATTCATGTTCCCGGGTGACGTGTCTCGATGAGCGATATGGAATTCGCTCGCATCACGTGATACAAAGTCCGAAAATTCGAGCAGGTTGAATTTAACTTAATATTCTTATTAGTCTTATTTGCTTTGATTTTCCTATTTTGATACTATTACCGGTTGATAATTATTATTTTAAGATTGACTGAAATTTTGGGAGTGTGTTGCTCCAACGCTTCTTAGAGATAGCCACCACAGATACAGAGTCGATTTAAAGTCGATGTAATGTAGTTTTTTAACAGGAATATTGTGTTATACAGTAGTGAATGGAGAAAGAAGTCAGAGATGTCCGAGAAAGTCCTGTGGGGTCTGCTGGTGTTAAATATTTAATGCCACGAGAATTTAAATTATTATTATTTAGTTATGCTATTATCGATGTATTATGTTACACTTACGTACATAAATTGTCAATTTCCTATGTAAAAGCCCGGAGTGCGTTAATGAATAATAAATAATATATAATTAAGTATTTAGATTGTTTGTTTTATAGAAGTAACTTAAGATGGCAGCGAGGTTCAGCGTTAACATCGACAAGCCGCAGTTCGACCAGGCGACCTACTGGGGGCGCGCCAAACACTTCCTGACCATCACCAATCCCCTCAACCTGCTGGCCAGTCCTGGGGAACTGGAGAAGGCCAAAGCCGTGGTGCAGAAATACAGGTAATGCTTGTTTGGAAAAGTAATATGTAATATGATAATAGATTGAATGATGACTTACAGAGAACTACATTTGAAAATGGGTCAGTGAGAATCGTACACACTTGTGCTAGATTTATATTCAGAGCACCCAGGCATTGCAGATTCAATCCTCTTCTCCATCATTGCATAAGCAACGTTTTCTGCTTATAATGTTGTAAGTAAGAGGAATTAAAACATAAATGACCTGACAATAGAATAGAAAAATTGCAACCTCTGTTCTCATAGTTAGGATTTTCAATGGGAGTTGTTTCGATAGCTCTTAAAAAAACTTTAAGCGTCTGTGTCGGGTGCAAATTGATCGATATGGGAAAAATAACGGGAATGGGAATTTGAGGATGCCACCAGAATTAAAGGAAAGTCCTACCTTGTACTGGTATCTCCTTACAGCTTCCGTGATGGCACCAATCTCACACAGTATTAATCTATTTCCGTCACTAGGTATCGACCACGAAAGAAATGTCCATTGAAATGTGACCCGAGACGCGTATCCGTAGGTGGTAGAAATTGTACTAGCGAGCGCCGGGGACCAAATCCCTATATCCCGATGGCAAGGTGGGAACAATAGGATGTAGGTAATAAATAATTATAATTTCTTTGCGTTATGCCCGAACATATACCGCCCGCCAAAATTAACAATTTTTCAATACCCATCGAAACTGGTCGAACCCGAAAAAAAAAAAAAAAAAAACAAATAAGCTACATGAAAACAGTAGGTATATGAAAAGAAACTTAATCCTAACAGTTAGTCTATTACTTACAAACTAGATGCACGCGAAACTAAAAATACACGTGCAAAATACAAAAAAAAAAGTATATACGAACGTTACTATTTAGTCTATGGGTAAAAGGCAAAGCTTTGTCACAGGCCGTAGATATACCCCGTCGTTGGTTTGAACTGAGGCTACTCTAACGACCCCGTCCGAACCTGGTTTCACCTCCTTTATCCTGCCGAGCGGCCATTTTAAAGGAGGACTCCTGGTATCCCTAATGACTACCAGGTCATTTACCTGGAGGTTACGTGTAGCCTTGTACCATTTAACGCGATTTTGTAACTCTTGTAAGTACTCGGTATTCCAGCGCTGCCAAAAATGTTGCGTGATTTTCTGCAAGTGTTCCCAGCGATTGAGTCGGTTGGTCTTAACCTCGGAATAATTATATTCGGGAATTGAAATTAGCGGTTCACCTATTAAGAAATGACCTGGAGTGAGAGCTTGAATGTCTTCAGGGTCTGATGATAAGGAACACAGCGGTCGCGAGTTTAGTATGGCCTCAATCTTGGTTAAAATAGTAGTAAACTCCTCGTACGTTAACGAACTATCTCCTAATACCCTCTTTAAATGATTCTTTACCACTCTTATGTTACCTTCCCATAGTCCCCCGAAGTGGGGACTGGAAGGAGGATTAAAATTCCATACTATTCCCCTTTCCGAACATGTGCGCATTATAAGTTCATCATCACGACATTTATTTAAGAATTTTTGTGCTCCAATCAAATGGCGTTTAGCCCCAACGAAATTTGTACCACAATCAGAATAAATGGCTTGACAGATACCCCGTCTTGAAACGAATCTATTAAGTGTAGCGATAAAGGCCTCAGACGAAAGATCCGAGAGTACCTCGAGATGTATCGCCTTCGTTGACATGCAAACAAAAATCGCAAAGTAAGCCTTGTATGTTTTAGCACCTCTGCGTTTTCCTTCCTTTATGCTATATGGGCCCGCTAAATCCACCCCTACACAACTGAATACGCGACTCGGTGTGACACGAGCTTCTGGCAGACTGGCCATGAGAGGAGTTGTTGGTAAGGCTCGCAATCGTGCGCATCTCACACATTTTGAGACTAAATTCTTTATTTTATTGCGGGCAAATATAATCCAGTAATTTTGCTGAATCAGGAACTGCAAGGTTCGTGATCCGGCATGCAAATATATATTATGGTAATATAATATAAGAAGCTCAGCTATTTTACTATTCTTCGCAAGGATTATTGGAAACTTAGTATTGTAATTTAAACGAGAATTGCAGAGCCGCCCGCCAACGCGAAGTAAATTCTCGTTGTCAATGAAAACATTTAATTTTTGAAAAGCCACTGTGGTCACCCCATCTCCTTTGAGCTTTCGGAATTCAGCAGGAAAATGAAACTGTTGATCGCATTTTAACAAGACCATAGTCGCGTGGTTTATTTCTGAGCAGGTTAGAATTCCACGCTTACAACCGCTCTTGCTCTGTTGCCTAGCATTGTTTATGAATCTGAGGGACCAAGCAACCACATTCACGAGACGTGTCCAAGATGAAAACCGGAAAAATCCTAGGCCCTTAAAATAGTCATGCGGCTCATAAACCGTTGAGACGTGAGACTTTACCTCTGGCAATTGTTCAACCCTTAATGTTTCCGGTAAAGCTAACGGCCACTTCTGTAACGACTGAACTAGCCACGGAGGGCCTTGAAACCATAATTCATTATCTATTATTTGAGGCGGATATAAACCGCGAGAAGCTAAATCTGCTGGATTCTCCTTTGAAACAACGTGATACCACCTTGCGTCCTCGACTTGATCGAGTATTTTAATTACGCGGTTCGCGACAAATGTTTTTAAGGTATGAGGAGGTGCCTTAATCCATGATAAAACAATTGTAGAATCCGAAAATAATATTATATCTGTAATTGGTATAAGAGTTTCAATCGACGATTTCGTCATTTTTATCAGTTTCGAAAGCAGATAAGCTCCCAGGAGCTCAAGGCGCGGTATTGACAATGTCTTCAGTGGCGCAACTTTAGATTTACTAGTAAGTAATGTCACTTTAGGGTGTGCTTCCTTCGTAACCAAATATACACAAGCAGCATAACCCAACTCACTAGCATCTGAAAATCCTACTAAAATACAGTTTGACTGTTTAATTGTATTGCAATGTCTAGGTATTTGTAAAAAACGTAACGATGGTAATCCATTTAAGAAATTTTGCCACAAAATGATAATATTTTCAGGGAGCGAGTCATCCCAACCTATCTTGATTTTCCATATTTCTTGCAAAAGGCATTTTACTTTGAAAACCACAGGGGTTATTAATCCAATAGGATCGAATATGCGAGCAACACAGCTTAGTATTGCACGCTTTGAAAATACCGTTAACTTTTCTTCCACGGAGTATGAAAAGGTATCCTTTTCTGGATCCCAAATTAAGCCTAAAATTTTTAACGAACCAGATGTTTCATCATTAAATACAACCTGACCACTTGAGTGGATCCGATGTTCACTCGGGATGTCCTTTAATACCGGCAGCGAATTACTCATCCATTTTCTTAATTGAAAGCCTCCTTTCGCAAGTAGTTCTTTCAGCTCCCTCTGAAGCTGAAAGGCGCTGTCTGGCTCCCAATCACCAGTAACAATATCGTCTACGTATGTATCCGACAACAGTGCCTTGGAAGCTTTTGGGAATTGTGCACCCTCATCCTGCACTAGCTGATGTAAAGTTCTGATTGCCAAATAGGGCGAAGAAGTCACACCAAACGTGACTGTGCTAAGTGTGTATTGCCCTACCGGCTGCAAAGGAGAAAAACGCCAAAGAATCCTTTGATAGCTAGTGTCTTCTTCTCTTATTCGAATTTGCAAAAACATTTTTTGAATATCCGTAGTAAATACTACCGGGTATATGCGAAACTTTAATAAAATTTGTCCTATCTCATTTTGTAATTTGGGACCTGAATATAAACAATCGTTTAAAGAAATTTGTCGGTCTGATTTACAGGAAGCGTCAAAAACCACTCGAATTTTAATATCATTACTAATTTTTTGCACGACCGGATGATGGGGAATGTAATTGGTATTCCGTATCTCAGTCGATTGGGTAACTCTTGACATGAAGCCTTGCTCTATAAAATCCTTCATATATTTACGATAATGTTCCGCTAAGGTTGGATTTAACGACAAACGTTTTTCCAAATTATATAATCTCTTAAGAGCGATATCATATGTACTTCCTAAATTTACTTCCGATTTATTTTTAAAAGGTAGCGCTACTACATATCTGCCACAAATATCCCGTTTAACCGTTGCCTTAAATATCTTTTCGCATTCACTATCATCTTTATTATGAATAATTTCGTTAGAAATCTCTTCGACTTCCCAGAAACGTCTTACAGCGTAATTTAAGTCGTTGTTTTCGACTGCAGTTAAAGCTGACGTCACAAAAGCCTGTGTTTCATCTTTCATTTGTGCTACACATGAACCCATGACTACGTATCCGAATATTGTATTCACGGCCAGCAAATTACATTTACGGCTTGAAATACATCCTGGTCTCCATATTTTTGATATCAAGTCAGTTCCCACTAAGAAGTCGATATCGCCTGGAAATTGAAAATCTGGATCCGCCAGCTTCAACTGTTTGAATTCTTCAAACGGTTCATGCATATTAACGGGCGGAAGCTTGGACGTAATATTTGAAATAACTATCGCTTGTCCTGACACAAAAGAATGATTCTGAATGGGATATATTTTACAAGTGACTAAACCTTGCACATTGTTGACTATTGCATTATTGACCCCAGTGACAGTACCTAACCATTTCTTCGATTTTAATCCCAAAGCATTATATAATTTTTCAGACATGAACGAAATTTCACTGCCCGAGTCAATTAATATCCTGGCGCGTTTTCTGCGTCCTGAAATGTCAAGGAATTCTGCCAGCGCGGTAGGTAAAATAGAGCGTTTTGTCACTGTGTACGCAGCATTACAGTTTGCTGAGTTTTCGTTTTCAGAATCGCGGTTCGGTGAAGGTGACCTTTCGTCACTATGTAAAAGGGTATTGTGTGACTTGTTACAACTTCTACATCGAAATTTAGATCGGCAATTTTTAATTAGATGTGGATTTAAACAATTGAAACATAATCTTTCTCTTTTGACGAAGTCCCTCCTACTGTCTACTTGTAATCCAAGAAATATTTTACATTTTGTAATGTGGTGATCGGCTTTGCAATGATTGCAAATAATTTTCTTCGTGTAATCATTTTTAACAAATAGAACCCGTTTAGACTTACGATTTTCTTTTAAATCTGAAAGCATATTTACGCGGTTTTGCGTTGCCAAGAAATCAATTAATTTTTCGACATTCGGAATTTCATCCTTATCAATCCTAGATTCAAAGGACCGCCGCGTATTCAAATCTATTTTTTGTAAAACAAAATGGCAAATAAATTCCTCGAATAATTTGTGTCGTTTTAGTTCGTATAGACCGGAAAGATTTTCACGTAAACCATTTAATATCTCCACATTGCTAGTGAAATCGCAATTTAAAATAGAGTTTGCATAGTGTATAAATAATGCTCTCGACTCCGAAAATTGATTTAATAATGTTTCCCAGGCTAATTCATAGTTTTCTCGTATTATTGGAATTGTTTTAACCAGGGATAATGCTGTGCCCTTCAAAGAACTTAGTAGGTAGTGAAATTTTTCAATATTAGTGAGAACTGTATTTTCGTGAACGAGACTCCTAAATAAATTAAAAAACGGAGGCCAATCTCTAATGTGGCCACTGAACGATGGTATTTTTATTTCTGGTGCCAGAAAACTTCGACCCGGGCGCTGCAATTCCTCGCCTGATGAGTCATTATGACCATTCTTATTCGCCTCGAGAGTGTCACGCGCCGACGTGACCTCGAAGTACAATTCATCAAAAACACGGGAAACTTCCAAAATATCATTTTTTGACTCAAATTCGGGAAGTGAAACCAGGTCCGCCAGTTCGCATTGTATGCTTTGAAATTCCTCATATGTCGACTCGATTTTATCCATTCTAGCCTTGAATTGACATAACTTTGAACTTATACTTAAATCTTTAATAAGATCATATGCGGCTTGTATACGCCCAAATAATCTTTGCCTTTTTAACTTTAAAGAAGCAATCTTAGATTCATTCTTGTCCATTTTGAAATATGTACTGAAATTACTACCCACCTATGAAATACAACCGCGGCGCGCGGTAAGAAATAATAACTACTTGAAATAATCTTTTAATCGTACGATTATTGAACCATTTAAACTATTTGAATACAATTTCTACGCATTTAGTATATCATAATAATCTTATCCGGCTGAAGACCAATGTTTCGATAGCTCTTAAAAAAACTTTAAGCGTCTGTGTCGGGTGCAAATTGATCGATATGGGAAAAATAACGGGAATGGGAATTTGAGGATGCCACCAGAATTAAAGGAAAGTCCTACCTTGTACTGGTATCTCCTTACAGCTTCCGTGATGGCACCAATCTCACACAGTATTAATCTATTTCCGTCACTAGGTATCGACCACGAAAGAAATGTCCATTGAAATGTGACCCGAGACGCGTATCCGTAGGTGGTAGAAATTGTACTAGCGAGCGCCGGGGACCAAATCCCTATATCCCGATGGCAAGGTGGGAACAATAGGATGTAGGTAATAAATAATTATAATTTCTTTGCGTTATGCCCGAACAGGAGTTCAATCAGAGTTTAAAGAAAAGTCCAGATGAATATTCTATTAACTAAAAGTGACATCTAGCAGATTTCTAAAAAGTTTGGAAGTCACATACACAATGGTAGATGATACTGGAATGAGCGTCATTCCAGATGACCAATGTTCATAAAAACGATTTGTCAATGAGTGCATTTTGGATTCCGCTCCTATGGACTGTAAATATAAGTGTGTAAAGAGATATTCACACAGGTGAATTTTTGTCTTGTTTGTTGTTGTTGTTTCTAGTGTTTGGAAGTTTACTGCATGAACACTCCTTAGAGAAAACTACTTCAGTGATTCCCCTTGGCGGGAAGACCTTTCAGCCATTTTTAGGCCCTTTTTGTAGCGATATAATTTGTAGTCATTGTCCCATTTATTTTGGTTGCCACATCACTCACTGCCCTACCCGTGCTAGTGGTAACATTAAAAGTGTTGGTGAAACAGTGCGGCGAACACAATCTTTGCATGCAGTAGTTGGCACGAACATAACCACGTCAAATATCAGGCGAACGATTGCAACACTGAGGAAATACAGGAGAGCTCTGGAAAAAGCCTAAACCTCTCACTCCAGAAAATAGGTGGAAACTTGAGTGGCAATCGGCCATCGGCAATCGGATAAGGTCCTCCCACAGCCCCTGTGCCCACATGATGCATAGGTGGAGCCTTAAAGAGTCAGCGATGTGTGAATGGGAGTGCAGGGTATAGACCACCGAACATGTGGTCAACGAATGCCCGCTCCATTCGTTTCCTGGCAGGATTAATGAAGTCTACAGGGCGATACCTGAGGCCCTAGATTGGCTCACAGACCTAGATGTTCCCCTCTGACCCCCCCACCATACGAAAAAAGAAGAAGAATAGAAAACTACTTCCATAAGCTCTTCCCGCTCTGCCACGTAGGCTGTTAAAGTTGATTGTCGACTTACTATGTGCCACGCTGATGGCATATAAACACCATTGTAAAATCATTCAATTTTTTTGTTAAAAATGCATATTATGCATGAAGTTGGTGATAATATTAATCAAGTTACTTAGCTGAATTGGAATTGCATTGTTCAAAGGTTTAGGTTAAGTCTAGTTCTAGCTTATATTTTAAGAATATGTTAATGAGGGCGTGGGAAATAGAGTATAAATATCTGCACCTCAGAGGTCAGTGGTCCTATGTCCATATTACCATATACATATATAACTGTTTTACCTCTAAATGAATTTATTGTGACATTGGGCTCATTTTTGCTAAGTCATTTCGATGATTAAGCTACTTAATGAAGAGTGCTGCTTACTTTAAGCTAGATAATGAAATTCCAAACGAAACAACGTATTTAACTCATTTTCAATATTTTGGACATAGGACCAAACTTCTCATGAATATGTTATTTTATTTCTACCTTAATTTGACCTTCCCGTCTTTAATACTGAAATCATGCCCCTGATTCAAAAATAATTATATCGATCTGTGGCAGTAATGTTTGCATTGTGTTTCCAGGAAAGATGGAGAGATCCCGTCGAATTTGGGCGTTGATGGTTTGTGGCGCTCGAAGAACCTGTATGACTCGGCGTTCCACCCCGATACTGGGGAGATGATGCTTCTCCCTGGTCGTATGAGCGCCCAGGTGCCCTGCAACACGGCCATCACTGCCTGTAAATATACCTGTCTGTATTTATAATTTGTCTCCAGAAACGTGCCGTCCATAAGCACTGCCTACCCTACCTTCTTGCATAAAAATACTAAATGTATTAAATTTTAGCATGTGTGAATGATAGAAGATGTCGGAGACGCCCGAGTAAGACATGGCACGATCAAGTGAACCAAATCATTGAGTCAGGCCATGTCAAGAGTCAGAATAACAGAAGTATGAGATGATGTATGAATGTGATTGAGACAAAGATTGAGTGCCAGGACCGAGTTGTTTGGCGGTCCGTCCTCTCTGCTTACCCCTGTAGGGAAACAGGTTAGTTAGTTAGTTAAATTAGTAGAGTTTCAGAAGTTTGTTATATATTATATATTATGCTTGTAAATTCTATAATTTCATTGTTTTAAATTAGTTTTCCGTAATGTTACAGGCATGCTGATGTTCTACCGTTCCACTCCAGCGGTGGTTTTCTGGCAGTGGACCAATCAGTCCTTCAATGCTCTGGTTAACTATACCAACCGTTCCGGTGATTCTCCCATCTCACAAAAGTAAGACCTTTATTCCCTACCTAACTATTTTCTTAAGCACAACCCTTTTCAAAACTTTTTAATTTTGATTTTTGCCATTTCTGTTTTAAATATATATGTATTTTTTTTATATAAGGTGCATTACTATTTGATAACGTATGCCACACTGGGTGCTTTACGCTTTACGTTCTTTTTGAGGTATTATTATGAAATATATATTTCAATTTTCGATTTCAATATTTTTGACAGTTTCTGTGTTTAATTCTGAAATCTTATCTGGACATAGGAATTATAATGTCATCTATCAATACATATTACATTTTTCAGATGGAGATGTTGTGTTTTAATTTGGTATATGTAGTTACGTTTTTAAAATGATATAATGTGTAATTTTTAAATAAATAATAAATTGTAATGGGCAAAGCTGGGCCACCATCTCGAACCAAAACATAAAAAAACAAATTTTCAGACAGATAAAATGCCATATGGTTGATTTAAAACAGCAGTTCGCTACGCTCAGTTCAATTAGATTAGATTAGGTTAGGTACTTTTTTCTTGTTCACTTTTCTGTTTTCTTATGGAACCACGGCGAGAGCTTCCTTGTGCTCACAAAATATATGTTTTACCTTCACAAGTAAGATTTATTAATCTATCTATCTATCTTCTATCTATATAAATAAAAATGTAAATGTTTGTTTGAAAAAATCTTAAATCTCCAAAACTTCTTCACCGATTGTTTTGAAATTTTAACACAATGTTGCATTTGAATTTGCGTGAGTTTTTAGATACTATACTATATAGATGTCACCTGTGACAGGTAAAAACATGCTTTTTTGAAAAACAGCGCCATCTGTTGGATGTAAAAGCAAAAGTGCTATGTTTCTCTATTTGCACTGAGCCACAGCGTGTGGCGGGGTCCAGCTAGTATTATAATATTTCCTTTTTAATTACAGGCAGCTGCTCACCTCCTACGTTTGTGCCACAGGAGGAGCTCTGGCTACAGCTCTTAGTCTGAACTCTCTAACTAAGGTATCTATGATGTAATCATTAATCATCAGCACTAGGAACATCGCAGGGTGGGATGTGGTCTCATCCACTGACTGCTGTCCCTCGCTATTCTCCTCCAGTCCAAAGGCACAGGGGTGGCATTTTGTTTTCTGATTGATCAAATAAATTAATGAATTAATGAAACGGAATCTTGGAAGTAATTAAAAATGTCAGTTGAAGTAATTAACACTTTTTCTTAAAAAAACTTCTATAGTAGAGCCTCGATAATCCATACTGTACTGGACGGGAGTCCGCACAAGACTGTAGATTTAGGCGCCGGTTTCAAACCGTGTCTTCAACCGATGAGAATGCTCCTTTACGGCCGATGATGATGATAGTAGAAATATTTTTGATGAATCTGCCTCCCGCACCCAGTGCTTGGTGAATGTTGGGTACTGGGTGTGCTTTCGTCTCTGCTCGCTTCTGGCGTTGGCGGTTTTCCAGAGGAGGGCCGGCTGGTCTTGAGGAGGTAACACCAGAAGGTTTGGAGCAGAAGACTTGGCGAGGTGAGGCAGATGGTGGGCAGGAGTCACTTGTAGATAATAAAACGCTTGGTTTCGGTGGTAAAGATGAACTAATTTTATTTTATTATGTGGCTGCTTATATGCAATAAGCATGACTCGCACCCGACATTGGGCTGTGAGTAGAAAAGTGGTGGGGGATTCTATCCGCGCCAGTAATGTGTTTATATGCCCCGGCAAAATGTCGCATATTCATTTTGCCGGTAGCATGGTCGAAGGTAGTCGCTTGAATTTGCGAGTTAGAAAAGATTTTGAAGGCTTACATGAATAACAATTACATAGTTTAAATGCATAGTAGTTATAAGAATGTGTATCTTGACAACTAGATTTTTTGTTTGTCAAGATACGACAAAAAATAAGAAAAGTTTGTAAATAAAAGTGTAAAAATGATCTTGAAAGCGATCAAATTTGTAAAATACTGTTAAGATAGTATTTTTCCCAGGTCCCCCGTAACATAGCGCTCAGAAAGAGATAAGATTCACTATGCTACGAGGTTCCTGGATTTTTGTACACGCAAACAAGGTAAAAAATATTGTTCAAAAATGGTTATACATATATGTGAAAAACAGCTTTTTTAGTATCTCCTCAGCGGTAATACATAGCAAATAGTGTTTATTTAACTACCGCCGAGGGGATGTACAAGTAAAATACAGACATTTGCAACATTTAAAAATTGATTTTTCCTAGTAAATTTTACATAGAAAAAATGGAACATCGATCCGCTCGGCAATGGTAGACGCGCGATGCGGTATCGATGCCGTTCGGGGTCAAAGTTTTCAGGCCGCCTGGGCCGAAAATTGGAACAAAATGACCAGTGGCGGGGAGTGGTGATTTTGCCAGTGGCGTGGGGTAGGCACATTTTATAAATGTAAAACATTTTGTTATGAAATAAAATAATGTGGCCAACTACGTCCGTTACACATATCCAGACTGATCCGAACTGCCGAATGACCCCCGTCTCCTCATACCGAGGCTGCTAATGCTATGTTTTTATGTAGTTACATAGGAGCTCTTGCACCGTGACTACGCTCTTCTGTGCTGCACACAGTGTTTTAGGTTATATACATGGTTTCTACGCCAAAATGAAAACATAAAACTTTTACCATTGTGCAAATGTGTGCCATAATGGAGAGTTTGAAAGATGAAATGTCTGGAACGTGATTTTCTCTTAAATATGGTGTTGAAAATTTTGATTAAATATAATTTTCCTCAGCAAACAGCTGTTTCTTTTAATTTTTCTATCCAACAAAAGCTTTGCGAGTATGAACAGGTGTTGCGTTTCATTAGTTCGGATTATTAAGGCTCTACTGCATGTATATATTATTTTGGGGGCCCGGGCTCACTATGGCCCCCCCCTGGGTTCATCATTTTCTATTTTTTCCACATTACCAGCTCATCGCAGTCTTTGGGATCTGCAGAACCTTAAAATGATCTCATGACCTGTAAGGTTTTCAAGTTCTTAATCAAGGATACAATCTTTAATATTTCTTGAAATATTATGTAAAGAAAAAAAAGCAGCTACCAGTATTTGAGGCTAGAGAATTGCAGTGGATTGGCATAAATCATTCTCATTTACCGTAGTAATGACTGCTTCGTAGTGACAAGTATGTTGTTTTGTATTTCCAGAGCATGCCCAAGGTGGTTGGTCGCCTCGTGCCTTTTGCTGCCGTGGCTGCTTCCAACTGTATCAACATTCCCATGATGAGAATGAAGTAAGTAACCGCCAAACTACATCTTAACTGCAGATGATCTGTGTGAATGAAGCGTCCAAGCTCGATCGGTGAGCTTTCTGGCAATTTGCAGAATTTTCCATCTGCAATTACGTGGAAAAAAAACTACTCATGTAATATTATATGTACTTACATAAAATTTTGATAAATACATAAAAACGGTATTTTCTGGTGACAGTGTAATTTACAAAACCATTGCTTTACATAACAACACTGAGTAATTATGAAATCACTGTCAGCCAACTAGGTTTTTAGGGAGTTCGGCATCCCATAAGTAAAACACCTTTTTTTCTTTTCTTCATTATTAGTTTCCGACGCGGGTCTACTTTATTCCATATGAACATATTTGTATTAATTTCCAGGGAGATTGCAGAAGGAGTGCCAGTGGAGACTGAGGAAGGAGCCAGGATAGGCAAGTCTGCCGCCGCAGCTAAGGAGGGAATAGCTCTCGTCACCATGTCTCGTGTGGCCATGGCATTGCCGGGAATGGGTAACCTAAATATAATATTTTATATACTGTGTAAACTGCTTAAATATCATTTTTATGGATCTCCCACTCTGAGCTCTGTTGTAATCTCTATTTATTCTACATTCAACAATTTTGAGAAATACGGAGAGGGTACAATTTTATGCTTTTACCTAACTAAACTAACTAACCATCACATTGTTTCTTCACACTGGTAGGCAGATAGGACGGACCGCCAAATAACTCTGTCTTGATACACACTCCTTGCTTCATTCACATTCATACATTGTCTCTTATACCAGTGCTCCGCAACCTTTTCTCACCTACGACACACCAAATTTCTTCCTAGAATTCCGCGGCACACCAAAAGCTAAAATATATAGATATTAAATTGATACACTAATTTTACAATAATTTCTTGTTTTTTATTTGAAAAGTTTTCGTTGAAAAACTTGCTCACATAAATATATGTCGTTGAAAATGGAAGTAGTGTTAAGAATGCTTTGACCGAAATGTGAGGATATTCTTTTTTAACGTAAATCCAGAAAACATCCAATTGATCTTCGGAGAAGTGAAGTTTTAATGTCATGACATTATTTAAATCTGTAAATTCCACTCGAATTTGCAGAGGCAGTGCTTCCGTAGAATTTATTGCATTGGTTGCAAAAGGATTTCGAATCCAATCGTATTGTTCCGTATTAATGGAATAAAAATACTGACCAAATTTCTGCTGAAACATACTTAAATGTTGTTGGGCCAGATCCACAGTTAATTGTTTGTTTTCAATTGTACTATGGTTGATCCTTTGGTACATTTCTAAACATCCTTTTTTCAACTCTTTCTGCCAAAGTTCGTTACTAAGTTCATTCAAATTCTCGAATATATCAGCCACGTATGCGAGTTTGGCTATCCATTAATTATCATCGAGGTGCTGATATAGTTTTGGCATATTTTGATTTAAAAGAAACCTCGTGACGAAGCTCAAACAATCTAGCAAAAAACTTAACCTCGGGATAGCCAACGAATTTCAGTATAAAACAATAAGGATTCATATTCGGCTCCCATTTCTACACAGAGTATTCCAAAGATTCGCGAGTTTAGGGCTCTTGATTAAATTATGTTTACGATTTTAATGCATTCATTCATCGTGTTCAAAAGTTCCCCCGGTAAATTTTTGACCATCAATGCTTCTCGATGTATGCATCAGTGTGTAAATTGTAACGTTGGATTTTTTTGTTTTACACGAGAGACAAAACCCTTTTTACTACCCGTCATTGCCGCAGCGCCATCTGTGCAAACAGCAATGCAATTGCTCCATTTAATATTATATATTTTGAAGAAATCATCGGTTACTTGAAAAAATTCTTCACCGGTAGTTCGCTCTGGAACCTCCTTACAAAATAAATAATGTTCTTTAATAAAGTCCTCGTCAACGAAAAGTACAATAGCTATCAACTGTGCTTTATTTTTAATATCGGTTGTTTCGTTGATCTGAAGCGCGAATTCTTCAGCCAATAACAGTTTTAATAATCAGTGTTTCTAATATATTGTGAATACGTCTTTCAACAGTATCTGCAGACAATGAAAAATAGACAATATTATGAAAAATATTTTGTCATTGTGTATTAAATACATAATGAAATATTGTAAGATGTCAAATACGTTGAATTTGACCGCGGCACACCTGTGTCCGGCTCACGGCACACCAGTGTGCCACGGCACACCGGTTGCAGAGCACTGTCTTATACATACCCTTATGTTATTTTGACTTTGCATGGTCCAGCTTCTATTTACTAGTACCTACTTGGTTCACTTGAACGTTTCATATCTTCCTCAGGCGTTGCCGACTTTTTCTACTATTCTCATTCATGCCATATATATTCTCCTTTTCTTCATTCATTCATTCTACATGCCCTAACGATCTAAGCGTCCCTTTCTTAATCTTACTCATTACCTTGCATTCCTTGCGAATCTTCACATTTCTCACACGATTGATAATACATGGTTTTAGCACACCTATGCCTCAGGGATCTCATTTCTACAGCATTCAGTCTACTTTCATTTTTCCTCAGCCCGTTCCATGCCTCACTGCCATACTTCGGGGTAGGGTACCAGAACTCCATTATAGACTGCTAGCTTCACTTGGACAATGTTTTGCACCTACCGCATTCGGTCCTCCAATAATGCAGTTACCTGCACTTACCCTTCTTTCGATATCTCTATCCGCTTTTCCGTCTCTCAAAAACATACTTCCCAAGTACAAAAACTACATCCATCTGCTCCAAGTATTCCTCATTCACAACTATATTGCACACTGTTTTCGTACTCTCTCTTTAAAAAACCATGACTTTAGACTTAAATTCATTTTTATTTTTCGGAATAACTTTATTGAGTAAAACCTCAAATTGTAATATTTAAATATTGAAGACAATATTAGTGATTTCTAAACGAAAATCTGAAGCAGAAAAATAGTTGCATAAAGATAGTTGTTGCCAATAAAAATGTGCGGTGAAAAAATGAAGACAATGTTAGTACATAGTTCTTATTCGAAGTATGATACAGTTAAAAGTGACCGAGGGGAATAGGGTCCCATTAGCTCAGTCGGTAGAGCACTGTCCCGGAAAGACAAGGGTCCTGGGTTCGAGTCCCAGATGTGACCGTTTCCTTTTCTGATTTTTTTGTTTCAGATTTTCGTTTAGAAATCACTTACATTCATCATTAACTCATTCTTCATACACACTTCACCTTTACCTAATTTTTAAAATCACAATAACATAAAGTACTGCACATTGTATTGCATTTTAGTGAAGTTAGATCAATCTTTCATTACCTTTTATCACTTTGTTAGTAGCCATATTTGATTTTGAATATTTTAAGATTTTTGGTTTCATTTAATAGCAAAAACATTGGCTGCCGTTGTTATTTTAGGATTCAAATTTTGATAATTTTTATATTGGTATTTAAATATGACTTGGTCGTCTGAGTCTGAGCAAATGGGTCAATAAATCATTTGATTATTAAAGTATTTGGATTCAAAGTCATTTTGGCATGCTAAATACATACAGCCGATTTGTTTGTCTTGATTCTATGCAAACAAACTACATTTTATTTACTTGTTCAGTCTGTGTTAAATTTATAATACAAATATCATTCAATTACTGATATCGGAGCAAACAGCTTTGTTATTCCTTGAATAGAAGCGTCTTGGACACGCTCAAAAGTATACATTTATGATCATTTTATTTAACCTACTGATGTAATACATATTTTTAAAATTATTAATTCCACGCAGCCGCTATTATTACTGGTTAATTTTATAAAGCGTAGATTAATGATTAGATCACGAAATCAAGTAATTATCACGCATATTAGAAACACTAGATGTCAGGGTCGAAAACGTATCCAACAAGTAACTACGATTCCAACATTTTTACAAAAAAACTTCTCATGCTATGGTAAAAAAGTCTACAGCAAAATACCATTCTGATAAAAAAATTATAACAACATTATAGTATTTAAAACTCAAATAAAAAGCTGGATACAAAGCATAAGGGGATCAGAAATAGATAATATACTGACACCAAATACATATTGAAACATAGCCAATCATTCATGAATTTAAAAAACACTATGTATATCCATTTCTTCTTATTGCTTATCTTATCATCTTTGTCAATGCTTTGCCAAAAAGTGTGTTTAATTTTATTTTACGAAGGTCAGCCACAATTGTTTAAGTACGGGTTGTTTCAGAGAATTTGAACAATTCTTCAAATTTCAAAGTTGATTTTCAAGTTCTGTAATAGTTCTTTTCAAGTTCTGTTAGTATTTCAGTTCTGTCAAGTAACTGGCCTATAAACATATAATAACAGAACTTGAATAGGACATTCACTAATTTCTAAAGAACTTAATTTGCCACATCTTCTATCTACGTGTTTTCCAATAAGAGGTGTTATTTTGATATTCAAAGAAAAATGCAATTTTTTAATATAAATAATTGAATGTTTATTTCATTATAAAGAGGAAGGTATGTCGTTAATAGTGATAAATAACATCAGTCAAATGACCACCACGACCACGCCTACAGGACCATATCCTTTTCATGAAATTTTCCATAACCAAATCGCAAAGTGGCTGTCTTATGTCCTCGATAGCCTCACAAATTCCATCTTTGAGGTCTTGAATCGACGCTGGGCTATTGGCGTAGACCTTCTCTTTCACGTGGCCCCAAAGGAAGAAGTCGCAAGGTGTTAAATCACAAGATCTCGGTGGCCAATTGTGATCACCTCTTCGAGAGATAATACGGTCTGGAAACTTTTCCCGTAAAAGATCAATGGTTTCGTTGCTTGTGTGGCACATAGCGCCGTCTTGTTGAAAGTAAACGTTGTCCAGATCAATACCATCCAATTCCGGCCATAAAAAATCATTTTATGGCCGGAATTAAATACACATAACACCTCTTATTGGAAAAACCTATATATAAATAAAAATGTAAATGTTTGTTTGTTCAAAATCTTAAATCTCCGAAAGTTCTTCCCCGATTGCTTTGAAATTTTGACAAAACTTTGCATTCGAACACGCATGTGTTTTTATATACCTATACATACTATATTGATGTCACTGGTGACTGGTAAAAACATGCTTTTTTAAAACACCACACCATCTGTGGGTCGTAAAACCAACACGTACTATTGTTTCTCTATCTGCGCAGACTGACTTAGCCACAGCAACGCCTGGCGGGGTAGAAAGCAGTTTTTTTAGGCCTGATACATTATCTTTTTCTGGGCATATGAAAAGTCTTAATCGATCAAATTTTCAACTACGTAGTGCTTTGTCTTAAAAAAGGTAATGATTGAACCTGGGTTTTGAAGAGGTCCATGTTTTGTAGAAGGGAGAAAACATTAAAAAAATGGCAAATCAATCCGCTGTCGAAGTGTTAAGCACAAGAACAGGACATAAAATTGACCGTACTAACGTGACAAGTGGCAAATTTCAACCGAGTAGGGCACACTTATGCATTTTGAATTCAATAAAAAACCATTCAAAATCAAATAAGTACCTACAGTCAAAAATATTTTTGATTTATGGTGAATTTGAAAACTACGGTGTTTCTTGGGTGTGTTTTAGTGCCGAAGAGTTCTATGATGATAGTTTTTCAGAGCATCTTCCATGAAAATACTGGTAGGACAAACACAGCATTCCTAAATGATATGTTGCACATTTTGCCTCCAATGTGAACACGATTAAATGTTTACGATGTCTCATTGTAACCCAACATTCACTTGCCTGTGTAGTCTAAAAATAAATGTGCTCAGGAATATTTCTGTACAATTAGAACAGCCAATAGAATAATCTGATTACCGCCATTTTCTTATTTGAAAGATTGTTTTAACTGAAATAACCCAGAAAACTATTATATAGGTAGATTGCATTTTAGATTAGGGCAATTATTACAGTAGAAGACGAAGCTGAAAAAATTTACTAACCATTTTACTGACCCTGTCCGCCGGTCAGTTCAAGTCGTTGAATATGCAAAAAAATCTCTCAGGCTTTGATAAACAAATACCTGTAAAAATATCCTATTCGTAATCTAATTAACTCGTCTTATTTTACTTGCAGTCATAACTCCTGTGGTAATATCCCTAATGGAACGCAAGGGTGTGTTTGTGAGAAGGCCCTGGCTAGCCGGGCCCCTGCAGGTGATGCTGGTGGCGTCCTGCCTGACGCTGGCCACCCCTCTATGCTGCGCCATCTTCTCCCAGAGGGCCGCCATTCCTGCCAGCCGATTGGAGACGGAACTACAGGCTAGTATTTCTTGTATTTATCAATGCCATATCCGACATAGTTGCTACATCTTTCAACCAAAGGCAAATTCAACAAGCAAAAACAAACATTATATGTGGAGAGACCAATTTAATTTTAAATGGCATTTAAATTACCCATTGAAAATGAACTTGAGACACACATATAAATGAAATTGACAAAATACTAAAACAGCATACTGGTTGTATATGTATTATGAATTACCCACGGTTGTGAGAAATATTGGTATATAACATTATATTCTGTATTCCCAAAATACAGAGAAATATTGGATATGTGAAAAAATGCCAGATACTTGTCAAATAGTCTTAATAGAGAACTTGTCAAATTCCAGTGCACGCTTTATGCAAAAAAATTATAAATAAAACTTGGTTTCAACTAAATTACAACAAAACATAATGATTTATGTCATGGGAGATTGTAAAAGATGCATTAAAGTTCAATTTTTTATTCAAAGTTAAGTAAAAAATAAGTATTTATTAAAATAACCCAAACTAACAACCTGAAAATCTATATTTTCATGTTTACTTAAACCGCCGACTTAAATGGTTGTCTCGATTAGATATTTAAGTTGAAATCAAGTGTTGTTCTTTTAAAGAGTCTTTGCATGCAGCGGAATTTGACAAGTTTACCGAATGCGAGATGACAGGACAGCAGAAATCATGACCAAATTACTTAAATGACCAAACCGAGGATTGACTGTGATGAAGATGAATCGTGAAGGATGTGAGAGGCCTGAAGACTGGCTACAAATGTTTAGGAACCAAATGGACCCAGTGGAGAATATTTATGTTGCTCAAATCCCACTCTCGGATGTAGTACTGCAATGTATAAAATACATTTTCAAACAACCATTTGTTGTGAATCTTTCTCTTCTGTTTAGAATGCTCAAATTACTCTTATTACATCTTTCCCACCACACATAATCAATCTTTTAATTCTATCCTCCAACTAAACATAAACCTTCTCTTCCCTGCTTTTCCACCATAAATATACCACTCTCTTTTCCACCAACCACCAATAATCCATCTGTCAAAACTAGCTTCTTTTCTTTTGTTTGCCAGACTTAAAAAATGGAACCTGTAAAAAAATATCACAAGAAAGTACCTACCTCAAAAACATATTACATATGTACATACTAAGTAAGTACCTACCTAAATAATTTTCTTATTCTCTTTTCAGGAGGAAATCAAGAACAAATTTCCTACTAATTCGCCCGCACTACTCTACTATAACAAAGGATTGTAAAACATTTGCCCTGGTTGAAAATATTCAGAATTAGAAATAATTTCTGATAAAAATATTCCATACAATCGATGTCAATGAATAGATAAAAATCACTATTTGATTTCTGTTGAAAACATATAAAGTTAATTGTTTTTAGTTTTAACATAATTTTAAAATATGCAATTATTTAATAACTGGAATTGATTTCCCTTGCACAGTTTTGAAGCAAGCAAACTTTCAAACAGTCACTACTTACGCCTCATTTAGAAATAAGTTAAAATTTTACAAATTTTTGATAATTTTTTTTAATGCATATTTGATTTCCTTCTAACAATGAATGAGTCAATTTATAAAAATAATGTTGTTTTTATTCATTGGAATGGATGTTTACCCCAAATAGACTTGTAAGGATGACAATAAATAATTTTGAATGTCATTATTTTTATATAGATTTGGTATTGTGTCGTGGAATGCATTTATGTTTGACGTGCGAAATGGAATCAACATTTCTAATCTAATTTGTGTAAAATTCCTAAATTATTATTATTGTAGTTATGATATTATTGATTTGCCATATCACTGTAACTTTGTTTGATTGACAATATTGTTATTTATTTTTTAAGATAATATATGTATTTACTTGTCTAGTACATAATATATTAATATATACATGTTTAGTGAGTAATATATTGTTAACATTTTGTAGTGAGTTTCATATACACTTTTTTCAAAATTTTATTTGCATTAACATCAATAATAAAGTACTTTCTTTAATAACTTGATAAATTAATAACTATTGACAGAATCGTGAATAAAATGGCAAATTTAGTTCAAATGAATGAATGCGTTTACTTCATATTTTCTCAAAATGGAGTTGTCACTAAATATTTCAAAAGTTATACATTTGTTGAAAAAATTTTAATAAAAAGGCTATCAAATAATAAAGTTAAATTTCAAGCTCTGTGAAAGTTCTGTTATTTCGCCATGGGCCGGTTGCTTCAAAGTACTTGAATATTAACTTTGAAATTTGACGAATTGTTCAAATTTTGTGAAACAACACCTCCTAAAGTTGGAGCTGTCAAATTAACATAGGAATTGCTCGTTGGATGAAACCAAATGACATTCAATTCAATTCGGTGGAGTTAAGCAAACCTGAACTGTCATTCGTTATTAAATGTTATATTGCTGTCCACTTATGGTTCCATTTGAACTACTTTTAATTGTTTTAAAATGCTTTCCCTTTGCAACTCCGCTTAAAAAATAAAATGTCTACTCATTTGGAAAGACTTGTATTATGTTATACATCGATGGCCTAGCGCACACATGTGTTAAATGCAGTTTTAAGTAAAAACAATTTTGTAAAATACTTACCAAGATTACTCACCATGTAAATAGATGTTTCATGGGAAATTTACAGTACTTATTTCATCTAGAATGGATCCTATAATAACCTAGAGTATTCTTATAAATAAAATTTTCGAATAGCATTTAACACATGTGTGCGCTAGGCCATCGATCATAATATTTATTCCAATATCATTTTATTGTTTGCATTATAATATGTAGTTAGGTGCTCCTTTGCTTCCAAAAAATAATAAAAATAGGCAGACTTATTTATATCCAAATAAAATAAGTATAATTATCTTTCTATAAAATACATATACATATTATATAAAACTTATTGAATCTCGATAAGATGCTTTTATTTACAATCTAACTGCTACTTTTAATCTAGAATATTTTTTTTATTTCGTCATAATTTTTAATGGTTCGACCATGTAATAAATTGTTTTTACATGCAAAATATTCCAAAAAAAGATAATAATATTGATTTTATTATAAGCTTATTTATTTTTTGCTCACCATTTTAATGTGAACCTCCTGTTTTATGTAAGATGTAATGTTTTTATCCAATACATTTCTGCAACTTCTTTCAACGTCTGTACATTTTATATTACTATGAAGTTAACTCATACTATAACCTACCTCAAACAGGAACTTAATATTTGTAATTGTTCTATATTATCATAGTAATATGTTATCATCTCTGTGAATCCACCATGCATAACTTTTCCGGAAATCTCATTTTACATTTGACCGTGCCAATAATCCTACATCAGTATAAATAAAATCAGATTATTCCTATGTGTAGGATCAGCATAAATTTCATGTTTTTTCTTGTCCTCAGCCCCCTCCTATCAGAGGTTGGCTATCATTAGGGCTTCAGATGAGATGGTTTTCATTTTTCGTTAAACAAAGTTTCTAATACATATGCAGCAAATACACAAAATCGCAGTCTACCTATGAGAAATTAATGAACCTACATTACCTCATTAGGCTAATTTAGAGTCAATTTGTTCACTTTTCGGAACAGCTCATATGGTCTCATAAAAATCGTTGACTCGTCATAGTGAGAAATAAGATATAAAAAGTGCCAGAAAGAGAAAACACTACACTCTATACTCAAATGTAGAAGTTAACTACAGAAGAATTTAAATGTCCACCTCTATGAAACTGAAGGTTCCAACCACAATTTTAGAAATTTTTATGAAATTTTGTTAATTTTTTATAAATTATTTTTATATGAATCGATAAGAAGTGAGGTGACAGTAATGTTTCTGATATACGAGGGTATCTGAAAAGTTTCCGACCTAACAATGAAACAAGAATTTTTTTCTAATGTTTTTTATTTATGTTTCTACATAGTCTCCTTGTAACTCTACACACTTCTCCCAGCGATGTTCCCATCTCTCTAACCCGTCCAAATAGTACTCGGCGTTTTTCTCTGCAAAATAATTGTTCACAAAGGTCAGCAGTTCCAACCGTAATTCGTGGATTTTTTCTCTGGCAACTGCTGAGGTGTGAGACGGCGCGTTGTCTTGGTGAAACAGGATTTTATTTTTCTGCAAATGTGGCCGTTTTTCCGCAATTTCTGCCTCCAGCTTGTCAAGTAATGATGCGCAGTATGTTCCTGTAATAGTTTTTCCTTTTTGAAGATAATCAATTAAGATAACTCCATGACTATCCCAAAAAACAGTCGCCATCACTTTCCCAGCCGAGAAAACAGTTTTTGCTTTTTTTGGAGCCGGTTCCCCCTTTGCAGTCCATTGTTTTGACTGTATTTTTTTTTCGGGCATTTAATGGTGTATCCAAGTTTCATCTACAGTAGTTAATCGGCGCCAAATCTCGGATTTATTGCGCCTAAACTGCGCCAACAGAGCCTTGGAAATGTTCATTCGAATACGATTTTGGTCTAACGTGTTTCTCATGTCTAAATCTTGATTTAATATGTGACAGACACGTTCTTTGGACATTTTCATAACCTCTGCTATCTCTCTTACCTTAATTCGGTGGTCGTCTAACTCTATTTGGTGAAGTTTAGCAATGTTATCGTCAGACCACCCTCATATTTATCTAAAAACAAATGTATTTTTGTTATCGGTAATTTTGTGTTTAGAGGAAAAAACGAAAGTAGAGCCTTTTTTTAAACTTTTTATGCTTTCATTCAAAATTTTTATATTTTGAAAACAATATGTTAATTTTGTCAACTTTCAAAAACAGTTCTTTAGTTTCGGGAAACGTTAAGAAATACTCCTTTTATTTAGATTTTATTGCCAAGTGGAAAAACACTAGAATTCTACGACTTTCTGACATCGTCTTTAAGAAATATAATGGTCAATGTGTCAGAGGCCTGAGGGGTTAATACCTACATATTGTATACCCTTCCTATCTTCCTGTATTCATCCTGCAGAATAAAGCCTAAATTAACCCCACCAATCTTACAATAAAATAATTTTCAACATTCTAAATTGCTGAGATGGATTCTCATTGATGATATCAAATATCAATATTTTGTGGGGGTTTTGTACTTGAAATCTGTTGGTCGATATAGTGAAATGTAGTTTTAATTCCCTTTTCATGTGTTCAATGATTTGATATTTTTACTTTCGATTATATATTTTGCTCAAAACATAAAACTAGTTTTCTAGTATGAAAATGCTTTTATAGAATTTATTTATCCCACTGTTAAAGTCTAACCACATTCCAGGTTTTATCAATTTGCTAGAATTTATAAGATAAATTATTATTTTTTGGTAGAAAACAGTCCTTTTGTGGTTTGACATATTTATGAAAATAAAAAAAATTGCTTTGTTTTTAATGACGAAATCTTATTTATTTATTTTGCTATGACCGACCGATAACAAGCGAAATTGGTCAGTCATAGCAAATTAAATAAATAAAATTTTGTGTTTATGTATAATATTTTGTTTAATAAAATATATATATTACCTACTGGGTTATTTATTTTTCTACAATTACTTTTATTTGCATATTCAAAGGCGCATTCCTGCAGTAAAATATTTTGAAAACATTTTTCCGCTGGAGACCCACCTTCATGTAAACTTAAATATCATGTAAATTGGTTTCAGTTCACTTTCAAGTAAAAGTCAATTATATATATATATACATTTTTTAATAATTTGGACTAATTAAAATGATTGTATAATTTTTTCACTTCCTATAATATAAATATTGAATTAAATACTAGTCCCACACTCATTACTGCGAAACTTTGGGGGTGATTAATTCATGAAAAATGTAATTTTTTTTTTGCGAATGCCCAAATATAGTTGATGATAAATCTCTTATTTTTGTGCGGTTTACAAAACACTTGTATAAATACACCATTGTAATAATTATATTTTCTCCGTGCTCGCTCAGCTATTCTATAAATTACATTGATTTGAATTTATACTCGTTTATTTGTTATCTTTTAAACGATGCTTGGAATATGTGTATAAATCAGAGGTCCCCAAACATTTTTGTCCTGTAGACTTCAAGAAGAATAATTCCCTACAATATTTTCGTATTAATCCTCTTAATACATTTTGGAATGTGCAAGTTCCACTCTCGTGAACCCCCATTTACATCTTTGACATGTACGCAGGTCGAAATCGATCCCTGGGGGTCGATATAGATCACTTGGGGTATGACTGGTCTAAATTAATAACCACTGTTACTAGGTATGTACCTAAAACCTCTGATGTTATCCGAACGCATACATTACGACTCACAAAAGTAAAGCTAAGATTACACTAGACAATTTTAAAATTTATTTATAAAACTTTTGTACAAAACACAATAATAAAATTTTACAATGAGTTATTCTGTATCTTAAAATGTATACTGCTCTTCCATTAAAAGGATTTGCTTGTGGATGGAAGAGGAGTGTACATTTCAAAAATAAACATCAGTTTAATAATATATTATGGTGCAAGCATCATTTTGTGAAATAGTATACATTTACAGCCTTACTAAAAAACGTGGTGTAAATATTACGCAGCACGTAAGGTCAGAACAGTAAAAAACTTGACTTATCACTGTGGTGTTTGTTTTCTTAAAACGGCCTTAAACCAGGCTCAAGGCCGGCTTTACCACATGATTTTTAATTAGTAAGACGGTTAGTGAAAATTTCTGTTTGAATTATATAAATAATATTTTATTGGTAATTAGAACTGCTTTGCTTGAAAAACGTTTTTTTTGGATTTTTCTTAGATTATCTTGAATAATCAATCACCCCCCAAATTTATCCCTGCAAATGTGTGTGAGATTATATTGCAAAAAGAAGGACATAGTAGTCAAATAATTCTGTTTTTGGAAATAATATTAAGGTATCCTTTAATTGTTAATGATTGTTGATATTATCTTTATTTTATAGAAGAACGACTATTATAAATTTGTTGAATAAAATGTATCTGATTTGGGATTTTTTTGTTCTCTACTTATCTTATCAACTTTGCCTTTTCTCTTTAAAATAAAGACAAACATTCCTGGGTTACGAATAATAATCTGACAATATCCGAATTCTTCCTACATTCATCATTATGAGTAGAAAATGTTGCTTGTGCTTTGATGGAGGACTTAGCTAGCTAAAGGAATTGAACCTGCAACGCCCCGGTGGGAACCCAACAATTTTTTCTTCATTAACCATATTTCACACTAGCTGTCCACTACTTCTGGTGACCTCATTGGAGGTTGGCTATCACCAGTGTAATTTTAACTTTGCTGAATGAAGCCTGGAACTGCACTTGTACCAGTCATGAGATAACTGGAAGACATAGTACAGGAAGCTTCCTACTGTGGCAGTCTACAACAGAGTTATAATAATGCAATTTGGGAGGCGAGTTTGGGTTCTGCCAGCCCGGGAACTATTTATTGAATAACCAACACATCATCCGCTGCATTTGGTGACTTAGCAGGGGTGCCCGGGTGAAGTTTGTCTAGGTCTTGGTGGCGGATGCACCTACCCATTGCATGACGGGACGGATCCGGAGATAATCATTGAGGAAGACCTTTTGACCTATCCAGGAGGACTCTCGACCCATCTCCTTGTACTGCAGTGGGAGGGATGGATTTATGCGTCTGTCACTCCTGAATACAATAACCCCCAAATTCCTACCCACCCCTCATACATTTTCCTTCCCAAAACTTCCTTTCCATCCTTTAATTAAAAATACCCTCTAAGCATTACAGGGAGCCCTTACGGAAAATATTTACTTTTAATTTAGGTTAATTTATAAAAAAGATCAGTATGATTAATGTAATTTGGAGTACGAATGCTGTTTGTGGTTGCTTCGTTCCTTTCCCACAATTCGTGGCTAGGCTCGCGTTTTTTTCGTGTGTTATTTTATTTTATTTATTTATTTATTATTATTACATTTATTACATACAAGATATACAAATATAAAAGGAAGCTTTGACTGTCCAACTAGGAAGTTTCCCGTTTTAGGACAGTCAAATTGGCAGGTTGCGTGTACATAATTCCAGGTAGGTACATGTAAAATATAAAATAAAATTAAAATATAACATATAAATGTAAGAAAGAAAAATAGAAAGAAAATATTTTTTTAGGAAAATACAATTTAGCAGTAATGAACAATAAAATCCAGATAGGTACATGTAAAATATAAAATAAAAATATAATATATCAATGTAAGAAAGAAAAATAAAAAAAATATTTTTTAGGTAAATACAAAATACAAAATCGAGGAAATCATCTCAGACTACGTTTTTTAATAATTTTTCGGAATCTGTCCTACCTAAGTCTAATAACCATTTAGTAATTTTAGTACCGAAGGCTGATAATTCACATAGTTTAAATTGAGAGGGGATTTTGTTGTATATTTTTGGTCCCAGGTATGAGAAAACTTTTTGATAAGCCGCAGTATTGCTAGTTGGAATAGAAAGGTCGTTTCTGCTCTTACTTCTGGTGTGATGATTATGATCGACTGTTATCGTTTTGTTTTTATTTTTGTGGACGCAGATTGTTATTTTTTTTATGTAACACTGTCGAACATCAAGCACATTAAACTCCTTGAAGAGAGCGTCGCTCGAGTATCTGAAGGGTTTCTTCATAATGACGCGTAGAATGGATTTCTGTGCCTTCAGTAGCGGGTATAATATTGTTAATCCTGTTCCACCCCATTCAATGCAACCGTAGGTTATGACGGAGTTACAGAGCCCGTAGTATATTTTTTTAATGTCTTGAGTTTTTATAATTTCCCGCAATGCTATAAATATATAAATAAGCTTGCGCACTTTATTTATTTATTTATTTATTTATTGTTTGTTTGTAAATATTACATAATAAAATTAATGAACTTAAAATGTCCAACTAGGCGATTGCCCGTTTTAGGACATTCCAATATGATAATGTTTTTACATGTAAATTATGGTACATTATAGTGTTGACTATTCTGTTGTTAAAAAAAAAATACATATGTATATTCATATTCTAGAATACTTCCAGTTATATCACGACATATTTTACTATTATTTAGCTGACATAATAACTGAATTAACATAACATAAGCTGAATTAATAGATAAAAACCAGAAAATGAATTTGAAAATGAAACTGAATTGAAGAAATTCTGTTGGTAAAGTAATACAAATGTATGTTCTTTTTTTTTTTTTTTACTATTGTTTAGCTGATATATTAAAATAAAGAAATATTAATATATAAAAAAAGGAAATGAAAAATAACAAAAAATAAAAAATGAAAGTAAAGAAGGAACTTTTCCTTTAAGGAGAAATATCACGAAGAATTGAACAATTTTCGAACTTTCTTTATGTAAAAATACAGTTCCTGTAATGCTAATATAATACCAATATAAGTTAAAATGTAAAGAAGAATGTAAAGAAAAACAAAATTTACAATTTAATTACTGTTTTTTAGCATATTCTCGCATTCAACTCTCCCCAAGACCAGAAGCCAATTGTTTACCTGCATACGCAGAATATTAGTACTCTTTGCCTTCCATGCATCAGGTATGAGATTGAGCAGTTTAGGGCCTAAGTATGAGAATTGTCTCTGTGCTAAAGATGAGGAAGTGGTGGGCGGAACTGTTGGTTTTTTTTTTGCATGTCTTGTATTATGACAGTGGTTTACGGAAGCTAAGTAGTGCCTCTGTTTTTGAGTATGTAAAATGATTTTCCTCATGTATAATTGTCTTACATCAAGAACACGAAACTCTGCGAACAATGAATCGCTGGGGTACCTGAAAGGTTTTTTCAGTATGACTCTTATAAGCGATTTCTGGGATTTAGCTAAGGGATCGAGTATGGTTTTAGCACAACCTCCCCAACCTAAGGAAGCATAGTCTAGTATGGAATTGCACATTGCAAAGTAAATTCGTTTCAAATCATTTAGACATAGAATATTTCTTATTGCTATAAACAGATGTGTAAGTTTCCTGACCTTTGTGGAAGTAAAGGCTATGTGTTTGTCCCATCTCAGAAATTTATCAATGATAATTCCTAGGTATCTTATATTGTCCACACATTCTAAGGTATTGCATTTACATGTAATAGTGTCGTAACAATGGTGTATTCTAATGTTAATAATTTCTTGTGGTTGACCCGCTTGAGTTGAACTGAAGCAGATGAATTTCGTTTTATCCGAATTTAGAGTGAGGAGATTACTATCTAGCCACTGTTTAACTTTGTTTATGCCAAATTCAGCTTTAAAGCAAGACTCATTCCAGGTTTTGCCTTCGAATAAAAGTACTGTATCGTCAGCAAATGTAATAATGTGGTCTGCAAATGAAGTATTACATAAGTCATTTATATAAACATTAAACAATATGGGACCTAGTGTACTTCCTTGCGGTACGCCATATTTAATATTGGCTGGATCACTTAGAGTACCGTTAATATCCACTATTTGGCTCCTGTTTTCTAGGTAACTAACAAACCACTTGAAAATTTGACCCTGTATCCCAATTCGCTGTAGTTTATTCAGCAGAATTTTGTGCGAGATAGTGTCGAACGCTTTGGCTAGATCTAAAAAAAGTGCAATGCATTTACTACCTTTATCTAGATTATTAGAGATGATTTTTGTCAAATTAGCGATGGCGTTTTCAGTGCTTAAACCTTTGCGAAAGCCGAATTGTCTACTAGAAAGGATGTTGTTATTTTCGAGATAAAGGATGAGACGGTTCTTTACAATTTTCTCCATAATTTTAGAGACAGAGTTGAGCAAGGAAACAGGCCGGTAATTATGTATCAGTGATTTGTCCCCACTTTTATGCAGTAAAATGACGATTGACTGTTTTAAATGGTTAGGGAATTTCCCTGAATTAAAGCTAAGATTCGCAATGAACGCAATCGGTATGGCTATGTATACTTTAATGATTTTTAGAAGATTAGATGAAATCTTATCGGGACCACATGCTTTTGATGACTTAAGGTCGTCAATTATCTTCATGACTTCTTTGGTTGAAGTTGTGATTGAGTCTATTTTGTGACCTATCCTAGGGATAGTTAAATTGGCGAGAGCGGTTTCTGATTTCTTACACTTATCTAGAATTTTTTTCGCAAGTGTGTCACCCACAGATGAAAAGTAACTGTTTGCAAAGTTTGCCATATCTTTGGGGACTTCAGAGTTTGATGTGTTAATGTATAGCGATTTTATTTCAGAAGATTTATTGATTTTGGATTTGGTTATGTTGCGAAAGGTATCCCAAAAACGTTTTGGATTGCAGTTGTTTTCGTAAATGAGTTTTTTATAATAATTTTCTTTCGCCGATGTAATTAATTTCTTACACAAATTCCTATATTTTTTATAATAACATTGTAATACCAAATTCTCAGGATATGTTTTTGCCTTTTCATGAAGATGATTTCTTCTGTGAATCGATTTAACTAGCCCCAGGGTGATCCATGGTGTGAATTTAATTTGTTTATTAGATACGGTTGTATTACTTGTGTGTTTTGATATATACTCGTGTAGTTTGATAATAAATTCTTTCATTGCTAAGTCAGTATCTGATTTATCTAGAACATTTAGCCAGTTTTCTGCGCTCAAGTCCTCAATTAACTTGTTGAAATTAGTTTTAGCAACGTATTTAATTTTCGAAGAAGTGGGAGGCTTGTTTTTAAGACAAAGAGATGTTGTATAGTGGTCTGAAATAGTTGAGTGTATAACAAAAGTGTCAATAAAGTTAATATTTTTTACATTGATGTGATCAAGACAGGATTTACTCGAGCCCTGTTCACGAGTAAAGCTGTTAATAGTCTGTGTGAAACCATTTTCCGCGAGTAGACATAGATAATCGATTGATTGACGGTGGTAGTCAGGGATAGTGTTAATGTTTAAATCTCCCATTATAATTTGCTGTTCAAATTTTTTCGCATTGTTTAAAATTGCTTGCAATGAAGAAAGGAAGGGGTCAATATTGATGAAGGATGGAGATCTGTAAATGGCAAATATGCATATGTTATTATTCAATACTATTTTCATACAGTTTGATTGTGCTAAAGTAATTTCCTCTACATGAGCTTTAATTCCGTCCTTGATGTAGATAACAATTCCACTGGATTTGTTGAGGTTGGTTGTGGTGTGATATTCAGAGTAATTGTGGATTGATTTTACGGTGTAGTATTTATTTAACCAGCATTCGGTTAATATTATAACATCGAAAGATGAATTAAATTGATCAAGAAAAATTGTAAAGTCATCGAGATTTGATATGCTTCTAATATTCTGGTGTATGATTTTTAGACTATATGAGTCCCAGTTATAGTTGTTTAAATTCTCCAGATCTCGAATTATATTCATATTAATGCTAATTACAGAATCATTGTAATTATCCGAAGGTAACTGAAACATAATTATGATTAAATTTACTATGATGTGTGGTGGTGAACCCGTAGTTCTTTTGCGAAAAGTCTGCAAACAAAAAGTTAAAAGCGAAAGTGTAAATTACTGTGTTGTTAAACAGTGTTTTATTAATATATTGTATAGTAGAATGTGAGTTCTGATTATTCGAGTATGATGCGTATTTTACTTCGAGATGAAAGTTGAATCCACTAATTATATTAGATGTAAAAGATGTTATAAAAGATGATGGTGTTGGTATGTTTCGTATAGAGCAATCTAAGCAGTTGATGATTATGTAGATATCTGTCGTGAAGGCTGCAAATACAAAAAATATGAAAACAATAAAATCAATAAAATGGCCAAATGCAAAGTATGTGCTGATTCTGTAGAGGAGTTGATGCGAAAAAAATGCCAAAAAACAATAATTAAATACCATAACATGCGAAAAATGCAAAGAAGAACCAATACTAGGACATATTTATGTAAATTAAGATTTTTTCCAGATTTACATAGATTTGTTGGGAACATAATCTTACAAAGACTCTCGCTGCTTGTGATACGTACATATGAGTTTGATTGAAGCACAGAGAGAGGGAATAGAGAGAGTGCATTATTATGAGATAATGAGAGAACATTATATAACATGAATGATAATGTTGATACATAGTATTCCAACTTAAAATATATTTTAACTGTAAAGTGCATACTATAGTGTATAATGCTTCTGATTGTAATTGTTAGGTGTGATAAAGGACAATAATTAAATTTATTAACATGTGAAAAATGCAAAAGTATGATTAAAAATGTGCGAATAAAATATGTAAATAAAACAGTAGTAAAGGTTTTTGAGAAATACAAAAACATTATTTTGACAGAGCTCGAGTATTTGTAGTTAATGTAAATTCTGTAAATACAAGTGAATATAATAAAAGTTAGCCAAAATAAAAGATTATTGAAGAAAATAAGAGCATCATATAGTGAGTAAATAAGATATTACTACTCTGATTCCTACGAGAACATGAAGGAAGAATAATATTTACCCAGTAAACAGATATTTTAAAGAATACTAAAACAGCGTGGTTTTTGTTGCTTAGAGGAAGAGTATGGTTAGAATTTTTAATTGTAAGATTCGTAATTTTTATAATAATTTTGATGTTACTAGGGAAAGCTACTAATGAAAGTAAGAATGAATTATTTTGATAAAAATTAGGTATTACGCTTAGGGTGTGTGAAAAGTATATAGCGGTAATATTCAAATAAAAACTTGAAGTGAAAGTATTATTTATGGAGATATATAATTTTTTTTTAGAGAGAGCTAACGAAACGTGAGATACAGTCGAAGGAGGTAAAGTATAATAAAAATAGTGAATACTGATATAAACAATTTTCACACTGATATTGTTGCTACATGAAAGAACTCCTAAAAAGAGTAGGAATGCATTATTTTCAATTTAAACATTATTATTTATAAAGACAAAGAAATAACTCATGAGAAAACTTGCGATGAATATGATATTATCCGGATTATTTTTGTTTAGCAGTGCAGTAAATGTTGAGGTACTTTTTATCATCTGTCATAGTTGTTGGCGTTTTTCTCGATCAAGATCAGTGATGTTTTTAATCGTAATAATTTTGGATGTATCCGTATGTCTTAGCAGAATGCGCCCCAAAGATGACCAAGAGTATTTGTAGTTATTTTCTCTGGCGAATTTTTTAGTTTGGGAGAGTAAGAATTTTCCTTTTTGCGTTAGATGATCTGACACGTAAATCCGTTTTGCTTCTTGAGATAGCCCTAGATCTGCTGTATTGAGTTTGCTTGAACTGGAGGTAGAGGATTTTTTATAGTCTTTGATTTTGAGTAGGAAGTCATCTCGAGATTTAATACTATTGAACGACACTATTACAGATCTGGGATTTTTTTCGGACAGTTTTGGTCCTAGTCTGTACATTTTATTGATTTCAGATTGTAAAGGTATCGAGGTATCTCCGTAATTTATGATTTTTGATATCTTTTTAAGAGTTTCCATAATATTTTCATTGTTTGCTTCAGGGATGCCTCTGATGTCGATATTGCACATCTGTGTAATGTACTCCAGCCGGTCAATTTTGTCGTCCTGATGAGAAGTAGTATTTTCTAATACAGCGTTTTGTTTTTTTAATTCTAGCATATCAGTAATGAACCTTTCTTGCGAGGATTCAATGTCAGTTAATCGTTTTTTTAGAAGGTCTTGCTGATCCGCTAAAAATTTAAATGAATCAAGGATTTCTTTGTTTTGTGCGATAATCGAATCATATTTTTGTTCCACAAAATCCATTATTGTTTTTTTGAAATTGTTTAATTCTAAAATAAACTTTTCTGACGTAAGAATGCCGCTTGCGCCATCTATGGTTGATGAAGGAAATTTCTCTGCGTCTGTTGACTGTTGAGTTAGATGTTTGGTAGGTTTGCCGGTAGATGGTTCTTGAACGATTTTTTCATCACAATAATTCATATTTCTGGTCTTTTTTTTAGAAAAAGCTTTAGAGCATTTTTTACATTTCCACTGAGAATTACGAGCACCACGTATGTTTTCACCAATCTCTGCACAAACAAGATGATAGCCATTATCACAGACAACACAAGATATGAATTCGGCTGGACTGTCAATATTTTTGTCGCAAACGATGCACAGAGTATTCATGTTGAAATAAATTGATTTCGCCGTGAATAAAATTGATTGAATGATGTTTAATATTGATAGTTTCAACACCGTTTAGGCACTTTTGTATTTTTTAACAGCTGGCTCGTTTTAGTACAGAATGACAGATTTATTTTTATTATTTGGTTTTTTTTTTGACAGTTAACATGCAGTTTCTTTGTGAAGACAAAAAAACATGAAAAAATAGCACTTCACAAGATATAAATGCACTGATTTGAAGCGCGGTCTTTGATTTCTAATAGTTTAGATTTTTGAGTTTAGTACACTTCAATTTTATGTTGATTTTTATAAAATTATAGCAGACGTAAGAATATGTCAACACTAGACTCAGTAGGTAGGTAGAACATGAGCTGTGAACTTTATTAGCTGTGTTTTCAATTTGTTGTTTCCATTTAAGATGGTTATCCACTATTATACCTAAATATTTAATAGATTTAACACATTCAAGGGTTTCGCATTTACAAGTATGGTTATTATTTCCAAGGTTAAAATTTTCAAAATTTGTATGGAAATCGGATGCATAATTTATGTTGATCTACCCAAATTGGCATACTTATGTTGATCTCATATATATTGATCTATTCCCGTAGTATGTTGATCTACCCAAATTGGCATACTTATGTATGTTGATCTCATATATATTGATCTATTCCCGTAGTATGTTGATCCAGGTAAGAAGTTATTAGACAAAGTTGATCTGTGTCCCTATATATGGTTTTACTAAATGAACCAATCAAGGGGCAATCGGTGGACTGTTCATCACAAGGTTTTATGTGATTCCGTAATCTTTTGTGATATTGAACTCAAAGTATTAGTCTCTAGAGTCGAATATCGCATGAAATGACTGTGAAATGGTACCGTTTCAAATCAAAATGACGTGTGTTGCTTGAATTGTTTATAAGAAATGTATGCGTATTTAGATCGAAACGAAAATTTCGCAAAAACAAATCCATAAAAAAATCATAACTTAGCAGGGGTACACGGGTTCATAGGGTGAGGTTTGTCTAGGTCCTGGCGGCGGATGCGTTTTCCCATCTACTGCGTGGCGGGCCGGATCGAAATAAACTGGTTGAGGGATACCTTTCGACCATAAAAATCCAAAATGGCGGCAAAAGGAATAATGTTATGTAGGAAATTTTGAACCTGTATCTTTTACCATCTCTCCTGATTACGCTTCGTGACTTAGTAGGGGAGGCCGGGTTCTTGGTTATAATGGGTAATTAATGGATGATTGGACGCGGTTGGAGCTAACTAAAAACTGTCCAAAGAAGCGAAGCTAGCAGTCCACAATGGAGTGCTGGTACCTACCCTAATATATGTTGCTTGAATTGTTTATAAGAAATGTATGCGTATTTAGATTGAAACGAAGCTTTCGCAAAAATCAAATCCATAAAAAATACCTACTGCGTGGCGGGCCGGATCGAAAGAGACTGGTTGAGGGATACCTTTTGACCATCAAAATCCAAAATGGCAGCAAAAGGCATAATATTATATGGGAAATTTTGAACTTGCATCTATTACCATCTCTCCTGATTACGCTTCGTGACTTAGTAGGGGTGGCCGGGTTCTTGGTTATAATGGGTAATTAATGGATGATTGGACGAGGTTGGAGCTAACAAAAAACTGTCCAAAGAAGCGAAGCTAGCAGTCCACAATGGAGTGCTGGTACCTACCCTAATATACGGAAGTGAGGCATGGAACTGGCAGAAGAAGGCTGAAAGTAGACTGAATACTGTAGAAATGAGATCCCTGAGGCATATGTACGGTAAAATCATGTATGACAAAATGTGCGTATGCTGTGTCTATTCTACAGATATTTTATTAGAGCCTGGTAAAAGGAGCTAGCAGCATTGATCCCCGGTGCACCGTGCACGTGCTTGATACTCGACGGACCGAGCGGAATACACGTTCACAGTTAAGTTGATGTTATCTATACATATATGAACGGGTCGTTTCTCCGACTCGTTTTATCGTAAGTCGGCTCGCATGTGGAACGAGCTATCAATATAATCCGGGCCTCTTTAAGACCCGCATTAATAAATTCATTCCTACAGCCCCTACCTTAACCCGCCTCATAACGCTGCCCAACCGGTTGGCGACATAGTTTCTATGTATTTAACGTGCAAAGACAGGGGCGCTCTAGTGAGAGGTGTCACATAAAAAAATCATACCGCCGAATTTGAATATGGAGACTTACAAAAACTTCCGTCTGGAGCCAGTGAGACTATGGCATCCTCAAAGGTGACCTCAAAGGAGATGACGAGGAGGAAGGTGGGAGAGTACCTGGCTATTCAGATATAACCAAACACTAATTGTAAAATAGTGCAAATTAATTTTAATAAAATTTATTTGAACCCGCGACCTACGGATTGCTAGTCGAGAGCCACCTCAAGTAGTTTGATATGTTTGGTGACTTAGCAGGAGTGCCCGGGTTTATGGGGTGAGGTTTGTTCGGTTCTTGGCGGCGGATGCGCTTGCCTACCAAATGCGTGGTGGGCCGGATCGATTAATCCTCTTTCAACGCATCGCCTTGCAACGCAGTAGAAGAGTTGGAATCTTATGTTTATCACTCGAACACACTGACCCCCCAGAATACTACCCACCCATCCATACCTATTTCCTTCCCAGAACTCACTGACCTTCCTTTCTTTCAAAATACCCCCAACACAGCATTCACAAAGATGACATAGGCCTTGAGGGTTACGATTTTCCTTAGGGCCTCCTGTGTGGAGACGATGTAAAAAAATACAAAAAATAAACAACTATCTCGCTAAATCGTTGGCGGTGACTAATGGTAGGTGTATTGGTTATCTAATAAATGGCTCCCGGGGCGGCGGTACACATAATTGTAATAATTCTCGAGGGCTCTGATGTACAGACATTATGGCTCCTGTTGATTGACGAACATATACTAAAACATCGTTGGTTGGAATCGGTGCTTGAAATGACTTTAGCCATGTTTAGTAAAAAACAAATTGGAATAAATTTTTCAGCAATTTCAATTTAAAATTTGAAAAATTAAATTCTCACCAATCTAATCACCGCAATTTTAATAGGCACATATTATGGATATTACGCTTTGTTTCAACTTAATCATTACAAGAAACTTACGTCGGGAGAGATGGTAAAAGATACATCAAAATAAAATTTTATTCAATCAATGTTCAAAATTTCTCTTATAAAATGACTTAGACAAATCTCACCCCATGAACCCGGGCACCCCTGCTAAGTCACGAAACGTAGTAAATGATGCATTAAAATTACATTTTTGTTTAATTAAGTTCAAAAGATTTTTTAAGCATGGATTTGACGTTTTTGAAAGTTCCATTTCAATATAAATACGCGTGAGGCAGTCTATCCTCTTTAAGTACAGAGTCATTTTCATAGAATATGGATGTTCTAACGGAATCTAAAAAGTACCACAACGCGCGCGAAATTGGCGGTTACAAGTTACAACACATGCAAGCGGTCAAGTTTGTCTGAAATATATAGATCAAAAAAATAAATCGTGTAAAATGTATATGCGACCGAAAAATGGGCGTGGCTTACAGCAAAATCTCGATGACACAAGTTGATCTGTAGGGATTTACATATGTATGCCAGCTTGGGTAGTGGATCAACATATCCGGGGTGGATCAACAAATGCAAACGGATCAACATATACCTGGCGTACCGTCGCGCGAGATCAACATAGTACGAGAGGGGATAAATATATATATATATACACGTATAAACACATACATACATATATATATATATACATACACATGCATATACACATATAAATACATACGTACACACATACATACACATAGTTGCATACATACATACGCATACATAGATGCATACATACATACATACACATACACACACATACATTTGATATTAAATACAAATAATATGTAAGAGTGATAATGAATAAATGATGAATGTAATGTATTAAATTTAGAAAAGGGTTAATTATTATATATATTAAATCCATTCTACGTTTTTTTTTCTTTTCACAAATGTTTTTGGATTTCTAGGCCATCATTTCAAATTATGGAGAGAGGGAAGGTGAATTTATATTTTAATTTTGTTTAATTTGGCAAATTTAAAAATCATATGGAAGATTGGAGTCGAGTTCAGACTTGTGTTGACTCGACCTCCTAATTGTCCTAACTCGCTTGAATGAGGTTTTTATACCTCTTTATCCCCAGCGTTCAGTTCGCTTTTGCAAAATGATATCGTGCTGAGCCTAGCTAACTCTGAACATCCCCCGCCCCTGCGATATTGGACACAGTAAAATAAGGCCTTCGCTTTGGGGATGATCTACAATAAATCCCTTAACTTCACGTTGTGTGATTTGTTAATTCGAAGCCCCCCCGCTATGGGGTGGTAGGTATTTAATGTCTCCTTTCTGTGGTAACTCCCGGTTCTTTTTAGCCAAAGTGTGGGGAAAACGTCCATCGACCCTCAGCGAGTTCTACAAGGAACGAGTACGTGTCTCACCTAACTTTCGGATACTGGACCCTATTACTAATCGACCTAACAGTTTCTATCATATCTTTACAATTGCCTTGTATCCCCGCCATTTCTAACGTCCCCGTGTTTATAAATTCTAGATTGTGACATAGAACCGTACCCCTCCCCCCCCCTCTTGTGTACGGGCTATTAAACCCTTCGTTGAATAGTGTGTTGTTTCCGCATAAGTACCGGGACTCTCTCGTCGACCTCTGTAACGATGTACTGAAACTAGATAAATGGGTTTAGCTGTGGTTAGTAAACTTTGGGTGTTGCGGATGGAAGTGGAAACGAGAGAAAAGGAGATGGGAACGGATTGAATGACGAGAAAAGGTTTTTTTTTTTGCAAACTGGGTCGGCACCTCACTGCCCCAAATGAAATGGTCGCTATTCTTCCAAATGCAAAACCCCAAGAACCAATACGTGTCTGGCTTTCCCCGAGGTCTGGTCTAACTTCTTCTTATAGTCGCCTTGACACCTCCGGACCGCTCACGTCAGAGGGAGAGATAATGCACCTGTTGGAATATCCCAAATCACCCCGCCCCGCTTCCTCCAACGGACTACTTTACTGACTGTAAAAGGGGAATTTTTCATTGCGTCCCTTGTCATGATGCTAAACGCGTGCATGTTTCAAATAGGTTTGTTCTGGTGAGGCTTTCAACGTCCACTAGCCGCCAGGCCTACTATCCACCTCACGAAGGTTGCTGCAAAGGATCTCGAGGGTTTTCCAGTCGAGTTGCATCAACCTCCGGGTAAACCCCGCTTTAGTATGTGTTCGTCCTCCGATTTTGAACCCTCGTTCATCACGCCGACGTCCCCTCCACGCGATTTTGAAAGACTTGGAGCCCGTTCAATTAAACGCCTTCGCAGCGAACCAAGGCCCAAACATTCCAACTTGACATTAATTTTCATACTGCCTCTCGTGTCCTCTCATCCGACCCGGTCCCGCGAAAAGGGATGACCTCCCGAACTCTTCGTGATTCTCCATACAACGTTGACGCCCCGAAATCGCGTGATGAGGAAAGTAGAAAATCTTCTGAGCCGAGGAAGTTGTGTGCTTTCCCAAGACAGCTTACGGACAACATACTCCAACGGTGAGTTCTAAGCCGAGGCCAAAGGTATTTAGGAATTTGTTAGTGAACATATAAGGTTATACAAATATTATTAATTTTAATTTTTTATTTGTTTTGAGCACGAGTTGGTTGCAGCTAGTCGCTTCCATGTTGATTTGAGGTGCCTCTGCGCGGCCGCCAACTCGGTAGAGTGTACGACTTTTGTCGTCAGGCACGGACGTCGAGTGATTTATGGGGTCCCTTTTCTTCCTTTTGGTCGTGTGTCGCCACTAACTGCTTACAAATAAGTAGGTCATTGGCCTCGTGCTAAACACAGCTGTTAGAAGCAAGCAACCAGTTCTAAATGTGATACTATTTTATCAGTTGCAGCCCCATCTTCGTCGCAATTTTAACGTTCTGGAAATATATATTCATGCAAGATCACTCACCCAAAATCGTTATATTACCAGTCCAGTCGGGATATCGACGACATGTACATTAATCCACGTCCAGGGGCTGTAGGTAGGATGTAGAAGCCCCTAAGCCGTTAAGGGTTCGTATTAAATTCGAAATCGATTATCTATGTCACCCGTCTACTCGCCAGTAGGAACTATAACCATATTGGATCTAATTTTCTAGCTAAAATTTCTACTTTCATACGCCGCCCCGTAGATAGCACATAAATTACCGAATACTAGATTTCGGAATGTTTAAGCGGATCATTTCTTTCAATAGAATATCTCTTCCTCCCTGACCGTAAGTTGATAGTTGACATGCATAGGTATTTGTTGGCCTCCACTGTACCTAGTCTAGATATCTCTCCCTATCGACTATTTTAGAGTATCTAAGTAAGTATTTGCCGAGATCTACCCAAAACCCCCTTCCCCTCCCTAGAACCTTTCATATATTATCTGCCACGTTCACTTCGATTTTTTTCACTCAATTCTTATATCGTGTAGACCGTTAAAATCCTTCCCGTGTTCGCAAGGAAAACACTGTCTATACCCCCAATTCAAATGAGCAATTTACTCTACGTTTTATATATTGGAAATGAATTATTATTAATTTTGACCAGAAGGTCCACATGTGATTTACGAATGATGTATTTAGCTCTTATTAAATTCTACTCTCCGAGTAAACTCATTCGCCGCGTTTCTACACGATTTTTATTATTATTTCTTTTTGATCAATGTACGCTGTCTCTTCAATTTCACAAAATTTTTAGAACTTTGTCTTAGCCGTTTTCGTCAGGTCATTTGATAATTATTATGGTTCTCTATTTTTTTTCTCCTCTAATGGCACACGCGTTATTATTAAACATTACTGCAGTTGAGTTTCATCGTTCTATATTAGTCTGAACCAAGAGACTCCAACCCGTGAATTTAGTATCGTCTAATTATGAGTTTACCCTTTTTTTTTGGTTGAATCTAATTAAATTTTAAAACACTTCAATTATTTCAATTAATATTAAAACCACAACTTCACTATATTTAAAACTCTATCAGTTTAGTTTAAAGATAGCACACCAAACTGTCGCGACGTTAAGTTCTCGAAGACCGACTCCTACCAAGTTAAAACGAAAAAGCCCTGATTTCCTCCAAACAACGCTATTTAATAATGTTCTTTCGAATAAATCGACTTAAAATTTGTGCGACTTTCGCCTTTATGAATTCGAGGTTTCACTCCCCGTTAAGTTTAGAATTGCATAACCCCGTTTCAGTTTTTTTTGTTCCCGCCTGCCGAGTTGAGGTAAACACCTACCACCCTGCCGAGACGGGTACAGGCGTGTACTCGGTGACCTGACTTCCGGGCGCCCTCCCGTAAATGATTTTCGGCGATGTAGATTATTGCGCAAAATTATTTGATTATTTTTTCTCGTACGCGTGTTGTGTCCGTAATATTGGTTGATTTCCGGCCTATAGACTAGGTGTAGCTCATTTCTATATCGTTGTTTTCGAAATCTTTCCGAGAAATTCGCTATTGATATCGATAATATAATCGATAAATTATCCCAACTAACGGAAGCTTTTCACCTATTATGTCCAGCGCTTGCGCAATCCAGTATCCTTCCTTGTGTGCTGCCTTCTAGCATTTGATTGGTGTCTACACGATCCGTGGGTGATCCCAGGACACATATACCTTCCCCTCGGTGATGACATACGTAGGCATTCGTTCCAAAATTTGATCCGACACGTTTTTGTAATTTCGCCTACCTGTTTTGACTCTTTTCGTGATATCCGCCGCATATCTTCTGGTAATCTTTCGTAACCCAACGCTGTCCACTACCCGAGTCGTTGAAACCCCTTCCATCATGAGCTAAACTACTTTTCGGGTTTCTTTTCGATTTCCGGTCCTTTCTTTTCGGCGATCTACGCCCAGTACATCCCTGTTTTTACAGTTTTTTTGCGTCTAGTTTTAGCCCAACCCATATACCCTTTTCTCGCTTCATCTAGGAATTTCAATATATTATCCTCGTAACTTTGTTTACGCGCAAAAAAGGTCGTAAAATTTTGATCGTTAATCAAAGACTTCGTGACCCATTAACTTTTATGTCTTTTCTTAATTACCCCACTTGCATCTCCCCCGTGTTAATATAATTAGGCAATTTCGGCCAAACATCCCATCTTAAGTTAAAATTCGTGTCCATTGTCAACACTTGAAATAGCACTCAGAACTTCAGCGATCGTAAACAATTCTCGCTATGAGGATCACCTCGTAATATGTCTTCTGGACCAAAACATTCTAAAAAACCATCTTCTTTCGCCAAACCGTCACCCCCCTGTTTCGTTATCGATGGTTGGGTATCGCTTCGTTTCTACCTTAGAATGCAGATTTATCGTCGTTCTCCAAGTGCCCTTACACGCATCGTGGGACCGGATCCCAAGGTTAGCTCAACAGTAAATCAACCTAGAGTGTTTCGTGTCTTTAGACCGCCCTTAGTCTCCGTGATTGGCGAAAAATTATTTAATTGATTTTGGGAATGATCTGATTCGTTGAGCTCCATCACGCCTCTTTTCAATTATTACGTGGTTAACACCTATTACCGACGTAGGTTTCTATAATAAAGCTTCTAGTATGTCCCAAAGATGTCCATAGTCTGTTCGTTCCTCCCTATTCTCTGAACGTATTTTAATTTATGAAAAAAAAAAATTCTTTACGTTATTTTACCCCAAACAGGTCCATTACAGACTTAGAAGAGATGAGATGTTGAATGGAGGGGAGGCAAATTTAGATAAGGCTTGATGGAAGAGAGAATATTTTTTTAGATAGGGACAACAAAAAATATGTGATCTAGAGTTCCCACTTCTAGACCACAGAATGTATAATTTGAGGATTCCATCACGTGAATGTTGAAAGAATGAGGAGGAACGAAACAATGTCCAATCCTCATTCGAATAAGTGAAGAAATTTCTTTTTGGAGAAATGAGGGAATTGATGAAACCACGGTTTGATGGGATAGTCCTTTGTATTGAGGCATGGCAGGCTTCCTTGGATTGATTAGCAATGAACAAACATTGCCGGATCTATCTTTGAGTATGGACAAAATGTCAGATAGGTCTACCCCAAGTTGATGTATTATCTCCCTTACTGTATTATATACCTACGCATACGAAATGCATTATTCCCCCTCAAGTAAAAGTTATTGAGTTCGCAAATGACATAGCTTTCTTCCTATCATCCAAAAACATCCCACCCACTATCAAATATCTCAATGAAGCTATGAATGTCCTCTGCAGATGGTGATGTTGATGATGATGGCAAGGTTTTCTTGTGTAATTTTTTTTTCCTAAATCCAAATTGAGATGGAGAGAGCTTCTCTCGACAAAAATTCTAACCGGTTTTTAATTAATATTTCATCAAGTTTACTGTAGGTGAACGAAAAAGCGATTGGCCTATAGTTGGATCCAGAATTGGGTGATTTGTTCGATTTTAGGTTTGGAATTTGAAAACTCCAGTCATCAGTATACAGGGCGATGTTAGGCCTCCCTTGGCGATGCAGCGCCTCGCCGTGTTCGCAGAGAGAAGGTTGCCTAGGTTAAAAACTGGAAAACATTCTCATCTAGACCATCGCGCGTCCCCCTTAGCGGGGATGAATCATATAATTAATTTATATGTCTGCTTATTTTATATGGCAGACAGAGTATTGCACTTACCGCTCTGTTTAGCTGAAATAAAAAAAACATTATTATGGTGTGGGATTTGACCTGCTCCACAAATGCTCTCCACTGGCTGCGGCTCCTCGCTATCCGCCTCCAGGCAGTCCTCGGTCCTTCCATCCTGCCCTACATCTCTTCCACACAGTACTCTTTTACAACAAATTGGCCGCTTAAAACAGACTTTTTCCCATTTTCAAAACATTAGGTTCTTCCAGTTTTGGTCTGTACAAGGAAACTTAAAACACTTAAAGCGGTAAGGGCAGATCTACCTTTTACGCCCGTCCTACTTTAAAGATTTCAGCTATATTTATTTAATTATTATCATCCTTTTTAGAGTCTTTTACATAGGAACAGTAAGAAATATACATGACTGAACTGCCTCAGTGACAATTTTTTGTATTTATTTAGTAATAAATTGAGAATGTCCAATTTATTTCCCTCCATTCCTTTTCTTGACAATGTTGAATACTCGTACATATCATACGCAGGGTTGGCTCTGAGCCAAACGGCACCTGGCGCAAGTAACATTTTATTGCCCCTTGTCAAAACCAGTAGACGCCTGCCAGTAGGTAAAAGATTACTATTGTTCTATTTCTAGCATATTCATTTCATAAAATGTTGTAAATTAAATGTTTCTATGAAGCTATATGACATATAAAAATGTGATTCCTACAATATTATTTTTTTTAGTGTGCGAGGATATTTTAACAAAAATACACTATATTTAACCTGTAGAAACGGGTAACCCGTTAACTCACCACAATGATCCTGATGTTAACTCAACACACCTTTAAAAGGTGATATAAAATCATGAAAAGTGATGAAACAAAACTAGGTTTAATGGGTTATATATTTAAAGTTAATAGATTAGTTTTTTTTATTGCTTTTAATGATTTTTGAACACTTTTAGACGTTTTGAATTATTATTGTTTAGAGTTATCCCGGAAACGTAGGCAATGTAGATAAGTACTGAAATTTTTTCATTTTATTTTTGTAATGATTTGGGCCAACTGCAAATTAAAATAATTTTTAGTTAAAATACATACATTTTAAATAAAAATATTTTTAACTTTGACCAATAATTATTGACTTCTTCAGTTTATGGGTTCGTACTACAAACTATGCTTTAACTTCAGAGAACACTTTAAAGAAGGATTGTGGTGAGAAATACTTAAAAAAATTTAATTCAAATTATTACATGTATTATTTTCAAAGAAATATCGGTTTAACCCTTTCCGGATGAAACCCGCGCATCGCACGGCAAGCATATTTCGTTAGAAAATTTAGGTTACCGCGAACTGCGCGGGACAGTGTCAAGTTTTTCTTTCGCCGTAATAATGTAGAAAGGTAAGGAATTGTGAGAAATAATAGAGGAATTATATTGATATATTTATTAGCCCCCAGTCAGAAACACATTTACTCTCTTCACTGGCAATTTTTGCCACCATTCTTACACAGTGATATATATAATATTTATTATATTTCATGTACAGTTATAGTTATTATCTTCGTTATAACATCTCTATATAATAAATAAAATAAACAATAATGATTGATTTCTTTACAAAATGATTACATTTAGTTACAATGTATAGGTGTATAGATTAAAGATTAGACATAGAAATATTACTATCATTTTAGTATTGTATGGAAAATTTGAAACAATTGGCCGATTTCAACAATTTTTCACAAGACTATTAGTATGAATCCCAATTATAACATTTGATAACCTATATTTGTCACAGACGCAGTGTTTACCGTTATAAATTAAGCAAAAAAAACACACATTCGTCTAAAAAACACGAATGAAAAGTTTTTTATAGAAAAGAAAAAAAAAATATAGAAAAAAATAAAAAAAGTCACAAGAATTTCTGCGTAACGTGACATTTATAAATTTAATAAATTATAGTTAAATAAACTGTTTTATTTCATTTTTTAATTTACTGTGTTTTTGCTATGGAAATATAATTGAAAACAGACCATTATTTATGACAGATTAGGTTGGACATTTAATTTTAGAATACAATCATATAATTATTATTTAACTAATAAAGGCTCATAAAACAACACAATATTTAAAGTCACTAATTGGATTTCTACTGAAGTTGTTATAATAATATGTTTGGCAGATCCATTCAAATATCAAATTCTACGAGATTCTTATTTCCATATAAATCTAGAAAATAAATAATTAAAACCCCCCTGTTTTTTGGTTATTCTAATGAAACCAAAAAATGCGTGAAACGCTCTTAATATTAATGGTAATTTTTTTCTCTATTTCCAATTAAATAATTCTGGACCTATCTGGCAACTATTAGTGAAAAACGTTTATTTTCTTATAATTAAAAAAAAACCTTGGTTAACACGGGGGTTCTGAAATTATCAAAGTTTTTTTCTGTAAAGAATTCCTACAAATCAACGAAAATATTTTCAGCTCTCTACCTCCTTTACATCACGAGATATAAAGCTTTAAATTATTATTCATTAATTATCAACATTTTGAAAGAAGGTGTCATATATGTCGTTGTTTACACTTTGATCAATTAGAAAAAAAATGTTTTAAAACACTAAACGGTTTGTAACCACTGGACTTGCATAAAAAATTTTTCAGAAAAATATTTTTTTATTGCTCGGGAGTAAACCATGTTAACTGTCATTTTTGCAAAAATCGTTTTTTTCGTGTGAATGATGTTTTTGTATGTCTTCTTTCGCTGGAGATCACTGTCGTAGTGGTAGCACTGTTTTAGCGGACGATTTGAGATATGTAATCAATCGTATACGACATTCTATTTTAAGTAAAGAATGGTAAGTGGTGCAAGATGGCGGATAGCCGACAGATACCATGTTTTGTGATATCACAATTAATGGATGAAGTGATTGCAAACATTATAAATTCTGTGGTTTTTTGCCAGTGTAGGAGATATCACGTTACCTGACAAAAACAACACTCCGAAATTTTCAAGTAAGGTTCATTGAAAACATGTTTTACACACTACAACTTTTATCGATTTCAAAGGCGTTTTAATGGTATCTGCATGCATATGCCATCGTTTACCTAAAATATTGTTATTTCATGGCATGTTATGTTATCAATCGTTTATATTTTTTGTGATTCAAATGGATCTAAATGATTAATCGAGAATAAATAATGATGTAATTTTTTAACTAAAATTAATTTCTCTTTCAGTATACTTATCGTATATTTTGCACTGGATTTTTTTTTGCAATTATTATATTTAAAACATGTAAATATGTTATATAACATAAATTGGTTCGTGTGTTTAAGTAAACGATGGTAACCAACATTTTTTCCAATTTTTCTAATTTAATTAAAAAAAATTATATTACTGCAATTAACATAATTCTGTTATGTTATAAAATAAAAGCTCAGTGAAAAATAAAAACAATTCTTAATTTTTTTACAAAATATATTATTTTTATGCATCCAAATATTCAAAACGCTATATCTCAAAACTTGTATCTTTTTGTCAGTTAACATGGTATACACCCGAGCAGTTCAATTGTAAAAAATGATTTTCAAAGATATAAAACAACTTGTTTTTTTTTCGTCATAATGACTCTGGATTCTGCGTTAATCGTAGATTATTAGTAAAAGCAAAAACATTATTATACTTAAGAACTAAATACCTTTTCAGCACCATTCATTTACAAAACAAACTTAAAAATAAACCTATTTAATATTCGAATACATTAACTTAATAGAATACACACATTTAATTTATATTTAGAGGTAACTCTGATTTCAAACTACTAACAAATAATAATATAAATGTAATAATAATTACTATATCTATTTCACGACTTTCAGATTATTGAAAGTGGGATTTTTGGCCATTTTCATAAAAATCTTATAAAAACATATCAACGATAAATAAAATTATAAACATAGTACTAAAATTTTAAACATTATATTTTTTGGTTTGATTAAGTGCGATAATTTATATTAGGTACTTCTTTTAACAGACAAATAATTATATAAGCTTCTTAGAGATTGTTTTATAAAAACATTGTAACCAATTGTGAACTTTTTATATTACTACAGGTAAATACAGTAGAATTCCGTATTATAATGTATTAGAATCATAACCCGATTTGCTAAATTGCAAGTTCCAATCCAAGGCTCGCATTACAAGACAGGCATTAGTTAGAAAAGTTAGTCTCGTGCTAAGCAGCAATTTTTTTTCACTTTCATGGTTCAATTTTATTCCAATTTTGAAACAATTCTAGACAATTAAAACTCTGTCGGTCGGTGATACGCTGGACATGTAGAAGGAATGTTGGGTAACGGGTACATAATATCATGACCAAATGGTCGTCGTCTGTGGAAGCTATCCAGAGACAAACCGAAAAAAAGGTGAATATACTGCCAATAACATTGGAGCAGAACTGGAGATGGCTAGGGATGGAAACCGGTCTGGCAAAATTTTACCCTGGGATGTTGCACCGTGATTATGATTCAGAAATAGGAACTCTAATGTACTACAGGGTTTTCTAATAAGAGGTGTTATTTTGAATAGCCCACTATTTCGGTGGATGTTACTTTTGAAGCCGTAATTTTTTGACATTTGATAAGTAAAAACTACGCCATTAATAAAAATGGAACGATACACGCTTCAACAACGCATTGAAATTATTAAAATTCACTTGAGTGAATCAAATGCTGAGAATCATCTTGAGTGATGAGGCCCATTTCCACCTCGGTGGCTTCGTCAACAAGCAAAATACCCGCATCTTGGGCTCGGAAAACCCAAGAGTTATTGTTGAAAAGCCTCTCTATCTTCAACGTGTGACTGTTTGGTGCGGTTTATGGTACGGCGGAGTCATTGGACCTTACTTTTTCGAAAATGATCAACAGTTACGGTGAATGGATCGCTATAGAGAGATGATTAATGATTTTTCATTGCCGAAATTGGATGGTATTGATCTGAACAACGTTTCGCCATAACACAGGGACATCCCTAGCATGGCGGATGTATTATCACAAATATGTATAAATGTTCAACAAGTCCTTATAATAAAATAAATAAAATAAAATAAATAAATAAACGTTTACTTTCAACAAGACAGCGCTACGTACCACACAAGCAACGAAACCATTGATCTTTTACGATTGAATATCAAAATAACACCTCTTATTGTAAAACCCTGTAGTATCTTATTTATAATGTTACACGAATTCTGCCTTGTAGGCTAATGCTTGCAAATTAAAAACAAATCAAATACATACACTTTACTCAAAGTAAATACTTTTTCAAAGATGATGAGGGAGGAACAGATTCGCTGAATATTTGAATGCAGAAATCTATAAGTGAAATTTTCTAAGATATGTTTAACCATTAAACACAATCTAAACACTTAGAAGGTTTATCTAACAGTTAATTTATCTGAAATGTTAACAATTACAATCTCAAATGTTCCCTTTTCGGTAAGTACTGAAGTTTATTATTGCTACTGACTTTTTCATATTCTATATACGAATAAACAATTGAGCTACAGCTAATTTGTATAAATTATAATTCTTTAAAATATCTACACATAATTAAAATAACACACATAACAAATTAAATTTGGATATTTTTTACGAAATTGTTTCGCAAATAGTTGTTCATTCGATTAAAAGTGAAACATTTCGATTTAACGCTGTAGTACACGCGAACGTTAATTTTAATATTAACCATTAAATGTTAAAATATTCATTACATATTTTTAGATTTAAAAAGTGTTCAATTACACAGTTAAAAATTTTATCACTAGTAAAAGGTTACACGCGGAGAAGAGCAAAGTTTTTTTAGATGTTTCAAATAAAACGCAAAAAAGTGTAGTCTTGCTTTCATTTTATGCACTTTTCGCCATTATCCCAATGTTACGTTATATTCAGGATTAAAATAAACATCAAAATCATGTTTATAGTAACCCTTAATAAACGAGTCTTTTAACGTATTCTATTGAGATATATAGACATTCAAAAAAATTATAGTCCTCCAGAAAAAAAATCATGCTAATCCGATAAAATGCACGCGTGACCTACAGGGTCAAATAAAATTAATTTAATAACTTAACTACAACAAGTTAACTCAAAATTAACACTGGTATAAATTGAAAAAACATTTTAAACATAATTGTTCAGTAAATTACTTAAAAATAATTTAAATATTTTGAACATCAGATTTAAAAAAAGGCTTGGTAGATTTCATTAATATTGATATAAAACATCTAATATTCTGTTGGTACAATTATAATTAGTCTATGATTTATTTACAATTAAAATATGCATAATATTTTTAACCTATGCATATTACAGAGCTGTGAGATATATTAACATCTCGCATAATTTACATTGTGCTAAAATGTATTCCGAAAATACGGGCATAGGAACTACAAACATCATTCTTCTACTTTAATGTTTTTTTTATAAATCTTACCATTTTATAAAACATAAAAGAACAGGTCTTTAAGGTTGTTTTACTACCACATTATTTATTGCTCGATTTTTGATAAAGGTGGTACTCTTTTTTTGCTTAGGTAATATTATGTCTTATGAAAAAAAAATTGTTTGATATTTAAATAAATTTTCCAAAAATCTAAAGTTATTTTTAAGGAAACTCTGTACCTTTGCGTACATCGTTTTATTTATTAGAAAACGCCAGACGATTTCGAATAAACCGTGCCTTCTTGAGGGCAGATATACTCGTAAACTGCTAAAACAAATGTTTATGTAAAACTTATTTTGTAAAGATAACTAAAAATAAAATCAGATTATGTTTGATGCCATGTACAGCGTACGATGATTTTTTTTTAATAGATTTTAATCTTTGCTCAAACAACGATCGTTGTTTGCAGTTTCAATCCGGAGCAACGATTTATCGTTGCTTGGTATTCAGAAGGTTAAAAAACTACGTTTGCCGAAACCATTTGGCTTTTTTTCTTTAAAATAAATAAATGTACACAGAGGTTCATTAAACTACTTTTCAAAATAAATATAATTGTGTTTTAATGAATTTATTTAAAAAAATTTCTACTTTTATAATAAAAATTTCATTTTTTAACACTATTGTTGATGTTTAAAGTTCGTAGTTGAAAGCTGAAACTAAAAGCATGGAAACCCGAGATAGGTCGGGAGAAATATACATTTATGAGATATGGAAGAACGCTATTATGGCCACGTAAACACTTAAACAACACCTAATGGTTGATAAAAATAGAGCCTCGCAAAGTAGTCACAATCTATAAAGGCAGAAATCTGTTTTCTGAATATAAAAAACTTTCAAAAGGTGAGGGCATCCTGAAATTCTTCTGTCTGAAATTTATTTGATACTAGCTCAGACCCGTGGAAAATCAAGGGATTGTATAAGAAATTGTAGGATTTGTGAAGCTGAATGTATTTATAAAAAAATATTCGCCTCGTAATAATTGCCTTTCAAAAAAAGATCAGAATTTACATTTCTAATGCACAGCGTTAGTAAACATGAAAAATTACGTTATCTGTCAAAAATTGAAAGAAATTAGTAATGGTAAATTTGGTACCTGCTTTAGTGCTTGTCGAAACCCTTCCCACAATCAGTTCCAATTTTGAAAACCAAAACAAATCCCAGCCATTAAAACCGGAGTTACATAGAGACACATTATGATTTTTTCTTATTTTCAAATGTTCAACATAGAAATTTAATTGTTGAAATTTTGAGAAAATTGATGTATTTTGAATAACGTAAATTTGGCGTACATTATTTTTACTATGACCAAGATTCATGGCTAATTTCAATTTAAATCTAACAGGAGCTAAAGTATTTCAATTTCTCAAATATACCAGAGAATTCCAATTCATTATTATACACTAGGCAAAACTTTAGGCCATTCAGTTTTAATACATTTAATGGCTCATACATATAATATAACACTGATCAAAAAAACAATATTTACATTATCATTGGAAGACATTTACATTACAAAACCATTTTATAATACGTCTAAGCGAAACGAATATGTAGCGCATTTATTTATTATTATTATTCTTGTATTAACGTCAAACATCCAGTTATTAATAATATATTCATTTAGCTAGACACCCAAAACCGCAAAATAACGTTCACACTTTGGCTTAAATTTCATTTGTCCTAGAAATATACACATATTTACACGTTGATAATCAATATCAGCGATAGGACTACAGAACAATCATTGAAAAATTATGTTAAAAACATTGAAAATAATGACTACTGATTCAACCATTGAAAACTTTAGGTAAACAAAATGTTGAAAAATTTTTGAATGCACATGAAGTAAAACGTAGAAAAGGTATAGAACAAGTTTGTTTTAGATATTATTGAGGTTTTACAAAAAAGAAATAGAATTTCAACTCCTAATGCAAAGAAAAATTTTAAGTTCAATACATTATATTACATGTTTTTAAAATAATTTGTTTATTACGTATTAAGATTGTTCAACATAAAAATGATTTATATATTATTCAGATAGGATTTGTTAGTATTAACTTTTTCTTCAATGATATATATTATTCGCTTGCAAAAACTGATAAATAAATGAGATGATTATAATTAAATTTATAGAAACATAAGTATTTATCTTTAAAAATCCTTTACATTATAATGACAATATCATGAATTCAATATAATGTCGCATTATATACGACGACACAATTTCGATAAAAGAAAAGCATTTAGAAATGATTTTACTGTAAAACGAGACATGTTAAGTTTTGTTTCAAAATATTTCATTGTGTCATTGAGTGAGACTGGCAAAACATAAAAATGAATTGCATTGGGTAAACCCAAACGCATGTTGATGCAAATCTCACCCGCGTTTTGTCACCTGCCGTTTTTTTGTTGTTGTCAAAGAAAGTTAGGCAAATCAGGAACTTTGGAAGGGTAAATTATATTGAGGGAGTACTTGACATAGTAGCCGCCTATTTATAGACAAAAAGTGAAAACAAAGCACTCAGACTCCCCTCTGAATGGTCAAAATATCTAAACAAATGTTACACATCTAGAAAAAAATTATAATAAAAAAAGCAATAAACTGAATTGAATTATTGAGATAGGCACAGTGGAGGTCAACAGGGATACTCCCCACCAGATATTTCATAAATCCACCAAAAAAATGTATCCAAAGTTTTGTATTTGTCAAAATGATAAAAATAAAATAATTAACAATTGTAGAAATTTTGATAAAATCAACATTTAAACACCAAGAATGCAGATAATCGTAATTTTATTTCAAGAAATTAATAATGATTTGAAAATTTGGTAATTTGTAAGGTAACTGATTATGGCATAGCGAACTCTCATAAATTTGAGTAATACAATTCATTAGTTGCCAGTCTATAATATCATAATGAAGATGAGCCATATCGTATATTAAAAGTCGTTTTAAGCTTATGTATAAATAAGTTTTATGTTATATAATCGAGTATGTTAGTGAAGCGTTAGTAGTCCCCTTCGACTTACATAATGATTGTTCATACTACTCGGTACTTATTTAACTAGAGGATAGACTGCTTTATCTTACAAAACTTTACCAGATCCTGGTTCCTTTTTACATCCACATCTCTACATTCGTCAGAATATTCATTTACAAAATCGATTATCTTAACCTATCTAAAATCACACGAAAATGTTTACATTAAGTAAAACACGCATTTTCCACTTGCGATGGAACACAATTATTTATCAAATTGTTTTTCACCGTTTTATAATTTATTTACGAAATATTTTATTAATAATTCTTCTAAAACGCTTATTCGTAAATTGCTTTCAATATAACCGCTAAGATTTTTCACAGTCAAACACTTATTCTTCGATGCAGCGTAGACGACTCGTGTAGTCCATTTTTAGGCCTTGGAGTCAAAGTTACGTATAGGGCAGTCGGGTATTGATTGTTTCCACTTGCGGTAGCTTTGTTAACTGATTATATACACTTAGGTTATGCGGGAGAAGTGGTTTAGAGGCTAGATTCTTCGGCTCCCTTGAGGGGGCGGCGTACGTGTTAGAGGCTGGCAGGGGGTTCTGACCCCCTTCGGGCCCTGGCCAGAGCCTCCAGGTCTCCGGAACCCCTCCTGCAAGACGCGCAGAACACACTGCGGAGGGTACTCCTGAAGGCTTCTCTGAAGTCTCTGTTGAAGTAGGCGTAGATCAGAGGGTTGAGCGTGGAGTTGAAGTATCCGATCCAGAACAGCAGAGCCACCACCTCGTCAGGGCAGTAGCAGGCTTCACCACAAACACTGACCGACACGTACCACAGGAAGAAAGGAAGCCAACACAGGATGAACACTCCCATGATGATGCCCAGCGTTCTGGCCGCCTTGTGTTCTCTCTTCATCTTGCTGATTGACCTGTCCCTGTTCGGAGTTCCATGCCCAGGATGAGTCATGCCATTATCGTGCGGAATCTCCCTTGAGTTCCTATGCATCAACATGGCGTTACCTTGTCGCAAGTGCATCGCTTTCTCTTGCCTATTCGCTTCTCGGAAAATTGCCAAATACGTGAAGATCATTATGGTGCAGGGAATCCAAAACGAAATAGAACTGCTCAACAGTGCGTACACTTTATTCACTTTAAAGTCGCAGACTTCAGGATGATGCGACAGATATTCCAGATGATCTTCCGTGGAATACCAGCCCATCCTAATGGGAAGAAAAGAAATGATTGCTGGTGATAGCCAAGTATTCAACAACATCACGGCTACAACTTTTTTGGTCATATTGATGGGATACTTTAAAGGTTTTACGATAGCGTAGTATCTATCCACGCTGATGCAGCAGAGATGTAAGATGGAAGCCGTTGAGAAGTAGACATCTGTTGAATTCCAGATGTCGCACATGACGGATCCGAACATCCACCTTCCAGTGAGCTGCACGCTGGCATTGAAGGTCATGGCCACCATAGCGACAAGCATATCTGCTAGGGCCAGAGAGACCACGAAGTAGTTGGTGATGACGCGCAGCTTCCGGTGTCGCATGACGGACACGATGACGAGGAGGTTGCCGAGGATGGATGCCACGATGACGAAGAGCATGGCGAACCCTTTGGCGAAGAGACCGAGGCTGTCTGCCCAGTCCGAGGGGTCCTCGCCGGTGTCGTCACCCAGTCCAGTGGACACTTCCGTCACCCCCGCTAGGAGGGTGGAGGTCTCCCGCATGGGCTCAGAATCCATCTGGAACAGAATGAAGGATAAATTTAAAAAAAATATTATAAGCCTGAAACACAAATATAAATTGAAAAAATTTTCCCAGACAAAAATTAATGACGCGGACGCGAATTGAACCCGCGCCCTTCTAACTGCCGGTCAGGGGCACTAATTCGCTGTGCTACATCGGCTTATAATAATATAATATATACTCAATAATAATAGAATATATACTCAATAATAATCATAAGGGTTGTATTATTAATATGTATGATGAGGGTTAAACTAGGAAAGACACGAAAATAAATCGACCATTCTTATGAATTTCTATGGTAATGAGTGTAATGGCGGTATTTTTTCTTAGCAGGGAAAACAGAAAAGCAAACTTCTAGGATGTAAAGTAGATTTTATATTCTATTCCTCTGAAAATAATGCCTGACGGTATGGTAGGTATAGTTTTATTTAGATAATTATAATGACACATCATTTTGGAATTATTTTATTGATAACCCAAATAGTTTATGCCAAACAAAGTAAATATAGTTTCCACGGAACAAGACAAATCGTGCTCTTACATTTTTTTCACTAACAAAAGTCGATCAGTGTTTTACATACGTAGAAGTTGATAATACATATAAGTATTATCTAAACCCATTTGAAAAGACAGGCTAATGAAACTGTTAATTTGTTCAATGAAGAATTTCGATGTTTGATACATTTTTGACAAACACAGACATGCTCTTGTAGACTTGTAATACTGAAACTACACGTGGTCCTTGTAAGTTGTCGCATCCAACGACTAAAGAAAATACCCTAAGAGGTCGCGTCGAACAGAAATTTATTCTGGTTATACCGTGTCGACGTCGAGTGACGATACGAGTCGTGTAATTTCTATACCCGCTATATCAACTTTCATTGATTTGGAGAAAACCGCAAAAAACTGTCACATCTCTAGCGTACATAAGTAAATGCATTACAATTTTTTATATAATGAATATGAGTAATAAAATTTCGAAAAGCATTTATTTTTCTATATATGTCTAGCAATAATTAAGTAATTTCGATAAATAAAATGGATATAGCGGATTTTGATACTCACTTCGTAATTTTGAAAGTCAACTGAGCCGACATGGCGGGTTTAGAAACTCACGCGTAGATCATTTTGACACACGAGCGTGGCGTCAAAGCGGCGGCCATATTGTATTTTGGCAAAATAACTGCTTGCGATTCGTTGAATCCGATATAGCGGGTTTTGATAGTAACTTTCTGTATGATATAGCGGATTTGGTTTCTCACTCGCAGTTTTAACATGGTTTTTGGTCGCGATAAGGAGGGTTTTGAAACTCAATTTTAGGCTCCTCTTGTTGCTCGCAAAAATGTGAACAAGATGTCATACTCAGATCATTTTGTCAAAAAATCGAATATAGCGGGTATAGAAATTATAGGATTATTACATCCACATAACTTCCTCCGATAATATACAGAAAACATGGACACAGTTAATACGAACTTTTAATAGGCAAACCACTGTGTGTCAGTAAGAAGTTAGATAACAATAAGAAGAAAGTATTTCGGTTTTAAAAAAATGAAAAATAATGCATTTTAGAAGCTTTTTCATAAAAAAACCCGGATAATTTGACATATTTTCTTAACTTCATTACATCTGTATGTATCATGTATGTTTGAATGAAACCTAAATTGACAACCTGGGAGCTTATTTTAGGGTCATATTTAGAATGATCGTATTAAATGTGTTCCTATTTTTTGTACATTCACACTACTTTCAGTGTTCAAATTTTTGTACATTTACCCTTCTTTCCGTGTTCACTTTTGTAAAAGTAATCTACAGAACAATATTCCTTTTTATTTATCCCTACAAATCAGTGACCATTAGCTCTGCGTTATGGTAAGTGCCTAATACGTTAAACTATCAATTCACTTATCTCTTTATCTCTTCAGCGATTACACAAAATACAAATCATAAAGCATTCTTGATTATCTAATTCCTCTTTTTTTATACCACATTGACATAAAATTGAAAGAACACAGCATAATTTTAATGGCACACAACATTATTTTTTTAATTACGATTTCAAATTAAATAATGTAAATTATGGGGATTTAATGCAAATATTTAAAGTTTCTGAATTGTCACAGCGAAGAAAAATAATCTATATTTTATTGTTATTGAAAAACATTAACGGACATTTAGATAGCCCTGACTAGTTAGATTATTTATCGCGTAACCAATAAATACAATACTAGAATCTATGCTCCATTGAATGTAGTTACTTTTACACTATTTATATTTGCAATTTTTGTTCTCAGAGATTGCATCGTGTGAAGAATGAAACTTGCTCACATTGACCATTATAGTCGGAGAATATGTGTGTGTTTCTGCTTTGCAATAGTATCCAAATAAATGGAATATTTCCGAACGCATTCGAAAACTAAAAACTTGGAAATGTGATGAAATAAGCTTTCAAATTTTATTGCTAGAATTAAACATAAAATTTTAGAAATAATAAATATCTTAATGCATATAAACAAAATTGAACATTTAATTTAAGAAAATTTTAATTTTTGCAAATATAACAAGGCATTTAAATTGGCTCACCTTACGTTTTTTCGTCGCCCTGAACCAATAACGAAACCTTTTTCTTTTTTGACAAATGTATTATAAACATTACTGTCACCTGATTTTTAGTCGTTTCATAAAAAAAAATAAAAAATTTCACCAAGTTTCATAATTTTTGTCTGAACCTTCGGATTCATAGGGGGGCAAATATTAATTCTTCTGTAGTTAAGTTCTAGATTTGAATATAAAGTGCTGTGTTTTCTCTTTATAACACCGTTTAGATCATATTTATCACTACGAAAGTAAGGGAGACAACGATTTTTGAGACCGTATAGGCTGTTCCAAAAGCGAACAAATGGACTCTCTGAGTAATGGCTATTTGCTTGCAAAACCGAACAAATTATCCAAATATTTTAAAACATACAAATACGCCTGATCTATATTTGTTTGTTATGTTATTATTTATTTATTTTTTAAACATTCACAGTAAATTTAATAAATAAATGTTAATTTTGTAGGTGTGAGTGACAAAGAATACTAAATAGAAAGAAGGTGTATAGTATAGTGAAGCGGATTTTTAAATTCATTGAATACAAGAAGCTTACGTATTGTTTATTTATTTATTATTTATTAACGCCGATTATAGCGGCTTTTACAAAAGCATAACAATTGTTTTACTTATTATAAATACAGAATATACATAGATAAAAAAAATATAAATACAAAATACATAAAAGAGAACAATAGAAATGGTTTTTATAAATACAATGCAACAATGTGTATATATAAATACTAATAAACAATTAATTTACAATAAATCCCGGATAAACTAATACTTTAAAACTGTATTTGGTTATATTCAATCAGAGAAGCGCTGACATACAGTTTTAATTAAGTGGTGTTTGTATGAGGATAAACTAGCAATGTTTATAGATTAATCCAAAACATATTTATTACCAAGTACATGTAGGCGATTCATTATGGAATTGAGTTCAGCGTTAGATCCTGTATTGTTGCAGTGATAGGGTAATTTGAAACGAACTGATCGACTAGGTACACGGAAACAAAAAAAGAAGTTCAGGGGAGTTCAACAGGTTGGTAACGATTTTAAATAAATAAAATAGGTCAAAACAAATTCTTCTTTCTTTTAATGTATCGAGTCCCAATAAATGTAACAGAGAGGGGTAATTAATGTTTTCGATGAGTATTCCCAATTTAAAATTAATATAACGTAAAAATTTATGTTGGACTCGCTCAAGGGAATTCTCATGTACACTGTAGTAAGGACTCCAAATGGTGGTGTTAAATTCTAGTTGGCTTCTAACAAGTGAAGTGTAAAGTAATTTGACAGTTTTTAAATTTTTAAAATCCTTTGAAATCCGTAAGACAAATCCTAACATTTGCATTGCTTTACTGGTTATATTATTAATATGTTTAATGAATGTTAATTTAGTGTCAAAGGTTATACCAAGGTCTCTTATTTCATCAACAGATAATAAGGTGTGATTATTGAGAAAGTAGGTGAACAACAATGGGTTTTTTTTCTGTGGAATCTCATAAGTTGACATTTTTTTACATTAAGTGTTAATTTGTTTTTAAGACACCAATCGTTAAAGCTATTAATATTAGATTGAAGTGTTAGACAGTTTTTGACATTGTAATTGACTCTTAATAAAAGTTTTTGAAAATTAAGCGCAAATAGTTTTTCAATAAATTATCTCGCCAAAAATTTTAATAATCTAGTTTTATACATTAGAAAAGAATCATAAAAAATGTCCAGGCTTAGCAATATTTCGTAGTGGGTGTATGTTGTGATTGGTGATATTTGCTGCATTAGTATTGTTGGCTTCTATGTATGAAAAAGCGTAGTATGTTATACCTCATTGGAATATTTAAACCAATGACGGATAATATTTCTGAACTATCTATTTTATTATTAGGAAGAAATCGATCTGATAATGTACGGATTTTTAATTTTTTTTTTCTTATTTTTAAAAGGAAACCTAACATCTTGTAGGATTTTGATATAATTTGTTCGATGTGCTTACCAACAAATAATTTGCTGTCTAAGTGAACACCTGGATCTTCACATGTAAACATATATTGTAGAAGTTTATTGTTCAAGTCGTAAGGCTGATAAACATAATGGACACTTATGTTTTAGATATGTTTGATAAATTATCAAGATCGCTTTGTTATTCCGCACAATCGGATAAAGATTGAATAGCTTTAAAAACTTTCATATCATCCGCGTATAACGAAGATAAAAAGTTAATTATTACTGTAATACAGTTGTATTATTTATAATTTTCCTTATAGTTTCTTTGTATGAGAATGCCCAACGGGCGTTAGTAAATACATCCAATAATCAACACGTAATTTTTAGGTTCAAATTTGAATAATGTGGTTTTAGTAACAATATATTATTACTAGCCATAAATCAGTTAGATGACAGGTCAAAACGTATATAAATAAATCATTTAGTTTGGTATCTGAATAAAATTCCAAATATCTAATGAAATACCAAATATTTCCGTTAAATCAACAAAAAGTTTGCTGAATAAATCAAAAGCACTGAAGCACTGTTTTCGTTTTATTGACTTGTAAAGAGTAGCTTTCTGGTGGTTTTCGGTTGTAAAGCAAACAATACGTGGGCAGTGTTATTACTTATCAATACAAATAAATAAAAATCACTGAAAAGCTCAGGAAGTTTGAAGTTTAAATATATTTGCGTAATTTATGTAAGGGGTCCCATTTATCGGTGAACGTTTCGACAGCACAAAGAGATTGAATATATTTTATGCCCAAATACATAAAGTTGAACAAGTTATTTGGAACAATTTTATTTGAGGGAAATGCTTCGTGGTTTAATACAATATTATTTATTTATTGATATATTAGAAGTTTATTTTATAAAATATTTTTGGGAGTGTGAGCCTGACTGGGTGGTTACCCGTGCTGAGGCCTCCCTTTTAGAATTTTATGTGACAAATTGTGTATAAATAAATTGAATTGTATTGAAATTATTTTGAATTAAACGAATTAAAATGAAATATTAATTAATCAAATAAAATACAAAAAAAAAACAAAATAAATTAAAATAAATAAAATAAAATTGTTATAAAAAGTAAGCAAAATGTATGTAATTATTAGTTTGTGATTTTTTTTTGTTTTCCTCGTGTGTCGAGTGCAAGATTGTTAAATACTTTTATTGCCTGGTATTTGTGGTGTGTTTGTTCAAAGCTTGTGTTTATCGACGAAGTTTTTATGTTTTGTAAGTTAGTACGCTCGTCTAACTTGTCTGTTAGTGTTCATTTGTGTTTGTTGAAATTTAGGTTTTTGGTCATAAATACACTTTAGTAGTGTTTTTTATGTATATTTGGCGCATGGCAAGTACGTCAAACGTGTTGAATATTTTGTTCCTGTCAGTCATTCTATGTTTTTAAAGTATTACATTTATGCTCCCCCCCCCAAACAATTAAAAACTAACGCTCAAATTATTTTGAAAACGAATGCTCAAAGCAAAAAAGTAATACCGCAAAACCAAATGTAATGTAAATTGAACAAATTTCCGCTTGTACTTCGAAATTCTGGACACAATGTTATATTTCCTGGTTTAAGATAATACTTTTAAGAGTCGTAAAATTTTTTCTCAAATGTATTTATTAAAACCTAACTCATCGCGACGTAACGTAAAAATTCTGTGTTTTTTGTTTGTTACGCTTATAGTAGGTTATGTGGAGCCAGTAGGGCTAAGGCATCCCCTATTGAGGTATGTTGTGTTGCTGAAGGGAGTGGGTAAGGGAAGGAGCCTCTGTGATCAGGGGGTAAGGCTTTCGACTAGTAAGCTGGAGGTCGCGAGTTTTTTGATAAATTTGTGTTTTTTCTCAATTACTAATCATAAATAATATGTTGTATATTGCAGCACGTTTCAGAGTGGAATATACACTTAGTATCGCCCTGGTGTAAGACCACAATTCAGAATTGAAACATTGCTTGAAATGGCTTTGGCCGTGTTTGGTAACCAAATCTGAATAGTCAGATACTTCCACACCTTCCTCCTCAACATCTCCTTCCCATTCCCACTACCTTCAGCCTCACAACATACCCCAATTGGGGATACCATAGTCTCACTGGCTCCATACGATTGGGAGCAGTTGGAACTCCAGTAAACCGGTTGACAGAAGTTCTGTGGTTATTTTTTTCTTCTTACAAATAGTAGCACCTAAAATAAACTTGTTCTTAGAAAAAAAAACATACTCACATTTAAGTAGATAATCTGCAACGAAGTCACAACTCCCAATATCTGATTGTCTTCAAATAATCAACTAGGATATTACTAGAATACCGAATTGCTATGCTTAAATATTATTGCTTTCTTATTTATGAAATTTAAACAAGTATTATTATAAGTATTCACAAATTATACACTAAGTAATGTTCTAAGTGATTTACGTATTTTTTAGTTCTTTTCTGCCGCGAACCTCTGCCCTCGCAAATACAACTTTCGCAATATTCCCCATAGATTGGTCGTTTGATAAATCTATACATATTTTATAATCCCAGACAATTTCATCACAACACACTTGAAACACTTGGTTGATTTTACATATCGAAAAAATTTCACTCTGTTTAAAAACGCAAATTTTCACAGTCTTTTTGTATTTGTATCTTGAAGTTTGCTATTTTTATTTTGCAGGTTTGATGGTCGGCTGATGACTTTAGACTGAAGGCTTCCTGAAAAAAGTAAAATAAATTTCGTTAATAACTAGAAAATAGTTTTTTTGATTTATTTTTAATACTATGGGTGTGTTAATATTTTCGTAAATTATTTAATAACACATTTATAATAAAAGTTTTATTTGTAGTCGGTAATTGCTAAAATTAACAAAATATTTTATAATAATTGGAAATAAAAGTTTCGACTGGGCGTCTGTAACTCCGGTTCAATGAACCCCAGAAATCAGATCACTTCTTTGAATTTAAGGGTCTTTTTCAAAATTGGAACTTATTGTGTGAAAAATTCATACAAGCGATACTGCAGGTAGGTACCTACTTAACTATAACAATAAAATATTTTTTCCGTGATTTATCACGGGTCTGAATTAGGTATTTTATAAATAAAATAAACATCATAACGTGTACCTGTCAACATGAACAAAATAGCAGAAGTACAGAAATGCCATAGGGTTAATTTTTGGTAATTTTCGCAGGGCCGCTAATGTCACAATTATACATAAAAAATAAATATCAAAACGTGATCCTGCCAACAAAAACAAAATACCAGGAGTACAGAAATGTGATTGGGTGTTTCCATGTGGTTATTATTATGAAATTAAATCAAATTAGAATATTACAAAAAAGGCTGTTTTAAACAATATAAGATTTATTAATAAAAGTGATTTAAATTTTACACAACCGATAAAAAGCCTGTGAAACATTTAAAATACAGAACATGGACAGAACCTGGGTAGGCGAAACTGGGCAAAAGCTCAGTTCTTATTCCTTGTACGACAGTCGAAAAAATCGGTCCATCTCTGGACTAACGGACGACGGATCCGAAACTCGCAAATAAAGCCACCATCAACTGAGATTTGAGACTGGATTTTTCACTTGACTACGCTAGTAGTACCTATTTTGCGGCATGTTAGTGATAGATACCTAATCTTAGTATCGCCAGGTTAAAAACTATCATTTCAAATTAAGAGGTTTTGTGTTCCTATATCCCCTCCTTTAACCCGCCTCACAACGTTGCCCAAATAAGTGGCGAAACTTGCAACTCATGAACAGAAAAACTTCTCGTGAGGAGTTGAAAAGGTTAACCAATTTTATCAACGAGGCTTAACTAATTCCTTTTACACTAACCCCATACAGGAGGACTTGAAAAAAATAAATCATTCATAGTACCTACATCACTTCCACTGCGATGCAAGGCGATGGGTCGAGAGAGTCAGAATGAAGACTCAAAATGTATCTCCCTCAATCGGACCCGATCCCACCTGTCACCTAGTTGGTGGGCAGATGCATCCGGCGACAAGACCTGGACAAACCTCACCCCATGAGCCCGGGCACCCCTGCTAAGTCGCCAAACGTAGCAAAATAAACGCGGCTACCTATGAGATGTTGGTTATCTAATAAATGGTTCCCGAACAACTTGATAGGGCCTAGACAGGGCGCCCATTGAATAGTGTCAAATAAAAAAGAACCCAGTTTCAAAAATAAAATAAATAATTATTTAAAACAGAACAAAGAGAAGTAAGTATAATTTACTTAGAATCAAAGAGAGGTATTCTAATATTTCCAAGAAAGGAATTTACATGAAAAGAAATTTCTAAAATTAGCAGACTTTTTATTATGCGCAAAAAATACCCCTCTTCATCAAAGAAAGGAATAATAAATTTATGTATTCAACTCTTGGAGTTTACGACCAAAATTATTATTCGGCATAACTTCTTTTTCTCGCCTTCCCTTTGCTCTCAGATCGTCAAAGGCCGGAGTAAAATATATATTGATCTTTACTTTTAGGTCAAATATTAGAGGATTCTATCTGAGTTAATATTGTATTGGTTCAATATCTACTTATTTGTAGTAGAACTTTACAATTCAAATATTGCTAAAAATATACCTGACGTTAATTGATTTTACAAGTCGAAATATTTTAAATAAATCCATTTTTTTCTGTGTTTTGAGTAAAACAAGTTGATATTATTAAATGATTATTGCTGATTTATTGATTTCCTGTTAAAAGGGTGATTGCTAGCCATTTTCTAATAAACTATAAGTACTTTCATAGTATATCGGAAAACGTGTTCATGAAGGTGCGTTTATACTATTAATATATAATGTCTTGTTCTCACATAGCCATAACGCATTTATGTTTTACTGATAGTTTAGTAGGAAATCTGACAATTCATTTGTTAAAGACCCATAAATTAGCAATATTTTATAATAGTAAGTTTTCTCCGCGTGTCTTGTAGCTAAACACATTTTTATATTTTTTTATATGAAAAATCTTTTCTGTTATTTTTTTTATTTTCCCTGAAATTGTCAATGGTTTGATTCTAAATATGATGACATATTAATTTGTTATATATGTCCTTGAACATATATTTATAAATAAATGTTTTATTATCAAAAATATAAAGGCTTGTTTACTTTCATTTTAACTTCCTTTACCCCTCTCTCTTTAGCCTCACAACATACCCCAAATCGAGGCATCAACGTTATCTACAAAAACATGTCAATAATAATAATTATCGGTATGTCTTTTTATAGATAACGTTGTTGAATTATTGGTATTTTTTTTAGATAACTTTTTTTCACTTGATGCCCTAGAATTATTTGTAGAAAACGTTGTTTGACTTTAAGCCATCCAATTATTGGTATGGTTTTTTGTACATATGTACGGTTTTGTTTCTATAATCTTCACAGTTAAAATAAGATAAGCTCTCGAATTATGGGAATGTTTTTGTGTAGATAAGGTTTTTTGACATTAAGCCATTGAATTATTGGTGTGTGGTTTTTGTAGATAAGTTGTTTGATTTTAACCCCTTAAAATTGATATATAATATAACTCTACTGGCTTTGGACAGTTGGGACTCTAAAGGTATATTATATATCAAAGGGTTGCCAATTTTAATAAAGTATGTAGTTATAGCTTGTAAATAGTGGTTTTTAGACAAAACAACAAATACATTAAAATAGGATGTTTCCCATGTCTTGTTAATTAATGATAGCGACCTTACATTTATATATCAGCCGGAAAGCCTCCTTGTTTATTCCTAGTGAGCCTTAAGCCCCTTCCTATTTCCTATACGGTTCCGGAAGTCCCCAGGTGGCGAATTAAATCCGGATATCCGCATTCTAAGGTTTAACGTATTTTCCTCTATTTCATTTGTTTTTTTTTTGTTCCAGTCAGAAAGAATAGTACAAGTATTTAGAAAGAATACGTATTTATGTAATTAGATATAGGAATGATTATACGGTGTATTGAAAAAACTCAAACGATTATTAAGTTTTACTACTAAACTAAATAACTAACTAACCATCGCATCGTTTCGCCTAAGGGGTAGGTAGAGAGGATAAAGAGACAGCCACACAACCAATAAAATAAAATTATATGTTGAATGTATACTACACTTTATTTAAATGCGACATAAACTATTTTTAGTTGATTTTATATAAAATTAAGTGTGCTTAATTATATCTCACGTACCGATGAAATATAACTATACACGCAAGACTTATTTTGAGATATTGTAAATCACACACATAAAAATTTAATGTACTTACATTATCGTACTCCTGAACAACTTACCTACAATAATGTTTGCATGTAAAAGCCTTCAAGACATGAATAAATAAATAAATATTTAATATTTAATGAAAGAATTAAAATAATTAAAATTCTCCGACTTAATATTTATGTTCAAAATCGTAATTGGTAGTATAGGCAGCCCTAATTTACTTAACCTCAATGAATTTCATGTACTTGCGCGAGCTACTCGTTCCAAAATAATGTCATATTCCAAATTTGAACAGATTGTGCGACATATTCAGATAAGCGATTAAGTAGTTACCTACATTATTCTGTTAAAAAACATTTATGCAAAATTTCCGTCTATAGACCCTTTCACCTTACATTTTAAGTCTGTGTAAATTATTTACATTGAAATTGTCTTTGCATCTTTTGTATACGCTTAAAAAGAAAAGATGTCAAATCATGTTTTCAACGAATTGTAACTAACTAACCATCACGCCGTTCCCCGCAGGGGTAGGCAGAGAGGACGGACCGCCAAATAACTCGGTCTTGGCACATACTCCTTGCCTCATCCACATTCATAAATCGTCTCATACATACTCTTCTATTATTATGAATCTCGACATGGCCCGACTCAAGTATCTGATTCACTCGGTCGTGCTATGTTTTCCTCGGACGTCCCCGACTTCTGCTACCATTCACATTTGCATCTTATATTCTCCTTACACTCCTTTCATCGCTCATTCGCTCTACATGCCCAAACCATCTAAGCGTCCTTTTCTTGATCTTACTCATTACGCTTACACCGGACTTGCACTCTTTGCGGATCTCCACATTCCTCACACGATCATACATGGTTTTACCACACCTACGCTTCAGGGATCTCATTTCAACAGTATTCAATCTACTTTCATCCTTTCTTTGCCAGTTCCATGCCTCACTTCCATACATCAGGGTAGGTACCAGCACTCCATTTCGCTTATTTGGACAATTTTTTGTTAGCGCCAATTACGTTCAGTCCTCCATTAATAGAGTTACCTGCATTTACCCTTCTTTCAATATCTCTGTCAGCCTTCCCATCTCTCGAAAACATACTTCCTAATCAATTGAATTCCTACGAATTGTATTTTCATGAATTCATTGCTTAAAATCTCACATTCTATATTTAGAGGAACGGCACTAACATTATGTTAACTTAGATAGTTTATCTAAATTTTTATAAGCAATATTCAATATAAATGAATAAAACAAAAGTCTTTTATTCGATCATAACCTACACATTCATCTACTGTACAAAATTCCAGGGGGGTATAACTCCGATCAAAAATTGCAACCAAAATAAAGTGACGTCATTTGGTTGGCTAACTTTTTCTACCAATGAAAAACCCTGAAAGTCTATGGAATGAACTTTCCGACTTTTTCATTGGTGTATAGTATAATAAGTAGTCTCCGAATGAGAATTTTACCGTCTAAATGTTGGCATATCTATGGTTTTTTTAGGTCTAATTTGTTTCATGCAAAAAGCCCGAAGATATCGATCCAAAATCCGCTTGTTTTGGATAAAAAAAAGAAGTTATTGTTATGAAGCGGTGTTAAGTCTTATTTAAAAGTAATTATTTAAAACACCTCTTCAGAACAAGTACCATTCATAGCATTAATTTTGATTAAAATTATAGAGAGCACGGTCTGGCAACAAATAGACCGCCGGGCAGTCTATTGTTCGTTTCCGTTTCCTTTCGCTGGGTACTCTGGAATTGTTACACGAGCGGGACGGCCGTGTAATGATCGCACAGTCAATTAGATTATAATTCATTTTTACCCTGGATGGGCGATCGTATTAAAAAGTGTACATCAGTATTCCTGATGCGGGTTATTCGGTTCCTTTTTACAAAAACCAAGTCGGTGCAGGCTCTATTAAATAAACGTCCGTATAATGGATGACCGTGTGTGTGTTCGTGAAGATCACAAATAATGTTCTACTGAAGTTTATATACGCGATCCCTTGTAAATCGTTATTCCGCGGACTCCGGGAAATGAAGCATTCACCTCAAGTGGCGCGATACAAGCCGTATTTTTCTTAATAAGATACGGATAATAAAATCACAAGCCCGGACGGCACCCGCTCAAGTAATCTGCCGATCAGCTCAATGGATGGATTCGCTCCATTAATGTTACATAAACGATAGACCCGATACGCTCCAGAACCGCTTATCAGCCACCTTGTCGGAGACGCTGGACCCGTCTCCTGGACCAAAGCCCTGATGGTGCCAGCTCGATCTGTCTGGGACAGACCACCGCCGGCCGTATGGAAGCTCCCCGCTCACTTTCCGTAATTAAGTGGTTAATCAGTTTTAGATAGAATTAAGAACCAATTTTTGATCCCTGGGGGTAAGTGCCGAGTCATAATATGTAACATGTTTACTTAAATATATTCTCCATGTTTTATAATGTGCAAAAACAAAACTACTGCTTTCATTTCACTACAATCAGTAGAACCTGTAATCCTTTGTGTGCCCATGCCTTGGCGACAGTTTCATGCTCTGCCCATCCCGAACATTACTCGAGGACCGAGTATTGGCGCGCAGAAAATCTGCAAAGTTCGGGATGGCATTTAATATAAAATATGGCCGGTAACAATTGGCGCCTCAACGTGTTTTGGCTCGTGGTGATTGCATGTTGTGCTGATTTTGGTGAAATGTTTCATGATTAATTGACATAATATTGTATCACATATGTCAAGTGATTTGAATATTGTTTCATAACCTCAAATACACTCAGTATTCTTGTAACGATAATTCATAATTTGCGTTATTCTATGGTAAAATCTTGCGTAAACTTTCATCTTTCATGAAATCTATGATTTATCTATGCTTTTGTAGCTGTCAAATTTTATGTCAACACTAATTGGTAAACAAGATGATTATATGGGAGGTTATGTCAAACTGTCTAATTCATAATTATTTACGATTATTTTACGATGTCATTCACTTGTTTGATCAAGGCATATTTGCGTTTTATAATATTATTAGATTTTTACGCTAATATACATAATATTAAAAACATTTATGTCGGCGTTCTACAATACAAATTGTAAGTCCACATTACAATCGATATGCGTTTTAATTACTCGTAAGTCAACAAACACTCAATATTATTTATATACATACCTACGTCATTTTTTTTCGCCCAAATTAAATGATATCTTTGATTGACAATTACATTAGGCCGACGTTTAATAACGTTTCACAATATAATAGGGTGGTCCATTTTTCGCAATTCTCATTAGGGTGGAGCATATTTTTTTTAACAATTTTTTTTTGTTTTTTTTCACAATTGTACAATAGAAGTTGAGCTAATATTACGTCTAATGATACTACAGCCGTCAATGAAGAGTTTCTTTTGTTTTATAAACAAAAAAAATTAAATATTTATTTTTCTCTTCTTTTACTTCTTTCTTTCTATCTGAACATCAAAGAACGTAATCATGTCTTCACCAATACCAATACCAAATATCAATGGGGCTTCGAAGGAGGTTCTCATTAAAGAACTTAAAGACAGGAATATTGATCCATCGTCGACTTCTCATGAGTTACGTTTACAGGCGCGCGCTTATAATAAAGAGATTAAAATACCTGCTATAAGTGAAGTGAATTCTGAATCATCGGATTCTGAATTAGACGACACAACCATTAAGAAAGCCCACATAATTAAACAAACGAAGATTATTTATAGGGACTCACACTCAAATAACGTAGACGGTTGGAAACTGAAATATGACGGAAAAAGTAGTGTAAGGGAATTCTTACTATTAATTGAGGAGAAATGTAGGACAAAAAATTTTAACCAGGATCATCTTGTACGCGTTTTTCCTGATCTTTTAGAAGGTTTAGCACTCCTGTGGTTCAGGTCTATTTACACTCAGGATTTGAAATGGGACGATCTTTCAAAACTTTTGATAAGACAATTTGAAGCAAACGACCTTCAAACAGATCTTAAGGTAAAACTATTTAACATGACACAACCTAAAGGTATGTCAGTGCTAGAATTCACTCTCAGAATGAAGTCATTAAACAATATGCTTGAAGCTAAACTACCGGAATTAGAACTTTTGCGGTTGGCAAAAAAAGCTTTATTGCCTATGTATACAAATTTACTAGTCTCAAGAGATATATCGACATTCGAGCAATTGACTACTCATGCAGGCAACTTGGAATCTTATGCATCACTGTCGGATGATTTCGTATCTTTCAACGTTTCTCAACCAAAAGTAGACTTACCTGTCACTAATAAACCGGAGAAATTTGATAGTACTGCTAGACAAACACCTAATTTTAATAATAATAATATGCATAGACACCAAGGTTATAACCAAAATCAGTACAGAAAACCAAATAACAACAATTATTCCAACAACTATACTAAAGTTAGTCTTGGAAACAGAGATAATAATTATAAATACAATAAACCGTCTTCTTCTACTTCTAACACATATACAAAAACTGCACACGAAAATTCTAGAACGTTTTACAATAAACCATTCTGTTCATATTGTAAACTATCGGGACACGTTATAGAAGATTGCAGGAAGAAAAATTCAAGGTCTAACAATCCTAAAGTGGGAGCTATCAATGACAAAGCTCATAAAAAGTCAAAAAACTAGGTCGGAGTCTCTCTTGCTACAAGCCGTCCTTGGCGCAGAGGAAAAGCGAGTGGGAGAGTTGGCTCCGAATAGTTGATAAATTTCTTTCATCCCCATCAACCGGAACAGTGGGCCCGCTGCCACGGGAGATGGCTATTGAAAATGATAACCGTCCTTATACTTATGTACATATTATAAATAATTTCTACAGTGGAATGCTAGACAGCGGCGCTTCATTGTCATGTCTAGGAGGCAATAGTTATAAAATTTTTAAGGAATTAGGTATTAAGTTAGTTAAAGTTAAGTTTAGTGTTTATACAGCGGACGGTTCAAACCAACCAGTCTTAGGGACAATGTCATTGCCGGTCACGTATAAATCATCCACAAAGGAAATTCTTTTCTACGTCATCCCGACATTGTCGCCTTCAATTATTCTAGGAGTTAACTTTTGGAAGGAGTTCCACATCGCACCGGAACTGTTTTCGAAAGCTACTCTTCCTGTTTCGGAAGGAAATATTAGTGGGTTGCGGGCTATTCGGCCAGCCTCATCCCTAACTATTGAAGAGAACAGGGAACTCTCTAAAATAGTTAAAAAATTCGAGTCAATTTCTTTTGAAAAAAAGGGGTTAGGTCTAACACACTTAGTTAAACACAAAATAATTACAACAGGACCACCCATCAAACAGCGGTATTACCCTCTTTCACCCGCACGGCAGAAACAATTAGAAACAGAAGTTGATGAAATGCTAAAATTAGGGGTTATTCAACCTTCTCGTTCACCATGGTCCAGTCCAGTAATAATTGTAACAAAAAAAGACGGAACAGCTAGATTCTGCCTTGATTCTCGAAAAATTAATAACGTCACGGTACGTGATAGTTACCCTCTTCCCTATATTGCGCGTATCCTAGATAAACTGGGCGGTGCCAGATATGTTTCCTCGATTGACCTCTCCAAGGCATTTTGGCAAATAGCCTTGGACAAAAAATCATGTGAAAAGACAGCATTTGTTGTTCCTGGGCGGGGCCTCTTTGAGTTCACTCGCATGCCGTTTGGTTTGAAAAATGCTCCTAGCGAATTACAAAGACTAGCGGATGCATTGTTTGGACCTGATTTCGATGATAATGTTTTTTGCTATTTAGATGACCTTATATTAGTATCGGAAGACTTGAAATCACATTTAAACTTGTTAAATCGGGTGTACGAACGTCTACGAGACGCGGGTCTCACCATTAACTTAAAAAAGTCAGAATTTTGTAAAGCCGAGCTTAAATACTTGGGCTATATGGTGGATTCCCAGGGACTTCGCACTGATCCAAGTAAGATAGATAGTATTAAAGATTTTCCTATACCGAAAAATGCTAAACAAATTCGGGCATTTGTTGGCCTGTGCGGTTACTTTAGACGGTTTATCAAGGGATTTTCAAGCATTGCAGCTCCTTTAACAAGTATTACTGGTTCAAATAAGGGAATTAGTAATTTTAAATGGTCACCGGAAGCTGAATCCGCATTTATTGCACTAAAGCAAGCACTTACTTCTGCCCCAGTCTTAAGTTGTCCAGATTTTTCGAAACCCTTCGCTATACACTGTGACGCAAGCTCCGTAGGCATTGGGGGGGTATTAATTCAAACTATAGATGGACAGGAGCACCCTATTGCTTATTTTTCGAGATGCTTAAACGTTCACGAACGTAATTATGGAATAACTGAGCGCGAACTTTTAGCCGTACTAGACTCCGTTACACACTTTAGACCATACATTGAAGGAACTCATTTTACAGTTGTAACCGACCACTCAAGCCTAAAATGGTTAGGTTCTCTGTCCAACCCCAGCGGTCGTCTCGCGCGTTGGAGTTCACGCCTATCCCAATTCTCGTTTGACGTAATCCATCGTAAAGGTACTCAACACATAGTCCCAGATGTCCTTTCGCGAATGGATCTTGCCGAAATCTCCATTATAGATTCAGGAAATATTCAAGATGAGTGGTATCAAAATATTTGGAAGGGTTGTCAAGAATTTCCCCAACGTTTTCAGAACTTCCAAATTCGGGAAAACGAACTATTTCGTCACACGAAAACTCGTTTAGCACTGTGTGAAGACACTGCGTGGAAAAAAGTAATTCCTCAAGAAAAAAGATTAGACATTTTAAGTAGTGTTCACGAGTCTATTCGATCTTGTCACCCCGGCGTTTTTAAAACTTATAAAAAAGCACAATTACGGTATTTTTGGCCAAATATGTACAGAGACATTAAACAATTTGTAAATCGCTGTACGGTCTGTAAGGCCCACAAAATCAGTACGGCCTCACCTAACGGTATTTCATCACATCCAAAAAAAGTTACACGTCCAATGCAAATGTTATCGTTGGATTTGGTAGGTCCATTACCGAGAAGTTACTCTGGTTTTACCGTTATTTTATCCTGTGTCGATGTTTTTTCAAAGTTTACCTGGCTGTTCCCGTTGCGCAAAGGTACCGCGCGAAGCATTGTGAAGAGTTTAGAAGAAAGTATCTTTCTTGTACATGGCGTACCGCGCACCATTGTTTGTGATAACGGCCGTCAGTTTGTATCCAAAGAATTTAAGGACTTATTAAATAATTATAATATACCACCTCCGTTTTATAACTCTTATTATACCCCTCAAAATAATGTGGTAGAGAGATATAACCAAACTTTGGTCACCGCATTATCGATATTAGTTGAATCAGACCACCGTAATTGGTCAAAATTTTTACCACAAATACAATCAGCTATGAACAATTCCGTAAATTGCGCTACGGGTTTTACACCTTATTTTCTAATGCATGGTCGGGAGCAAATATTAGACGGCGATTTGCATCGTAACCCTATAGCTGATACGGAATCTAATTCACAAAATTGTACTAGTCAGAGAATCTACGCACAAAAATTAGAAGAACTGTCATCAGTTTATGAGCAAGTCTCAGATGCTTTACTAAAAGCTTTTCAAAAAGGAGCAAACCATTATAACCTGCGGAGAAAACATGTTAGTTTTCAAGTCGGAGACAGGGTTTGGCGTAGAAATTTCGTCCAATCAAACGCTTTAAATTACTTTGCACAGAAACTAGCTCCACGCTTTGTGCAAAATATAGTCGTGAAGAAAAAATCAGACTTAATCTATACATTAGCAGACCTCAAAGGTAAGGAAACTGGTAACTTTCACGTGAAAGACATCGTCAAGTCAGAAAATATACCGGATTAATATGTTTCTGATAGTGCTTTGGTGGGTCTGGCCACCCTACCAAGTACTCTCAATTAATTAATATTTCAAATATTTTTCAATGCACGGGAGCACAAAGCGGCTTGATCACCCGAGTTGGAGCGACCCAGCATTATGACAGTCCTTAGTCCTGTCCTAGTTAATTTTCTTTTAGAAAATATAGAAATTTCGTAAAATGGTTAGTATAATCGGTAAATAATAGAAAGAAACATAATAAATTTAGTATAATACTCTAGTATCCTACTCGAGTTTGTTACACGACAATGATGTTGTTCAGATAAGCTTATAGGAAAATAATTTAAAAAAAAAAAAAAAAAAAAACGACTTGAAATATGGCTTTGACTAAACAAGTGAAAGTTAGGTAGCATGGGATATATAAACTGCCCAAATCTTGGAATGCACGGTGATACTTTCCCACTATCCCCGTATATTCTAGGTTTCTTAATATATACTTATGTGCATATTGTATACGTTCGCCCGTTACTTAGAAAGTGAAGATGTACCGGTCCAGTACATCTTTGTTTTCTAAGCAGTTTTAAAAATTTTATTATTAAGAATTGAATTTTACCAAATATATTTTTGTTTACTTTATTATAATTATCTTGTCATGTTTGGAAATGGTATACTTATGTTAGTACTCTTGATATTTTGTTTAATAATTTCATAGTAATTAATGATACAATTATAAGAGCTGGTTCAGCATATGTCTTTTCCTTAAATTCCTTCTATAACTTTAGTTATATTTAGTAAAAGTAAGTTTTATCTATAAATTAGTACAATAATACAATTTTCTACCAATTGCACCATTTACAACAATGGATGTATACAATTTTCGACCAATGACTCCATTTACAACAATGGATGTATACTACTACTAATTGCACCACATCTATAAGATTGGTTGTTGACAGTTCCACTCGATTAAACCACCTTACACACCTGCGTGTGTGTAAAGGTTAAAAGTTTTTTCTACTATTACGAAATAATGCTTTCCAAGGATGATTATTTTGTCTTATTGTATAAATTCTCTTCGAAAGACTTACCCAATAACCAGGTCAGGTAGAGTAGATAGAATTTCTTCGAAGTGTGTTTTATCTCCAACGGAGAAGTAGACTCAGTGAAAAGTGAGGGTTGGTTTACCTCCCTAAAAAAAAAAAGTGTTGCCTGAGTGGCTTATCGCCCTATTAAAGGGCCAGTGAAGCTTTAACGCTTAAGTTGTTTAGATGTGTTGAGAAGAACAATAATATTTTTTTATATACCTACAGGTTTACCTACAATTTTGTTTAAGAATATTTTCCGTCACAGATGTAACGCTAACGGCAGTCTTCGACAATCGTCAATTTATCATCACCCGGTATTCCGATACTGTGGGTGCTTGCAGACTCCGTTCACGTAATATCTTCTAAAATTTGTAATTAAGTTACATTAATCTTAAGTTATCTTTAAGTTCTAGAATGGATGAATCGCAGGCTCAACCATCCGGCTGCACGCTCGATGGGTGCGATTGAAGCTGCGGCACAAGGAAAAGGAACTTGCCTTGCAACCGAATTCAAACCTCCAGAGACAAGATCGATGAACAACAGATACAAACAAAATTAGTATTTTGATTCTCAATAAGTAATCAGGTACCATATGTAGTAAACTAACTAACTAACCGTCACGTCATTTCCCGAATGGGTGGGCAGGGGTGATGGAACGGCACATAACAGCGTCTTAGCAAACATTCCATTGTTCAATCATATTCGATCATTGTATCATACATATAATCTACGCTTCTGTTGTTCAGACGCCGGACGAAACCCAACTCAAGTACGTAAGTGATTTACTTGACGGTCTGCTAAACCACAATTGGTCTAAGAACTTATTCACAGATTTCGATAAGTTGATAAATTTTAATCGATTTTATCGACACGTAAATCTGGTTTACACGATGATCGAATGATTACTTAAATTAAATTTAATTTATGTGTTATTTTAAACATGGAGGAAAAATTATCCTGTTAAGGCGATGCCATACGTAGTAATTCAAAATCATGTGTTTTTGGTTTGAAAATTTGGTCGCCTAGAAATGTTTCAGATGCTTTAATTAAATACTGCGAGTAGAATACATCTTGGCCTTTGAAATAATCGAGTATTTTTTAGATATGTCTTTTTATAAGCCCAGAAAAAAATAATGTACAAGGCCTATGAAAACTGCTTTAAAGTTCAAAATCTCCTACTTACGAACCCATTTTCGGTTATGATTTTATTGTATAATGTGGCAAATTAAGTTATTTATAAAATGATTTGAATTTTTTTTTATATTTATGCGTGAACATCCACAAAATTAAATAAAAGGCACTTTTTGGCCATGTTTTTTTCTTGCATAAATCAAAACAGGCGGATGGTGTTAAGCGGGAATTTAAACCTTATCGCCATCTACGTAAGGATTGTTATTGATAGCGGCTGAATTTAAAATATTACACGATGAAGTGCATCGAAACTTTTTGATAAAATATTAGTCATTCAGAATAAATCAATAACTCGCGTTCTTTTCAAAATAGATATCATGACGGTATGCTACAATATAAGTATGTCAGTATCAATATCATTGTTTGTCTTCACAAAACATTTGCTGTTGACTGATATTTTCACTCTTTAACTCTTTCAATTCATTCGTTATAGGTTCGCAGTCCCATTTTTAACAGAAAACGAAGAATTTGACCAGATTTTTAATAAATTAAGAGTATTTCATATCAGTAAGTTTTTTTCCATCCATAGTTTAAAAATAAATATAGTATATTTGCGGCCCGTTCTACAGAGATACGCTGAATACATAATGCACAATGCAATATAATACAGGATTTTTCAATAAGAGGTGTTATTTTGATATTCAATCATAAAAGATTAATGGTTTCGTTGCTTGTGTGGCACGTAGCGCCATGTCGTTGAAAGTAAACGTTGTCCAGATCAATACCATCCAATTCCGACCATAAAAAAACATTAATCATTTCTCGATAGCGCAATCCATTCACCGTAACTGTTGCTCCAGCCTCATTTTCGAAAATGTAAGGTCCAAAGACTCCGCCGGACAATAAACCGCACCAAAAAGTCACACGTTGAGGATAAAGAGGCTTTTCAACAATAACTCTTTGGTCTTCCAAGCCCCAGATGCAACAATTTTGCTTCTTGACGAAGCCACCGAGGTGGAAATGGGCCTCATCACTCAAGATGATTTGCATTTGATTCACTCAAGTGAATTTTTTAAATTTTAGTGCGTTTTTAAAGCGTGCATCGTTCCATTTTTATCAATGACGTAGTTTTTACTTGTCAAATGTCAAAAAATGACAGCTTCAAAAGTAATATCTACCGAAATAGCGGGCTATTCAAAATAACACCTCTTATTGGAAAACCCTGTAAAATACAAGATTAAAGTCCACCCCGGGAACTATTTATTGAATAACCAGCACCTCTGCCATAAGTCACCTCGAGTGGTTCGCTACATTACTAGGGGTTACTTAGGGGTGGCCGGTGTCATGGGGTGAGGTTTGTTAAGGCCTTGTTGGAGGCTGTATCTGTTCCCCTACTGCACAGCGGGCCAAATTGTTATATATCACTTGTCGAGTGAGACTCTTTGGCCTCTTCAGCAGGACTCTATCCACCCATCGCTTTGCACCACAGTGGGAGAAATGAATTCTTACGTCCCCCAAATTCCGTTCCACCTCTCATACCTGTTTCCTTCCCTGAACTTCATCTCCTTTATGTCTTTAAAAACATCCTCCGTACAGCATTTCCAAAGAATGGCCTCCTGTATTTATTTATTTCAGAGAAAATTTAAATTGGATGTTATTTCAACCGCCATGCTAGGGATGCCTCTGTGTTATGGCGGATGAAGTATATAGATTGAAGAATTTAATAATACTCACAATAGTAAGTAAATTAAATTATACAATTCCGATTCAGTTCAAATTTTATTTGATAAATAATTAATTAAACGTTGACAAGTGCTATTTTTTATATGAACTAAATCAATTGAGGAATGTGAGAGATGTGTGGAGGGAGATTAGGGGGTTAAAGTGTAGAATGTATGGGTGTTGTAGTTGAAATGTATTGCAGATGTTAGTATCCATAGAGTTATTTGTGTTTTTTTAGGATATCAGGGAGAAGATTGAAGGTTTTGGGAGCTAGATAGTTGAATAATTGTCTTTGTGCTGATGTAGTATGAGGTTTAGGTACATTGTAGTGTCGTTTGGTTATATTTCTGGTGGTATGATTGTGTTGTAAGAGTGTTTTTTATTGCATTTGTACAATAAATGTGTTAGAATAAATTTTAAATGCAGTTGACGTATATTTAAGACACTAAACTCAATAAAAAGTCGGATTGAGTATAGTGTATATGTATGGACCATATGTAAAAAAAACCGTTGAAAATGCCTTCCTTTCATGTAGATTTGAATTGTAAATCAATGTCTGTCTCTTTTACACTCGCATGACATCGCATATTGCTATCCCATTTGATCGGAATGAAAATTTTGCAATGATGATGAATGACAGTTTTGTATTCAAAATATAAGCAAATAATGGTCAGACTGAAACACTCCCACGTCGCATTTCTTGTATTCTTCTTTATTCTATGGGTAGATACTTAAAGAATTAAAACAAAAAAAAAAATAGAAAGGTTGCGTTGCTTTGAATGACAATATTCGTGCAGTGTAGCCAGTTACTTCTAAACCTTCCTCTCCCTCATCTCCTTTTCTTCCCCACTCCATTAAGCCTCACAACATACCTCAATTATTGTGGATACCATAGTCTAACTGAATCCTGTGGGTAGGGAATAGTTGGTTGTCGTGTGTGGTATTCACAATAAGTTATTGTACCTATACCCACCACCCAAAAAGGTAGAACACACCGCGTTAACGTACGCTACGTAAGCAACGCATTAAGACATCTGGACTTATTACAATCCATACATTTTCTATGGAAATAGATGCGCTTGAAACACACTTGTCACACGCAACGCAAACCCACGCTTCCATCGCTACTCCGATCTGGTCTGTTCTGACGTTTAAAAATGGAGTCACGCCTCCAACAAGTTGATTTTACATCTATGAGTGGTATTATCTATCCATCTTTTGTTATGTTTGGTATATCTATGGTTGTTTTATCTGACAGTTAAAAATAATAAAGTAAGTATATCGTCCTCAAATTTCTTTGAATCGCAAGACATGACAGGTACCAAGATAATAGAAACAGACAGGTTACTGAGCGCTGAGCTGGTTCTTAAAGCGCGTGGTTGCACTGAACTGGACAGACTGGTGATTTACTGCATTTAATATCGCTCATGTGCCCGTTTTTTAGATAGGCTATTAGTGAAAAAAATCATTCCTGTGCTTTTGCAATGCGCACATACCATTTTCGAGCAATAATCAAATCTGATGGAGTTTCTTTCAATAAATACAATTATTCACAATGCTTTTCGAATAAATAAATTTATACAGTGAACGCAGAAACACTCAAGAGTATGAAAGACAACCAGTATAAAGGACAGACAGTCGTATTCTACTACTCTGCTCGCTAGTTTGTTCATCAAGTCTGAAGGTAAAAGCGGGCGAGCATGTGCGCGGGGAGCAGTCTGAGATTGCTCGTCGCTCGCCTGTGACGTCATGCTTGCAGCAGACATACTCGCCCGTTGGTTGGTCGCTGTAAACTCTCAACTGGTGTCGCGAGGAGTTAAGAGAAACGAGGTGCATTCTTAATAATATAGCCGTTTCACCCGTACGCATATTCTTTGGATGGCAATCTCTTTCTAATGCGTTCCGTTCATTTAGCTATGTATGATGTTATTTTACATGATTATACGCCTGCGCGCCTGTGTACTCTAGAACTAGAGATAACTTGTCATGTGACCACATGAGTGGCGTGCGTAAAACCAGTATGCACGTTTACCTAGGAACGTAGTAATGCGTGTATAGCGTACGTCTACCCAGTGTGTTTCTACCTTAACGGTTCATTTACGGATGAGGGAGAGACCTTCCTTATCGTCCCCTAAAACGTAAGTCTTAGTGTTAATCCCTTTGTTTTGCCATCCATTTTACCCAGAAACAAACTGTCATATTTCCGGAACATAAGTATAAATTATTTACACGCATAAACGACAACAAAACACCTGATTTATAGGTCTCTAACAGCGTAACAATACCTTTTTTCCGCGTAAGTCTTTTGATACGAATCTTGTATGATTTATACTGACCGGGTGAAAACCTTCAGTTTATGTTTTCCTCAAAGGATAAAAAGTGAAATAAAATTCGTTTTATTTCCGTTTGTTAAATGATTTTTTACTATTTATTTTCGGGCAGGCTTACAAATAATAAATCCATTCAAAATATTGCTGAATCAAATATACAAAAAGCTTTACCCAATTAAACCGTTTTCAATTAATTTAAACCTTTTACCGAAACAAAACAAAAATGTATTCAGTCTTATGGAAAACATAATAAAAGCAGCAAACAATAGGAAAATTGATGAAATATTGGATGTTTATTGTAATTTAAAACCACATTTATATTGGACGACTCTCCTAACTTTGTCTTTTGGTGGCGTTACACTATATTGGGAATAAATTTTGTAAAATAATATATGAAGCAAGTGGTACCATTGTGGGTAAATTGTGAGGCTGAAGTGGTGAAGGGAAGGAAGTGAGAAAGAGACTACCTGTCTCTTCAGAGCAGGTCACGAAACATGGCAAAAGCCATTTAAAGTTGTGAAGACTTGATTCGTAACTCGACCATAGAGGTCGTCTATATATCCTTCTAAGGAATTACTGTCGAAGCTCAAAACGAAAATAATAAAATACTAGACAGTTTTTTCTGCGTACTTTCTCTTTTGTAGTTAAAAATCCTTACATAAAATATTTCACATAATGAAACATAAAGTGATTGTTTACAACTAATTTTCATGATGAAAACAGCAATATTTCTTCTTTGATAGTCTTTATTGATGATAGTAAAAAATAAATGAAATTGATTTTGTTTTTTATGGCTCTGACTAGAAGATTAACAGCTTATCGTGGTAGAATATTATCAAAAATACTAATTTTGGTTTTCTGTGTGTCCCGCGTAGTTCGGATTCCATAACTCAAGTCACATTTTCAAAATTGGTACTGATTTGTGAAGAATTCAGAGTATCCGGTGAATGTGGACGGTCATCTAGTGCAGTGTTCCGCAAACTTTTTATGTTCACGGTACACCTAACTAATCAAGAAATTTTAACGGTACACCAAAGAAAAAAAACAAGGTAAATTTTGGATAGGATTGGCTAGGCTTATTACGAATAACGGTGAACTTTGAGGTTCAACTACGAAAGCTGCATGTCATCATAATTTAAAAAAACATCCCAGGTTTTGAATGGTTTGTTTGGCAAAGCAGGGTTTGTCTAGCCGGGTTTGTGTAATTATGATTGATATTTATCACATAACAGTGACAGAATGACCGCGAACTGTCACCGAATCGGTTCGAGAAGTGAATCTTAATTTTACCCAATTGATAATTAAAATGCATATTTTTCCGCCGCCACCAAGCCAAAAAGTTTCCTTTTATAGTAATTACGGCATATCTAAAGTTTTTTTCTAAAAATTATTCGTAATAAGCGTGGCCACTCCGAACCAAAATTTACCAAAAACAATATTTTATAAATATTTATTATTAAAATCAATATAACATGAAAAGATGTTTAATGCGAAATGTGAGCCTGTTTAACTGAACACAGACGATCAAAATTTGGAACAATCGTTGATAACGCTGCTCGCATCTCTTCGTCGATCGTCCTCAGGCGTTCTCTTTTTTTGACTTTATCGTTGTGAGAGTTAAAAACCCCAATTCGCATAAATAGGTCGTGGCAAATGGTAATAGAATTGCAATTGCTCGCTTTGACAGCAGTGGATACTCATTTTTTTACGTGGAGTCAAAATGAGCTAACTCTGTTTCAGAAAATTTTAATTTTAGTGTCCGATCAGTTTTAAGCTCCATGAATTCTTCCTGCTCGTTTATTGGTAAATGTCCAAGGGAAATGCTTTCCAAAAATGGATTTCTTACCCAGTCCATAGGTTGCAGGTCACACTTAGGAAAATATGAGTTCATTTTTTCTGCTAACAGCTCTAAGTGTTTCACTATCAAAGCCTGCATTTTTTTCTGAATCGGCAGCCATGACATTTGGAAACATTTTGTTACTACCATTGGTAGCGTGGCTGATCCATAGCACCAACTTAGCGCGAAAGCTTTCAATCTTGTCCGAAGACGTTCAAATGTTACAATTTCTTCCTTGCATTTTTTTGTTTAGCTCATTTAATTGAGCGAATATGTACCCATTCTTCTTTTTTAAATAAATTTGCAATTAATAAAGTCAATTAAGTTCGCGACGACACAACCAAACACTAGCATTAACGAATGACTACTAAACAAGCGGGCGCAACGTCACCGTCGTAATTCGTAATGTTATGTTGTCACGCGCATGCACCCCGATAGCTCGTGCGCAATCACGTGATAATGTAGCAATAGCACTCCACTTATGTAGTGTAGCACACGTGATAATGTAACGTAGCGGCGTAGCACACGGCCACTTCGCAGCGATCGAGTCCCACCCACGCCACCTCCGGCCGCCGCTACGCACAGAAAAGCAAAGACCGATTTACAGAGCACTTTGTGAGAAGTGACGCGGGACTCGCGGCACACTTACAAATGGCCACGGCACACCAGTGTGCCGCGGAGCACACTTTGCGGAACACTGATCTAGTGAATTAATTAATTTAATAAGACCTTAGACCTTTCGATAGATAAATGTATTATATACGTGAACTATAAATTTACCATATTATTATCTTACTAATTAGATTCTTACACCACCGTTCAACATTGGTGTGGTAAAGCCGGCTTTCAGTCTGGTTCAAGACCGTTTTAACTAAAAAAACCGCCTTGGTAATAAGTCAAGTTTTCCACGTTTTTTTTTAGTAAGGCTGTTACTAATTAGATTCTTACACGCCTGTTCAACGTTTGCATGATAAAGCCGTCCTTGAGCCTAGTTTAAGACCGTTTTAACCAAATAAACGCCATGGTGATAAGTCAAATTTTTCAATATTCTCTATTATTTTTCTTAGACTGGGCCAGTTGTTTCACGGAATTAGAACAATTCATAAAATTTCAAAGTTGATTTTTAAAATTTTGACTCACTTTTATTCGTGTTCTGTTAACTATATCATAATGGGCCAGTAGTTTAACACAACTGTAAAAATAACGTACCTTGAATAGAACTTTCACAGATCTCAAAAATTAACTTTGAAATTTAAGTATATTATTTTTTTGTTGACAAATTATAGAGACGTTAGAAACTTTTCAAATGAACAGCGTTAGTAAACTTGAAAAATTTCGAGATCTGTCAAAAATGTAAACAAAAGAAATACACATTTCAATCGTAAAATTATTAATCAAATTAAAATAATTCATTTTTTAATTATTGGTTACTTAATCGCTACTCTGAATTTATACAATCCTCAGTTTCAATTATAAAATGTAAAATAAAATTTGTGTTCATTACGCAGGAATATTTCGCATCACGCACATCACCGACAACCGAAATCAGTGTATTCGAATATCGGTGTAATAATTAGGATCTAATTTCCTCAGAAATCGTAATATTACTAATTTACGTTTTTGTACGTAATTCGTTGCTACACGAAGAAAATGAGTATTGCTGATTTATTAAAATCCTGTAAAAAACGTGATAGAATTCCATTTCCTAACAAACTATTATTACTTTCATAATATACCGGAACATTCATTTGTCAAAGACCTGCAGTCCCGTTTTTAACAAGAATACGAATAATTTAAGAGATTTTAGGTACCCACCATTCTCTTCGTTCATTGTACCTACTCTTTTTCAATTCGTATTAAATGCTTCGTACTGCGTTGTTATTGGATAATAGTCTGAAAAAAAATGTAATAAATAAAATAAAATTTTTATTCCTTCAATATAAACATAATACTATAAGACGTTGTGCTTACCATAAAGACTGAAAAGCTGTTTCCGATAAAATTATAATGAAATCATTGATGTATTGTATTTAGATGAGACATGAAGCAAAAAAATAGGTTCCGATTTTTTAACTCCAACTGACCTCCAACTCTCCCAACGCTCCAACTAAAACCAGTGAATGTACACTATGTGCAACGCTTATAGTGTTCTAATAGTGGAACAAGTTTCGACGAGATATTAGTAAGCAGTAGCGCCTCTAATTGTAGCTCTATGTATGAAATAGATTACTATTTTTTTTATAAAAAAATGGACTTTATTGAATGACAAATAAGAAATAAATATTAATTTCCCTATAAAAACGAACAGTTAAGCGTTAAAGACAATTCATTTTTATTATGTTTGTTGATTGAATCGTAAAAAAATTATAAAAATAAATTCACTTAAGTAACTCGTCGATCTTTGCCATACAAATTGTAAATTTATTGACGATTTTACAGTAAAAAAGCAATAAAACTACAAATACACGAATATAGCACGTGATCTAAAGCTCGTCTGGTAAAAAATCGCGATAAAAGCGTTTTTCACATCTTCCGCAATTTAATTTATTTTGTATCTATTATTTATTAGACCTTTTACCTCGCCGTAATTTATCTAAACCCATCCGCAAATAATAATAAAAATAATACATTTGAGCCGCGTTAAATCTCGAACGCTTCGATAAACAGCGAATTCGATAAAGGCGGTTCTTCTGGCCGTAAATAATCCGCAGTAGCATGTAATGTAGGCATACCGCTGATAGCCACACTGTAGTCTCTCCCTCTTGCTCGTAAACCGCGCATACAACAGAAAGAGAGGCTATAACGGAGCTTGAAGCGGCAGCACCATACTATATGAGTCTGGGATATTTGGGAATTTTTACATTTGAGTTTTTACATATATGACTATTCGTTATCTATTGGAAAAATGGCGACTGAAATGCTCCAAAATGGACTTAAATTAAATAATAAATTCTTAAATTAAACAATAAATTCAACACATGATTTTTCCAACTTTCTTTTTTCACAATATGTATATTTTTTGTATTATGCGCCTAATGGGCTTTTTTAATTAAGCGGAACAGTAATGACGAAGTAAAATTTGCAATTTAAATTAGATATGTTATTAAAGTCATCCCTTTCAATATCCTTTCACATAGACTCAGAAATAATGATTTGCCTTTCCTCAATCAATTCTCCACAAATTGTGGAAACCATTCACCCAGTCCAAACTTGGGACGGTAGTTTCGGAGAATTTGAATAATTCTTCTAATTCCAAAGTTAATTTTAAAGTTCCGTGAAAGATTTTTTCAAGTTCTATTATTATTTCAGTTTTGTGAAGTTAGTTAGTGAGTGAAATTGGACATGGTCCGTTAGTAAATAAATAAATATAGAGCCCATAATAATAATTAATGAAGTATGTTATTATAGCCTTCTTGTAACTATATTCCGTGCATTTGAACACATATACTAATTCTGCGAAAGTATTGCCAACTGCATGCAATCTAGTTTATACTTGCAATTTTGGGGGTGTCCAATGATATTTCAACATGGTAATTTCACTTTAAAAATATTAAATAATATAAATTTTATCTGGAGCAATATCATAAAACGAACAATACATAAAAAAACAACGAGGAACATTAACACCTTTTATTTACATAGTAGAAAGGTTTCACGTTAGGCCCAAAAACCCTCTGCCATCTTGAATCTATTTTTGAATTATAAATGAAGGAAGAAAACTTTATACAGATACGGTTAAATTTGATAGATAGATAGATATTCTCTCGGAATCTCCGCATTTCAAGACTATCATCGCGGTAACAGTTCCTGCGGAGATGTGCGCACATTCAGGGCGTTTTTTCAAGCAGCGCAGCGGCTTTTTGACTTTTTGATATAATGGCATACAGAGCTCCGGGACAAAAAGGTCCCTTTACCTTTCATAACGAGCTTATCTAATGGTTGTTGAATATCTTATAGATTTTTTAGGTGTTTGCTAAAAATTGTTTGCAGGAACATCGCTGCAATATAGGGAGATCAGTTTTTCGTAGGAGTTGTTTAGGTTTTTTTTTATGAATGATTTGTCAGCGTTTATATCCTAACAATAAAAACTTTATTGTCAATCAGCTGAAGTCCCCGGCATTGCCCAAGCTTTACGAAATAGTTTTTCGAACTCAGATTTTGAAATTTTTCTTTATGTTGAAGATGAAATGTGTAACTTGCATCATTTTGGAATGAAACTGTAGATTTGTACAAAAAACAAATATTTATACAATATTTATTTTTGGCTTCATTGGGTAACATGGACCTAATGGCTAATTTCCAGTTTTCCATAGTGTCACTTTGCTTCTGCTCTTCATCATATTACTGGACATTAACCACCATTTAGCGAAAAACTAGTGCTAAGTTGTAGTCATTTGTCGCTTCTGACAGTTTGCTACTAAATCCTTAAAGTGGAGAGAAGTTAGATGTAAGTTGGAGAAGTTTTGGTGTTTTACTGTGCAGAAGTTTTGTTTATTTTAGTATTTATGCGACTGTTTACTGAATTCTGAGGATGTTACAAATATGCTTTTTTAAATAATTGCAACAAATCCTTTTTAAATTTAAGTTACATGAATCTCTCTAAGGTGTTTTTGAGTCCTTCATTTTACGAGCTTTTGTCAATAATTTTTTGGAATATTAATTATTATTCCAAATGAATATCTCTAAATAGTATAAAATAAGGTCCCTGTCCGTGTCTGTCTGTTTGTGCGCTTAGTTCTTCTAAGCTATGCAATGGAGTTTAATAGGGTTTTTACTATCATTTACAATTCTTTTTCCGGAAGGATTATATATTATACAAAACATGGATATTATATTTATTGAAAGTAGAGAAAAGTCGTGCAACGCCGGGTATATGTCAGCTAGTCTGACAAATAATTCAATCGTTTTCTTCCTTATGCCTTTATGTTAATGCTGATTGATTTTGAAAGTACGATTAATGAAATATAATGTTATATTTAAATTTGTGACCTGTGGATTTGCAGTCGATAATTTTAACCATCGACCACGGTAAAGCAATTTCAAGTATCGTTCTCAATCTGAATAGTTGTCACTTACTAATCATTCATCATGCCGATTATTCACCTTATTACACTTGACTTGTATTTTAGTAGATTCTGTAGGGTAAATTAAAGGGAGTTTACATCTCCCGAAAATAATAACAACATTACTTTTACGCACATTTATGTGAGACTGGTATCACTGTGAACCTGCGCGCGATACCTCGCGCGGCAAATATTTCATTCTCTCTCCAGTGGTCTAGCAGCCGGTTTAGCCCTAAATCTCCTCTAACGATCTGTTTTGTACATAAAATTATTGTAACGTGAGTTTTGTTAAAATAAAAACTAAAAAGGAAAATATTCGAATTCTCAATTTTACACACCGAGAGAAATCACGCAACCTTGGATTCTGCGGATTGGAGAACCACAGAATCATTCAGCCAACAACTCATTTAAATTGGCGATAGTCACAGTCCTCCAAAATTTTTGACCCCGACGTGATCTGAACACGCAACCTTATATATGACTTAAGATTTTCACGCAACCTTCTTATCTGGAGTCAGAAACTGACGATAATCACAACCCTCCAAAATTTTCACTCTACGACCTCCCAACTCCGAACTATAATACCTTCCGCTCTTACACGGAGCAAACCATAATATTCTTCACGCTAAAGAAAACAAGGATTCTTATTGAAGCGATAAATTGAAACAGCAGAATTTCCAGAAAGAATTTCAATAATAGGTAACTCATAAAACTTGACGCGTCTTACACCCTTCAACCCTCGGAGAATTTGGGGAGCTTTATTCCACATGCAAAGTTGCTTCCCTTTGGGAATGCTTTATTTTACGGTAGCCATCTTTTACTACGTTGGAAGGCTTTGTGGCTGGACGCAGGTAGAGTCTACTTGCGGGAGCTCATTTCCGCTCGGATCCGGAAATAAAATCCTTCTTCACTTCCGCCGTGACGCGTTCCTTGTGCCGGAAGCTATTATTCCCTTTAAACTTTAGAAGCCACGTACACTTTATGTACTGATAACATTTCTGTAAGTCCCTCTACTTGAGATTATTTACGTTATTATTACTGTGAATTTATTAACCTAGATATGTAACATAAATTACGTCGTGTTACCTGTAACGCTTATGCCTCATTTATTTACCTAGATATGTAACGTAACTTACGTCGTGTTACCTGTAACGCTTGTGCCTCATTTATTTACCTAGATATGTAACGTAACTTACGTCGTGTTACCTGTAACGCTTGTGCCCCATTTATTTACCTAGATATGTAACGTAACTTACGTCGTGTTACCTGTAACGCTTGTGCCTCATTTATTTACCTAGATATGTAACGTAACTTACGTCGTGTTACCTGTAACGCTTATGCCTCATTTATTTACCTAGATATGTAACGTAACTTACGTCGTATTACCTGTAACGCTTGTGCCTCATTTATTTACCTAGATATGTAACGTAACTTACGTCGTGTTACCTGTAACGCTTGTGCCAATATTTACCTAGATATGTAACGTAACTTACGTCGTGTTACCTGTAACGCTTGTGCCTCATTTATTTACCTAGATATGTAACGTAACTTACGTCGTGTTACCTGTAACGCTTGTGCCTAATTTCAATTTTTCAATCCTAATTTTTTTAAATTATTATTTGGCTTTAGAACCTTCATATAATGCAACTTATATTGATTTGTGATTTTCTGAAAAATATTATAAACACATCTACATACAAAGAAAATAAATTTGGAGTAGAAATTTCTATTCCATATTTATATAAAAAAAGCATTTCTTGTACGATTTTATGGTGAACTTCTGTGTTAAAGGTTATTTTTCAAATAATTATTTGTGCAAACGGAAAGGTTAGTACAATAGTTAATAGCATTTTTGAAAGCAGTTTCAAAATAATAATTTGACGGAAGATATACACAAAACACAAGATGTCTGAAAAGCTAGACGATAAATGTGACTTCGTCACGCAATATCACAAATAAAGTTACACCCCGCGTATTATCCACTGTTATTTGTAGCTCCATATCGCTATCAACCCACGAGACATTATTTTTGTAGGATTTGTAAAGCTGAAAGTAATTTAAAAAAACATATTTGCCTATTTATTACCTTTCAGAAACAAATATTGTTCATTTTATATTATTATTCAACTTCAAAAATCACAAATCATTTTCTGATTACATGTAGGTACCTTTTACCTACTTTAACACTTGCCGGAACAATCAGTTAGAATTTAAAAAAAATACATTTAATTGAACACAAATTTAAGATCATTGATAATAATTTCACGCAGCAATATTTCGCATCATTCGCATACAACCGAAATTAATAAGTTTGTTTTTTTTATGTGTATACCGCACAAGGGTTCCAACGGCTTATTAGGTGCGCCATGTTTAGTGACCTAGCAGGGGTGCTCGGGTTCATGGGGTTAGTTTTGTCCAGGTCTTGGCAGCTGGATGAGTCTGCTCACCAGCTGCGTGGCAGATCGGATCTGAAGAGGCCAGTTAACGGAGACCCTTTGGTCTCTCCAGACTATCTAGACTATCTCGATCCAACCAACACGTTGCACAGCAGCGAGAGGGATGTATTCATTCGTCACTCCTGAATAAAATGACCCTAGATTCCTATTCATCCCTTAAACATTTTTACTTCCCAGAACGTCTTTTCCTTTTTATTTTTATTTTTTTTATATTAACTCCACACAGGAGGCCCTGAAGAAAATAATTTCCCTCAGGGCCTATGTCATCTTTGGGGATGCTGTGTGGAGGGTCTTTTGTGGAGAGGAAGGAGTGAACATGGGTCTTGAAGAGTCCCATGTTGTAGGAGGGAGGAAACACAGAGGCCGGCAGTTCGTTCCACAGCCGAGCTGTTGAACTCAAGAACGAATCGTAGAAGCGACCCGTTTTCATGTGACAAATGTCAACCGTGTACAAATGTTGGGCGCGCGTTTGGCGTGTATCCCGACTACGCACCGGTGCGGAAGGGATCAATGACGCTAGTTCCTCAGAGCATCTTCCATTGTAATACCGATAGAATAAGGACAGCATACCTACCCGACGCCTGTGCTCTAAAGATTGCAGTCCGTTTGTTAAGATTGGGGAATCTATCAAACGGACCGCCCGTTTCTGCACAGAGTCAAGGGTTTTTTTTCAGGTATTTAGGGGCTCCGGACCAGAGATGGCTGCCAAATTCGACAGTAGGGCGCACTTGTGATTTGTACAGGGTCAGCAGTTGTGTACTATTAAAGTATCTGCGGGCCCTGTACAGTACGCCCAGCTTCTGAGAGGCCAGCTTTACTCTGGCTTCGATGGAACCCCCATACCTGAGCTGGTCACTTATAGTTACACCAAGCATATCAATGGAAGGCCTGTTCGGAAGATTGCTTCCGTTGAAGGAGACTAGATTATCATTAAGATTCCTTTTAGACGTAATCAGACAGGATTGGGTCTTTGAAACATTAAATTCGACGAGATTATTTTTACCCCAGGAGGAAATACTCTCGAGATAACCGTCCATTCTCTGCTTCAAAGCCCTCCGAGCCGTTGGAGTTTGTGTGCCCTTTGGGGGCTTGTCAAACAAAAAGCTATCATGAACTGTACTGTCATCCGCGTAAAAATGAATCGGTGCACATGTCAAAAGGTCATTGATGTGCAACAAAAACAAAGTCGGAGACAGAACCGATCCCTGTGGGACGCCAGCATTTATAGAGTGTGAGGATGAGGTGAAACCGTCAGCAACTGCCTGAATCGACCTATCCCTTAAAAAGTCAGCAATCCACGTACACAGGGATGCGGGAAGTCCGTAAGAAGGCAATTTGTTGACAAGTCCTCGGTGCCAGACGAGGTCAAAGGCTTTGGATATGTCTAGTGCGACCGTTTGGGTCTTACCGTGACGTTCCAGGCACCGCCCCCAAACATGCGACACACACGCGAGAAGATCACCACACGAGCGGTTCCGCCGGAATCCGTATTGACGGTCGTTGATAATTTTGTTCTTCTCGAGGTATGTGAGCAGTTTGTCGTTGATCACACGTTCCATCACTTTGGACAGAACTGATGTGATCGCTATGGGGCGGTAGTTGGCCGGGTTGGAGCGGTCACCTTTCTTGGGAATAGGGTGAATGACCGCTTTTTTCCAACCAGAGGGCACAGTGTCACACTTCAGGGACATTTTGAAGAGCTTTGTCAAAACTGGAACTATTTCCGCAGCACACCTCTGCAATACCAGGGCAGGTATTCCATCAGGTCCACTAGCTTTGTTAACATCGAGCCCCCGTATAACGTGGAGTACATCCCGATGCCGGATCCTCAGCTTTTTCATATAGAAGCCGCAGTGAGGAACCGACGGCGGAACAGCACCTCCGTCATCGAGGGTCGAGTTTTCCGCAAACATTTTCCCTAATAAGTTAGCCTTTTCGGTGGCGGTGTTTGCTAGTGAGCCGTCAGGTCTGGTAAGAGGTGGCAAACTGGGTTTGCAAAAATTCCGACCTATTGAGCCCGCAAGGGACCAGAATGCTCTGCTGCCATGCGGGCAGGCAGCCAGCTTTTTGCTGATCTGCAAGTCGTGTTCGAATTTTGACCTATTAATGATTCTCTTGCATTCCTTTGCCGATTGGTTGTATGCTGATCTGCTTTCGGGCGTTCGAGATGTGTTGTAGGCTCGGTAAGCCGCGTTTTTTCGTCGAACTGCTTCGAAGCATTGTCGACTGAACCACGGCTTTGAGCCCACACCAGTTTCCTTGATTTCCTCAAAAAAACCTCCACACAGCATCCCCAAAGATGGCAAAAGCCCTGAGGGAGATTATTTTCCTTAAACTGAAGTTCGTGAAAAAAGAGGAGGGGAAGTGGATGGTTGATCTTTTTTCAGGAAATTTTTAAAACGAAAAAGATTCTTACCACGCCCCAGGTAGGTACCTACCACAGTAGCTATTCAAAAACTTTCCTCTCTTTCTCTCTATTTAATAGCAGTAGCTTTATGGAAATACCTCTTCGGCCTCGACAAATTCTCTCAGGTGGGTGATTTCAATACATCTCCATTTGGTTCGACCTCTAATGGCACTCAAAGGCCTCTGATGAAAAATAAACATTTGCAAAACTCCGAACTGGATGTATATTAATAAATATACCTTATAAAAAGGCTGTGTGCACTGAATATGCGATCTCTAGAAGGATCTTTATTGGTTTGAAAGAAAAGGGTTAATTAGTACACAGTATCCTTGAACTCGTAGAACAAGCGGAGAACTTGGTAAATGTATATCATATTTTGTTGTAAAACTTTATTTATTTGTATTGATACACTAGAAGCATTGTTATTTAACAAATATCATTTAGTAATGTGAGCCTCACTGGGTAGTTACCGTGCTGAGGCCCCCATTTAAAAAAAATGTTGGTAATTTGAGCCTCACTGGGTGGTTACCGTGCTGAGGCCCCCATTTAAAATATTATTTAGTAATGCGAGCCTCACTCAGTGGTTATCGTGCTGAGGTCCCCATTTTAAAATATCATTTGGTAGGTAATGTGAGCCTAACTGGCTGGTTACCGTGCTGAGGCCCCCATTAAAAAAATAATTGGTAATACGAGTCGCACTAGGTGGTTTCCGTGATGAAGACCCATTTTAAAATTTTATGTGACAAATTTTATGTAAATAAAATAACTGAATTGAAATTATGATAAATAAAACGAATTAAATGACATATAAAGAAATAAAATAAATATCTCACAAAAGCGGCGCTATACAAATTGTCCAAATATTATTATTATTATTAAGGTAATTATAAAAACTAAGCTATGTGTATGTAATTATTTGTCGGGTTGTGTAAGATATATGTAGGTAAGTAGTATGTTGGTAAATTTGTTATTCTTTTAAGATGTATTTTTTTGTAATACATCCTTGTTTGTTCTTTAATCCATATCATTGTGAAATGTTTTTTGTTTTCCTCATTTTTGTGCAGAGCGTCAGATTGTTAAAAGTTTATTTTGTCTGGTATGAGATGTATCTTAGTACAAAGCTTGTGCTTGAAAAAATGGAACGTTAAAAAAATCCATATACTACCACGAGTTTCCGAAAGCCGTGTATAAACAAAAGTGATAAGTATGAACACTAAAGAAAAGTATAAAACCTAATATAACCTTTTCTGTCCGCACCTAATTCTTTTTATCATGTTTTGTCTGTCAGTTACGTTAGTGCAGTTATAATAATTTTACGGTGACAGGAGTGGAAGAATGACGAGTTTTAAGAATAATTAGCAAGATTGTTTATCCCAAGGGATAGTGTAGTGTTAGTGAGCCCGAGTCTGGAATTTTTACCAGATGTGGACATCTCATCGGCGGTCGCAGCAACCTACCCGTGTCTCTCGCCACCCCGTACCGATACGTCAACCCCCGGTGCCGCAAAAAAATGCAGTGTCAGTGAGCCCGAGTTTGGCATTTGATAATTTCTACCAGATGTGGAGACCTCATCGACCGTCACATACCGATATTTCAACCCCCGCTGCCACCACCATGCTCGCCGTTACCTTTACCGGCTCCGTTATAGACGTCTGTCGGCTATACGACCTGTCCGTGGTTCGGTCACTGATTCGCTCACCACCATCGCCCCTACAAGATGACCCATACAAAACAATCATCTGGCAATTTCTACACCCCCGCTGCACCGCCCCCGTGCCCCTACGCCCTAGGAAGGACGAAATCGAAATGAAGCCGCTTCTTTTGTCTTCTGCCAATATGAACTATTACAAACAATTATGCAGTGATTAGTGTATTGTTATAGTGATTATAATATAACGTATCTAGGTCTAAAAATAGATGGGAATTTAAAATGGACCAATCACATTAGCTATTTAGATAATAAAATTAAAAAACTTAGTTATTTTTTCAAAACTATCAGGAATGTGCTCATTAAAAAAGACTTAATCAAAATCTACATGGCTCTCTGCCAATCACTGTTAGAATACGGTATTATCGGATGGGGCAAAGCAAATAAAAACATACTAAATCCACTTATCAAATCTCAAAAAGCCATAATGAAAATCATACTGAAAGTTCCTGTAAGAACTGGCACCAACGAAATCTTCACCAATCTTAACATCATGTCTATTAAACAACTATATTCTAAAACTATACTCATTTACATTCATAAACACAAAACACAAGAAATAACAACAAACACGTACAATAGAAACACTAGATCTCATGATCAAAAACTTATCCAACAAATAATTACAAATACAACTTTTGGGCAAAAAAGCTTCTTATATCACAGTATTAAACTCTACAACAAAATACCACTCACACTCAAAAACCTCAACACTTTAACATTTAAATCTGAAATAAAAAGCTGGATACTTAACATAGGAAGATCTGAAATAGAAAATTTACTGAAATCAAACACAGACTAAAACAGAATCAACTGAACTATACCAAAAAACAGTACCTTACTTATTTTAAAATTACTTAAAAAATATATATATACTACATTATACTTTGTTGTAATATTAATTTCTTATAATTAAATTATAATATGTAAATGACATCCTCAGCACGGGAGATCCCAGTGAGGATATCATTATATCTATGTGTTAATAAGAAAAGAAGACAATAAATCATTATTATTATTATTATTATTATTAATATTTTTTGTTTTAGAATTGAGTTTTTTCGTTTGGACATCTGGAATAGTTTTGATGGCGTTAGGATTAAGTTAAATATTAGACTAATTTGTATGTTAGTGATTTATACCTAAGTATCAGTATGTTAGACTAGATAAGCAGTTCGTAGAAGGGAATGGCCGACACAGGTGTCGATGAGGCTCGCTATCCATCACATCGCCAACCCTTCGGTGGCGCAAAGAGGAGGAAGGAACTCGAACAATGTCGAATTGGTACGTGGAATATTAGAGGAGGTATGGAAAGAAAGATTAATGAATTGTGTGACACGATGGTTAGCAAATATTTGGACATACTTTGTGTAACAGAGAGTATGAAAAAAGGGAGCGGTACAATGCAGCATAATGATAGGCTCGTCATTTGGTCTGGGAGACCAGATACGGAGAGGGCTTGTCAAGGTGTTGCAGCGCTATTGTCTCCCAGAATGATTGAATGTATGTTGCAGTATGAATGTGTAAGTCCGAGAATAATGTGGATTAGGTTCAAAATCGGTTTGACAAGGGTGTTTCTTGTTGTTTGTTATGCCCCTGTCAATTCTGAGAGTGACGAAGAGAAAGATGATTTTTGGACTGGTGTGAATGATGTGATGAGACTGAAAAATATTAATGAAAGGATTATAATGGCAGGCGATTTGAATGGGTGGGTAGGAATTAGACGTGACGGATTTGAATCGGCCTTAGGTATGTTTGGGGATAAAAGAACGAATGACAACGGGAACAGAATACTTGAAGTATGTTTAGAGTGGAACCTGTTTGTGTCCAATACTTTTTTCGATCATAAAGGTATCCACCAATATACGTGGGAAAGAGGAAATGAGAGGTCAATTATCGATTTTTTAGTAATTGACTCTAGGTTGAGAGCCGTTACCGAGGACACGAGAGTTTTCAGAGGGGCAGAGGTTGAAACTGACCACTTTCTGGTGGTGTCGAGAGTAAACCTCTTTCGCGGTTGGCGCTCTAAAGTGAATACGGTACTAACTCCAACAAGAATCGAAATAGAAAAACTACAAAACAATAATGAGAGAAGTAAGTATGTGAATTGTGCAGAGAGATGAGATTAAATGAGAAAAAAATGGATGGTCTAAGCATAGACGAAACATGGAACCACATAAAAGTGAGTCTTTGTGAATCTGCTAGAGAGGTGTGTGGAATAAGTACGCAAGGTAAAAAGAAAGGTGATGCATGGTGGGATGATGATATTAAAGCACTGGTCTCAGAGAAGAAGAAAGCATGGTTATGTCTGATTGCGGCTGGCAGTGCTTCCAGCGAAGAGAAGGATCGAGCGAAAGAAGTATATAAGGAATGTAAGAAAAAAGTAAGAGTTGGAGTGAAAGAACGAAAGAAACGCCTGGAAGAGGAAGAAGGAATGAAAATGACAAACCATTTCCAAGAAAACATTAAGTTGTTTTGGAAGGAAGTCAAAAGGTCCCGGTGTGGCCCTGAAACCGGAAGCATGAAAGTAATAAAATCGAAAGATGGAAAAATGTTGACGAATGAGGAAAAAATTAAAGAGAGATGGATGAAGTATTTCGAGGAAGTCTTTGAAAGCGAAGTGAGTGACAGTGATTCTAGCGGCGAATCAGATATGAACGATGATGGACTGAATGTTACCGAAATTAGCATGGATGAGATAGAAAGATCAATTAAGTGTATGAAGAATGGTAAGGCTGTCGGTTTCGACAATATTGCTGCTGAATATTTTAAAGGAGGTAGCCGTATAATTCTCACATGGTTGTGCAATCTTTTTAACCAATGTTTAAAGGAAGGTTACACGCCTTTAGATTGGAGAAGGGCAGTGATCATGCCATTATACAAAGGTAAAGGGTCACGTATGGAATGTGGGAATCATAGGGCTATTAGCCTGCTAAGTTCAGTTGGCAAGCTGTATGGTAGAATTTTGATTGAAAGGGTAAGAAAGGAAACAAAGGATAAAATATGGGATGTGCAAGGTGCTTTTATGAGTGGAAGGGGGTGCATGGACCAGATCTTCTCATTGCGTATGCTCACCGAGAAGTTTCTGGCAAAAAACCAGAAACTTTTCTGTGCCTTTGTAGATCTACAAAAAGCATACGACCGAGTCGACAGGAAAAAGCTATGGAAGGTGTTGTCCAAGTATGGAGTGAATGCGAATCTGACTCAGGCAATTGCGTCTCTATATGAGGGAAGCGTTGCATGTGTTAGGGTGAACGGTGGTTTGATATCACAAAAGGTGTTAAACAAGGCTGCGTAATGTCACCGTGGTTATTCAATCTATACATGGATAATTGTATGCAAGAATTGAAAGATGTGGGATTGGGCGCGAATTTGAGTAATCTGAAAGTATGTTGCCTGTTGTATGCTGATGATGCGGTGCTGATTGCTAATAGTATGGATGATCTGCAGTCTCTCGTGTCTAGGATGAACGAAGTATGCGTGAAGAATGAGTTAATGATGAATGTAAGTAAGTCTAAAGTAATGGTGTTTGAAAGAGAAAGTACGAAAACAGTGTGCAATATAGTTGTGAATGAGGAATACTTGGAGCAGGTGGATGAATTTGTGTATTTAGGAAGCATGTTTACGAGAGATGGGAAGGCTGACAGAGATATTGAAAGAAGAGTAAATGCAGGTAACTCCATTAATGGAGGACTGAACGCAGTTGGCGCTAACAAAAAATTGTCCAAAGAAGCGAAGTTAGCAGTCCACAATGGAGTGCTGGTACCTACCCTGATGTATGGAAGTGAGGCATGGAACTGGCAAAGAAAGGATGAAAGTAGATTGAATGCTGTTGAAATGAGATCCCTGAGGCGTATGTGTGGTAAAACCATGTATGATCGTGTGAGGAATGTGGATATCCGCAAAGAGTGCAAGGCTGATGTAAGCGTAATGAGTAAGATCAAGAAAGGGACGCTTAGATGGTTTGGGCATGTAGAGCGAATGAGCGAAGAAAGGAGTGTAAGGAGAATATACGATGCAAATGTGAATGGTAGCAGAAGTCGGGGACGCCCGAGGAAGACATGGCACGACCAAGTGAATCAGATACTTGAGTCGGGCCATGTCAAGAGTCAGAACAATAGAAGAGTATGTATGAGACGATGTATGAATGTGAATGAAGCAAGGAGTGTGTGCCAAGACCGAGTTGTTTGGCGGTCCGTTCTCTCTGCCTACCCCTGCGGGGAAACGGCGTGATGGTTAGTTAGTTAGTTAGTTAGTTGTTACTCCCATTTCCAACGGAGAACAGAGTTCAAAGGTGGATGCAAAGGACTCTTGAAGAAAAAAAAAATTGAAAAATAGAGTTTAATTTGTGCATACGCAAACGCCCATCATACCTTTCTTTATGTTTTTCTTTTCGGTGGCTGAGTGCGTTACAATTACTACAACAGGAGCCATAGATTGGAAAATATAGCGAATAACAGATGGACAATGAGGGAGTAGATTGTAAATGAGAACATTTTTAGTGTGGTTATTGCAAGCATTAATCAGTAACATGGTTTTTTAGGGCTTTTCAGTTTTTATATGAATATAACTGACTAACTAATTACTACGCCGTTTCCCCGCAGGGGTAGGCAAAGAGGAAAGACCGCCAAGCAACTCGGTCTTGGCACACACTTCTTGTCTCATTCACATTCATACATCATCTCATACATACTCTTATATTATCCTGACTCCTGACATGGCCCGCCTCAAGTATCTGATTAACTTAATGGTGCCATATCTTCCAAGGGCGTCCCCGATTACTTCTACCATTCGCATTGCTTCCTTTATTCTTCTTATACTCCTTTCTTCGTTCATTTGGGCCATGTGAAGAGTCGAAATAACAGAAGAGTATGTATGAGACTACGTATGAATGTGAATGATGCAAGAAGTGTGCACTGAGAAAAATGATCCTGTTAAAAAAATGATAGCATGTCGGTTTCCTGATAAAATATCAGTCATTCAGAATACATCGAGAAAACGTGTTCATTTCCTAATAAATATCATGACACACATAATATTACATATCAGTGTTTGTTCGAACACGTGTTCCGCCGTCATCATAAAACATTAGTTTTTAACTGATTATCTATTATCGTTATGGGCCTGCAATCCTGTTTTTAACAGGAATACGAATAAATTGACCAGGTTTTGAATTAACAGTTTTAACTTCGAGTGTAAAAAGACCGAGTTGTTTGGCGGTCCGTCTTATCTGCCTACCCTTGCAGAGAAACAGTGTGATGGTTAATTATTAGTTGCTTGGTTTTGCCATAGTAATGAAAGTTTTAGTACTGATTGAATAAATTTCTACAATTTATTGCCAGATTGTACCAATATTATAATGATCAAATAATATTGTTCAAATGTAATAATTCTCTTTTTCGTTTCTAACTTTGGCATTATACTGAAAGTCGTTCGGAATTTAATTTAAATTGAAGCCAAATTTTAGCTTAACTGGAAATACTAATTGAATTCTAAGCCAGTTTTATGATATTTTGTTGAATTTTATTTTTTGTAGGGCGAATTTAGTGCCCCAATTCAGCAATTTATTTTATTAAAGAACTGAGCAATTACCAACGGTGAAAGGTTAAAGGAAAGGTCAGTCAAGTTTTTATTTTCTTTATGGATAATCGATAATGTTTTATTGAACAGCCATGTTAACAAATCGGGTTTTCGGAAAGAAAGAAAAAAGGTTATGTACCTATTAGTAGGGAAATGTATCAAATAGGTTAAAAAGTACCTTCAAACCACATTTCGACCACCATAACACGGGCATGTGCCTAGCATGGTGGTCGAAAAATCCTCAATGCATGTAACAATCAATTCAATGAATAAAAAAACATAAAAAACGTACATTATAGTTATTTAGAAAGTTTTTTTTACGTGAATACTACACGAGAGTCCTCTTTTTAATTTTTTTTCGGTGAGTCGCAACTGCTCTAGACTATCTGGAGCCTGTGAGTCTTTGCCGTCCCCAATTGGGGTATGTTGTGAGGCTGGAGGTAGTAGGGGGGGGGAGAGGTGTGGAAGAAGATGGTCGCAGTAGATCTGGTCACCTAACATGGCTAAAGCCATTTCAAATGTAAGTTTAAATTCTGAATGGTGGTTTTACACCCGGGCTGTTCTGAGAGTATCTTCCATTCTGGAACGTGCCGAAAATATATTTTTTATAATTTAAATGATTTTTATTTGATCAATCAAATAAAATTTACTTGGATTTGAACTAGCGTCCTTCGGATCGCTAGTCGAGAGCCTTATCCCTCTACCACGGAGGCTGCCAAATTGTCCCTCCTACCCCCATCTGTTCGGAACCAGTGGGACTATGACATCCTCAAATGCGGTATTTGGTCAGGTTAACCTTAATAATTTGATCAGGTTAACCGGTTATAACTCGCGTTCTCTTTTTTTAATTAAAATTCAAACCCTTTTGTTATATTAACAGAATTGTTTGAATATGCATATATTTATATATAGCTGTAGAAGCATTATATAACAATTACGTATAAATGAACAGTCATATTAATAGATACGATTTGAGATTTTCACGCCCGAAAGTATTAAAGTGATTTATTTTTGGGGTATTGTGCCGTGTTGCGCTACAGGGCAGATGTGGATACATCTGCACAGATAGACATTGTAATGGTGTCCAACACGTTGGCTAAAGAAGGACGTTGCAAAACACGGAAAAATACACCAAAAGTAAATCACTATAAGTTACAAAAATAGTTTCACAGATAGGTACAAGAGGCATTAAAAAATTTATAAGTCGTAAAGTGAATTCCAATAAATATATTATAAAACTCAGAAAAAAGTCCCGGTACGATCAAGGGAGTTATATGGTGTGGTAACCCTCTATCCCCCATCCACGAAGAAGGTTCCCTTTTTTACCCGAAGGGCGTGCTTTTGAAGATATAAGGGCCGGAAGTTTTGCCCTCTGTCTGAGGACATTTAAGAATTTTGGGCGATTTTGATGTAATATAATATCAGAATATATACTGATCGTGTGAAAAGAAATACTGTAAAGTAACCATTACACATATTTTCTCAGGCTTTTCTAAAGATACGAGATTCTTCCTGCCATAATATATGGGTAAATAAATAATCTTTGAGGAAAAATATCTAAGAAGAGATAGCTAAAACATTACACAACTTATGCAAATTGATAAAATTTATTTTTCTCTAAAAAAATTATGCTTTATATCGTTAGAGCGAAACAGTTAACAAATAGTTTAAAATATAGAAACCAAGGTCTGAAGTCAGTTTTCAAATTCAAACCAAACTTGGTGGAATAAATTTTCTTAAAATCATAATAACATTGTATCGAGTGAATTTTGGTAAAACCATTCAAGCCAAAAAATGAACATTTTACAGGAGACGATAAAAACACATATATTCAGATTCGTAAAACTAATTAAAAAAATTAAAAGTTTATTGGAAAATGGTTATGTTTTTTTAATATGTTGACGTAAAATAATGCAATTGTTCTAATTCTTAACATGACAGATATATCATTTTTTCTACAGTTTTATAGAAATAACCCATTTAATTTTTTTTGAAAAGGACTTATCAGCAAAAATTATATAACCATGTTGTACTTTGAAGACGTTTATAAATGAAATCACTGAAAAATAAAATTGCAAAAAAATGTGGCTGGAAGGGTTTTACCAAAACACAGTTGATATTAATCTTACTTCAGTATATTATAAATTAATTATTTAAAGGTTTATTTGGCATTTGATAAGAGAATGATAATGGGCTCAGTTTTAAGACTACTTCTAGAAAAAAAATATGAAACTTTGTGAAATTTTTATTAATTATTTTTATGTGAAACGAAAAAAAACATGTATTCATATTTGTGTCCGTCACTCTTGGACACACTGATCCCTAGATTCCTACCCAACCCTCATAAATTTAACCTTAACAGATTTTCCTCTCCTTCCTTTCCTTAATAAAGACCCTCCATACAGCATCCTCAAAGATGACACGAGGGAAATTATTTTCCTCAGAGCCTCCTGTGTGAGGTAATAGAATAAAAACTTACTTGTATAGGTCTATGGTTATTATGTCATTGTTACGACTACTCATTATGTACTTATAATCTTTAGATTAAAAAACCCAATGGGCGTCTACATAATTAAATATATATTTTTATTTTGTGATTTAAAAAAAAATATATATTAATCAAATTAAACTTACTTGAGCACGCCGGGGTTTAAACCTGCGACCACCATATTCGTAGTCAAGGATTGTAATCACTGAAACAAGGAAGCCAAATTTACTCTTATTTATAATTATTCGTCTCATAAATGCTCTGCCACAGCCTTAACCCCCACTTCCGGCACCCCCCCCCCACCATCTCCCACCACTTCCTGGATAAAGCCGTCACTCTTTACAGCCATCCAATAAATCCCCAATAACCTTCCGCGGCCCCTATTAGCATATATGGCAGGGGTCGTGAACATTCAGGTGAACGAACATCGTCTGATTTGATATACTTAATATTTATATATATATTTATTTACTTACTATTATTTAATTATTATTATTAATTTCCTTTTAGTTGGTATTTTCACTTAACTGTTTTTATTTTAACAATTTCTATTTTAATTATTTTTTTTGTTATTTTTAGTTAATAATTATTTATATTATCCCATTAATTTACTATTATTTTTTGTTAATAATTATTCACACTATCCCATTAATTTATTGTTATTTTTTAAATAAATAATTACACTTTCTTATTTATTTATTGTTATTTTTTATTAATAATAATTCACACAATCAAATTGCCATATTGATTTTTTTAATATGTATTTATTTATTTCACGCCTATTAAGGCTTTACTATCCCATTAATTTACTGTTATTTTATGTTAATAATTATTCACACTATCCCATTAATTTATCGTTAGTTTTTAAATAATTAATTACACTATCTTATTTATTTATTGTTATTTTTTATTAATAATAATTCACACAATCCCATTGCCATATTGATTTTTTAAATATAAATTTATTTATTTCACGCCTATTAAGGCTTTAACATACATATATATATATAAAATATTTACGAAATTGTACACTCAAATAGTGCAGGAAATGACTATTTAAAACAATTGCACAAAAATAAATAGAAAGACAAAATATCACTGAACTTGATCCACACAGCATGCAGGTACAAAACATAAAATATCAAAATATATTTTTTTTACTTTGTCGACAAAATTATTATGTGTTAGTCAAATTAAATACCATTATAAAAATATTCCACTACTTGATGAAAAAAATTTCTATAAGGTATGCTTATATATTGAAATTGATGTAGGTACTAAATATATCAACAACATCGTAGTATTTGTTTCCTAGCTGTTGAATCCGTCGCATAGGAGTGTAGTATTGGGACATTGATGTAGAATTGCTACAATAATACGGTAGGTACTCTCTTGTAACTGACCTGCTTGGATTATGAAAAGATGTTGCATATAATAAATCAGGGGTATCAAACATTGAATTGATGATTCACACTATCCTATTAATTTATTGTCAATAATTATTCATACTATCCCATGAATTTATTGTTCTCTTTGGTAATAATTATTCACACTATGCCATTAATTTAATTTTATATTGTTGTGAACAATTAAAAGTACTGTCCTATTCATTTATTGTTATCTTTTGTTAATAATTATTCGTACTCTCCCTTTTGTCATTGTCATTATGATTGTGGCTGACAAGCCAACACAGTTACTTTGTAATACTTATATAGTCAGTAGAATATTATTGTTGCCAACTTTAAACTGCCCAGCTGTAATTTTAGTTTTAGTAACTGTAGTGCTTATTTTTTTAATAATTTTGTGGGCAATATTTTATTAGTATTTGTAAAGCTGCACATCTCGACACAGGAATTCCATAGTCAGATGAACGGCTTATAATCTAATTTTAACATAATATTTTTTTAATTTATAAATAAATATGTTTTTAGAATTTCCATCATTAAATTTTCGGGGAATTAAGACACCACATCCCGAATGTATACCAACATTTATATATTTTTTGTTTACAAGGGAGGCCAAGAGGAAAAAAAAATCCTCGGGACCTATATCGTCTATGGGGATGCTATGTGGAGGATATTCTTAACCCTTAAATGCATATTGTTGCAAAACTGCAACATACCGTTCAAATCACCTTCAACTCTTTGGTGTATACTTAATGCATGCCGTTTTAGAATTATCAAGTTCACGGTAATATATTTTATCGAGTGGCATCACCTTTTTTTCTTTCGCGAATGTCAAATGTCACTTTTTCTTTAACAAAGTGAAGATTCTCGAAAATTGGTTAGTGGTTAGAATTACAATTTTGTTTTGCTGTTATTATTTTGATTATCTTAGGTAAGTAGATACAATAATATAATACTTATTTGTAATAACTCGTATTTTTTCCGGTACACTTATTAGTTTTGAGAAATTGTTTTAGGTTTTTTTTTATAAGTAAATTGCTCATATTAATTTTTATTAAATACATGGTGTTGTAAATCTTGTTAAATTGTTTTTTTTTAAATCAAATATCATTAAAAAATTGCAATTTTTTTTCTTTATTTTTACTTGCATATGCATGTACATATCTACCAAATATATTTTTTTCCAGAAAAATAAATAAATCATGCATTTAAGGGTAAAGAAAAGGAAAGAGAGGAAGATCTGGTAAGGTAAAAGTTATGATTGTTGGAAATCATGTTAATCTAGAGATCAATGGATAATACGACTGACAGATAAACAAACAGACGGACATAAATATGAATATATCGATGAAGGCGATGGATCAAACAAGATCAATTGGAGAGGTCAAATGAAATTACCAAGCCAGCTTCTTCCGATCTGGCACACCACGCAGCTGGCGGGCAGGCGCATCCTCAACCCATCTCACCCGATGAACCCGAGTATATTTTTTCAACCATCCGATAGTTGCAGATCTCTTACCTATGGATTATGGATGTACCACCTCCCTCGTTTACACTCTTTTAGGTTCTAATTTATATCCCCTGAAGCACGTTAACGTGTACGAGGCTGCGCAGAATTTTCCCTCGATAGGTGCTCAAATGGTATTACCTACTAACCAACGTACATTACATTTCCATACGTAATGAATTCTGCTGTAAGTCAGCTTTCGGCTTTTCAGAATGCCAGTGAATAGATGATTAATTAGACGTATTCATGATTTATTTTCAGTTTGGTGGCTTGAAATTTAATTGACCCTTATAAAAATTATTTATAAACCACTTGGAAAATATTTTTAAATTATCTTAACGTCTGTAAAACTCTTGAACGTTGATTTCTGACGTCATGAAATTTGAACAGTTTTTTATTTATCTGTATGTGATGTATGGTAAAAAGTTGGGTATTCAAGCGATAGATGGCACTAGTCAGAAAGCTTACTCCAGAGTCCGACAGATGTCGCTAGAGTGTAAAAATTGCCTGTGGGGTATCTTTGTCAGACTTCAAGCTTCTAGAAACAGAGATTTACCAACCCTCGGGTAATGAATAGGGTAGCTAAATTCAGACTTATTTATTGTAACGTAAATACACGCAATTATTGTAAAGAACCTTTTAATTTATCAAGAGTTCCCAACACACTAAATCTGCAAGTAAAGGCAGAAATATAACACTGGTTATGGGATATTTAGGTAAATGCTAATATGTTCAACTTGCTGTGTGATTTCTATCAAGTTTTAACCTCACGACTTCGTGACTGGTACCAGTGAAGTTCCAAGAAGCAGACTATGGAGTGAAGATTGATGTGTTGAAATTTGACGAAAAATATTTATCGATTTGTTGATAGGATATTCAATAATATTTAATGAAATATATATTATAAAGAATAATATGTAAGATTCCAAATGGTTAGGTTTGGTTAGTAGCGATGGGTCGTGACTCATTTTATTAAGAGCGGGATTCACTATACTAGCTCAATATTTTAGTACGGCTCAAAAAGTCGACTCTATTGAACGACGGCTCAATTGAGCGGGAGCCGTGAGCTCAGAGCGGATGAGCAATAAGCATAGTGTGCTCATTAGAGGAGAGGCCTATTTATCGTACCCAGTATAAGTAACGGGTATTTTCATGCGATACTTTGTACGTGTGACAAATCTCCAAAATACTCACAAGTATTCTATACTGGGACGTATTTATTACTTACAGTTTAAATAAAAAGTGACTTTAGATCCTTATCTCTCTTAAGTATAAAATAGCCTTTTGTAAGATAAAAAATAAAATTTTACATAATATTATCAACGCTATTATATATATATTTTTTTTCTATGTAAGTACTTAAATAAGTACTAAAAAAAAGTTATTTTTAATATTTACTTTTAACAGGTATTTTTGATAAGTATTTTTAATAGGTAATTTTAATAGGTACTTTTAATAGGTACTTTTAATAAGTACTTTTAATAGGTACCTTACTTTAATAGGTTAGCAGGTATTTTTAGTAAGTATTTTTCAGCAAGTATTTTTAAAAAGAAAACTTGTGAAGAATTTATCGACAGGGAATCTCGTAGCTAATATTTAAAATAAATAAATAAAATTTTCTGGGGAAAATAACTCATCGGAATTTTTTTACGTAGAAAATTTGTGGGGAATCGTTGTGGGCAGAAATTATCTGAGTACAGTTTGCAAATGACTTATTATTTATTTATTTTATTTATTTATTTATTGGATGATTTTTATAGCGCCGCTTTTGCGAAATATCACCTCAGGGGCGCTGTACAGTTAATGCAGATATTACAAAAAAAATATAAATATTACAAATTGAAATTTAGTTAAATAAAATGAAGTACAGAAACAGGTGACACGGAGATGGAGAATCTGCTGCAAGAATCCTAGGTGGTGAGGAAACTGGACCAGCTGCTGCAGCGAGAGAGTCCACCGCGTCCACCAACAGTGCCAGCACGAGGTTCGTCATCCTTCCAGGTATGTGTCTGCTGCTAATAGAGCGCTGACACAATGTCCTCTCATGGATTCCAGACCTTGGCAGCACCGCTGTGACATTCGACGAAGGTATAGGATGGAGACTCTGCAGCAAGAATCCCAGGTGGTGAGGAAACTGGACCAGCTACTGCAGCGAAAGAGTGCACCGCGCCACCAACAGTACCAGCACGAGGTTCGTCATCCGTCCAGGTATGTGTCTGCTGCTAATTAAGCGTTGTCACAGTATCCTCACATAGATAACAAACCTTGGGAGCACCGCTGTGACGTTCGGAAAGTCCATATCCTTGTACACTTGTTTCTGGTGATTATGTTAGTGGTGCATTGTTCCGAAATAAAAGGCGGCGGAAGGGATAATAAATCACCTCGGGCACTTGTTAGGGCTTTCAGAGTTTCCAAGAATAACATTGAAAACATCTGGCGTACCTACAGTTACCGATTCTCGTCCCAAGTTCAACTTCAGCGAATTTAGAATATTTTTAGCACAATTTTCGATTATTCATTTTTGAAACACTGCATTCTAGTCACATTACTATTAAGTTCTGATTACTAATTGGTAAGTTAATTTAAAATGTTGATTCACTGATTTTTAAAATAACTTCAAAGGAATGTTGCCTCGTTTCCCTTGAAAATACTAAAAAAACACAAAGCGGTTGGAGACGGCATGACGCGTCCAGCTGCCACAAAGGGCGCTACTAATCAATCCTTAGGTCGGTACAAAATATAATATAATATAATACTTCTGAGTATTTCGCAAATGGGTATATTTTTGCACCTGTACTCACTGTACCCAGTAACGAAATGTACTCACAGGACCCACCTCTAGTGCTCATCTGATACGGCTCCCTCGATACGGCTCCCAGATCCCCAGCGTAAGCGTATGAATGACCGGTACCTAGGCCACCTCGTACAACGAGAAAAATAGATGTAGGTAAACATGTTCAAATACAGATATCGGATTGTCAGACGTCGTTCACATCCCTGAGTATGTTACAACAATAAATACTTGGATAATTTCAATGACGCTCTTTTTTCTAAAACACCTTTTGCAAAAGGAGTTACCGACCAATCGGGCAGTGGTACGGTTTATCGACAGTCGTACGAACACGGCTCATGAAAAAGTTCATGCTCAATTGTGCGGCTCGTTAATGAACGACTCATCGCCAGTAAGTAGAGGGGAGTCTGAAAATTTTGTGTAATTAAGTCACCTAAACAATTATTCGTACGTATTAATAATAAACTCAATAAATAGCAAATTTGGAGAAAACAATAATTAAAGAATAATTTATACACAACGCAAAACTGGAGTGGAACTAATAGATCTCACAAGTTATTATACTTACATAATATAATAGCATTTGTACACATGTTATTTAAAAAAAAGTTTTGTGAACGATATTGAAATTTTTTATTTTTAGATTTTAACATTATAAAGATATACGTTTAAAGTACTACACTTGTGTATAGCTATATCATCAGGTCAGCAATGTCACTAAAGAGTATATATTTTTATTGCTGTATAAATCGTGGATGCGCCCGAGGAAGACTTGAAGTATTACCTCTGCACTGGTGTGAGATACAAAGTCGAATCAAATCTGTATATATAATGTAGTTTTTAAAAGTAACTCTGTTTATTTCATGATACTACATGACGTGAACGGTAGAAAGATTCAGGGACGGCCGAAAATGAACTGAATCAAATTATCATAATTATCTGTAGTGAAATGAGGCGTACTTGATGAATTAAGAAAGAGGTACACGGAGAATGTTCGACGTAGAACCAAATAGTAGATGAAGTCAGTGACGTCCGCGAAGAACATGATACGATAAAGTGAAATAAGGATTGTAAAATGTGATGAACAAAGAAAGGGGTGAAATGAGAATGTATGACGTAGAAGTGTATGGTAGATGAAGTAGGAGACGCCCGAGGAAGACATGTGCACGATCAAAAGAATCAAATATGAACAAAGGGATGTAAAGAGAATGTATGACTTGGAAGCGAATGGTATAAGCGAATGGCGCCCGTGGACTTTGCTATTCTTTACAATAATATTATTCCCACCTTAAAAATGTACCCAGTTATTTATACTTCGGATTCTTCTTAGCTCGGGTAGAATCTTGCAATCATAAATAAAGATAGCAGCTAATAAAAAATATGAATTAAGAAACTGAAGATAACGTTGGTAGCTCTCAGTCGAAGATATGGTCGATTTAGTTTAATGGTCAGAGCACTTCCACGGCAAGGAAGAGACCCAGTACAAATCCTAGATTCAACTGAATGTTTTCTATTTTACATTTTTCGATTGATAATCGTTGATATTAGGTTTTTACTCATTAAGTTATTAAAAAAAATTATGTGAGTTTTCTTGAAGCTAAGTCATTGTGAATTTATTTTTAATCCTTTTCAATTTGCTGTAGGATTCTTCTTTGAAAGTGTTCTATATTATATAGTTGTCAGAAGTAAAAAGGTACTTAAACATTTTTTGAAAGCCGAATATAACCTTAAATGCAGAAGAAATACTAGAAAGTAGAGGAATCTCATTAAAGTACAAACAAACAACAAACCGTTTCTTCCTTTCAGGACGTGGAACTAAGCTGCAGTTTCTACAGATTATCGGTAAATCCGGCTTGGGATATAGTAGTGGATTTTACTGCATAATATTTGTATATCATGGAAAAAACCACTGAAGGGATAGACTTATAGAAAAGTATTGTGAGCATGTGCGTATACCCGAAGTAAACTAAAATTTTCCTTACTTTGGGTGTTTAAAAATTCTTTCTTGGAATAGAGAGTATTAGATTCTCTCAGTATTGCTCTTGTGAAATACCCCTATTCAGGATCGAAACGTGGCTTGAAATGGCTTTTGCTGTGTTTGGTGACCAAACCCAAATAGCTGGGTACTTCCCAATCTTAATCTTCCACATCTCCTTTCCTCCAGCTTCGTACCATACCCTAATCGGATATGCCGTAATCTCACTAGCTTCGGGCAATTCAGAGCAGTTTGAACTTTTGTACGGTATTCAACACAATTTTTCCTTAGTATTTAGAAATATATCAAATATTTTAAAACATCTAAGTTCTTTTTTGAAAAGATAATCATTTTCATTGGCTTGTCTGAAGCATAGGAGTCTTAGGGTTGGAATACGCCAACCAATACAAGCAGTCAACATCGACAGCTCCAAGCAGTCGCTAAAAAATACACGACAGTTATCGTATTTCGAAAGTATTTTCTTAAAAGAAACTGCAGATCGATGCACTGTCCCTGCTTGTGGCTGTCGATACTGATTGCTTTTAACAGTCCATGTATTTTTTTAAAATTATCTCCACAAAGGAGGCGTTGAGCGAGATGACGCAAGTTTATCGGCATTCCCACCAGACTATTTCTTCTAAAGATTTTTTAAATTATTTATTTTGATAAAATATTTTTTATATTCCAGAGTTATCCAGTAATATTGGCCTCACCACGGCTTACCCGTGCTGAGGCCTTCATTTTATAATGTAAAAATATAATCTACATAATACATTTAAAAAGAAAATAATACATTTAAAATATAATATTTTGTGTTTGTGAGTGATGTGTGTTTTATATTGGTTTTGTGTGTTACGTGTAGGTTTTTTTATTTTATGTTATTAAATTTTGGAAATATTGTCTTTTTTGTTCTTTAATCCATTTTGTCATTTTGTGTCTGAATTTATTTTTGTTTTCCTCAATTTTAATTTCAAGTGTTAGCAGTTGAATGCTTTTATAACATAGTATTGGTAGTGTCTTTGTCCAAAGCTTGTTATTTATTTACTGTCGGAGTTTTTATGTTTTCTTTATACGCTTGTCTAACTGGTCTGTTAGTGATATTTGGTGTATGTTGAAATTTGTTTTTTTTTTTGTCATAAGTATAGTTTAGTGGTATTTTAACGTATATTTGGCGTATATCTAGTACGTCACAGCTGTTGAATATTTGTTATTTATAATCCATGTGTTATTTATTCCCAGCGTATTAAATATTTGTGACAGAAGTTTTATTTTAAATTTTTATAATAGATTACATTACATTTCATGTACCCATAAGAGCTACTCGTTCTAAAACCCTCTTTAATTGTAACAATTCTAAGACTGAACATTTCAAACACTCGCTTGTACCTAGATTACATGAAATTAGTAATAGGTACGCAGATGTAGCGGATCTGTTTAACTGCACAGAAGCTAGGTACAAAAAGGCTTTAATATCATATCTATTAAATCATGACCAATAAAATGTAAGTCTACTCATACTTACGTAAAAAATCAAATAAATATTTATATAAAATGAACTGCCTGGGGGAACTGAGGAAACTTGGGTCAATAATAATATTCAATACGGTGAACCAACAGCTTGATTGGCACTTACCTACTTTCAACCAAATCCTAAAAATAAATGCATACATTTTAGCTATTGTAATATATTATATCATGTATCTATACTATCATATATTTAAATTAATACTAATCTAACCTAGTCTTCCTATAAGTTTTGCATGCACTTGTATCTCTAACTTTTTATATCCATCTAGAGTTTCTGTTAATTGTATATTTTCTAATGTCACTGTTTATAATTTACTGTATACGGTATATTTTATACAGTTGATATTGAAATAAATAGACATTTCTAGAGATTATCAGTATTCAGTGGGAATGACGATTTGCAAGCGGTGTAGGAAGAAGATAGAGTTTGTGGTATAAATCATGAAATTGCATATCGACTTGTCATGTCTCTGTCATGTGTTTGAATGGACGTTTAATCTGGCTATGTATTTCTGCTAAATCGACAATGATGCATCGAACAAGAGGGATGTTAGCATGTTGTGTCGGTTGAATCAAAGTGAGTTTAGTCATTTGAAACTAGAAATTTAAAGATTGCTTTGTAAATTATTTTTTACTAGCTACCATACAAAACCTTACTAGAGAGTTCTGTGCCGAGGTGGATAAAAGTTATTCAATCCTTTTTTTATTGTCTTCTATATTGTTTTTAGTATTTTTTCATTGACTTCTTTCTTTTTAATTCTTGAAATGTACTCGTTAAAATTTTCTATTCGTTTTATATGTGGGAGAAGGATGTCGTGGAGTTTTGTTGTAAATAAATAATGTAATTTCATTGTCCGGATGTAGCTTTATAATTCTGATGTTTTTATGTCATTTTGATTCAATCTGGTGTCCTGGACACGCGGTTCGTGGAGAATTTCGTATTTTTGGATAGTTTCAATAGTTTATCTTAGTTAATATTTTTGTTGTGGGTAAATTTGGTAAATCAAAATATTATTATTTTTTAAATGAAGGCGATATTCTAGTGGATACTGTCAGTATGGCCTTTATGATTCCTCTTTTAATTGTATCTAGGTTACCTATGTCTTTAGATGTAACTCATCGATATTCGATTCCATAATGACATAATGCGTATTTACTGATAATGTTTGAATGGCATTTAAAAATAATAAGGAAATAAATAAGTTTTAAGCAATATCAAAATAAAGTATATATGTATGAAGACAACATATAACACGAACACAACAACAATATTGTTCAAACCCTTGGGGAAGGGAGGTCGCTTCGTGTATGTGGGGTAAATCAGAATTTTTCAAAATTTCCCTAGAATATTAGAAATTTACTCAGAATTTCCTTAGATTTTTGTGCTTTATCCCTTAAAAATATTTTCTCCCCCTATTTTTATAAAAAGAGCTAAATTATTTGAAAAAAAGAGCTAAATGTCAAAACCATTAATTTGGAGATAAATCTAGCTCTAAAGAAGCTGAGTTTACAACACTAATCCCTACTGAGAAGGACTGTGAACATAAAGTAATTCTATAATACAATATTTTTAGGTACTTAAGTAATACGATATGATAAATGAATTAAAAATAGTTATTAATAAAAAAAAAAACAATACAAACAAATGTTCAATTCAGGTTGGAATTTTTCAAGGAAATTCATCACATGGCCAACCAGTGCCATAGTCATATAAAGTCTTACCACACATAAAACTCAAAGATCTTATTTCTACAGCATTCAGTCTAATCTCGTAATTTCCTCATAAGGGTTGGTATCAGCATTCCACTGTGAACTGCTAGCTTAGCTTTTTTAGACAAGTTTCAATAGCTGATGACGATATTTATATTAAATATAATTTTATGAAACCTCGTAAATCATTTCATTCGCTAAATTAATACATTATAAATATTATAATAGGTCTTCTTGAAACTCCAAACTTCAAACGGGACATTTCCTAATACGAGAATCATGAATTAGTTACCGACTACTGGAATATTAAAGTTTAAAATTTAAATTAACGCGCTGGGATCCCGTCTCTCAATTTGCCGTCTAATAAAATATTACATTTTCAAGTGATATTAATCCTGTAATGAAATTTGAACATTTTACAAATCCTCTCAAGCAAGGAAGAGATATTATAATGTTCACATTATTTAACTGTGAAGGATTCAGAAATTCCGACAGACGCAAGGCTAAAATCTTTTAATTTTTTTAGACAATGCAATTTGCAGTTGCTAAAATGGTAAACGTTTGAAGTAAATTCACTAGAATTGTATTGTTTTTCTTTCAAAATTTGGCAAAAAATATTATTACACACTGCGAAAACTTCATTGGTTTGTAAAATATATAGTAAAAATTCATTAGGTCAAAGATATTTGTTCATCTGCATGTTTTATCATGATCATCAAGACAGATGTGGGGAGACGATGGCTTCTGTAAAGCTGTCCTAAACGTTGACTAAATAAGGAGGAATAATTCAATTAATACTTTTGGCCGTGAAAATAAGTCATAACTTACTGTATATATTTTCGAACGAAATTAAATACCAATCTCAGCAGCAGGCAAAAAAAAACTATCAAATAAATGAACTTTCTTAAAATTAATTATTTTTGTGTATTTATTACACAAAAATACAATTGATTAGTTTGTATATCTACGGTAGCGACGCTCCTGATTGCATAGCTAAGTTTGTACCTATATCGTATTATGCAATAATGGCGCATTGCCGATAAAAATTTTATCTTCAGAAGGGAAACCACCAAATAAAAATATTTTCTATCGACCTATATAAAGGAGAGTGCCAGTGACGGGCCGGCGGGTTATCGCATGACGGACGTAAGGCGGACGGCGAAGATTTGATTTTTATACAAATCTACAGTTTTAATCCGAAATGGATAAAATTTTGTAAGCTTCAAGCTTAAAATAAGATGAAGTTCACTGTGTGCACAAAATTTTGAAAAACTCGGCACACAGCATGTTCAACCTCGGGGATTTTAGCCAGTAAAAAATATATTTTTTAATTTCTCTTACAACTTTTCGATAACCGCGTTATCTGTAAAAATACATCTGATATCTACATAACTAACAATGTTGTTAATCATACTAAAAAGGAAATAGCTTAAAACCACCTCAAGGGCGCTTGTAAATACTGCTGTAGAAAGCATACATTTTCCTTAATTTTAGACGTGTTCAATAACAATATTTTAAAATATATACCATATTTATAATCTTCCTCTGTTCTTTTTTTAGTTTATTTAGGAAACAGAGAGTTGTAAATGTGAATCAATTTTACATTTAAGTTGAATAAAAGATAAACCAGTTAAATTCAATTTACAATCTTTTTAAAAATTTAAGTTCAATATAAGATAAGCCAGTTAAATTCCACTTACAATCTTTTTTACGGTTACAGGTTAGGAAGAAAGTAGACACAAAGACAATGGTAAAAAATGAATTAAAAGAATAGACGAACAATAAAAAATAATCGTTTGTAAAGTTAATTTGTTTTTAAAAGTTTAGGGTGCAGTGGAAAATATCTTAAAGAAGCCACATTGTAAAACGTAAATAAGATATCACAAAAATTCCATTTTCATAATAATAAAAAAATAATGGTTTTGTAAAGTAGTAATGCGAGTTCGATTTATGTAGACGAAAAATGTGCAATGTAAATTTAACCTCTTACGAGACGTATGATATGCCATAACTTGATTAAAAATAATTTGTTTAATGGAAGTTACAACATCAAAAAATAGTTTAAAATTGTGTATGCTACTTAAAAATACTAAATGCGAAAAGAAATGAAAAGAAAAAAGATTATGTTTAAATAGTGTAAGTAAAATCATTGGAGTATTTGAAGAAGTCATGCTATTTTGTTTGTATCTGCCTCAGAGGAAATTCGAATAACAGGAGAACCGTCTGTTTTCCTCTCATTCCCCCAGCCTCATGATATACTGATATACACGTTTTAGTGATTCCATAGTCCCACTGGCTTTAGACGGTTGGAAGCTATTGGGACCCTGTTCATAATTATATTCTTATTTACAACATTTTTTTTGTAACTCGTCCTTTACGGATCTTTCATCTTTGTACAGATACGACAAAACGTAATTTAGCGACAATTAATATTCGCCTCGCATAATCTTTAAGCGCCACAATAGGAACAGTATACCGATATATATTTTTACTGGCTGAAATTAGTATTGTGATCACGATTTCATTGCGTATCGCATGGAATATATTTCATATTACAATATATGGCAGATAATGGCGTTCTGTAAACGTCTTTCCTCCAAATCGTATTTATTCTACGAATAACAGGGTTTGAAATAAAATACCTACCTAAGATTCTACTTACCCGAAAAACATTGATTTAAGTTACTGCTACTGATAATCCCCTTTTAACCTCACTTTCTATGAAAGTTGTTGTTTATGAGAACGAGGTAAATATTAGAACAAAGCAAAAAGCTACAATTAGAGGCACCACTGAGTACTAATATCTCGTCCAAACTGGTTCCACTATTAGGTGCGCATAGACCGGATTCGGTAGTTTTAGTTAGATCGTTGACAGAGTTGGAGGTAAAAAAGCGAAACCTATTTCACGTATCATCTAAATGTTGATAATATATCAATGGAATAAAGTGGAATCTGAGTCTAAATATGAAAATAAAGGGTTCAATTTTTAGTTGTTTTTTAAATTAGAGTCAAATGTAACATAATTTATAATCATCGCGTTCATAGATGGCGCTAATTTAATGATTTAAGAAAAAACGCTTAAGGCGAAGCTTAATGCTAAATCACTATTTTGATTAATCATTATAACGAATTAGTGTAAATTATGAATACCAAAAAATTTGCTTTAGATAAATTGAAGGTTTTTCTATCGTTTCGCTTGATTAGAATGCAAGTAAAAAAATAAATTACTCAATAAGAAATATAAATGTAAGCCACTAAATTTTTTTTTTCAATAGTAATGTATAAACGCGTAAAGGAAACAACTTAAAAAAATACAGTATTATAGCTAAGGTTATCTGTGACAGTTTCATTTGATTAACTTTTTTGCCTTCTTATAAAATTATTTACGAAATAAATAAAAATCAGTTTTTTGCTTTAAATCAAACGTTTCTTGACTCCGCTTGTCTAGAAATTTTAATGCCTATTCCTATGATATAAGATATACCAAGACTATACACATTTTTGAAGCTTCCTCTTAACTGAGTCTTTTGTAACTGGATAGTTCTCACGTAAGTGAGAACGTCTTAAAAAACCCAGTAAAAATAAATAAATACATTTTATATCAGCAAGTGTTTGACATCCCCAAAATGAGATATGTTGTGTGTCTGAAGGTAGTAGGGAGGAGGAAGATATGGAGATGAGGAAGGTGAGTTTGAACTGAATTTAAAACACTTACTCGTCAATTCCTAGAAGCTTGAACTGTACGTATATGAAAGAAAACTTTTTAATTTTAAATTTCTCTTTGGAATTTATTATTACAATATTTCGCACCGTACATACTCTTCATACAAACAAAAATGATAAGCTATAATATAACTTGCATTCCATTACTTTGGTTGTCACTCTTAATAGAAACAAGAATGATGGGCTATAATATAACTTGCATTCCATTACTTTGGTTGTCACTCTTAATAGAAACAAGAATGATGGGCTATAATATAACTTGCATTCCATTACTTTGGTTGTCACTCTTAATAGAAACAAGAATGATGGGCTATAATATAACTTGCATTCCATTACTTTGGTTGTCACTCTTAATAGAAACAAGAATGATGGGCTATAATATAACTTGCATTCCATTACTTTGGTTGTCACTCTTAATAGAAACAAGAATGATGGGCTATAATATAACTTGCATTCCATTACTTTGGTTGTCCGTGCAGTTTGGTCGTTGCTTATTGACAGTTGTTGGTACGCTTGTAACGCTCATAATTAATGTATTCGTCCCATTAAGACCCGCAGTAAACGTTCAAAGATGGTTTGAAAGAGAGATGTGTAAATACGAATATTAGAGAAAAAAAACGATAAAAAATTTGCGAAGAAGGTGAAAAGGTGTTAAAAATTAATAAAACATGATTCGTTTGAAATAGAGTAAAAATGTATTGACAAATGTTTAGTTGTATTTAAAGTAAATAACAGAACTAAACGTGTTTTTAATAATTTGCGATTTAAAATTTTTTTTTTTTATATAAATAACGGTTCGGCATAAAAAATTTAAAGATATTATCTTCAAAAAGAACATATATATTTTTTGTAACTTACAAACTTACCTAGGAACTTGTTATAAATCGGTAGAAATTGGGCATCGGAGGCTTTATGGCTTAGTATTTTAAATGAGAGAACATGTTACTAGCAACAAAATTTATTGTAGGATTAAGTTAACAATTTCTAAAGTTGTAATCAATTTTAACCGGTAGCAGAAGTCGAGGACGCCTGGGGAAGACATGGCGCGATCAAGTGAATCAAATACTAGAGTCGGGCCATGATCAAGAGTCAGAATAATAGAAAAGTATGTATGAATGTGAATGAGGAAAGTAGTGTGTGCCAAGACCGATAAGTTGCCGAAACGGCGTGATGGTTAGTTAGTTAGTTTTTTTTATTGTTCTTTAAAGTTTCTTCCCGTTAAACCACAAATAAGCAGTTTGTCAACAGGATGTACATATTTAATTACATTAAAATAAATAAAAATATTTTAAACTCAAAATATTGTTGATTTATTACTAATCTGGTCAAATTATGCGTATTTTCTATTAAAAACGGGACTGCAGGCCTTCAACGAAAGAATTGACAGGTTTCCCAACAAACTATCGGTAAATATGGATGTCGGAACACATATTCATAAAAATTATAAAATTGTTACATTTCTTCATATATATTTCGTCAAAATATTTATCAGGAAAAGGCCAAATGCATGAACACGTGTTCCAATATATTCTGAAAAGACTAAAAATATTTTCTCACGAAACGGATTGGAATCACGTTTTTAACAGGATTTCAATAAATCAGCCAACTCATACTGCGAGTGTGCCTTTTGATGTTTCATTATTCCCATTTTGTTTGATACCGTTGATTTTTTTAATCTAGTTGGCGCGAATCAATGCCTATTGGCTGATCACGCCTGGGTAGGTTAGACTTATCGATTATATTTACCCGGGCCGATCCGGATGCTGTGTCCAGCCGACCAGATACAGCGCTTTAGAGATCAGATTAATCAGACAAATGTCAGGGATACATGTAACAAACAAGTTATACATTATAATATGTTATCGGCGTTCATGTGACACTTTTTTTTGATCAACTATGCTCTAATATTAACAAAAGCAGCATATATATTTTATTGTCTTCTACCTATGTTCCAAAGTAAAGGATTTTCCAATAAGAGGTGTTATTTTGAATAGGCCGTTATTTCGGTAGATGTTACTTTTAAAGCTGTCATTTTTTGACATTTGACAAGTAAAAACTACGTCATTAATAAAAATGAAATGATACACGCTTCAACAACGCATTGAAATTATTAAAATTCACTTGAGTGAATCAAATGCAAATCTTCTTGAGTGATGAGGCCCATTTCCATCTCGGTGGCTTCGTCAACAAGCAGAATTGTCACATCTGCGGCTCGGAAAACCCAAGAATTATTGCTAAAAAGCCTCTTAATCTTCAACGTGTGACTGTTTCGTGCAGCTGATGGTCCGGCGAGTCATTGAACCTTACTTTTTCGAAAATGAGGCTGGAGCAACAGTTACGGTGAATGGATTGCGCTATCGAGATATGATTAATGACTTTTTATGGCCGGAATTGGATGGTATGGATCTGGACAATGTTTAATTTCAATAAGAAGGCGCTACGTGCCACACAAGCAACGAAACCATTGGTATTTTACGATTGAATATCAAAATAATACCTCTTATTGGAAAATCCTGCATGTATTATATATTTTACATTAACCTCACACAGGAGTGAGGCACATCAATGGCCATGAGGAAAATAATTTCTCTCAGTGCCTTTGTCATCTCTGGGGATGCTGTGTGGGGGGTCTTTTTGAGGAGAGCTTATTTAGGAGGAAGGAAACACAGAGACCGGCGACTCATTCCACAACCGAGCTGTTGAACTCAAGAACGAGTCGTGGACGCTTCTAAGATAAATAATATTATAACGGGTCGCTACCCGTTCTCATGTGACAAATGTTAACCGTGTACATAATATGTTGGGCGCGCGGTTGGCGTGTTTTCCGACTATGCACCTGTGCCGAAGGGATCAAAAACGCTAGTTCCTTGGAGCATCTTCCATTGTTATACCGGTTGAACAAAGACAGAATACCTACCTGACGTCTGTGCGCTAAAGCTTACAATCCGCTTACTAAGATAGAGGAATCTGTCAAACGGACCGCCCGTTTCTGCACAGAGTCAAGGGTTTTATTTAGGTATTCTGGAGCTCCAGACCAGAGGTGCAGACCAGTATGATGCACCTGCGATTTGTACAGGGTCAGCAGTTGCGTTCAATCAATCTATCGGTGGGCCCTGCACATTACGCCCAGCTTCTGAGAGGCGATCTTGAACTTTCCAGTAAGACAAAGATCTTGGCTCGATTCCCAGGTGCGACTATTACCCTAATATTTTCTTCAATGATTACATTTATGTTACAATTATTAATAAAAGTATATTTTTGTACTCCCAACGTAAATTACCAATCAAAAATGCTACCAAGATTGATTAAAGAGTAATTACTCCTTTTGTAGAAAAACTCTGAAGGCGTACTCCGTACTGAAAGAAAAAAACTTGAAACTGACTGAAATTTATATGCTTCTACGTAAAAAAAGTTAAATATCAAATAACCTTAAAACCACTGAAGAGACAAACTGACAAGTGTGTTGTGGGTTTATGTTTGTGCCCCTGAAGTAAGGCTTAGGAATCATTGTTCCATTTTTTTTCTTTAATCAGCAATCAGAATTTATTAAAGGTTTATTTGAACAACCAAAAGACTAGACACATGACAGTGATCATTCATTTGTATAAGCATAAAAAGGTTCCGGTCTGGATCGAAATAAAGGGAAAACAACTCGAAAATAACAACCCGAATGCATTCGTTTATCGATGTACATAATAACTATTATGTAGCTACACACATACACTTTAGCTAAAATGCGAACACACTACCTCCTCCCACAGTATACAATTATTTATAATGGAAATATTTTTTTGTATTTCTTGCTTATCCTTCGGTTCTAGGTATATTATGTCCGTTGCTCAAAGCGCTTAAGAAAATTTTGTACTTTATAAATATATTTTAATCTGACCATAAAGTTGACATTATATAAATGTTAATCCTTGGCATGAGAGCGGGACAGATATACCATTAATTTACCAAAGAAAAACTCACAATCTAAGATTTTTGTTATTTTTCGTGAAGTTTCAAACCGCAAGCTGCTTAAGTTCCCCATCTATCCATGGGGAAAGTTTTATGGCTGGTAAACGTTACGTCTTTAATAAAGAAAATTCTTTTATCTTTAAAAAGGGGAATTCAGTGAGGGTAGAAATAAAAGGAATCTCTTTCGCCATTCCGGCGAACTATCCTACTGAAACTGGGGAATTTTATGGCAGGAGCGGAAGATTTAATAATTGCCTCTGAATTATCACATTTAGGAAGACTACGAGCTAAGTTTTAGATAACAACTATTTACTGTCTATTATTTTGATAAAATTATATTTATGAATAATAAATAAATAAATATATTTAGAAGACAAGTTTTTTTATGAATATCATAAAATATAACCAATTTTTATAAGCAATAATTATTTGCCTCAAATACCAATAGAATTTGAAAACACCTCACGAGTAAAAATAAATGCCGCTGACGGGATTGAACTCGCATACTTCTGATTACCGGTCAACTGCCCTAAACCACTAATCTACTTTATAATAATGTGTTATCCTTTGTACTATGCATAAATAATGTTTATAAGACACTAAAAATTAAAAATATTTCACCAACAAAAGAAGATATAATATTATGTCTCGAATGGGAAATTCAGCAATAGCAAAGCCTTTCCTACAAAAATCAAGTTTGCTGTTTTCAAGTAAATGAAAGAATGAAATTACTACTAAATTAAGGAGATGCACTACGTCGTGTAATATTTTAAATTGAGCCGCTATCAATAATAACCCTTAAGTAGATGGCGATAAGGTAAGTTTTTAGATTTTCACGGCCAAAAGCATTTTTGTTGTTTGTTTTTGGGGTGTTATGCCGTGTTGCGCTAACTCCTTCTTTAGCCGACGTTTCGGACAACGTTGCAGTGTCCATCATCAGGGCAGATCCGATAGATCCGAAGATGTGTAAAGAAGGAGTTAGCGCAACACGGCATAACACCCCAAAAACAAACAACAAAAAAGATGGCGATAAGGTTTAAATTCCCGCTTAACACCATCCGCCTGTTTTGATTTATGCAAGAAAAAAACATGGCTAAAAAGTGCCTTTTATTTTATTTTGTGGATGTTGAGGCATAAATATTTGATTTTTATAAATAACTTAATTTTCCACATTATACAATAAAATCATAACCCAAAATAGGTTCGTAAGTAGGAGATCTTGAACTTTAAAGCAGTTTTCATAGGCCTTATAGATAATTTTTTTCTGGGCTTATAAAAAGACTTATCTAAAAACTACTTGATTTTTTCAAAGGCCAGGATGTATTCTACTCGCAGTATTTAATTAAAGCATCTGAGATATTTCTAGGCGACCAAATTTTCAAACCAAAAACACATGATTTTACATTACCACCTAAAGTAACTTAGTGGTTTAGGTCCGGCAATCAGAAGGCTGTGGGTTCAATTCCCGTTGGCAGCATTTTTTTTGGGAGAGATTTTCAATTTGAATGGGTATTCCAAGCGAATAATTTTTATTTTTTTTTTAATTTTTTTTTTTTAAAATAGACAAACATTCCCGGGTCACGAATAACCCAACAATGTTTGAAAATCTCCTACTACCACCACAGAAAGCCTAAAAATTATTACTTATTATAATTTGTTATTTCTTCTCTGTTACCAGATCTAATCTGATCTTTCTCTTCACAGACAACGATGACCGAATAGTTCAGAAATATACAAATAAGCTCGTTCAGAGAACGGTGGAATATACACTCTACCTAAGTGATGAAAAATATAAAAATAAATCTTATTCCCAGTAACTCCATGAATAAGGTTAAACATTTGTTGAAAAAAATATTATCAGGAGGAAAAGCTTTAATTATGTAAATTTAAGCCTTAGACACATTACGATATGTTGCATTTACGTATTATATGAGTGGAGGTCCGATCAATTGGGGGACTGCCGCGGAATATCATTTCTTTGTATGGGATCTATTTACGTAAATTGTTCTGAGCCCTTCTCCTGCTGTAGGTAGGAGAGGGGTTGACATAATTTTCATATATAGCCCGGCTAGCAGATCACAGCGCATATTGTCGCCACGCCATCTTTTGAGGTGTGACAGATCTGCATGGGATTGTATGGCGAGGAATATGGAGTTATATATAACGCTTTGAACTTAAAGCGAAATCTGTCACTCTCCTAATGGTAAATTAAACCATGATTGATTGAACTCAATGAATGAAAGAATGAAGTTTTACACTTTATAATATTATTTATCTTAAACACCACTCCCTTCAGGATCGTGATCTATTTATATTGGTCAGTAACATAGTTCTACTAGCTCCGGACAGTTTGAACGCTTGTGCCATTCATATTCACATAAAAAGGGTTATTGTATATAACCGATACCTGACCAAACGCTTATTCATTTTTTTCCGATACATCGTTACAAGAATACCAATTGGCTTCGGGGCTTTTTTCGTCTAGTCTTTCAAAAGAGCAGTCTGGCCCCTTCCCCAACTCTTAAGGGTAGGTTGGGAGTTGGAACTGGGACCTGGAGAAGGCTGTATTCACGTCACGCGTTTAGTGAGTCTATTACCTTTTATTGACTCGCGGGTTGTGGCTCAATGAAGAATTCACTGGTGATATTTTATAAAGTTGGGTCGGCGCATATCAACGAACCTTGCTGTGGAGAGGAAAATAAATATATTTTACTGGTTGTCATAATACATTTGTTTGTCAATTTTTCTTTTTTATACCACTACATGTACAGAAATCCTCAAAAATAAAGACTTCGATATGGTTAGGAAGGGTCTCAAGCAATATTGTCTCTTTGGAAAAAATTGGTCTTACTAAAAACTGTCTGTACTTACAACCGGCTAAATTAATATGAAAGTAACGCAAAATTTAAGGCAGTAAATTTCTGATATTTAATCCACACACTGAATTTATTATTTTTATGTTGATTTTTGTGGTTTATCAACAAAATTTTACTAAAAACTATTTAGAATCGAATTGTTGCTCGTAATAGATATTCTATTTGGTAACCAGATTAGAATATCCGAAATAATCCTAACCTTCACCCTCCCCATCTCATTTTCCCTTTACTCCTACCTTAAGCCTCAAAACATACCAAAAGGATTTTTGTTTTAAAAATAAATAACCATTGTGAAGGCGTTTTTATTTTAATTTTCAAAAATTTTCAGACTCGTAATTTGGCATTTATGATTTGCTGCTAAAATGACGTGCTTGTTTTTGTTCGTGAACATGGCGTTATTGACATCACACCGGCCAACGTCGGTGACAGCCGTCTTCCAGCCAGTTTCATTTTCTAGGTCATAAATAAGGGTTGGAACCGTGTCGGGAGGTGCGGTTTTAGACCGTTCTTGAAATCGATAATTATGAATGAAAATATTAATATCACACATGTTTACGAGTAGTACGGTGAACTGAATCAGAAAAATAATGTATGTAAGTTTGCAGCGATTAGTTTATATTGCTTAACTCGAATGTGTTAAGTGTTAAACTCAATACAGTATCACGAGGATTAATTAACTCCTAGCAATAAATTAACTTTGTAATCATCCGCAAATTTTTAACGGTATTTACAAGTTTGTGAAAATCCCCTATTGGGAATACAATAGTAAGGTTTCGAAAAATCTGAAGCAGTTGAAACTTTTGTATGATAATCACATGAAGAAGTACTGAAAAAATAATTATGAAAATAAAATAAAGATTCAAGCGGAGCCTTGGGAATTTTTCAATTTAAATGAGCTCATTTGTTTGCACGATGCACAATGCAATGAACACAAAGGAATTTAAATAAATTGATTTAATTTAAAGCAGCTTTGTCCTAACTTAGAGTTTATCTTCAACTGCAAGAAAGCTAAGCCGCTTCTCGGTTATTCTAACTTCCACTTCTTCCTTTTTCCTTCGGTTAATTTAAAGTCTTCCGCTTTTCTGGAAAGCTTTTGGAATACTTTCTTCACCCCTTTAGACCTTAATTAAAACTGTGAAGTTTTTTAAGGTAGCTTAAAATGTTTATCAATGGTTAATTTTAAAGAAAAATAGGTCTCAAAATACGAGTTTCTCTGTACTAGATCTGATACACACTTTGCCATATAATTGAGAACACTCACCAAATTCACCAAATTCAAAAAAAATGATGTTGATATACTGATGTATGGAATTTTTGGTTTGGCTACAACAGACTGGCATTACCCCCGATGTCATCGAGGAATATTCCATGACAGCCGATGCAGCATTAGAGTTTAATGGAAACCTGGTCCGCCATCAATAGGTTAAGGTGCTCACGTAGCCGCTGTGTCCACATGATGCACAAATGGGGCTTTAAAGAGTCATGTGTGAATGTGGTGTGGTGCAGACCGCCGAACATGTGCTCAACGAATGCCCGCTCCATTCATTCCCCGGCGGAATTGATAAGCTTCACATGTCGACGCCTGAGATGTCCCCCTTTGACCCCCCCACCATACGAAAGAAGAAGTTCACCAGCTGCTAGATTTAAAATACTGTGCAATGTTTATTTTTCTCAAAAATCACCCACAATGTTCGTAACTCAGCAGAATGGCCATTTTTTAAGAATTAAGTATAAAATTATAACAAATTAATCGACAACAAAATGAACAGCAAAAATAATTAGAAATTCGGTTTTAAACTTATTGTCAAATGAATCTGACAACACCGGTAGATATTGCAAAATTGAACAAATGTCGAAAAAAATAAGCCATAATAAATAACGTGTTGTGATTTCTGAACAAGTGGTTAAAACACAATTAAAAATATAATCAATTGGAAAACAAAATTCGACAAATTTTATAAATTGTAATAGTGAGGGAATTTTTTCTAAATCTACATATTTTCAAAAATACATTCGGTCCGAAAGGGTTTTTAAAAACCCCAAAAGGAAATTAAAACGTTACTTCGTTTGGTAGTACCCATCACTGGCTCTTGTAAATATTCACTTTGCTTTGAATTGAAAAAAAACAGTTCAAAGTTTTCCCCGGAGCTTTGGATTGAGGATAGAGTTGTGCAATATTTTTTTATAGTATTTGCCTTGGAAATGAAATAAATAAGTGCTTCCTTTGGAAAACTAACAAAAACAAATAAATTTACTGGATGTTATTCACAGATTCATCAGATTATGCAAAGACGAAATGTAGGTAATTTTGAGTAATACTTGACGGCCGGCATAGTCCAGTGGTAACGCATTGGACTGCCATTCCGAAGGTCGCGGGTTCGAACCCGGCGTGCGCAAATAAATTTTATTTGATTAATTTGTGTTATTTCACAATTAATTAATTAAAATAATATATAGTATATTTGCGGCACGTTCCAGAGTGGAAGATACTACCAGTATCGCCCTGGTGTAAGACCACCATTCAGAATTGAAACGTTGCTCCAAATGGCTTTAGCCGTGTTTAGTGACTAGATCTGAATAGCCAGGTACTTCCCCACCTTCCTCTTTCCCTTCCCCACTTACCTTCAGCCTCACAACATCCCCCAATTGGGGATGCCATAGTCTCACTGGCTCCAGACGGGAGCAGTTGGGACTCTTGTGAGGTATTCACTATAAAAAAAAAAAAAAAAAAATACAATACGCGTTTTTACAGTTGATGTCGGCTGTATTTGAATATGTCGGGTGCCGTAAATAATGTGACATTTCAAGACCCGCATTAACTTATCCCTTGCTGCAGCCTTTCCTTCACCCTTCTCACAATAATAAAAAAATGTACAAACGCATAGACCATAGAATAAAGACGAAAACTAGAAGAACCTTCCGTAGAAATTTGAATGGAAACGGATATTCCATTTAACCCAATAGCCCAGCGTGTCTCACATATACGCGTGCCTGACATGGTAATCTCCATCCAATTTGAATTTCGTGTTGCATTGTAAATTTAAGCTCCGATTGGGCAAATATATCCTTAAGGCATTTGGTGTGTTCTTCTTTATTCTATGGTATAGAGTTATAGACCATATACAGGAGGGTTCCAGAGTGGTGATTACTCTCAGTATTGCCCTGTTGACAAAGTCAAGCCCTGTTGGTAAGCAGATCTGAATGGCTTGGTTCTTTACAATGTTCCGATTCCCTTTTTCCTCACCTCCTCCTCACTTCAGCCTCATAAAATACCACAATTTTGCTTGTTGAATGGGAATATGTGTAAAGACAAATATTTTAAGTTGGTCAAATGATTATAAATAATTCTTTGTTGGTTTACACTAAATAATTGTTTTTCTTTTATACGTTTGATGACAATCAATTAGTCAATCGCCATTTAAATGGTAAGGCGTTAAAGGCCGTTTTTCGGCCCGTTTCCACTTTTGATCAAATGTCGACCAATTGACAAGCATAATGGCATAGCCGTTATGCTTTGCAGCTGATCGTACTTTATTCAAAAACTGTAATGAGACGAGAATCGACGTTTGAAAGAAACGGTTCAAACGTCAAAAATTCGAAATGTAGCTGGTGGTCAATTCGATATGGTCATCAAATAATAATAATGGGAACGCGGTTTTACTGAAAAAAACATCTCAGTGGTGCTTTGTGATGGAGATTGTAACAACCAAACCTTATATATGAATATCATAAAAATAATTAAAAAAACACGAAATAAAAAAATAAAAAAAACTTTTAAAGATATTTTTTTTGTAAATGTTTGTAAGGTTAGCAAGGGAAATAATAAGAGAGAAATGCAGATTTCTTTCAGAAAGGGAATTCAAATACTCCAAATAGAATATATTATTAAGGTCAGCTTAGAGTTTTTCCTCTTTTTAACTTTTCCTTTCCGGTTTAATTCAGACCCTAAAATATAAAAGGTTCTTGCTTGTCTAATAGCGAATGTAAAGGTATTTACTTTAACCAATTCACAGCGCGGACATGGCATAAAGGGCAGAGGGCAAGTAAGGCTTAGATAGGAAGGACAAATTGGGTATAAGGACCAATCACTGAAGATATAATATAGTAGAAGTGTATTGTGGGCGTATTATGTATGCTCGATGAAGGAGTCGATAGAGATACTTTTCACACTGATTTACTCACTCCTGTTACATATTTCTTGCTTCGTTGACATTCATACATCGTCTCACACATATTTGAGATTTATATGAAACCGCAACGAGCAGTTAGGACTCTTGTACGGTATTCACATTAAGAAAGTTTTGTTATTTGTGAGTATTTATGTGGCGAAGTCACGTTTTAACTCGACCGTTTTGCATTTCATCTGTCAGTAAATTTGTTTCTACGTTCCGAGTTTATTTCGACAAATTCGTATTTATCTTTATTATGGTACATAAATAATACCTGCTTGAAGTAAGTTAGTAAGTTTAAAAAAAAAATCATCGTTTCTTTGAACAAATTGTACTTTGAACAAATTGTATCATGTGTTTTTGGTTTGAAAATTTGGTCGCCTAGAAATGTTTCAGATGCTTTAATTAAATACTGCGAGTATAATACATCTTGGCCTTTGAAATAATCGAGTATTTTTTAGATAAGTCTTTTTATAAGCACATAAATAATAATGTATAAGGCCTATGAAAACGGTTTTAAAGTTCAAAATCTCCTACTTACGAACCCATTTTCAGTTATGATTTTATTGCATAATGTGGCAAATTAAGTTGTTTATAAAATGATCGAAAAAAATTAAATATTTATGTCTGAACATCCACAAAATAAAATAAAAGGCACTTTTTGGCCGTTTTTGTCTTACATAAATCAAAACAGGCGGATGGTATTAAGCGGGAATTTCAACCTTATCGCCATCTACGTAAGGGTTGTTATTGATAGCGGCTCAATTTAAAATACTACACGACGTAGTGCATTGCCTTAAGTACCAACTTAAAAATCTTATGATTTCAGAGGAAATTTTTGAAACCCGGCGTTGCTCGGGGACTTATAAATGGTTTAAAGCTAAGTGTTGTGGTTGTGAATTTTAGAGTACCTGACAACTAGGTGCATTTTTTAAGTGAATAGAATATTATTGTATTGCAATCAAAGTATGTGTTTCACTTGATCGTGGCATGTCTTCTTTGTGCGTCGTTGACTTATTCAATACTTCCAAGTCATAGATTCTGATTACATTTCTTTCTTCGTTCATTGCTTACATCTCATTTTACCACTAATAATTATTTATTTTATATCTTCCTCGGGCATCCCCGACTATTTTAAATATTCACTCCATGTAGTCACTGTTAAAAATCTACATTATCTCGACTTCAATTGGACTCCGTAGCTCATTCCAGTGCAGAGATAACGCGTTAAATTGAATTCCTGTTAAAAACAGGATTGCAGGGCATTCACGAATGAGTTGATAGATGTCCTAAAAAACTTTAAGCAAAATACCAATGTTTTCTCACGATGTCCGATCATGTGTTCATAAAAGTCCTCACATTTTTGCATTCCCTCCTGATAAATTATTAGTCACGGTCGTAACACGAAAAAAATATCAATTTTAGGATTATTTAAATATATTTTTTTCACCTGTATTTTGACCAAGCGCACATCAGACATCTAGGTATTTTGCGTTCGTTGGATTCAACATAATTAGATAAAGAAAGTCTCTAGATATCTAATATTCCCACTGAAACCCACCAACTAGTAGAGCACTCTAGTCTAAAAGCGTTATTAATAGCATCAAAAGCACCAATAAATTATTAAATAGGGGACATAAAGATGTCAACCAACGACAATACATTAGTTTTTTTTATGAAAAACTAAGGGAATTCAATATTTTTTGTATTTCAATTGATTTGATGTTAGAAAAATGTATGCTCTTCAAATTAAAATATACGTAGTTGTATATTCCCACAATTTTTGAATCAGAAAAAGGCAGACACAAATGTTACGAGTGGTCACAAATAACCTGACACAAATATGAATGGTTACGAATAAACTTACACGACATAATAAATATGAATAGTTACGAATAACTTGACACGGAATACATATGAATGGTTACAAATAACCTGAAACAAAATATGAATAGTTAAGAAAAAACTGACATGAAATATGAATGGTTACGAATAATCTGACATAAATCGGTGGCTTGGGATCACAAGGTCGTAACTACAAAAAATGGTGTTTGAACATGGTTTCGCTAACGCCATAATCGTATATATTAGTGACGCAAAGCTCTATCTCGTACATTCAGCCGTTTTAGATTTACAGTTGGGCATGTGAGCATTCCAATCTATATTTGCGTTATCTCAAAATAATGTTTATGTAGATAGGCCCCTGTGATCCTAAACCCCCGACATTATAAAGGATTACGAAATATATAGCCTGACATGAAAATGATTATGAATAAACCAACATGAAATATAAATGATTACGAATAACCTGACATGAAAATGATTACAAATAACCCCTCACAAAATATAAATGTTTACGAAGAACTTGATACAAAATACAAATGGTACGAATAAACTGACACGAAATATGAATGGTTTCGAATAAGAATAACCCCACAATAGATTTAATTTCCTTCTACTGCCATCGTTGTAAGCGGAGAATATGGCTTGTGCAATGATAGAGAACTAGCAGCCGAATCGTCTGATTGAATAGTTTAGTAATTTACTGTTGCAAAATTGATCGAGATACTTAGATTCACTGCGACCAGTCTAAATATTTTTATGTATTGTCTTGAATAAGTTAAAGTTTTAAAAATATAGAAAAGGGTTTGGCTGACAATTCATAGTATGTTATTTAAAAAAAAAAATACAGTGTGTGGCAAGCCTACGCACGACGGAAGTGAAACTTTTAGTATTCTTCTCTCTCTCTTTTCATTTCATTCTCTCTTTTTTCTGTCTATTGACATATTTTTAAGTAAAAAAAACAAATCGTTGAAAAAAAAAAATTAAAAGTTATAAAAATATGGGATTCGAACCCGGGTCCTGCATAACGAGTGTCGAACGCTCTGCCTCTAGACCGCGAGGAGAGATATTTCGCGCGATGCGGCGTTATCGGCCTTGATTAGTAATTTTAATGATTCAAAATAAAAATAATTAATCAAAATACCGAGCGACTTTACCGGCACGATTTGTAAGCTATATTTCGACCAAAATATCATATAGGTACCGTAAAGTAAATTAAATTTAAATTAACAAATTTATCTAATTTTTTACTACATTATTACAAATCGTTGATAAAAAAAATTAAAAGTTATAAAAATATGGGATTCGAACCCGGGTCCTGCATAACGAGTGTCGAACGCTCTGCCTCTAGACCGCGGTTATTACGTATTCGACCAAAATATCATATAGTCAAAATATCTAAAAGTCGAAGCACGAGAGCATTTCATCACTTTAAAAAAAAATATTATTAAAAAAATCACAAAAAGAAAAAAAAAATAGTTAAAGCGGGGATCGAACCTCGGTTCTTCACGAAGACAATCGGGCGCTTTGCCTATAGACCGCGAAACTGAGTTTGGAGAGCGACCGAAAGTAGGTATATAATATTGGCTAGGCTCCTATAGCGAAATGATCACGGTTTTTGATGACGGTCATGAGTTGGTTTTACTCCGGTCCTCGAAATTGAATAACGCGCGTAAAGAAGTTTCACTTCAATAATGGAAGGAAAAAACTTCAGAATTTTAATGGCTCTATCGCTTAGCAGAAATAGTTAATCGTAACATAAATTCTAACCTAATGCTTAAATCGAATTGGCCATGCTAGTTTTTTACCTAATAAAGTCAACCATCAACGATTACCAAGTATTTATTTTACATTAGATTTTACTACCTTCAATTTATTTCGTATGTTACCTGTTTCGTGAAATAAGGTCGTTTACCTTACGTTTTTATTGCGTTCCTGGTATATCTTTTATTATTTTTTCATCACGCCGACGCATAACGATGAATGATGGGAAAATTGGTTTGTCTCGTGTTCTCTGAAATCCTTTGAAATGAAACAAAAAGAATTCAGGACTTAAGATAATCAAGAAACGGATCAAACATGTATGAAAATTGTAAATGTCGTTGAAAGCTTTAAAGCTAAAAAAAATTCTTATGAATTAGTACAATTATTTTCAAATGTTTTTATATTTCTGTAATGTTGTACATATTCGATTGTATTGTAAGGTTGGTTTGACATGTCAGAAATATGGTCGCAAGTATTTAATGTCGTTTTTTCCTTTGTGATAGCTACTTATTTTCTATAATATTATCTTGTTGGTTGCTTGAACATTCTGTGGGTCACTTATAGTTTAGATGTACACATTACACAACCGCCATTAGCGTTTGATTTTTACAAAATGAATTCTGATTATACTAACCATCTGAAAATAATAAGTTTGGGGATGATGTTTGCACTATTTAATAGACTTTTCATAGGTTTATTGATACGAGCAGCGAAATAACATGCTCTCTCAATTATAACAAAAATTCGAATCATAAACAAATGACATAATGTGTGTTAATAACAAATGAACAACACGGCGTCGGTTTTATTTTTTTAAATTATTGTTTCTTCCAAGGTAAGATTTTTAGGAAAATACAATTTTGAATAGGAAGTGGCATGTGGATTAATCACAAAACTTTTTCAGTACTAAACAGTGTTGTTCTTGAAATGAACACCAAGCAAGGTATCGATTCCAAATAGTGGCATTTAACTTGATAGATACCGAGAGTATTTGAAACTCTGTAAAGCTGCTTTTAATAATTTTCTCTAACTCTTTATAATATTTAAAAACAAGCAAACCTTTCAGTTTTATTTGTAAAATCATTTTCTCAACAATGAAACCATCTTAACAAAAAGTTTTATTCTGTAATACGCTTATTTACGATAAAAATCGCATTTAAAAGCCCTTCCCATCGCTGTTTAGAAGCCTATCCTTATTCGAGCCACCGCAACCTTTTCCAACCCTTAATTCTCCTTCCCCTTTCCACCCTTCCATCCTTCTCCCCTAAAACTCCTATTCCATCGTCACGCACGATTTAATATACTACTCTTAAGGAAGGTTCTAAGGCTCCATGTGCGAAATTTTCCCTAATAAATTTTCCAGGTTACTAGAGCGAAGAAAAATTGGACCCTTTCCTTAACGTGGTCTTATCACCGTAATATGGCCGTTGGTTTCTTCAAGTACTTTAATACATGATTTATAAAAATGTCTTTCTAAATTTAGATATTATTTTAAGCATATAACTAGTAGTTTTAAATGGCAGTAATCAGATGGGTTTCGGTAAAAAAGTTGGTAGATTGTGGAGGTTCTAAGATATGATTTTAGATTTTCACAGCCAAATGAATTATAGTGATATCTTTATGTGATATTATGCCGTGTTACGCTACTTCCTTCATAAGCTAACGTTTTGGACCATATATTACACTGTCACTGTAATGCTGTCCGAAACGTTGGCTAAATAAGGAAGTAACCTTACACGGCATAATATCCCAAAAATAAATCACTATGATTAGGTTATAAGTTTGAGTAATTTTTAAATTTAAAATAACTAACCATCACGCCGTTTCCCTACAAGGGTAGGCAGATGGCAGACCGCCAAACAATTCGGTCTTGGCACACATTCCTTACATCGATTCATATTCCTACAACGTCTCATACATACTCTTCTATTATTCTGACTCTTGACATGGCCCGACTCAAGTATCTGTTTCAGTCGATCGTGTCATGTCTTCTTCGAGCGTCCCCGACTTCTGCTACCATTCAAATTTGCGTCATATATTCTCCTTTCACCGTCCCTTTCTTAATCTTACTCATTACGCTTACAACAGCCTTGCACTCTTTGTGGATCTCCACATTTCTAAGAAGATCTTACGTGTTTTTACCCTTTCTCCGTCTTATTATATATCTTATTATTTATTGTTTAATTATTCATAAGTTTTATATAGTGATATTAATAACGATCTTGAAGAGCTCTAGCGTAACGAAGTTTATTAATTACTTTTAAATTTTATCATGATAAGATAGAGGAGTAATTTTTGGTGGGACAAGCAAGAGGTACAAATTTCACCTATTTACTTATTTAAAACAAATTCTTTGTGCTTTTCTGCATGATCATTGTATTAATTCTATTTATTATTCAGGCTTTGAAGTCTTTTATAAGTATAAATTATTAAAGGTAAGTTGTATGAAAAAGTATAACAATATTATATACTACATAACATAATAAACTCATCATCAGCATCACTTTTGGCTCTACAACCCCTGGTGGGTCTTGGCCTCCTCAAGAGTCTTCCTCCACTCATCTCGGTCCCGCGCCAGCTCTCTCCAGTTTCAAAGCTCCAAGGCAGACAAATCTTTGAGGACGTTGTCGCTCCATCTTAACCTTGGCCTTCCCAGGCTCCTTCTCCCTATCGGTCTTGAGCTCAGCAGGGACTTTGGTTCTTGATGCTCGGTCATTCTCTCCACATGACCTAGCCACCGAAGTCTTCCCAGTTTTATTAACTTTGTGACGTTTAGCTCCTTAAACAGAGTATAAAGCTCATTGTTATAACGTCTGCGCCAAAATCCATTTAACAACATAATAAACTAAGTATGAAAAATAAAAAAAAGTAGCTTTATGTAATATAAGTATGTAATTTAATTATTATAGAGACTTGCACAAAGGAGTTCAATAAGATTACGAAATAAGTAAGTACAAGGGTACTTTGAAAGAAGTTATAGAGGTAATGTAAGTTAGTAAGTTTTCAAAATGTATTTAAGTTTGTTCGGGAAAGATAAAGCTACATATATTATAGATTAATTTTACATTTAGTGGTGAATATAAAATAAACTAGTTAATTTCCATTTGCGATAATTTTAGTTATGGTTTCAGATTAGGAAACAAGTAGATATTCAAAATTATAATATTAAATAGTGTAAACAAAAAAATAACTAAAATTATAAATCTTTTTCAATCTATCCATAAATAAAAATGTTCGTTTGTTCAAAATCATAAATCTATGAAAATCTTTGACACAAAGTTGTATTCGAAGGTGCGCGTGTTTTTATATGCCTAAATTATATATATTTCACCTGTGACAGGTAGAACATGCTTTAGTGAAAAACAGCGCCATCTGTTGGACGTAAAATTAACACGGGCTGATGTTTCTCTGTCTGCACAGACAGACTGAGCCACAGCAACTCGTAATATTTAAATGTACAGCTAGTAATTTATATAAGTGTCTATACTGGACACCATGGACACTGGGCGCGCGGCGTTTATTTGAAATATATACATCTTCAGTTTTATTTAGATACAGTTGAAAAATTGCGCCCTTGACCATCAAAACAAGAGGAAGGTCAGCGTTTACATTTGATTGAGAAAAAAAACTCCGTGTAAAGCTCGGGAAACGCCGGGGACTTCAGCATAACAGTATCTCAATTTCCTAGTATCAGTTAGGTGGGCATTTACTTGTACCCACCTGCTGGAAATAAAACATCCTTACATTTCAATTAAGATAACATAAAATGTTCATGATCCGTATTTTATGCTTCGTGGAAAACTAATTCTAGAATAAAATCAATCTATTGTCACAATAGACTTGGCTAAAATTCTATACAATTTAAATCTTGGAAAATTAATTTAAATTTCTGTTATTCAATAGAAAACTATTTCATCGGCATAATCTATTAGGTAGATAATAACAGTAATTCAATTCACATTACTAGAACATGTGGCGGTGTACAGCTCGTAAACAATATTTTTTTGGTATGTAAATCGTAAGGTTTATTTGATTTTAAACGTTTTAGGGATACAGTGGAAAATATCTTCATCTTTTAGGGTATTGTAAGATTCGCAGATACGTCTAAAGAGGTTTATGAGTTATTTCGATTTAAGTGTTAAATAAGGTATTCGATAAGGGTATCGATTCTCCGATTCAGACCGCTCGCAATCGCCGTCAAAAAAACATACATTGGTCGACGTTCTTATTTTAGTATCGTCGAAAGTACATACTTACATTCGTCAAAATTCATTCACTCGAACAACGAGTTGATCGGAGCACTCGTTGTTCGAGTGGAGTGAATTTTTCGAGAATCGAGGCCCTCGTTTTGCGTTCAGGGCAACGAAATGCAATCCTTTCTAATAATACTGGCAGTTCACAATCTTATACAAAAACAGTTTATCCAATTTTTTACTTTGTTTGTAAAAAGTAATAGGGTTACACTAATGAAGTTTGTTATTATTATTATGGAAAAAACCAAAATAATAATTATAACAATTTTGATATACTGGAAATAATATAATTTTTTATTTTTTACTGGCAATTTTTTTGATACTTACTATATAATTATACAAAACATAAGACAGTAACGAAAAAATCCCACAAAGGCGAAGCCTGTGCGTGGGCATTATAAGTTATGTATTAAAAAAAGTGGTGGTTAAATAAAGAAAAAAAATTATATATAGTTCTTATAGTTAGATTAGTATGATTTTACTGGAATTTTTGCGTATTTAATAAAAAAATGTAGTTGAAAGTTAATTTTTTTTAAATGTAGACGGTAGTGGCATATTTTAGGTATTATATTCGTAGTACAAATTATAGAAAAAATTCTCTCACCTCGAGATTTTTTCTTACCCAGCTTTTAACATTTATTTTATACGAGATTAGGTTTTGGCACATCTTGATGGAATTCAGCAAGGAATTAAACAATTTTGCGCCAATATAGTTAATATGTATTTGGGCTGGCATAGTTTTGCAGTGAGGCACTGTGTACACGCATATGTTGTGTCTCTGGCTAGAACGATTTGAGTTTTTGCAGAAATTACAAGGATGAGTGTATATAAATTTAAGACATTGGACACAGTAGATCCGCCTTAGTTCCATAATGTCAGTTTCCTGAAACAATTTACCGGTGGGATATGTCTTGGTCTTCTGGTGCATTATCTTAATAATGGACTTCTGAATAATTTCTAGAGGTTTCACATGGTTATTGTATGTTCCTCCCCAGGCGATTATTCCGTAGGAAATGGATGAAAATAATGTTATAATGCTTATATATTATTATAATGGTTATTGTTTTTGTAATACAGTGATAAAAGGTGCACATTAAAAAAAAATGAAAAAATAGGTACAATGCTATAATTCTTGCAAGGAACAATACAAGTATTTAGTTACATTATCATGGAAAGGATTAACACGACTACACATCTGCCCGGATAACGGACACTGTAATGCTGTCCAAAACGTTGGCTTAAGAAGGAAGTAGGGCAACACGGCGTAATACCCTTAAAATATGTCACTTTAATACTTTTAAATATCTCAAATCTTAACTTGTACAAAGGATAACAAATTATAATAAGCAACAATTAGTCGCCTGAAATATCAATACAAATTTAAAATATCTCCCGAGTATAAATATATATAATTTGTGCTATGCATAAAAAACCTTGTCTTATAAACATTAGTTTATCATTAAAAAATAATTGTACACAGGAGTTAAATTAGTATAGTTATGAATAAAAACAATTCCAGGATTGTGTCATTTAGACACTAACTTGTACCTTGATTACATGCAGTTGGAAATCATTTTGCAGAAATAGTAGATGTGTTCAACTGCAGGGAACATAATTACAAGAAAGCTATAGTAACACACCTCAATAGTATTAATAATTAAGCTTAGCATAATACCATTCTTCGGCATTAAATTTCTATATAAATAATACCAAATTTTACTTATTCATTACTAACTATTTAACTAAACTATTATGTATTTCAAATGTTTGTAAAAGTCCGTATGAGTATAGACAATATAAATAAGTAATTTTATATAAAGAGTTGTCTAGTTATAATAATGATTATTGTACCAATGGAACGCCTTTAAATTTAAATATTAGAAATTAATATATTGTACCCAATTTAATAGACACAGAAACCAAACCAACTCTTCATACGTTTTATGTTGCATAGTTTACACAGTATAATAATATTTTTTGATCCATTCAAAGTTGCGGAATCTGCCTTAAATGTTTGGCGAAAGATGCCAAGTTATTTTCGTTTGATATTTCAGTTAGTGCATTGCTATGAAAAATTGATGTGAAAATCAACTAAGCTAGCGAAAATCTCCATGTTTACTTTGTTTGGATGCAAGATTAATTCTGTAATACTAGTTAATGGTTTGGAAACGAAAAGCGTAAAGGCTTCAGGAAGATGTTAGGTTTAAAGACGTGTCAGTAAGATACGAAATGATCTATCCAATTTAATCAACTCAAATTAAATTTATTCAATTTAACGACTTCCATGCCAGAGTGTTATTAATTATTATTATCATACTCTGAAGACTTCAGCAAAAATAGAATAAAACGTTTCATCTTCAGTTATATAACAATACTATTCTGAAAATATGTTGAATATGTAGATTGTTTAGTGCCGTAGAATGTGACGATATAGACATATTTACAAATAGCCTCGTATATTTCAAAAAGCTTGTGATAGTTTTGTTAGATATAAGCGTTATGATGTGATGGCGAACGGAAGTTTTTGAATTAAAAATAATGTGTTTGCTATATTATGCTTTATTGTTATTTCTTTTCTTTCTTCGTTCTTTTTCTCTGTACTGTGTACTTGCTCTGTTTCGTAAATATATATATATATATATATATTTTTTTTTTTTTTTTTTTTTTTTCTTTAAATATATTTATTAAATAATTAATCAATTTACAGAAAATAATCAATAATGTTAACAAAGTTAATTCATACAACTAGTTTTCACTGCTTTTGATTTTTTAATATTCATCTTCTATAGAAGCTGGCGCTTGTGTCGAGAAGAGTGGTGAGCATCAAGATTAAGAATATTTAGTGTTTGTAATTATGAATTTTAAAATTTATAATTAATTGCAAAGATAGTTTCATCATTTCCGTATTTTTACATTGAACTTCTCTTTAATTGCTTTAAGTAGGTGTTTATCGTTTTTCATTGTTCTGATATTTTCGGGTAGGCTGTGGAAATATTTTTTCCCTAGATATATGTAATGATGTTGAGCAAAAGTGGTGTTACATTTATGTGTTGGAAATATATATTTTTGACGTGTACGACTTTCAGTTAAAAAGCTGTGATTTTGTTTTTCTTTTATTATTTGAGTTATTATGTTTTTTTAGACAAGATCATTAAATTTTAATACTTTAAATTCTTCAAAAATTAGGTGTGTTGGATAATCTCTCGGTTTATATATTGCTCATTATAATTAATGGTTTTATTTTGCTAGTTGCATCTACAGATTTTTTAATTTAATATATTAGCTCCACACAAGAGGCCCAAAGTAAAAAAAAAAACTATGGGTTAATGTCATCTTTGGAGATGCTGTGTGGTGGGTAGTAGTAGGTGTATGAAAAAGGTATCAGGGGTGGGTAGGAATCTAGGGGTCAATGTGTCCAGGAGTGACAGACAAATGTATCAATCCTAATCACTGTGGTACAAAGCGATGGGTCGAGAGACAATTCGGCTTGAGAGGTCAAAACGAGAACTCAAACAGTCTTTCCCGATCCTACCCGCCACGCACTAGGTGGGTAAACACATCCACCGCAAAGACCTAGACAAACATCACCCCATGAGCCTGGGCACCCCTGCTAAGCCATCTAGTTACAACAAGTCCTTGATTTAAGCATACTACTGTGAACATTTTTATTGAAGTGTTGGTATTTGCTCGTATTACTGCAGCAATAATGTTTACCGCACAGTAAAACACAACTTACAACTAACGCATAGGTAGTACACAACTAAAATAATTATAAACACATGCTTTTCTGTCTCAACTCGTTAGTATTTTAACCCGTAATTTGGTGTTGTATCTTTTAAGATACACTCACTAAAATTGCTCATTAACAAAGTCCTTTTTATGTTTTTCCACTGTGGTGTTGAAATACTGTAAATTTTAAGAAATAAATCGTATAATGATTGCGATTTATCATATATATTTACATACGGTTTTAACTACTGTCAAAATTGACCCTTTTCATATCTAGAATTTTCTATAAAACCTTTTTAAAATCACAAATAAATATACAAAATTAGATATTGTTGGAGTTTCTGACATTAAACACACCTTAAACGTAGGTCAACTTAGTGTTCTCTTACAATTTATTTATTGGGAAACAATATTACCCGTTTTTAGTAGATTTTTAATTTGATGACCATACAAAGGTACTCAGCCAAAACACCGTAGCATTCTGTTTTCGACATGGGATATCTGAAAAGATACATCGTTTATGTTAATTAGATGATATTTTTGAATATATTTTCATTTAAAGTGCCAAATGTAGAAAACTTAGTATTACAAATATTTTTTAATTGAATATTTCTGTCATTGCCAAGCAAAGGGTTAAAGCCCCAGCGGTTATATTATAATAAAACAGCATAAAATTAGTATGCCCGCTTTTACCTCGTACCGGACATGCCAATTTGGCACACTCTAATGATATTTTGCAAAATTTTATTATGATTACGGAAGAGAACATTTTGGTGTGCTGGTTGATTGTTCAAATACGACAAAATTAATTTGTGCAGTTTTTATTGATGTAGTTTGCGACTGTATGACTTGCTCTGTGCAGGAGCAGTTAAAATCTTGTATTTGGCTCTAAAGTTGCGGATTCAAATCCTAGTAAGGATATATAGAGTTAATAAATTTAGATTCTGATAAAGAAACTATAATATTTTAATTATAATACCTCACAGGAGTCCCAAGGAGTTTTTAAGGTTCACAATACAAGGCTGCTAACAAATACACGGTGGATTTCTCAACACACTAAGTTTAATAGTCTTGTAGCAATATTTTATTTTTCAATACATATTTCGATAACAAATATGTATTGAAAAAATTTCTGTCAATGCACGTTACTACCACTGGCGTCCTTTATATATCGATGGGAATTTTTCATTTTTCCGCTAGACATTACTAATGGCAGATTAGTTCTGCATCTCGGGACAATGAATCATCTGCGCCCACACGTTGTGTGGCTTAGCAACGTCATGTTATGTACAATTATGTAAATATCTTAGTTTGAATATATAGTATGTATATAATATTTTAGTTTGTAATGTATTTATACTGCTTTATGTTTATTAACCCTTCAAGCCTCGGGAGGACATTACTAGCCACAAACATCATATTCCATTATAGACTCTGAAGGACAGATCTGACCGGGGCGTCAATACAATAAAAAAGTATTTTTTTCTATAATGCTTAGATATGTGATATGTTCGTCATTGGAAAGATAAATAATTATTCTTTAAAGTTTGTATCAATTAATTATACATTATTACTTGGGTTTATTTTTTTAAAATTGTAAAAGTGCATGATTACGAATTTCGGCATTTTTTCATAAACTGTTGAAAGTTTAAAAAAATATGAATATTTTTTTATTGTAAAAATGCTAAAAAAAGTGAAGTTACAGTTTTATTGCTTATTACCTACATAGAGGGAATATGTTTTATAAATATCGAATTATTTCAAAATTATTGACGTTCCGAGTCTAAATGTCCTGGTAAGTTTTTTTGTTAACATTTTCATGTTTGATTTAAAAATTAATTTTTTAGAAAGACCGACGTTTTTTTGAAATGCAAATATCTCAAAGATAATTTAACCTAGTTTCTAAAATAGTATTTCTTTTAACGATAACTTAAAAAATAATTAATACGTAGCACATTTTAGATACCTCGAGAGCATTCCGAAATTCCAAGAAAATTTAGCATATCGTTGAGACTGGTTGGTAAAAATATTTAAAAATCTGAAGGGTTAACAGTGTTTTATTAAATTGCGATGAAAGTCTGGAATATTAACTATTATCATTATTTTATTTAGCAGGCACATCTAAATACTGTGCCTGTCTACTAGGGATATCCCGTGAATAAATTTTGAATTCAGATATAGAACATTTATGAGTAGTACCAGCATCTGATTAGGTATTAATTTTTTTTTTAAATTCAGAGCGATACTCGGAGAAAACTAACTGATATAAAAAAAACTGTTAATTAATTAAAAATAGGGTAAAACTATTCGTTTTCCCATTAAAAAGAGACTGCAATCCTTAAACGAATCAATTGACAGAGTTCCTAACAAAGTATCAGTTGAAAGCGATCATTTTATGAGGACGGTGGAACACGTGTTAATACAAATGCTTATATTGATATTGACATACCAATATTGTGGCATTCCGTCATGACATTTATAAGTAAAAGAACACTTGTTCTTGATATATTCTTGTTGGAAAGTAAGAGCTTCACAGATACACTCATAGAGGGCAGTGCATAGAGCTTGCGTGGAAGTCCGCAAGATGGCAGCTAGTAGCCAGTAGTTGCCAGGACCAGTTAGATTGCTCCCAGACAAATTTAGTGTTCTCAGATCTCATTTAGCCAGCTTCTAGTTAGGTCGACTATCGAGTCACCATTGTATAAATCCCTGATTTAACACAAAGAACCTTTCATTTAAAATCTCCTTCCACGGCGAGTTGGAGAACTGTTTGTGGGAACACAACAATTCTGAACGACTAATATTCTATCAGTAAATTGGCATGCTATAATTTTTTAACAGGACGAACTTTTTAACTGTCGGTAAAGTGAAACACCATAACTCAGAACGGAAGTTGCAATTTTGACGGAATAATTTATTTTTGCGGCATTTTCTTAGTAAAATGTTGCATTTTAAATACACGGGAAGAAAATAAAAGGCTTTTAAACACTCAGAAATCTTTCGTCACTGGTAGTAAAATCATTAATTAAAAATAAAAATTTCGTAAAAACAGCTCTCCAACTCGTCTTGGAAGGAGTTTATAAATAAACGGTTCATTTAGATTAATCAGGGATATAATTAATACTCTGTGTATTAAAATGGTGACTCGGTAGTCGACCTAACTAGTAGGTGGCTAATTGGAATCTGAAACAGTATATTTCTCTGGGAGCCTTCCCACTGGCCCTGGCGGCTACTGGCCACTGGCTCCATCTTGCGGACTTCCACGCAAGCTCTATGCACTGCCATCTGTGCGTGCATCTATGAAGCTCTTACTTCCCAACAGTTTTGTAACTGTAAATCCAGTTCAATTCTTTTTAAGTGTTTTTTTTGTATAGTTTAAACAAATTAAGATAAGCGAAGAAGTACCTACCCATAATATAACATTTTATACGAAAATTATTTTAATTGTCTTTTCCAAAATAAGAATTGCAATATTCCGTGATTTTTCGCGGGTCTGTGCTAGTTCTTAATGGAGTTCAACATAATATTTTTCTTTGAATTTCTAAAATATTTCTACGAAAAGTTCTGACAAATTTGCAAGTATGATTTTGTAATGAATTTTGAAAATACTTTACGAATGTAAGTTAGCTGTTTACCAATATAAATACCAAATAACTCATATAAATCACACAACAAAATCGAAGAGTCAAAATGAAAAAGAGAATGTTTTGCTGTGTTTTAAGCCCTTTAGACCACACAATGCAAAGAAAAATCTGATTTACTAGGTATGTCATATATGTATGAGAATATATTATAAACACCGTAGAATGATATATACATAGGTAGGTCGGGGGGTTTGGTGTGGGTGGTGGATGTTGGGTATGGGGGGGTAAATAATAGAGCCTGTGCGGGGTTAGGCCTGATAAACTTTATCTTATTCGTCACGGGGTGCGAACAGGAGACAATTTTAAAGGAGAAGATGTTGGGAAATGTGTTCAGGTCCTCAAAATGTATTTTTAAAATCATTTATATTTTTTCTGTACCTATACACTGAAAAGTTAATATTCAAGTTTTGTGAAAGTTCTATTCTTGTTCTGAAATTATCTCACTATGGGTCAGATGTTTAATACTATTTTGATAATAACAGAACTTGATACGACTTCCACAAATATTGAAAGTTTATTAATTGCTTAGATTTTGTGAAGCAACCCGTTTTTAAATTATTTTATTTATTTAATATACTTCAAAAGTCCTGTTAAACTGCAATAAGCATTTAGTAAACAAGATATTCAATAACAAGATAAATTCAAGTGTACATAATCAATATACAGGTTACTATTATTGAAACATCTAAAGAAATGAATGAATGAATACTAATATTTTTACTTCTTCAATAAATGCAAAATCGTCACTTACAGACAATAACTATCTTTTGACGTATGTCACAAATTACTGAGGATATTAATACATAAGAGGGGTACCCAAAAGAAACCGAACTGATGTTGTGGGGGGCTTAGTTTTTACAGTACAGGGTTCTGCCGGAAGAACCGTGTACAGCTACCTTTCCTTAGTCAGTATGCTAGGATACTAGGCACTGCGTTGGAGAAGTTGTCTTTTCGGCTGGGGTGAATTTTTTGACTGTGGTTGTTTTGTGTGTTCGTTGTGATTTTCGTGGACTAATGATCTAGCCTTTAAAAACTGAAATTACAGTGTAATTTTATTGGTTTTTTGCATTTCGTTTTAGTGTAGCCGTCAATTACCGGATACCAAGAAATATTGAGGTTGGCCCTGTCGTCTTTATTAATATTACTGGGATTTTTAATAATTTCATTTGTCTCCGTAATTAGGCGTGCTCTATACGTTTTGGGTCTTCCCAGGAATTTAGGAACGAATAAAAAGTAATTGCCAGTTCAAATTAAATGTTCAGCAGTTACCGATTTGTCATGATGGTAAAGTTCATATGCCAGAAACTTTTTTGATATCCTTTTAGAGATCGTCCGTTCTTTCTGGCCTACATAAACCTTCATAAACTTCATCCTTTCTTTCATTCTTTGCATTCTAGGGTGAACTTTTTAAGCAGATGAGCAGTCCGTCATCGCCAGTACAAGCCAACTTCTTTATGGAAAAGTTATACTCCAGGGTTCGCTGTCAGTATTTATTGTTATTTTTTGGTACAAGCATGCCTTCATTATTTGTGAACCTAGTGTTGTGTTCATGTTTCACATTCCTCTTATATTATGGTGAGTATTTTTCAGACTTAATTTTAAGTGCAGTGTTGGTATACAATAGTAGATACTCTCAATATTTTCCTATAGCCATTTTTAGTGACCAGATACGTATAGCCATGTACTTTTAAACTTCCCCTTTCCAATTTTCAACCCATCCCACTCTTTTCACTGTCTCAACATTCCTAGATTTGAGATTTTTTTTCTAAAATAACCTTCTTTACCTCAAGTTGAACATCGATTTTATTACTACCATCAGTTTTCATTTCAGAAGGCGTTCTGATATAAAATCACGGAGACATTTCTACAGATATGCCAAAGCCCCTGGAATGAAATATTAAATTAAGTAAACTGTAATATTTTCTCATAAAACTTCAAGTATTATATTACATTATTTAAACCTCCCAGTGTTGCCGAAGACGTGAATGTAAAATATGACACATGGTGTTCTTGACCTTATTTTTAGATTATTTCTGAGAATGAAACCAGTGAATATAATAAGAAAAATTGTTTTTTTCGTCGTACACGTGATCATTGAACATAGTGATTTCGGTTTTCTGTGCGTGGTTGTTTATCTGATGTAATTAACTCAAATTGAATTGAATTGAAGTGTCATTTTCAAAATTGGAATCAATTATGTGAAAAATTCAGATAAAAATATCTACTTTATCATTTGTCTGAATTCTATATGATATTTTTTTTCAAAAAAAATAAATTACAAATATCTTAAATTTAAAACAATAAAATATTAAATAATTAGTCGCCTGAAATATCAATACAAATTGAAATCATCTCCCGAGTAAAAATAAATGCCGCCAATGGAAATTGAACGCGTACCTTCTGATGTCCGGTCAGGTGCTCTGAACCACTGAGCTATGTCGGCTTATTTCCAACCCACCAAATAATTCAATATGTAATAGTACCTCAATCAAAAAATACTGCTTACTGTATTTTTTTCACATGAAAACAACCAAACTTATTTTTGTAGGAAAGGCTGTTTTGTAAGAGCTAAATTTCAATTATTTGTTATCCTTTATGCTATGCATAAAATTTTGTCTTATAAACATTAGTTTATCATTAAAAATAATAATAAAATATTACATTAATGGTAGATATACATTCGTTAATTTTTAAAATGGCTTGTATGTGGAACGAGGTACCAGAATCTATTTTTTTTAAATAATCCAGGTCTCTTCAAGACATGCATTAATAAATCCCTTCCTACAGCCCGTACCTTAACTCACCTCACAACGCTGTCCATCCGGGTGGCAACATAGCTCCCCTGCATTTACCCGGTATAGACAGGGACGCTCTTGTGAGGTGTCACATAAAAAAATGTAAACCTACCTTTAATATAGTATTTTATTATTCCAGAAATTGGAACTGATTGTGATTTTTCACGGGTCTGTTCTAATGTAATATCTACCATTAGAAAATGAAAACACTTACATCAATGCTCCAAATAAAAATTAAACTAGTTTTGCAGAACGTTCGAGAGGTGCGACTGTTCAAGTCTATCTCAAAAATGGACTGAATTTGGATAGCTTATATCGAGGGTAGCACCACATGACAACCACATGGTTATCTGTACATCTCACGTGTACAATAAACAACAAGTCACCAGTCGAAGGTCACATACTTGAATGAATTTCAAAGCCATATATCTCGACATTCTATTTTGGTCCTCATCATGATTTGCACTCCGTTGGAATAACAATGAGCCTTCACCAACCAGCTAACCCCAACCCCCAACCCCCAACAGTCCCCTTCTCCAGGACAACCCCTAGCCTTATACCCAGTGACGCAACACCAACATTGGACATTCTTAAAATTATACCTGATTCACAAGAGCTAATAATAATAATAATAATTGGATGACTTGTATAGTGGCGTTTTTGTGCAAAATCACCTCAAAGGCGCTGTACAAACTTATAATACATTTCTACAGTGATCTATGTCATTACTTAACTATTTATGGAGATAGTATACAGTATAATACTTACTTGGTAGGTCACTTGAGATTAACACTTAATTAACATTATCTAATTGTTTATTAGCGAAATTTAGATACAGGATTTAGGAAATAATTGAAAAATTGAATATAACTGGACTTTCTCTTAGGAATGGTTTATTTAATTTAAGGGTACGACAGCTTAAAAAGGTAAGTTTTTAGTTTAGACCTGAATTCTGTTGGAGTTTATTCCAAGCCTTCGGCCCAGATACTCTGAAAGCGCGATCACCAAACTTAGTATTTGGCTTGCGCTTAGGTTCTATCAGTCTGCCTACAGCTGATGATGTTGCTGATCTAAGAGTTGACCAACTGCTTCCAACCGTCTGGAGCCAGTGAGAATATGACATCCCCAATTGGGGTATGTTGTGAGGCTAAAAGTAATGATAAGAGGAACGAAATGAGGAAGAGGAAGGTGGTGTAGTACCTGACAATTCAGATCTGGTCACCAAACACGGCTATAGCTATTTCAAGCAACGTTTCAATTCTGAAATGGTGGTCTTACACAAGGGCGATACTGAGAGTATCTTCCACTCTGCAACGTGCCGCAAGTGTACATATTATTATTTCATGAATAAGTTGTGAAATAATAAAAATTGAGCAAATAAAATATACTTGCGCCGTCGGGGTTTGAACCCGAGACCTTCGGCTTGCTAGTCGAGAGCCTTAGGGCCTGTTCCCACTTCCGTTTTAAAAACGGAGGCGGGTCCCGTTTTAAAAACTGATGCCTTAGTGGCTGTAGTGGATGTATGGAGCTGTTCACACTTGTCCGACACGATTTGAAAACGGATCCGACATTTTTTGTCGGATGGATCGCCAGCGCAGCGCGTCCGTTTTCAAATCGTGTCGGAACACGCTCGCTCATATTGTTGTATGGACATTCATTTGTTGTATGGATATTCACACTTGTCGTTCCGGTCGTTCCAGCAGAGTCCCCGCCACACCCCGACCCCTCCCCGCCCGCTCCCAGTAGCAAGGAAGCATAAAATAAGGAAATAAATTCCGAAAATTTGATACCACTGGTCGAAGAAAGAGTAAAGTAATATTTCATTTTTAACTGAATAAAAACAAAACACTTGGTGTACACAACTTTTGTATATCAAAATTTATATTTTAATTTTTAAATTTTTTTTTTTTTTTTTAAATTTAAAAGCTTTAATGAGATGCACGATGCACGGAAGAGCGTATTAGTTTAATAAACACATAATAAAAAATATTTGAGTTGTTATTGTTTTCTTACTTTAAAATATCGATAGCCTTTCATCAGGACAAATGCACTCTCTCAATTTAGTATTTTGATATGTTAAGCTCTCTGAAACTCATGTAGATGGTTAAAGGAAGTGATAGACATTCTCTTAAGCCATTAAGCCCCCTTGAGGTGATTTTCTCACGGTGAAAACGGCGCTAAATAAATAATCCAATCATTATTATTCTAAAATAATTAAAAAACTTTAGTTCATCACTTCTCAACTCACCAATTAACACTTGGAAAATTCCTACAGAAAATATTTCAGCTATGATTGAGTGCACCCAAAATTTACTTTTCCCTTTTTTTTTCTTCTTTTTAATAAGTACCACATGACAACAAGAGCTTCATCTTCGTCCATTGCGTACCATTACTGAAGAATGAGCAAATAAAATGTTTCGGTTGAATCGACAATTATTTGTTTTCGTAGAGTATGATCCGGTTTTAAAACGGATCCGTTTTTAAAACGGAAGTGTGAGCAGGGCCGTAAAGCATCCGTTTTTAAAACGGGACCCGCCTCCGATTTGAAAACGCAAGTGGGAACGAGCCCTTACCCCTCGACCACGAAGTCCGTCAATTAAATATTATTAGAAAACTTCCTTGTTAACCCCTTGGGTATTTGAGTGACTTTAAAGTAAACGGTTCACCGATAGTAGTAGAATATTTTTGTATACTTTACGGCACACTCTGAGGCGAACTGTAATTTTTATACTTTATGATGTTTTTATGATTATGTGCATCCATGAGTATACGTATGTGATTGTATGTGTGTATGTATGTGTTCATATATGTGTATATGTTTGTATGAATGTATGTGTATATATTGATTAATAGGTATATATACGGATATATAAATATATGCGTACGTAAGCATGTATATGTAAACATATATATGTACCCGCCTCAGATCAGAAATCTTCTAATGAGGCGGGTTACTTACTTGTTTGTATATGGTAATATTATTTCAATAAACGCCCGGGTTGCAATTAAAAAAATCATATAATCGATTTAAGCAGTGTAGAAAGTGGCCACACCACACTTTGTATTTGCATTAAAAAGTTTGTCACAAACACTGTCAAGTAATTTTAATATATTTCAAAAATCATCGATCGTCATAGTTTGCATGTTTGCGAAAGATTTCTCAAAGTTTGTGAATTATTTTTAAATGAAACGAAAAAAAATAAAAAAAGCAATCGGTAGGTAAGTGACAAAATAATCGTAATTAAAAATTTCCATGTTTTTAAATAAAATTTTCAATTTCGGTAATAATATTTTAACTGCTTTTAAAAGCACAATTTCATTTTAGTATACGTTGAAAAACAACGAAACTGTGGAAAAATTAATATCAGTCGGGAATGTTTCAATTATTTAAATTTAAAAGTTAATATTCAAGTTTTGTTAAAGATTTTTTAAAGTTCTGTTATTATTTCAGTTCTGTAATAACAGAACTTGATTAGGACTTTTACAGAAATCAAAAATTAACGTTGAAAGTTGATGGAATGTTCAAATTCTCCGAAACAAGTCATCCTAAATAAATCATGAATATGAATTTGTCATTTCTCGGAAAATCTCGGAATACCACAGGGATTTTAATGTAATACCCAATCCCATTCGGGTGCATAAATAATGTTTCATTATTGGCCCGAATAATGGTAGATTATTAAAAATCCGTATTTAAAAGTTTATAAGCAATTTTAACCAACCTAACCTAGCAGACAAAGTACGATAACATCGGTAGGAAGATTGGATGAGCGGCTAAATAAACAAATCTGTCATGGAATACACTCCATGATATTCAAACAAATTCTCAATCATACATAATATTCTCAACTTTATACTCGACTCTTAAAATGGAATGAGAAAGTCAAATCAAAGAGTCGGAATAATAGAAGAATATTTATAAAAAGATGTATGAATGTTAATGAATCAAGGACTGTGTAGTAAGACGCAGATATCTAACGGTTCATCCTCTGTGCCCACCCCTGCAAAGATACGGCTCAGTGGATGTTTGGAAAATTTTGGAAGTAAATTCATTAGGAATGTGTTTTTTAAATTTGCCCTGGGTTCTGCACAACGTAGTTCCGCCACTGCCTTGAACCCTTCAAATGATATAACGGTTTAATATACCCATAACGGTGCATTACTCCGGCGCTAACATTTCCTATAAACCCTTCCAGAGCCCTCCCGGCCCTCTCAACCCCTCGCAAACTCCGCCTATAATTCTGCCAACCTAAAGTGACCCTTAAAACTTTCCGAATATCAATTTACCTTTGGCCATGAGTCAATGTGTTTGAAACTGAAAGAAATTTCACCCCTGTGTTTTAGAGTTTTTTTCCACAAAGGTTTGGCGGCTTATTAAAGAAAATAGGTTTAAAAAATAGTTTGATACTGGGACATAGAAAGTAACTGTGTAATATATTTTTTGTTCTTTAAGATGTTAAAATCTTGACATATCTTCTCTGAATCAGCACTAATTGGTATAAATTGATAAAGTTCATATATTATTCTAATATAAAATTATTTGCTTAGTTTTTGTGGATTCAAATATATTATCGATCGTTGTGATATTTGGGGATGCTGGGTAGGAGGTCTTTTTAGGGAAAGGAATGAGTGATTTGGATACTAAAAATATCACATTCCAAGCTGGCGAATCATTCCACACGAATCATTTATAGTTTTGAAAAAACCCGCTATAACGTAACAGATAATGTTGATTCCATGCTATACTCCGAGATTGGAAAACACTCTCAGTATTTCTCTGGTAAAGTATAGACCATTATTAAAAATTGAAATTTTGCTTGAAATAGCTTAAGCCGTATTCAGTGACCAGATCTGGATAGCCAGGTAATTTCCCATCTATCTCTAACCCATCTTCTTCCCCTCCACACTATCTTCAGACTCACAGCATACCCCGATTGGAACCAGACGATTGGTAGCAGTTTTGACACTTGTGCAGTATTTACGCAAAAAATAAGGAGTATCTATTATTTTTTTCACTTGTAGCAAACACTTTGTGAGTATACGTAATTATTAGTATTATTTTTATAAATAGTTGTATTTAGATATATTTAAAAATTGTTTTGTTTTGACTGAGGATTAAACATTCCTCCCCGGGGACTGGAGTAAATGATGCCAACAACTGAGCCAAATCCCAATTGGGTAGAACCGACATTTATTAAGTACATTAACTGCTGTAATGTCGTCCAATTTCAGAGGAATGCGTATATTTCTGTGATTGCCACCATAATGAATAGAATGCATTGTCATCGACAACGAGTCTATTTGACGAGCTTCAGTTCGAACTTATGTCGGGAAGTGGGTTAATTTCCGCTTCCAAGATTTTTACTAATTCAATACCTAAAACGATAGTGATATTGAAACAGATGTAATTACAAAGGATTATCTTTAAAATATGATTCGATTAAAATGGAGAATCTGCTTTAACTGTGATACTTAATATTTTATTTTCTGCAGTTAAGAGTATAAACTACTTGCATGTTTTCAAGCCAGTCAACCGCACCACAGCTGTCGTTGAAAAGAAAATGTGCAGCGTTTAGTTGTTCCCGTGGGAAACATAATATTCAACTGGCTTCAACACAATCACTTAAAACTGCATGTAATCTAATGAGCTCATTTCTTTGTTACATAATGCACGAGTCGTTTATTTCTCTTTGATCTTTTTATTTAAATGGTGAAATTTGCGAAAATTTGTTTTCCTTCATCATTTTCTGGCGTTTAATTATCTATGCATCTTTCCATATAAATTAAAATGAAAATGTGAGTTTGTTCAAAATTTTAGATCTCCGAAAGTTATTCACTGATTGCTTTGAAATTTTGACACAAAGTTGCATTCGAATACGCGTTTTTTTTATTTATTATATAGATGTTACCTGCAACAGGTAAAAACATGCTTATTTTGAAAAACAACGCCTTCTGTTAGACGTAAAAGCAATACGCGCTATTGTTTCTTTATCTGTAAATCAACGTAGCGGGGTACAGCTACTTAAAATTAAATGCTTAGTCAATTAAAACCAGTTGGATCAGGAGGTGCAGAATTTTTATGAAGAAACTTAAAAAGTTGTCGAGTCAAGTTGTGTTATATCTTTCACTAAAGGACATGTCCTTACGACATCGAAAAACTCATCGGGTCTTCTATTCTATTATGGTCAGTCATATGATATAAACAGTTTAAGAAAGATAGAACATCAATGCAATGCAAGTAGAAATTTATTATTATTATTAGTATTATGTAATGAGTAGGCAGCATTTTGCTGATGCGCTCATATCTGATTTCACAACAAGTTTGACAGTAATTGACATGTTTTAAGTTTGAACTAAGTCCTTTCTTCTCTCCAAATGTCAATCCAATAGAGCTTTGAATTGATTTATATTTGCTGCATCGATGACATGTTGTGGAAGTTTGTTCCAAGCATCCACTACTCTATTTGCAAGGAAGTGTTTTCTAGGATTAGATGCAAAAGGCGTTTTGGTAATTTTTTTTTGAGTGTCCACGGAGATTTATATTTTTATTAGTAGTGAAGATTTCTTGGATGCTAGGGCAACTGTAATGTCCAGATAAAATTTTGAAAGTCTCGATCAAGTCACCCCTTTCTCTTCTTTCTTGTAAGGTTGGTAATCTTAGTTCCTTGAGTCTATCTTCGTATCGTAGATCTTTCAGAGCTCTTGGTATTTTAGTGAAACGTCTCTGTACTCTCTCTAACAGATTTATATCCTTTGCGAAGTAAGGACTCCACATTTGGAAAGCATATTCCAGGAGAGGTTGCACATATGTTTTATATATTTTTAATATCATGTCCGGTGTTAGGTCAAGGAAGGTTTTCCTGATTAGATATGTTAGTGAATTTGCTCTTTTCACAATTCCAGCGATGTGTGGTTCCCATTTCAAGTCCTTTGATATGGTAACTCCTAAGTCTTGTTGTAATGTCACTGCTTTTAGAGGTATTCCATTAAGTTCCATTGTCGAAATAAATTATAAATCTGACAGACTTTATAACTAACATAATATTGTATTGTCCAAACCCGAAAGATTAAGACTTACTTATTTTTAATATGATTTGCCCATACGGGGTTTTAAAAACATAATACCTACTTCAGTGCAACAATAACATAGTGATTTTTTCTTTCCGACATCTGGCTTTAATAATTTCAGATTTTAATTCAAGGAACCAAAAATTTTTTTTTCTTGAAACATGTGATAGTATTTTATTTTTATTATTGATTACTCAGAGAGAGAATTACTCAGATTGCCTTCTTTCTGTAAGAAAGAAACATGAGAAAACAAATTCAAGGAAAAAACCATAGCTAGTGGCTAGGTAATGCAAGTCAATATATTTGTATCCCTTGCAGTAATCAATATGCTAACTTATTTGGTCGATGCTTTTAGCTAACAATAAAGGAGGTAAGATACAGACTGAGACTATTTGGAAATGAAAAGTTGATTAACCTCTGGGGTCTTTTGAAATTTTGTCAATTTAAAAGATATCTTGGAATGATGACTTATTTAAAAATATTCCCGTTTGACGTTAATTTTAACACAGATTTTCTGTTTTTAAACAAATGCAATAGTGCTTGATGTATAGGTATATATTATAATTATTTGGAAGTTCATATGATTCCATTTAAAATTGTGTACTAATTTATGCTATTTTTGAACATTGCTTTAATCATATATCTCACAGTAATACAAAAGAAGATTGAGTAACTTTTATGAGTCATATCAGTTTGTGCTGTAAAGCACCTAGGAAAACTCACAAATGAAAAATGACACAAAAGACCCAAGGTGTTAAAACGGCTCTACCGAACATAATATTTTAATGAATTGGGGACCAGATTAGAACCAGCAACGTAAAGAACAATGTCTTTATGTTATTTTTATTTTAGTGTATTGGGGAAACAAAGAGTTTTACAATTTTATATAAATCATTACATTTTACATGTTGCATTAGCAAGTGAAGTTTCCACATAAAATTGATGTTACATACAAAAAAAAATATAAATATAAAGAAAAAAAATCATATATCTCACAGTAATACAAAAGAAGATTGAGTAACTTTTATGAGTCATATCTCCTTGTGCTGTAAAGCACCTAGGAAAACTCACAAATGAAAAATGACACAAAAGACCCAAGGTGTTAAAACGGCTCTACCAAACATAATATTTTAATGAATTGGGGACCAGATTAGAACCAGCAACGTAAAGAACAATGTCTTTATGTTATTTTTATTTTAGTGTATTGTGGAAACAAAGAGTTTTACAATTTTATATAAATCATTACATTTTACATGTTGCATTAGCAAGTGAAGTTTCCACATAAAATTGATGTTACATACAAAAAACAATATAAATATAAAGAAAAAAACACCCTAATAAAGGAGATATCTTAGAAAGTATATTAAACACAGGAGGAGAGGGTACGTAATTATTATATTATTATGTTCTGTTAATGCCCATCCCATAGCAAGATGAAACCATTCATCGTCTCTCCGCCCGCATCTCTCTGCCCTGCCAACTACCAAAATAAAATATATGTAAACTCTTACTAGGCAATGGCGTCTGTACAAGCAACCCAACAGCTAAATAATGTGCAACTCCAGTCTAACTTCGCTAAATTTTTTTGATAGACGCTACATGATTTAGTCAGCGGTATTTCCTGTTTGCGGGTAAATTCCTATGTATTTTGATACAACAACATCCGTTTTCCAAGCAACGCTGAAGCCCACGCAACCCCATATCCACAAACATGATAATGTTATAAGATTCAAACCAATAAACAGCGAAGAAAAAAAGCTAAAATTTCTGCGACGCGTGTGAGGACCATCGGTCCAGCTCGTCGGCGCTACGTCGTCGGTCGACCGACCATACGCGTGGCATTATTTACAGCCTCAGTCTTGCTTTCTTTATCTTAAGTCTGTAGGTATTTAATCTGATGTCTTATTTTCTACCAAATCTATTTCTACAAAGCATTATTGCCTATCAATGCCTTTATTTTACCAAAATTTAAAATAATAGATTAAACAAATTGAATAAAAGTTATAACCGAATTGGTGGCAGTATCCAGGAACTATAAGACGGAGTTAAAACGAATACATTTTTTATTATTATTATCTAAAATATGTTGTTTTTACTACAATTATTTATTACATTTTCACAAACTCATAAGAGCTTCTCCTCACCATCTCTTTAATGTATGCTCACCATAAAGAGGCCAGTAAGTAAAAAAAATGTAAATATTAATATCAAAAATAAATATGATAAACGCAAGATTTGCCGATAGCAGAATAAGAAGAATCTTTAAGAACAATAAAAATAACCGACTTAATAGTGGTGGTAGGTAATTTTTCGATTTGCAGATTCATTAAAATTGTTGATTTGGATTTAAAGGTTGTTAAAGTAAATTATTCCTAGATAAAAATGTAGGTTTTTTTAATACCTTTGGTGTTCAATTTTATAGATATTTTTCTTTAAATACTACTAAGTAAATTTTTTCTGTCTTAAATCTGATCTTTCTTTCAGTATAAAATCACAATTTAAATGTAATGGCACTAGCTCAAACTTAATCTTTGTTTAAACAGTGCATATATACCTTCAATTTACTCTCGCCAGTCGTCCCAACTCTTCTCTTAGGCCCTTTAGGGGAACGAGCGACTATCGATCGAACCATGAATGAATATAAATAAATAGACCTGAAAGTAGCTGAGTTGGCATCGCGTTTGGGTCCCACCCGGGCGACGCAGGTTCAAAACCTCGGCTGGCAGTCTTCCATCACAACACAAGCAACATTTTAAGCTAACTGTTGTGGTCAATCGTAACTCCAGAATGTTTGTCTTTCTTTTTTTTAAGCCGATTTTTTTCCCGTACTTCAATTACATATTAAGGTCCCCAAACTGAGGACCCCTCCCGTGCTTCATTACATATTAACGCCCCCAAAAGGAGGACATCTCCTGTGCTTCAATTACATATTAAGGTACCTAAACTTAGGGCACCTCCCGTGCTTTATTACATATTACTACATATTACATATATTATTTATTACATATATTATTTATTACATACATATTATTACATATTACATATATTATTTATTACATACCGGTCAGTGGTTGAGTGGGCATAGCGCTTGGGTCTCACCCGACCGTCGCGTGTTCGATTCCTCGGCTGGCTAAGTCCTCCATAACAACACAAGCAACATTTTCGGCTTTCTGTGGTGGTAGTAGGAGATTTTCAAACATTGTTGGGTTACTCGTAACCTGGGAATGTTTGTCTTTTAAAAAAAAAAAAAAATAAAAAAATAATGCCCCCAAAATGAGGACATCTCCTCTGTTTCAATTACATATTAACGTCCCCAAAATGAGGACACCTCCCGTGCTTCAATTACATATATACTCACTATTTTCTAGACATTTATTGTAATTTATCGTTATGATACCTTCGTCATAAAATTGATAAATTAACCTGCTGACAAACTGCTTTGGCACTTTGGTGGGTTTTATCATCTATGTTTATATTATTAATCCGATTTTTTGAATGGTAGAATAAGTTGGGGATGATCGAAAAGACTTTACTCATTATCTCTACACTGAAATGAGATACGGAGTCGAATTTTACAAAAAATAATGTAGTTTTTTAAAAGTTACATGAAATTAATTATAAAAAAGTCGGAAGTGCGCGAGGAAGGCATAAATCAACTAAATTTTATAAAATGAGTGAAGAAGGTTGAAAAAGAAGTTAAATGGTTAGAGTTCGAGGACGTCCGAAAAAGTCATGGCACGATCAAGTAAAACAAATACTACAATACAATAATATTATTTCCATCATAAAATGCACCCAGTTGTCAAGTACCAGAATCCACAACCTGAAAACTTTACCTCAAACGATTTGTAAGTCCCCAAGCAATGCCGGGTGCATGAATTAATCCAATATGTTATCATGTACCCTGATACAGTGTTCCTTAATTATGCATATTATTACATGTAACTTGATAACATTTATCAGGTGTTTTCATTAAAAAAACTAATATTCGGGTGTACAAATATGTCTGAAAAGTTTTTATTTTGATTACTTTGAAAAATATATATGTATATAGACTATATATTACTAGCTTAACTATTAATGTAAAGTATGGAAATATAATTCATAACAGCAGCGTGTACAAATGTTAACTAAACCAGGGAATTTGGCTGTCCTAAAACGGGAAAATTTCCTAGTTGGACAGCCAAAGCTTCCTTAATATGTATGTAATTATTTGTATCTAATAAATAAATAAATAAATATCAGCTAGTTAAAAAAAAACACTTGACATATTTTTTCATATTACATATTCAATAAACCTCGCATGAATATCTTACAAAAAATTACAGTGTCACTCAACATATTTGGCAAGAATTTTTACTGATATAGGTACTATTGGTGGTGACAGTAGCTTCACAGTGCCAGCGATAGAAATATTATCACGTTTTCCAATGTATGGGAATGGTTCTGTGGGGGTAATACTATGAAAGTAAATCTCCAATACGTTGCGAATGCGTGAAATCGCCTCTGGCTTTTTGTCTCTCCTGGAACATAGCCAAATCTTTGTACGTGGGTGGATTCGCACTGACTCCAATAAAAAATGTATAAAGTCAAGTGTCTTTTAGACGATTGTTCTGTAAGATGTCAAATTGATATATCTATTTGCTTCAAGGGATACCATGATATATCTACATTGTGAACAGCAAAAAAAATACGTTTACGCTACTAAACTGTCCTAACTGCCCGGGGTCAGTGCGATATAGAAACCTAACAAGAATATTTAGAGGTCATTAAAATAGGACTTACTTACGAAGATTGATGATCTTCGTAATTAATAAATAATTTTATTTTCAAGAAACGTTTTCATTCAGCAGAACTGAGGACATAGCGATGAGAGTTTGTAACTGTTGAAAACAACATGCTCCGTCTTACGGTACAAATATCGATTGGAAAATTTAGGCGATCGTATCGAGAGCTAACATAACTACACTGACAGCAAAGCTACGTTTCATTCCGACCTGGCTATCTAACACGGTCGATCGATAAATATTTTATCGATAATGTCGGTAACTTGTCGTTGTTCCCGAACGAACAAACAAACAAAAATTCAACACGACTATGGTGTTCTTAATTTGTTCGACGCGATCTGTTTTTTGTACGTTAGCGGTCTGCGGTTGTGCGTGAGAACAATGACAATTTATCGACATAATCGATAAAATCTTTATCGGATGAGGGGTATAACGCCGATCAAAAATTGGAACCTAAATATTGTGACGTCATATTATTGCCTCATTATATCCACCAACTCTGAAAGTCTATGGAATAAACTTTCAGAGTTTTTCATTGGTGTATAGCAGGGATGGCCAACAAGTCGACCGCGGTCTACCGGTCGACCGCGAAGCTGATTTAGGTAGCCCGCGAGAGTGAAATCAAGTGAATAGGAAAATAGGACAAAATAACATTATTTTGAGATGTATTTTATACTATACTATACTGAATAAGGTACCTACTCACACGCTTCGGTCGCATCGCAACAACGCAATGGCAGTATCGTTGCGTGCATGTGCGTGAGTCAGGCAACTAAATGCGGCTCGCCTCGCTACGCGCGTTTCCATCAAAAGATTACATGCCTAAGAAAGGTAGCTTTATATTTGACGTCGTTTTTCGGTTCTACCTATCTTTACGAATCAACATTTTCATTGATGAATGCAATACAAACCAAACATTGTTCCCGCATAACAGATGCTTACTTATCTTCGTGTTTGCGAATCGCAGTTACTTCGTACACTATCGAGAATATGCAGTGTCAAATATCCACCCTAAAACGTAAAGCCGAATGAAATTTTTTTTATATGTTACATTGCATTAATAAATTCTAACAAATTTATCACAAAATAGTTTATTTTGTCACTTTTAAACTCTACCTTGCAGTCGACCGCAAGAAATATTTTTTAACGCAAGTAGACCGAACAGGTCAAAAGTTTGGCCACCCCTGGTGTATAGTATAATAAGTAGGCTCAGAATGATAATCTTACCGTCTAAATATTGTCATATCTATGGTTTTTTAGGGTAAATTTGTTTCATACAAAAAGCTCGAAGATATCGATCATTCAAATTCAGCAGAGCAACGAGGAACACGTGCAGACACGAGAGACCTGGCTAGCCATGGCGAAGCAACGAAGTTTACGAACACGTAAAGAAATAATAATTTTATTTAGCATTATTTCTATTGGTTAATTAGGTAGCTTCATTAATTGAATGCTTATTATTTTTAAATAAACTACCGTCTTATTAAATTCATACATTACTTGACTATCTTATAATATAACAATGTGGTGACATTTGTAACATAACTATAAAAAATTATCTTCGAGTTTTTGACCACCCTTGAGATTAATATGAATTTAATAATAAAGTTCTTTTATAAATTGAGTAGTTCATTTATTATATTTTTTGAAAATGTCAACTTCTAACCTTTCAGAATAAACTTTATTTTGATATATAGAACTTGCGTTTCACTAAGTTTGTTAATCATGCTGGTTTTTAATTTATATTTTCTAGCTAATTAGTTAGAACAGGTTACTTAAAACTATTACAAGTTGTACTGAAAACTGTTCAAATTTAATAAAACGTGGTTACAAAAATCTTTCTTTGGTGAGAGATATGATCTTTGGCTCTATGCCAGAGGTGGCAGGATCAAAACTTTCGAAGTTGCAAAATAATAAACTCGTAATGATTAAAGGTTTTGTTACCACACAGATACGAAAAAATGATCAAAAGGCTTAACATAAGTTAATGAATGAAAGAAGTCGGGGATGCCCAGAAAGATATGACATGATCAAGAGAATCAAATACTTGAGACAAGTTAAGAGTCACGATATCGGAATAGTTAGTTAGTCTGAGATTAAGTGATTTGGAAAAAAATAATGTTGTTAATACTGTTTAAATATTCTCGTATGAATGTTGCGAAGTTTGAGGAGAGAGCATTTAACGCACTGAATCTATATACTAACAAAACTCTTCAATTGAGTCAATTCAAAGATAAATTTAATTAAATTTTCCAAACATTGCCGCGAAAACCAGGTAGGAACTTCATAACTACCCTTTATCTCTTCTTATTCCTCTCTCCTTTATCTTATTACCTCATAAAACGTTGCAATTATACCTCATTCTACCGGTATTTCAATAGAATATTCTCTGAGGAACTAATTTCATTGATCTTTTCGGCACCGATACACATCAAATACGCGCCAAACATTTAAATAAAGTTCAAATTATTTGTCATAACATGAAAACGGGTTGTTCCTACGATTTGTCGTTCTATTTGATTTGCCAGCATCTGTGTTTCCTTCCTCCTACAACATAGATCTATTCAAGGCCCAGGTTTACTCCTGTCTTAAATATACCCTCCACATAGCATCCATAAAGATGACATGGAGTGGAGTTGTTATTAAAAAACATGAGGATAAATAATATTATACTAAAAAAATTACCAAAACACTCAATTAAATTAATTTTAACAAGTCTCAACTTAAATTGCTCTTACATCAACCCTTACAGTATCACACCCCTTCAAGAGAATATATCTCGTCTCTGATCCTATGTCTTTTAAACTCATCTACATAAATAGCTCCATCTAAACTTGTAGAATAATGCTTAACAATTTGACTAAACATTCCTTGTGAGATCGTTTTGCTCCAGCAGAGCAGTGCCACCCCAGTGGGGGAGTGGCGGTGGGGGGTAACAACCCTACCATGAGTATATCTTATAAGGCAAGTCGTCAGTAAACCAAGCGAGTGACGCAAATGTTCTAGTGATTTCGGGCTTCTTTTGGCCGTCACGCGTCCTACTTCTATTTCTACAGTTGCCTGTTTGGTCTACTTTATACTGCCAAGGGCGTACGTACCGAAGATTTTTTAAAACAGTATTTTTTAACATTTAAAAAAAATTTGTCTCAAAAATCTCAACACGAAATTACTATGTCATAATCTGAGATGTTATATGAAAAGCCTTCTAGAGGAAAGGGAAGAGTTGTTGGATACAAGAACGAGTCGTAGAAGCGACCCGTTCTTGATTTTTTTTCTTTATTCAGTGTTTTTATTGGTTTTTACAGTTTTTAGGTGTGTTAAAATCACCAAACTAGGCACATGCCCGTGTTGTGGTGGTTGACTGCTAACTAAATATACCAATTACGTATTATCCAACTGTTTTTTTTTAATTATTATTTTCCTTTAAGTGCCCTCTCCCATTGAATTTTGACTCTGATCAGAAAAATCTTCACCTGATTCGCGGAACTGCACTCGCACCAGTCAAGTAGATAAATGTTGGGAATGGGAGACAAAATTTATCATAGCCTTATTTGAAACATGTGCGTTGTAACATAAACATTTCACGGACGGTGAGCTATGTCGTTGGGAAATGTGTATCTGAAGCGTGTCTGTTCGGTTTTTTTTATAAACTTAGTAATTATTAACAGATAATTGGGTTATTTCCATATTGAGCTGTGGAGCTTACCATATTGTGTGTTTCTCGTTTTTCTGTAGTAGAGAAAAATTAAAGACCTGTGCAAAGTGGAAAGTAACTCTTTATTTAAGCGCAATACCTTAAAAGGATAATATTGTCTCTCAGCCTGCATGAGGAAGATAGGCTCCTCGGAATAGCGATAGAAGATAGGTGAAAACTTGTGTGGCAATCAGCTGATTACCACTCAAGTCTGACCCCAATCTCGTGCCTGACCCCAATCAGAGACAGCCTGGATTCTCACTGCCTCATAAACTCTGGTCCATCATCAATAAAATAAGGTCCTCCTACAGCCGGTGGGGCCTTAAAGAGTCATCTATGAATGAAGACCACCGAGTATATGATTAATGAATGCCCGCTGCATTCATTCCCCAGTGGGATCGTTGAGGTCCAAAGGGCGATGCCTGAGGTTTTGAATTAGCTGATTGACTTACATGTTCCTCTCTGAAGCCCAACCATAAGAAAGAAGAAGAAGAAGCTGATCAAAATACTATAGAGTAAACGGACTAAGAAAAAAAATAGATAAAAATAAAAAGAGCGATAGATGAATACTCACAACTTCTCTAAATGGAGACTTTGCTGGGCATGAAGCAAAGGTTATATTTGAAAAAAAGTAACTTAAGGAAGCATCCTTGGCTTAGGTAATTAAAACAGACGTTACGCCAAGATGGAATTGGCTGACGACTTAAAGATAAGTGACTACAATTAATGGGAAAAAGAAAAAGAGAAAATAAAATGAATAGAAACTTTTTAAAAGCGAGATCCAAAGAAGGCTGACTAAGAAGAAAAATGACAATGTGATAGTAGTGGAACGAATTTTATCATCGCTGACGACAGGTATAAAGCTGTATTTCTAAAGATTATAAAAATTCAAGAAAGGTTTAAGAAAAAAGTTAACATCGCAGAAGATTCGCGGCACGCCCCTGGCTAAAGACTATCGGATATACTCTATTCGTAACCCCGTATACGGTCTACAGCAGGGCTAGACTAACCACGGCGCACGGATCATATCCGGGCCGCCGCCTATTTGAACTACCCACTTCATATGAACTCAACCTATCAATTCGATTGTCCTGATTCGGGATACTTTCTCAGTTGGAGAGTCAAAGATTCAATATTCTGTAATTGTAGTTTTTAGTATCTACTAATTAATAGATAATAATACACATATACAAACCTTAAAAATGAAAAAAAAGTTCGCCCTCTTAGAAAATTATTCTTTAAATGTCATACACACCAAAACAGTATGATTCTCCCTTTGTGAAACAAAGAAACAATAGGGTGTCCATTAAAAAAATGTTTTTAAGGAACGAACATTTGGATGCAAAATGCATTTGAAATATTAATCTTTCCTGTTAACCAAAACCGTTTTTGCCTTCGCCTTCATATTGAAAATGAACTGATAAAACCTTGGGAAAAAGTTGTTATTGGTAACAAATATTGAAGAAAATAAACACTTCCGCCTTTCTTTATACATCTCATAAACCTTGAAGATACGTTATGTCATGATCTAGATTTTCAGATACTCAAAAGATCGTTAATAATGTAATGCCACTTTACAGTGACTACAATGTTAGATTTGAAGACTGGCTCCTGTGTAAGGTTTGCAGTCAATAAAGCCACGAATTGTGTCTTGAAAAGGGCTTCTTCAACTTTTTATGCAGGTTATTTTCTAAAATATTTTGTAATTCTGTAATTATATATGTTATTTTTCATAACAATGCTTGATTTCATTCATTTTTTATTTAGAATTTTTAGAAATTATTACGTAATTTCATGAAACTACATACATTTCGTAGCAACATATAAATATCGGTGACCGGATAAATCACCACAATGATAATTCATCATATCTTTAAAAAAATATATAAAGTCATGGAAAGTGATGGAACAAAAACTTTTTTAACTGGGTTAAGTAGGTTGTGTTAGGTTAAAAATTTTTTCTTTGTTTCTAATGACTTTATATCACTTTTTAAAAGTCTGTTGAATTGTCACTGTGTTGAGTTATCATGGAACCATAAATATCATACCTAATTATGGTCAAAGTCCATAACTGTTCGTTTCATGGGGAAACTTGTCCTCTTCAAAGCACGTCACCCTTTGAAAAGAACATTTCCCATTTTTTAGAAAATCCGCCTTAGCTCAGAAGTCAAAATGGTGAAACGATTTCCAATATGAATTTAATGAGTTGGTGTAGTTGAGTAATTAGAAAAATTCAGCTATATAATAGCATTAAGATGAAAAATGTCCTCTAAATAGTGACTCTCCCATACCTCAATTCTCTTTCAAAGATACGCAAAGTTTGAACTGTTACAATTTTAATTTAAATGGTTTTATAAAGATAAATATTAAGTTTGCTTTTATCATGAAGATAAAAAATTTAAAAAAAATCATGTTATTTCGAGCTTCCTGGCCCTCCCCAGCCAATTTTTTTGTTTTTATCTGGCCGTTTCCAAAACAAAAAGTGCCGAGCCCTGGTCTGTAGCAAGTAGCTACTGTGCATTATACCTATTCACACACAATGTACAGCTACCCCGAAAGCCTTATCTGCCTTGAGTTATGTGCTAACGTGTAGGCAACTTCCCGTGCACTTACGAAAGTCAGATTCTACTTATAGGGTCTAACTTTTAACAAAACGTTATAAGTTATGTTACAGGTTTTATGTCTTCTATGAAAGCTGCTAAGCTTTATTTATAAGGGTCATAGAACTTTGAATTCGTCATCAAATCACATGGAACAACGAAAAAAATATACTGAGAAAAATAATTTCTCTCAGGGCATATGTCGTATTTGGGAATTCTGTGTGAAGGGTCCTTTTGAGGAAAGGAAAGAACAAGGGTTTTGAGTGTTATTTTTACAGGTCAGCAGTAATGTTCTATATATGTTCTACAAATCACCTTCACTTAAGAATAAGTATAAATCAGACACCAGATCTTGGATCATCGCCAAGGCAGATCAAACATAAACGCAACCCTATTACAAGTATGTCTTTTATTTTAAATATAATATTGTGTTGTTGTTTTCATTTTTGTTGTAATATAATAAAAAGTGCGCTTGCTTTCAATACAAGAGTTCTTAAAATGACAGGCACAGAATATCAACAAGGTAAATGTAATTACTAAAGATGAAAAAAGAAAAAAACAAAACTATATCAAAAGTATCTGCGGGCTCTGTAAAGTACGCCTAGCTTCTGAAATACTACCTTGACTCTGCCTTCAATGGAGCCCCCGTGCCTGAACTGTGTCTGCGCGCTTGGTAAAGTACGTCTAGCTTCTGAAAGAAAGGATGCATATTCTAGTACACATTACATAATATCTTTGTTTCAGATCTTTTACGCAGAGATCATTTCTATTTAGCTATAACTTTTTACATATTATATCTAGTGTATGTTATTAGCGCAGGCCAGTGAAAAATTACGGAATAATCTGAATCTTGGAAAAGCTGTTACAATTTTTAAAATTACAATTTTAATAATTTATGCTAAAAATATCATAATATTATGGTTGAATCTGAAAAATGACTCTAAAATACAAAGCAAATTTGAGTTCATTGAACCAAAGTTTTAATATGATAGGCAGCAGTTTAATACACACACAACACTACAAAACGAGTAGTAAACAAGCACAGATTTTCGTAGTGAGATGATCACTAAACACTATAACTCATTCTTACACCATTTACACCTTTACAATCTTACACTCCATAATATAATAATAAGAATGTAAAATTGTTAGTTTCGTCAAAGATGTAAATGTTTAGTCAGTGCATTGTCAATCCAAGGGAGCTTGCTGTTTTGCAATACAAGTGACTATCCCATCAAAACCGTGGTTTCAACAATTCCCTCATTTCTCCGATAAAATAAATTTCCTCACTTATTATAATGAGGATAGGATGTTGTTAAATTTTTTAAAATTAACGTATCTGACTCCCCATTATATTGTATATTCTGTATCACTAATATTTTGGTTGTCCCTCTCTAAACAAATATCCTCTCTTCTATCAAGCGTTATCTAAATTTTCTCCTCTCCATTCAACATCTCTGTTTTCTGACTTCAACTCCAATCTTCTATATTATTTTTTAATTTGCCCATTTAAACAAAATTGATATATAAATTCACTTTCTTCTTTCCATAATTTGAAACGATGGCCTATAACGCCCTTGAAGGGTGAAAGCCAGAAACGATTGAAAAGAAGTTAGTATCATTCTTATTTAATTTATGTGCCACATTCTTAGATTACCTAGTCATTTTATACAGAAGTTATAGCAATCGATATCAACTGAAAACCTGCAAGAATTCTTCGTAGATACATTGTGTTAACGGCTGCGTAGTAACACCGATTCATCTCCAGGAATAAAAACTTAACAATTTCACATATCATTGAAGTATTATTGAGTAGTCTTCGTATCTTATTCCATTAACCTTTAGCTCAATAAATATTATTATTTGCGTGAATAAATATCACATTACACCCTGTATACACAGTTAAACAGCTATCCTGGATGGTGGCTTTTTATAGTCGGAATGTTTTTCAACACAATTTATTACCCCGATAATTTTTGCCTGGTTTAAAGCTGCAATTGGATGGAGTTCTACCGAATTAAGCCAGCCAACATTATGATAATTATGTAGAATTGTGGTAGTTTTTGAAAATATTTAATTTAAAATTTAATTAAGATCTAATACAGTATATTTGCGACACGTTGAGTGGTAGAGCCGCATTCTCGATTATCGCGCCGGTGAAATGTCACTATTTCACCTACATGTAACCGTACACGGGACGTTGTAGACACTGTAACCAGGTTCTACTGTTGAGACGAAGGCTGATAACAGGCGAGTTGATTTTGTGTCCCAGCCTTGTATAATCTCATACAAGTTAGGACGCTGCTTTGAATGAGTGTCCCGGCCTTATGTTCTACGAGGTTTTGATTATACAGACGTTAGCTCGCCATTTTTTGGTAAAGGTACTGTGTTATAGTTTTGGTTACAGCTCGCAAGTAAGTACGCAGCTTAACACGTTATTGTAACGTTACTAAAGCCTGGTTTATACAAGCGGAGTACGTGATTTTAGTGGCATTAACCGAGTTTGGTGATCAGGTCTGATTTGTTTTAAGGAAAGACAAACATTCTCGTGTTACAAATAACCTGACAATATTTGAAAATCTCCTACTACCAGACTACACGGTATGCGGAAAATGTTGCTTATGACTCAGCCAGTCGTGGAATTGAACTCACGACGCCTGGGTGGGACCCAGACGTGATGTCAACTCAGCCACTGACCAGTCGATGTAAATAGACAAGTAATGGAAAATCAGCCTTCTACACTCACTTTAGACTCAAATTGTACCCCAATCAGGTATGCAATGCAAAAAAAAAACTATTAAAGGTGTGAGATTCCATCACTCTTCTACAATCAAATTTAATGAAACGAAACAAATAAAATGTAAATTTAATAAAATATATTAGCTTCAGGTCCTATTTTAATTATTTATATTGTAATGCTGGCTTTTACAAACATGTGATATTGTATAATAATTTAGTGAAACGTTATTAAAGAAGTTAAATTTGTTAAAGAATCTATCTAATATAACACATGCCAAAGAATAATATGAGCTAACTTAAATATTCATTTATCAGGTATGTTATTATAGCCTTTTTGTAATTAAATTCCGTGCAGTTGAACATATCTACTATTTCCGAGAAAGTATTGCCAACTGCTTGCAATCTAAGTAAAAGCGAGGATAACCAATTCGAGAAAGAAAAATCTGCACACATTTTATGACGCTAGATCATAAAATTTCAGACCACATATTTTAAAAATGATTATTAAGAACATAAATATAGTCTGTTTGAATTAGTTTGATTCTGAATAGTACAATAAAATATGTCCATTGAAATCAACTTCCTGGCTAAGAGACACACAATACTTAAATACTACATAGAAAAAAAAATACCATCGAGAATAATTTTTTATTTATTTTTATTGGAAAGCTTCATTCTGCAGAACGAAACATAAATTATTAAGGTTTTTTTCATGTCTCACCCTTGCGTTTCCATTCCAAAGGAAAATCGAACGTTTTATCGTCCTTTTTCTGTTGTTTTATTTTTTGCTAGCGCTTAAAATTATTTATTGGGTCAGCAATAATATTATCATGTAAAGAAAAAGCTGACAATTATTTTTACAAGTGTTTTTTTAAATCGCTGTTTCGTGTATCTACGTTTATACCTTTTGGCACATATCGTTTGTTTTAATATCGTTTTTATGCCAATAAAAGATTTTTTAGATGTAATACGTTGTTACATTACTTCCTAGTACGAAGCAGTAATATTATCATAAATTTGTTTCTTTCTTGCACACTCAATCGATAAATGATAATCCATTAAAGTATGCCACCCAAGGAGTGCAAAGACAAATTTAATACTCCAAATACAACGCAATCAAAGTTCAATTCATTACTCCAAATACAACGCAATCAAAGTTCAATTCATTACTCCAAATACAACGCAATTAAAGTTCAATTCATTACTCCAAATAATACGTCATCAAAGTCCAATTTCATACTCCAAATACTACTCAATCAAAGTTCAGTTTAATACTCCAAATACAACTTCATAAAAGTTGAATTTAATTAATACTCCAACTTCTAGGCTATCAAAGTTCAACTTGTTTTTTTTTTTGAACCACACTCCTACCCTTTAAAATAACTCGCAGATAAAAAACTTAAGCATGAAATAAAATATATGTTTGAATGCCTTCGTAACGAAATGCTATGTGTTATTGACTTTGAGTTAGGTTATTATTGATTCAATTCGAATATTGTATTTTAGATTTTTTGTTTTATATAAACATGTGCTAACCTAAATTAACTCAAAAGGGTGAAAAGGGCCGTTTATGAAATGGGGAGAATGGTACGCCGTTCAACTCTGTTCTAGTACATCGTATAAGCTTTAACCACATGCATAACATAAACAACGTTTAAAAAAAAGTATTTACTATGAGTAATTAGCAGAAAAACTGTCTGTATGTTAATTTGGAGCAAGAAAAAATCTTGAACAATATGATCTGGCATCATGAAATTTTGCATAAATTATTTTGTCGAAATTAAAATAATGTGTTTTTACAGAGTCTTTTAAAAGATCAGGCGCGCATTATTATTTCATAGAAAAAATATTTAATCTCTCTTGATTGTGAAATTGGCATTATACCTAGCTCTCTCATTACAAATTTAGGCATATTAGATCTATCAACAAATTTATATATAAAGATGCAAAAGTCGGTCGTTTTGAATACATGTAGGATAACGAAAGATTTTTTAAATATTTATGTTGAAGGATCAGTAGGATTTATAGGCCCTGTTAGGAGTTCTACCGAGCCGAACCCTCTGATATGAAAATATCTGTAGTCGGTGAATTATTTTCCCATTTGATCTCTGGTGATTTGACTTGTTGTTCATGTATTGATTTGTATTTATTTTGCTTATATAATGCACTTGCATAATGTCGATTGACTAGATGATCATTTGTGGAAAAGTGTGTGGAAGGGTATAGTTTTTCCTGTGGGGAAGATTTAACCTGGACATAAACTCGGAAGTAGATATAATTTTTTTTTTTTAATGCAAATTTTACAATTTATATGTATTCTCTTACACTAGGCTCCTGTCCGTATTGTGGTAGTCGTGCGTAGGTTATAATTAATGTAATAACAAGAATAATAGTATTTAGTAGAAACAAAAACAAAAATAATGCTTAAAAAACAAAATGAAAATAAAACTGAATGACAGAAATAAATATTTTCGATAAAATAAAATTAAAAACATTTAAATAATTTGAAACACGTAAGATTAAAATACGTGAAAAAGTACACCCATTGTAAGACTTCCCTCTCGTAAGACGCTAAAATCACAGAACTCATTATAGTGGAGAGCAATAAAATACTATTTAAGTTTGCAGTGCTTAGAATATTACTTTCGAGGTTAATTATTTTGCCCCTAAATTTTACTCTCGTAAGTTTGTAACAGGTTTCTTTCGGTTAAATATTAAATATGGTTATATTACAAGAAGTGTGTTTTAACTTATTATTAATATTGAACTTAACGTGTTCTTGTCTTGTAGAAGTATGAGTATTTCTAGATAGAGGTAGAATAAATTAATTCGAGCCCCGGCTACTGTTGACTCCCTGACATTGAATAGCCGACACTAAATTGTTTGTATAAAGTTTAAAACGTCGGGCGCCACGAGTTATTCTCAGCTGTTAAAATTTTGTTTGCACGACCTTATATTACGGGGAGGTCTGCACTAAATTAAATGAATGGAGAACATAACTTTTAGTCATTAAAAAAATCCTAGATGTGAATAAATTGCAATTATTTTTTTTTTTTAATATTTACTCCACACAGGAGGCCCAGAAGAAAATAATTTCCCTCGGGGCCTATGTCATCTTTGGGGATGCTGTGTGGAGGGTCTTTTTTGGAGAGGAAGGAGTGAACATGGGTCTTGAAGAGTCCCATGCTGTAGGAGGGAGGAAACACAGAGGCCGGCAGTTCGTTCCACAGCCGAGCTGTTGAACTTAAGAACGAATCGTAGAAGCGACCCGTTCTCATGTGACAAGTGTCAACTGTGTACAAATGTTGGGCGCGCGTTTGGCGTGTATCCCGACTACGCACCGGTGCCGAAGGGATCAATGACGCTAGTTCCTCAGAGCATCTTCCATTGTAATACCGATAGAACAAGGACAGCATACCTACCTGACGCCTGTGCTCTAAAGATTGCAGTCCGTTTGTTAAGATTGGGGAATCTATCAAACGGACCGCCCGTTTCTGCACAGAGTCAAGGGTTTTTTTCAGGTATTTTGGGGCTCCAGACCAGAGATGGCTGCCAAATTCGACAGTAGGGCGCACTTGCGATTTGTACAGGGTGAGCAGTTGTGTACTATTAAAGTATCTGCGGGCCCTGTACAGTACGCCCAGCTTCTGAGAGGCCAACTTTACTCTGGCTTCGATGGAGCCCCCGTACCTGAGCTGGTCACTTATAGTTACACCAAGCATATCAATGGAAGGCCTGTTCGGAAGATTGCTTCCGTTGAAGGAGACTAGATTATCATTTGGATCCCTTTTAGACGTAATCAGACAGGATTGGGTCTTTGAAACATTAAATTCGACGAGATTATTTTTACCCCAGGAGGAAATACTCTCGAGATAACCGTCCATTCTCTGCTTCAAAGCCCTCCGAGCCGTTGGAGTTTGTGTGCCCTTTGGGGGCTTGTCAAACAAAAAGCTATCATGAACTGTACTGTCATCCGCGTAACAATGAATCGGTGCACATGTCAAAAGGTCATTGATGTGCAACAAAAACAAAGTCGGAGACAGAACCGATCCCTGTGGGACGCCAGCATTTATGGAGTGCGAGGAAGAGGTGAAACCGTCAGCAACCGCCTGAATCGACCTATCCCTTAAAAAGTCAGCAATCCACGTACACAGGGATGCGGGAAGTCCGTAAGAATGCAATTTGTTGACAAGTCCTCGGTGCCAGACCCGGTCAAAGGCCTTGGATATGTCTAGTGCGACCGTTTGGGTCTCACCGTGACGTTCCAGGCACCGCCCCCAAACATGCGTCACATACGCGAGAAGATCACCGCACGAGCGGTTCCGCCGGAATCCGTATTGACGGTCGTTGATAATTTTGTTCTTCTCGAGGTATGTGAGCAGTTTGTCGTTGATCACACGTTCCATCACTTTGGACAGAACTGATGTGATCGCTATGGGGCGGTAGTTGGCCGGGTTGGAGCGGTCACCTTTCTTGGGAATAGGGTGAATTACCGCTTTTTTCCAACCAGAGGGCACAGTGCCACACTTCAGGGACATTTTGAAGAGCTTTGTCAAAACTGAAACTATTTCCGCAGCACACCTCTGCAATACCAGGGCAGGTATTCCATCAGGTCCACTAGCTTTGTTAACATCGAGCCCCCGTACGACGTGGAGTACATCCCGATGCCGGATCCTCAGCTTTTTCATATAGAAGCCGCAGTGAGGAACCGACGGCGGAACAGCACCCCCGTCGTCGAGGGTCGAGTTTTCCGCAAACATTTTCCCTAATAAGTTAGCCTTTTCGGTGGCGGTGTTTGCTAGTGAGCCGTCAGGTCTGGTAAGAGGTGGCAAACTGGGTTTGCAAAAATTTCGACCTATTGAGCCCGCAAGCGACCAGAATGCTCTGCTGCCATGCGGGCAGGCAGCCAGCTTTTTGCTGATCTGCAGGTCGTGTTCGAATTTTGACCTATTGATGATTCTCTTGCATTCCTTTGCCGGTTTGTTGTATGCTGATCTGCTTTCGGGCGTTCGAGATGTGTTGTAGGCTCGGTAAGCCGCGTTTTTTCGTCGGACTGCTTCGGAGCATTGTCGACTGAACCACGGCTTTGAGCCCACACCAGTTTCTTTAGTAGTCGATTGTATGAAGCCATCCATCGCCGATTTGATGACTTCACCAATCTCCTGGGCACATCTTGAAGGGTCCGAAGTCCGAAAACAAACAGCTGACCACGGAAAAGCGTTGAAATGGGCCCGCATACCGAACCAATCTGCTATTAGGTATTTGATATCAATAAAGTAAAAAAAATACGGTATAGAGGTATCATTGTCTTTCAAAGAAATACATTGAATTTCTATAAATAGTATAAAACATATTCCATTGAAGAAGAAGATAATACTATTAAATCTAAACAAAATATCAAACAAAAGACACAGAAAAAATAAAAAAAAGATAACGGCCATAACTATGAATTGAACAGAGGATTTCTTGTCTTACCGGGACAGACGTCTTAAACCACTCGACCATTGGGACTTATTTACTAAGCACTTCATTTGTTAACAAATAATTATAAGCAATAATTAGTTGCCTGAAATATTATTATAATTATTGGTTACAATTATTTGTTATCATTGACGCTATGCATAAAACCTTGTTTTATAAACATAAGTTTATCATTAAAAAAATAAGCACATTTGTTGATATCATATTTCATATACAGAATTAACAATATACTCTTACAACTAATTTTTCCCATATTTTTGGCATCTACCTTTTTAATAAAACTTGTTTAAAAACTCTTTATCCAAAAATAATCTAATATGTATTTGTGCACTTGGATCTTTTAAACTACGCAACGGATTTTGATAGAATTTTCTCTTTCATTTTTTGATAAAGAGATTTTCTTTTGAAATGTTTATATTTATAAAACAAGCAATATTTATAGAAAGTAGAGAAAATTCGATGTTTTGTAATCAAGTCAAAAAAAATAAAATATTTCGGGCGCTTACATTGCCAACGCTGGCTAAACCTTATGAAATGTAATGATATGAGAAAAATAATGTACCACGAAATTATATTTCTTAAAAAGCGCTACAGAAAAGTTTGCGAAGGTATGCAAAGAGGATGGATCGCTAAAGGATCTTGATACAAACTCCTTGCTTGATTCACATGCACTTATAGTTCCATACATACAGTTCTGTTATTTAACTCTTTACATAACCCAACTATTATTTTGTATTTGGTACACCTGATCGTGCCGTGTCTTCCTCGAATTATTCTCATATTTTCTTTACACTCCTTTCTTCGTTCAGTCGCTCTACATTTCATATACATATTCCCAAATCATCTCAGCGCCCTGTCTTCATCTTACCCATTAAGCTTACATCAGCTCTCAATGTATTTCAACAATTGAGAAAGGCTTTCAATAAATCGTGAACATGAAAAAAACTCATATAATGATGCCATGCATACAGAAATAAATAAAGAATATTATGCAAACGGGTATGGCAATTTTTTTTGGTAGGAATATAGCAAAAAAAATGAGGAAAGAGCGAACATATTGTTTGCATTGTTTTATAAGAGAGATTTCTCTAAGATTAATAGTGCTAATGTAGAAGGAAAGAAAAAATATTGTGCATAAGAAAATTTTTTGCAAAACAGTACAAATGGGAACAAAATATATAAAGAAATTGCTTCTTAAGTTTTGAATGGGTTTGATATTTTTATATAAATATTTCAGGAGATATTTTTAATAGGTATGGATATTTCAGGCGACTAATTATTGCTTATAATAATTCATTACATTTTTATTTATATAGAAGATAGATAGATTGGAAAATGGAAATAAATTAACAGAATTTAAAAAACCTATGGCTTAAATATAATCGATAGTAGAACATTGTAAAACGAATGATGGAGAGTAAAGCAACAAAAACATTGTTGAAACTTGGTTTATTGACATAACATGTTGAGGTATAAAGGAAATTTTTTTTATAAATTGGTGTCCAAAATACTGTTCTTAAATGATTCACTATCATAATAGTGCCTGTTTCATAAACGTTGACTCTAAATCATAAACATGTAAGATAATTCTTAACCACCACGCAAAATTATCACGATAATATTTCTCAGTCTACAGTTTTTTTTGTTCTGTGTATTTTGTAAATATTTTTAAAGGTTTATCATTTCCATACAGTGCTAGAACCTCCTTCGTGATCTAAGGTCATTTCCTCCCCCGTTTTGTTGTCTAATGCGAGGGGCTCATTCCACCCTTATAACCATTCCATCTTCCCTCCATGCAATCCCTTAAACAACTGATATACTTTAATGGGCACACAGGGCTTTGTAGGTTAAATTCTATTCTTCATAATAATACACCAAATAAGGTTCAATCTTACATTATATTTTCGAATTACGAAACTTTCTAAGCAGCACGCAATTTGGGAGATACGAATTCTTTTACTAAAGTGCTACCTACCTAAAACGTGAGACGACGTGATTCACTACTATGAAAATATTCATAGTGGTGAGAGTTTTGATTAAAAACTAGTGTTTTAAACCCAACGTAACGTAGATGAGAGAGAATTAGTTAGTTAGTGTAATGAACGTAGGTCAGATTATGAAATAATATTGAACGTATGTCTCTAATGATACAAATATAATAATTAGTGTTTACCATCTTCTATTTTTGACCCTCGTACCATTTGTACTTCAAATATTATCGGATCCATATTTTACCTAACCTTTCTACTAAAAAACCACTGCAAATACTCACTCATAGTGCCTTCATATAAAGATCCCATAAATTCATTGGTCCCTTTGCTACTTGCTACACCACGGCCTAAGCTTGCATAGCACGGAAGGAACACTTATAAAATGTTACAAAAACATCTATGAAAATAATAATAATATAAGTAATATTGCTTATCTATCACTAAAAAAGTGTGGTAATCTATCGGCTACACCAATTTGTGGTGACTTTTGACTGAGTCACTCTGTAACGAGCTGGTTCCTCGTTTTATAATACTTGTGTTTTCTTCTGTAGAGATCAGTGGAAGATCTCCTATAATAATGATAGGTAGATTTACAACAATAATACTGTAGTGTAGATCATTAACACGTTTATTGTCGCACTACTGATATCTGTTATTTAGAAGGAAGCTATACTGGAAAAAAACATGAAAAAAGAAGACCTACCCATTTACACTATTTAGCCTAATCATGCCATTTGATACACGAATGTTTTTTCATACGTTTAGATTTAAGTTCATTAGCAAGTAAATAGATTTTTTACTTTATATCGTAGTTAGATACACGTATTTTATTTTAGCAACATGCTGAAAACGCACGCAGACAATTTTTTTTATATTTTCAATCTGATATCCACTTTTCTCTTATGCTCATCCACTTATATACAAAAAATACGGTATACACATTTAAATACTGCTCTTTAAAACATTGCCTCGTTAATAAGTCCGCCTGCTAGGATCTGTCGTCATCTGTCCGATAAGGGAGATAAGGCTGTGGAAGGGTTGAGAAGGCGGTAATTCGCTTAGTTAGTGTTTGACAAAGAACGGTTATTTTTACTTAAAGATACCAATCTGCGAAAGCTTCAGCAGTGGCGGCTAAAATATCAAAACCAAAAAAGATTTTTGTTTTTGCTTAGCGACGGTAAAGTTTATTCATCATTATGGAAAATTATACTAATGATTAATAAAATTCACATAAAGATGTATTGTTTCATAAGACTACGATAACTTACAATTATAACTTACCGATGTTTGGATTGGTTTGGTAGTAGGGAGATTTATAATCTCACCAACCCAAAAAAATTGCAGTGGAGAAAATATTTTTTGCGTTCATAAATGAAAGATTAGATACCGTCGCTGGATTTTCATTATTTTTTTAAATGGTTGGACGAACTGATAACTAAAAAAGTGTATAAGTATTCTGCGTTTTTTAGCTGTTTGGAATGTCATAAATTTAATTGATGCTGGAAATGGCGTGTTTGCTAAAATAATTAATTTTTTTTCCATATAATTGTGTATTTATTAATAGTATTATACATACACAAACTGACTAATCATTACATACATAATATTGAATAGTTTTAATTCGGTTACTGTATTTTTTAAATTTTGATTACATTATTTTATTTTATTTCAATTCTTCTAACTTTTCATAATTTCAATACAATTAATTTTATCTACATACAATTTGTCACATTATATTGTTAATTGTGAGCTGCAGCACGGGTAAGAGAGGCTTACGTTACAGGAAATATTTTATAAAAAAAATGCTTCTAACATATTAATGAAAAAAATATAATGCCGTTTGTAGATGCTTTAACGTAAAATCCATAGGAGAAATATTGATACAAATTTACAACCCTCTTTGAGAGAATTTTTGGACAACAGACAAAATTCCATCTTGTTATTTTTAGGCAATTAAATACAGCGTTTATACGTTATGTGTTGGGAAGTGATTTATCTAAGAGTTTCACCGGTGCACTCATAGAGGGAAGTGCAAAGAGCTTGCTTGGAAATCCACAAGATGGCAGCTAGTAGTCATTAGTCGCTAGGGCCAGTTAGGTTGCTTCCAGACAAACTTGGTGTTTGTAGATCTCATTTAGCCAGCTCCTAGTTAGGTCGACTTTCGAGTCACTATTGTAATACGCGAAGTATTGAATAAAACCCTGATTTAAACATAAAAAACTATTCCTTAAAATCTCCTGCCACGACGAGTTTGTGGGAACACAACAGTAATTGAAGGAATTTAAGTGAATTATTAAAATAGTCAAATATTTTTTTGTTCAATTTTCGAAATCAGCCGCCACTGCTCTGCAGGCTGTCACGGAATTAAATCTCCCCATCGTTAACTCCTCCCCTCTCCCGATCTCAGCAAGTGCTAGTTTTAAAATTCTTTCTCGAGACAAATCCAATTAAGAGGACCCAACATTATAGGCCCTAAGACACAATGAGATTTTAGGGACGTCTAATTCACAACGATAAGATCTTTGAGCGAAATTTAGCCCGACTTTTAAAATGTTATGAGACAGAGACGGGTTGTTGCTTTTAATTTGAATTCGCTTTAAATGGTTTTTTTACTCTTACTTTGAAAAATTATCGGTCGAAATTTATACCAATTTAAAAGAAACTTAAGGTTGATTCTCAGTCGTTTTTTTATGCTTGCTAAGTAGTTTGACTAATCTTTTTGATATGTAAATTATGAGATGGTTATGGAACTACTTATTTTATTGTATATGTAAATTATGTGATGGTTATGGACAAACTTATTTCATTAGATATGTAAATTGTGTGATGGTTATGGACCTATTTCATAAGTTAATAGTTATTATTTTCTTAACAGAATTCCGTCGGAGAAGTGGTAGATGCTCTCAGTAACGCTCTGGTAGAAGACCGTCATTCCGAACCGAATCCTTGCTCGAAATGGCATTAGCTGTGTTTGATGATCACATCTGAATAACTAGGTAGTCTTTAAACAAATGTATCGAATCTTGTCCAATTAAAATTTTAATAGGAAAAACTCAATAAAAATTAAAAAAAACTTAACACGTTAAATGAAAATCTACACACAAAAATCGATTTTTAGAAAAAAATATCTTTTTTAGCTACAACAACATCAGAAATGCCATTTTTTTATAATATTAGTACTCTAGTACACTAGTAGCTAATTTATTTATTGCTTTGACTGAGGATTGAAGCTTCATCTCCAGAGAATGGAGTCAACACCCCTAACACCTCGGCCAAATTCTAATTAGATATTACTGAAATTTATTTCGAATATTAACGGCTGTAAATTTTCATTAAAATGTCATCCAATTTCAGAAAAAATTCCTGCGTGCGCACGTCTGTATGCACGAGTACCACCAATAGTTTATAAAATGCATTGTTATTGATATGCGTAGCTTAAGCTTGATCGGATGTCGGGAAGTAGGTTTATTTTCACTTCCAAGATTTTTTAATTTTTTTTTTATTAGTGTCTATTTAATTACAGGTTTGATGAGAGTAACAATATATGATAATCTATAATATTGCATCTGTTTGTTCTTAGTCCTCCTCACTAGGTAGTTCTGTGCTGAGGCGGACTGGTAGATTTCTTTGATTTTCTGTTATTTAGTTTCTATGATGTTTTTAATGCATTTTCTAGTATGTCTGCATTTATTTTTTTCACCCATATTTTGATTTTTTCCTTAAGCTTATTTATCTTTTCTATCTTTTTCAAACTTGGAGGAAGGATGTTGTAAAGTTTGGTTGCCGGATATATGTGGTTTCTTGGGCCAAAACTTGTCTTGAATTTTGGAACATCTCGTATATCCCTTTTTGAGGCTCTTGTATCATGTATCTGAGTTTCATTTGTTTATTTACCAATCAATCAAGGAAAAAATCGAATTTAAAACAGAAGAATTTAAAAATTACTTATTTTAAATACGAAAGTCTTTTTGTAACCCCTCTTGACGTTATTATATTGTTAAAATCGACAATATTCGATGAATCCGAAGTAGGTTCTAATCAATACAGAGCTTAAATTGTTTGAACAATTCAGAATGGTTTCAATCATAAATTATGTTGGTCTTCATCTGGTCTCACGAAGATCAAAAGCTTTGGATAATTTTTCGTAGAGATATATTATTCAGCGAAAATATAAATAACGGTTTTATTTTGCTATACTATTAAATTTGTACGTAGTTTTTTTCTTAATTACGAATAACCTGACAGTACTTGAAAATCTCTTACTACCACCACAACGCGGAAAACAAAGCTTGATTTGTGACAGAGGACTTAGCCAGTCGAGGAATTGAGCTCACAACGCCTGGGTGAGACCCAAACGCGACGCCAACTCAGTCATTGACCGATTTAATATATTGAAAACGTGAGCTTTAAAAATGATTTGCCAATTTATTTCCATGCCTTTATTACGGGAGGTATTTTGATTTTCAAAGAGTTACAAACATTCCCGGGTTACGAAAAATTATTAATGCATTATTATGAAATTCAAATGCGATGGCGATAAACGATTTCGGGCAAGTGGTTAGAACCAAAAGGTTTTAAGTCAGTGGCGACAGAAAGGCATTTCTAGTGTGAATTTTTTATGCAATGCTTTTTCTCAATGAAAGGCATCGTCTAATTATACTTAGGACGGGTTGTTCACAGAATTTGAACAATTCATCAAATTTCAGAGCTTATTGTCAAATTTTGTAAAGGTTTTATTCAACTAATGTTATTATTGAAGTTTTTTGAAACAACTGGCGATTAGTGATGTATTAACAAAACTTCAATAAAACCTTCACATAACTTAAAAATCAATTATGAAAATTGATGAATTGTTCAAATTCTGTGAATAACAGTGGCGGTTTTCTCTAAAGCGCGTTTGTGTGGTGATGTCAGGGCTTTGAAATTGATAGCCATTGCGTTTATTGATGTCATAACTGTGTTCACAATGGCAAAATACCAGTAGTAGTGTTATGTACGTTAAAAGAATAAATAAATTGATACCTAGATTGGTTGGTCAGAGGGATCTCTCACCAACTTAACTTATATTATGTGACTACCGTTGTATTTCACGATTCCATGAAAGATATACTAACAGTAAATTTTGATTAAATATGTATTTTCTGGAATTCCTGAATCCCCAGTTAAAAAGACCACGAACCGACACGGCTTAGATATATAGTAGTATCTAATATAAGAAATGTGCGTATTTAAATGCCAGAGGTACTAATTCAAAACGCAAGCCGACCAAACCGCCGTAAAAAAAATCTACATTGTTCCGTTTTTCCCGTGACAGGTTGCCATACAACCCAAATGAAACAAGTACCAAAATGTAAAACACAATTAATCACCAAACAACAGGAAGATTTCCTTTCAGGAAACAAACCATTAATCTTAACTAACAACAATCTAACTTATCTTTCTTGTCTTGCGACCGCTTTATTTTAATTATCAATTTGTTGGAAGGATTTCCCTTGTTAAAAATGTGTTTTTTTTAAAGTTTTACCTTTTTCTATATAGAATGGCTAACATTTTTTTATATAGAATGGCTAACATTTTTCTATATAGAATGGCTAACATAAAAGTATACATATAGAATAACCATACCCACCCAGTCTAGTGTTGACGTCTCTCTATGTCCACATTAAACAAATACAAAATCAACAAACAAAAAGATAGTTTACTAAGTTTAAAGTTTTAATTTATAATAAATTGAGGATCGCGCATCACACCTGTGTTTTCTTATCTCACGGAGTTGCGTTTTTTACTGTTTTTACCCCAAGTACAAAACTGTCACCAAGTGTCAATCTTTTCGGAAAAAAAACTCTGCCGTTATAAAGTAAACAAGTGTCAACTAAAGTGATTACCATCTTATATTGAAAGTTATCATCTAAAAATCATTTTTTACGTAGATCTCGCTTATAACAACATCCAAAATGAATACTCAGTGCATCATATGTCAACATAATATTGACACCCCATCAGACTTTGTATGCTGTTGTCTCTGTGAAAGCAATTATCATTTCGGCTGTGCGGAAATTGTGAAATCCTCCCGTCGAAGTGCAAGAAATACACAATGGAAGTGTAAAAAATGCATTCAACATCCAAAAAATAAACTGAAGCAGACGACAAAAAATGATATATTATTATTAAATGATGAACAGCCATCTATCGTCAAACAAGGTAAACAGATGAGTGAATCACCAAAAACTGCACCCGTCCAGCCAAAAGGCACAGATAATTTATCAATTACAACCACAGATGGCAATGGGCTACTTACTTCAGGATGATTTATTAATGAACTATCCAATTTTAAAACGGCTGTAGTGGAATTTGTTGAAAAAAAACTAGACTCATATGCCCAAAAATATGAATCGATCATCTTACAAAATCAAGAAATTATTAAATCAATATAATTCATATCGGAACAACACGATGAATTAAAAAAGCGCATAATTGACATTGAACAATCACAGAAAACAGTCAATACTGATATGATGGAATTAAATAAGCGTAATTCTATCCTACAAAATACCATATCCCAACAAGAAGACAAAATTGACCGACTGGAGTACCTAAACCAAATATGCAATATCGATATAAGAGGTATTCCAGAATCAAACACTGAAAATATTGAAACACTAAAAAAAATATCAAAAATATATAGGCTAGGACAGAAACTGTCCGAGAAGAATCCCAGATCATTAATAGTGTCTTTCAATAATATTAAATCACGTGATGATTTTCTAAACAAAATTAAAGCATATAAAAAATCCGCTGCGACCACAACAAATAAACTAAACACAGCGGACCTAGGACTGTCACAAAAAGCCAAACGTATTTATGTGTCCGAACACCTGACACAAAAAGGAAAATTTCTACTGTCGCAAACAAAAAAAATTTCCAAAGAAAACGATTATAAACACTCCTGGACGGCTTCGGGGCGTATTCTGCTGAGACAAACGGACACCTCCAAAATCATCACAATAAAAAATGTCCATGATCTCGATCGACAAAAACGTCAATCACTGTGACGGTTGATAAAAGGTATTTCATTCATTACTGTGCTGCATAGTAATAATAATCATTCGGCTGATATCTTTTTTTTCGCAAATTTTTATATTTACCGGATCTCTAGTAACAAAGTATATACCCAAAATAATGCCTCTTTACTGTCTTTAGTATTTTTATCTTGTAACAGATCGATTATTTTAATTTGATTATTCTTTAAATTTTAATTTATTTGTGTTCCTAGATCTGTTATTATTTTTTATTTATTATTTACAATATTGTATTTTTTGTAAATCTCTCAGGCCACGGGTACAGAACCCTTAGTTTTTTGTTTTAATATTCTTTTTTATTATTATAATTTTAAGTGAAAATCTGTTATTGGATTTTATCTTTATTATTTAGTTTATTCTTATATTTGTAAATAATCTGTTGATTTTCCCAAATAAATAAAATAAAAATAAATTATTGTAATAATTGCTAATCTTGCTACTTACTATTCTTACTATATTTTATCTCATTTGTTTGAAACTCGAGTTTTTTCAGTACCCTTTAAGCAAAAATTTGTTCATTCCGTAAATATTATTTTCCTCTTATATCACTCTTAACAATTTAAATACTCAAAATAATGTATTCTTACCTTCTTTAGTAGATTTCTCTTGTACGATCATAATTTTTTTTAATAACTGCTAATATTGTTGCTAAACATTTTTACCATATTTTACTTCTCATCATCCAAACACATTATTTTTTAACATTATTTAAGAAAAAAATAGATCATTCTGTAAATATTTTTCTCCTAGCATGTTTTTGTATGATCCATACAACTATTTTCCATTTATTAACCATTCAAATTAACATATTCGTACTTTCTTGTAACAGCATACCTATTGCAAAAATTGCTAATCTATCTTGTAATTACTCTTACCATAGTTTATTAATTTTGGTAAAAACTAAAGCCTCTTTAATATTCTATAAGAAAACAGTAGATCATTCCATACGTATTGTCCTACTCACATGTTTTTATATGATTTACACCACCATCAATAATGTATTTACCCAAAATAATGTGTTCATACCTTCCTTAACAGATTCCTCTAGTTTTGACATAACTACTGTCACAAATTTTAATGTTTTACATGGTTACTACACAAAAAAGCATGCATCAGCAAGTTTGTAGCAATCATTTCTTAGTCTAATTCTCATTCCTTATTTACATACATGTGTTATTTGCATTTATAGGGATTTACTCTTTCTTATTAAAACTGCTTATGTTTTACGTTAATAATATAATATAATATAATTTTTATGTTTTTAATAATAGAATCGAATAATATAGACCTAAAATTGAGAATACTCCTCATCAAGACCTATGTATGGAGTATCTTGATGTACGGCTGCGAAACATGGTGCCTATCCGAAAGAGATAAACGGAGACTAGAGGCTTTTGAGATGGTGTCCTATAGAAGACTGTTAGGAATTTCCTGGAGAGACCATATTACAAATGAAGAGGTCCTCCAAAGAATCGAAGGAGGAAGGCACCTGCTCAGGACCTTGTCCGAAAGGCGTGCAAGATGGATCGGCCGTGTTATACGACAAGAAGGCCTCTTGCATGTCATAATGGAGGGTATGACCGAGGGGACCAACTCTAGGGGACGCCCACGCCGAGAGAGCCTGGAGGACCTGCTGGTGGACGTGCGCTGCTCATCATATGCAGAAGTCAAAAGAGCCGCACAAGACAGGGAAGAATAGAAGAGGAGATTAAATGAAATTGCTGCAAACGAATTCCAGGATTGAAACCAGAGAGAGAGAGTTTATCAATACCTAATACTGTTGTTTAAACTATTTTTTGATATGTTATTATTATGAGATTTAGACGCTTCCATTTTGTAAATTTAAAGTTCCTACGAAATTCCTCTTTTTATGAAACTACATATGTATGTAACTACATATGTATGTAACTATATATGGAATGCTTCATGAATATATTGATATATATATATATATATATATATATATATATATATATATATATATATATATATATATATATTTGTATAAATGTATGTGTATGTGTAATCAAATATATGTACCCGCCTCAGAACAGAAATCTTCTAGTGAGGCGGGTTACTTTCATGTTTATAATATTGATCATGTTATTACAATAAACGCCCGGGTCACCGGCAGTTAAATTATCAACCATCAAAATCTAACAGCTGAATCAGATGTTCTATATTAAGGTTTTACACAAACAAAATACATTTGAATCTAAGAGACAAATTAAAAAATATATATCTTACAACTGAATCATATGTTTTACAGTACAAACATGTTTAAACTAAGAACAAAATTTTCAAGCAATTGAAAATAATATTAATAACTTCTCAACAAAAATACGAAAATAGATTAAAGTACCGATAATAAAACAATAACTATGCAACTGAGACTAGAACCCAAACTATCTAGCCTTACAATACCAGCACTCTACATTTTACCAGTAACTGCTGACATTATTCTAAATTATCTCTTTATATTTTTTTATATACATATATTTTTTTTGCCTTAAAAAATTAAGGCCAAATAACTCGTTAAAATTATTGTATTGAACTGGACACCTAGACACTAAGGGAGAAAAATTTTAATTTTCATATTACGAAAAATTTTCTTATACCGGAAATCGTTTTCATTTGACTGGTGAAATCAGTTATATTTCATATCATTAAAGACCTCACTTTAATGGATTATCTTTTCACAATAATATTTTGTGTACTGTAAAAATGTATTTTTTGATAACTACATTAGAGTAGTGAAGCGATTCTCTAAGGAATGCCGAGATAATTTCCCTTAAGTTTTAAAGTGTTTTTAACAAATCTGTAAGGCAAAGTAAAACATTTCAGCGATTTTAATCCTAAATCAAAATCAGTTCTGTCACGCCAAAGCATTAAAAATTACTTAAGTCTTTTTTGGTCCCTAAGCTCGATCTTCTTTTGACTGTTCTCACAGATTTATACTGACACTTACAAAACGCTTTCTAATTCTTTCTGATTTTTTTAAATAATAAGATTAAAAGTATAATTATTCTCATTTTCCATAAAGCTTTCATTGTTTAACTTTGACAACTTTTATTTTACGGCTGCTGAAACTAAGATTAAATTTAATATCTCTGAAGAAATAGAGGATAAACAGAGATACAGACAAAGGCAAAACTTTATTCAACCAAGGCATTGTAGAGATGTACAAAAAAAGTAACTAAAAGAAGCTACAAACGAAATAATCAGGACTTTTAAAAATAAGTCGAAGAAAAGCGGATTGCTTTATCTACTTTGAAGTTTCTGATTATGTTCATTATACCATTTTGTTTTCCATTTAAATATCATATCTTGATCAATTTCAGTTCTTTGTAATTAATAAACAGCCCTGTCATCATGATTATAACATCGAAAGGAAAGGAATATCACACAGTGACATTTTTAAACTTATCTGCCTTTTTAACCCAAACAACATAAACATTAAATAGTGATATCCTAGCCAAAAGTCACTGAGAAACAGCTTGTTTAAGCCTACCTGGCCTACATCGAATTAGGATAGTCAAAATGGTTTCAAACAGGTAGTAGACGACTTTTACAGTGTTTTCTTTTTATTATATTCTTGAATCTTTTATTCCATTGAACAAAAAGTTTTAAAAGTGCTTATCAAAGCAATGCATCAGCGTAAGTACTGTTTTTGCACCAAACCGCCCTGCAATTATATAATTTTATATTTTGTGAAATCGATCTTCAAGTTTGAAAAGTGAGGTACGAAAGGAATGCATCTGTGTGAATCAAACTTCGTAATTTCTACAAAAACACAATTATTGTGTTATCTTTTAGTATTATCAAGAAAGCTATGTATGTTAATTTAAACAAACTTTTCCTGTCTACGATTAACTGCATAGTTTACACAACTTTAATCAATTTTCCTCAGTCCACTTGCATTGAAAATATGTTTTAATGCTTCCATACGAACCATTTCTAACGTCAAAGATTGACTTAATATAGATATTTATGAAGATGGACACGTTTACCAGGTAGTACAAACAGACAGGTTCTACCCCGTCATTAGCCCTTCTGAAGAAAATGGCAAAGAGATTGAAAAGATTTAAGTTAGCATCCCACTGAGACTGAGATTAATGGTCGCAGGACGAGAAAAGTGTTTCTAGAGACGCGCTGATAAATTTCCCGGGATAAAGTTGCTTGGTGATGAGTCGCTCGTGATAAGTTGCTTGGTGATGAGTCGCTTGTGATGAGTTGCTTGGTGATGAGTTGCTCGTCATAAGTTGCTGGTGATAAGTTGCCTGATGATAACTCGCTCGTTGTCAGTTACTTTTGCATAATGGATGAAAATGTATTATGTGGTGATTTTTCTCGGGACGTCCGAACTTTTTGAAGCTTTTTTCTCGTGAATTACCAAGAGGTAGGTACTCACGTTTTGTTTATCATCTTCATATTTATGGGCAAAAGCATTTTTAAATTAAGCCAGGACAAACAGCAAACATAAATGTATTAACAACATTTTTGTATCACTGATCGCATGATAAATCGTATTTCATTTGAAAAATATTAAGATTTTCATATGAAATTAAAGAACCTAATTAGAAAAATGTACGGACTTTTTCTGAAAACAAAACATTCGAAATAATGCTCATTTTTCAGATTCAGAATTTCAATTTCAGAAAATTCAGATTATTATAACGAAATACTTTTAATGAGCACATTTATTTGTTTTTGTTAAAAGAATTAAAAAAGCAATAATTGTTGAATAAAAAAATAGTATTTATTGAATTATGTGGTTTAAAATAAGCCTTCGTAGCATAGTGGTAAGTTCACCCAACCAGCAATCGGAAGGCTGCGGGTTCGATTCCCGTCGGCGGCATTTATTTTTTCTCGGAAGATTTTTTAATCTATATACGAGTTTCAGGCTAGTAATTATTGTTTTTAATAATTTATTTTTGCTTAAGTTTTGTTTTGGGAGACGTTAAATCGTAATTGTTTGTATAAATTTATTAGTGTCGTTAATCTCTCCCGCTGAATCAGGACATAACTCGAAGATTTACTGCCTTCATAAACAGGACATCGCGTGCAAAAGATCTGCCTGCGGCGCAAACCTTTAGGCGGCTTCTCAGGAGACAATGAAGGCTGTACCACGTTCTTCTATATGTAATGAAACTACACAAAGGGCTTCCTTATCTCGTTCTTCTGGTTATTATGCACTTGCCGGAAGCCATTGTGAGAATTGTAAGGACTGTGGTGTTTTGTAGTGAAAAAATAGGTATTAAATAAGGGTACTGTGCTCGTACTATAATTTTTATTTATTTCAGGACGAAATTATTTAAGAAATCTGTGAGAAAATTTAACTATTTTTAGATTTATGAATTGACAATCATGATTTTTCTACGTTAAAGGTAGACATATAAAATGGTAAACCAAATCTGTCTTGACCCACAGTCTTTCTTTCATTTGGATCATGCAATTTAAATAAAAAAACTTTTATTTATTACTAGAGCAAACCTGATAAGTTACCAAACTCATTTTAGGACGGGAGGAATGTAAAACACATAAGTGGGAGGTAATAGGTACAAGCTTACATAGGTATTTTTTTAATTAAAATAATAGATATCAGTACCTTTTTTTTATAGTGAATACCTCACAAGAGTCCCAACTGCTCCCGTCTGGAGCCAGTGAGACTATGGCATCCCCAATTGGGGGATGTTGTGAGGCTGAAGGTAAGTGGGGAAGGGAAAGAGGAAGGTGGGGAAGTACCTGGCTATTCAGATCTAGTCACTAAACACGGCTAAAGCCATTTGGAGCAACGTTTCAATTCTGAATGGTGGTCTTACACCAGGGCGATACTGGTAGTATCTTCCACTCTGGAACGTGCCGCAAATATACTATATATTATTTTAATTAATTAATTGTGAAATAACACAAATTAATCAAATAAAATTTATTTGCGCACGCCGGGTTCGAACCCGCGACCTTCGGAATGGCAGTCCAATGCGTTACCACTGGACTATGCCGGCCGTCAAACGTCAAACCTACGAATGTACAATGTACATACTTACTTAATATTTGAAATTTTTGCTTTATTTACAATAACAGGTATTATTATTTGGATTTGATGTTAATCTTAGTAAAAACATTTAATTAATATTTTTTTTGTATATAGCCATGTATTATGTTGCACTTACATAATTAAATTCTCAATTTCTTCTGTAAAAGCCAGATAGGGCGTAATGAATAATACATAAATAAGCTTCACATACAATACAGTACAAAAATGAATAGATAGGATCAGTAGAGAAAACATAACAGAAAACAAACCAAACAAATAAGAAACCAACAAGGATATACATATAAGCACAAATTCAGTTTTGAATATGGTTAGGTTAGGGTTTTCCCTCAATTATGTATAATATCTTGTAACGAAGGAAAATAACTCGTAACATATTTCATAATTTAAACCAAATCAATTATAGGTTATAATATACGTACGAGAACGTACAGAACTGAATTCTGAATTAATTCCAAAGTTTCCAAGAACGCAATGTATTTTTAATATCAAATCCCGAATCATCTTTTATCCCCTAGCTAAGATATCCGCTAAAGTAACGCATCCCTGGGGAAATAAGTGATTCCAGAAGAAAACAGCTGGTCGCAAACCAGACAGAAGTGCCCAAGGGACACTACCGTTATATTTCCAATAATCTGAATTGTTTTAATGGCTTGACAGAACAGCTGCAGGATAAAATTGATGAAATAATTATCCACACTAGAAGATAATCCCAGTATCACCCCAGTGAAAGATATTAAACATTTTTACCATTTTTTTTAAAGTAAGTAGTACCATTGAACTTCAAAAAAATATAAGTTATATTTTTTGCTTGTGCTATCAAGTAGAACAAGCAAAAAAAAAGAAGTCTTTACCAGCCTGGGCACCTTATATATTTGCGGTACATTCAAAAGTGGTAGGTACTTGCAGTATCACCCTGGTGAAAGATCATTATTCGAAATGCTTTAATCATGCTTGATGAGTAGATTTTAATAGCCAGATACTTTCCCACCTTCCCATCTCCTTCCCTTTGTGACTTCCTATAGCCTCATAATGTTCCCTAATTCGGGATGTCATATTCTACTAGTTTCAGATGGTTGGGAGCAGTTGGGTCTCTTGTGCGGTTTTTACACAAAATAAATATATTTGAAAAATACTACATATTTAATAACAGTACAGGTATTATTTTTCTAAAATTAGATATTTTAGAAATAAAAGTTAATCATTAAAGATAATATCAGCGGAAAAAGAAAAATCAAAAAAAGATTCTAGGACTTGAACCCGGAACCTCAGCTTTTGCGGAGCTTTGCTCTACCACTGAGCTAATTCGACCCTATCCCTTTCGGTCATATTTAACTGTATAATACTTCGACTAAGAACCACCAAGATTATCTTCATTTTGTTAACGCATATTTGTATTGGCTGCTTTCTTTATGTATTGCTAAGAATAGTAAGATTCTTACTCAACTAAATGCAATCTAGATAGCGTATTAAATAATATATATGTATATCGATTTTTATTTTAATATGTGACATCTATTGACTTTTCAGTAAAAATCATCAAAGATAATATTAGCGCTACAATAGTCTTCAATGATTAAATATTACAATTGGTGGTTTTATTTCAAAAATAAAAAAGGACTTAAAAAATAAACAAAACGTCGTTTACCCATCTCATCTGTAGGTGTCATCTGTTTGACAACCCTCACAATTGAGTAAATAAGAAAAAAACAGTTATTTTAAAAACATATCAATACAATGGTTTTAATGATCATTTCAACTATGTTTAAATATTCATAGAAATGTTTCTGAAATCAGATTTTCAATAAAGGCGAAAGACAAGAAAATTAGACCAAAAATTTTACCGTTTATCGTTTTTTTGTTATGACTCTTATTTTGTCCAAATGTTCTAAAACTTTTTACATACAGGCTTTTAATCGATTTTTGTTTCAAAACTAACTGCTAAAAACACATTTGCAATTTTCTATTGGTCTGAATTCGAAGCAATGGGAATAAAGGCAAGCTGTGGCATCAAAATATACAAATTTTATGATTTTTATGCTTGAAACTTCCCATTACATTATGATAAGTATTTTATTGATTGTGAATTAAGGCTTTCATTGCTAGCTTTGTGCCTTGTGTACAGAACTGTTTTTAAAATGGTTTTTGTTTCGGAAGCAATTCTTTTTATGGTGCGGAATTAAACAATGTTATTGTGTTTTTATGGGTTTCACTTATCTCAATTCCACAAAACGTTGTGTTAAGTGGCAAACTTCTGTTAAAACTATTAGTAAATTAGAACCTGGAAAACGATGAAAAATAATATTAGAGTTGCATAAATATATGATTTGTCTGTTTTTGCCTAATGTATATCGCATTTTCGTCAATCCATAATATAAGTATTATGAGCATTCATTATTTTTTATACATTTTAACATAATTTTTTTTGTAAATTTTATACTTTTTAAGATATTTGATAATTATTTACTTAATGCTTTCTTAATGTTGTTATACTTACACTATTCATACTTAAGTGAATGTCACATCGTCACCCTAGTTCTTATTTGTCCAAACAACCAATTAGTTACTTAATGTTATACTTACACTATTCATAATTATTTGAATGGCACATCATCACCCTAGTTCTTATTTGTCCAAACAACCAATTAGTTACTTAATGTTATACTTACACTCTTCATACTTATTTGAATGGCACATCGTCACCCTAGTTCTTATTTGTCCAAACAACCAATTAGTTACTTAATGTTATACTTACACTCTTCATACTTATTTGAATGGCACATCGTCACCCTAGTTTTTATTTGTCCAAACAACCAATTAGTTACTTAATGTTATATTTACACTATTCATTCTTGTGTAGGTGATTGAGCAGGGGTGCCCGGGCTCATCGGGTGAGGTGTGTTCACCTTTTACTTTTCCAGAGTTTCCTTTACTTCTTTTCCTTAAAAAAAACCATCCATACAGCATCCCAAAAGATGACTTAGGCCCTGAGGGAAATCATTTACCTGTGTCGGCTTGTAAAAGAAACTAAAATAGTGAAACAACGTTCTATTATTTTCAATTAAATAATAACATAATAAAACACTTCCTTTACGAAAAATATATGGTAGGTATATTACCTGTAAACAATTAATAATTCTTTTAAAATAAAAACAGATCATAAAATATAACTTGTTCACTGAGTTTAATTTAGTTATTATTTTGCAGCACGCAGTTTTCTCGGGTGGATAATTTCGTCGAAGGAAACTTGCAAAACACACACACATATATATATATATATAACTATATAGGGAAAGTTGGGATTTCTCTGTTCGATACTTGAGAATCAGGATCGGTTCTATCCTTACTTCCTCCAAGGTTCTATCGTTTGTGAGAGTCACGTAGTTAAAAAAGTTAGAGCAGTTACTTTACGGGTCATAAAACCTTAAAGGAATTGCGGATTATCTGTGCTCGTAGTTGAAAATGTAGGATGGCAGTTTTTTCTTGTGTCATTGTTTTTTGATACGTGTTTAAGACTTTATTGAAGTATTTTTTTCAACTCTATATATATGATTTATGACGACATATTACACATTTAAAATAAATGAAAATAATCCACTTTTTTTTACACAACATTTTTTATTAAAACATATAAAATCTTTGTTTAAAAACAAAGATTTCTTCATCGGGGTACTAAAAATAAGAATATTAAAATAATTCACTTCTTACTCACAAAAGATAATACAAGGGAATCAGAACGGGTTAGTAGAAAACGCTACTCATAATCACGCACATGCGTACTGTGTACTAATATACCGGCCGTAATATGACAGTTTTAGTAGTGGACAGATTTTCAAACAGCCCGACCCCCAGGAACGATTTACAATCGTAGTATAAGACAAATATCGCGGACTTTGTTAACAATCTAATTGCTTTGACAAAAAAATATATATCGGTTGCGAAATGCAAATGTAAAAAAATAGTAATTCACATTTGCAGCACTATCAGAGGAATATTTTAAATCGATTTACCAAAGCAAATAGGGAACGCATAATCGAATTGACCGGATTTCGAAGCAATTCAAAACAGGCTTGGTAAATGAAATTATTTATGTCATCTAAAGAAACGTGAAGTTAGAGACAAAAGGCGGAATGAAAAATTGACCATATTTATGAGGTTTGGAACAAAATGGTGCCAATATAAATAATCTTAGATGAATATTATTATGATGAAAGATTTAAACTTGAGCAGTATACGGCCCTCTTCCTCGTACAGTTATACCAACTCTGCAGCAGCTTATTAGGAAATGTTTACAAGTAAAACTAAATAAGTTTAGACAAATAAGTAGTATCTAGTAGTAGTATCTAAAAATATAAAAGTAAACCTTTTTCTATTCTAATGTATCCATTTTCAGTATACTTTGTTTCTTAAGAAGTTACTTTCGGTTTTGAAACATGTTGATAAATAATGCTGTGAACAAATTTAGTAATTTTCATTTAATAGTAAGTATATCTAACTAGCTGTATGTAACTTGTGTAAGTTATATACAATATAAACACATCATAAGAAACACTTCCTTTTTTATGTGAAACCGCACACGAGTCCCAACTGCTACCAATCGTCTGGAGTCAGTGAGACTATGGCATCCCCAATTGGGGTATTTTGTGAGGCTGAAGGTAGTGGGAAGGGGAAGTACCTGGATATTCAGATCTGGTCGCCAAACACGGCCAAAGCCATTTCAAGCAACGTTTCAATTATTACATTAAATACGTAATTTGTGAAATAACACAATTTAATCAAATACAATTTACTTAATTTAATTTGAACCCTCAACTTTCAGCTTGATATTCAAGAGTTTTATCCCTCGACCAGGGAAGCTATCGGCTGAAAATATGAAAAAAATCGTCCCAATAAACCAGGAGTGCTCAAACGGTCGATTCCGAGTGCTTTTTGAGTCGATCTCGAGAACAAATTCCCATTTTTCATGTCTTCTTTTTTATTATTTATTTATAGCTTGTAGAATTCAAAATATCGCAATCAACTAACTGATGAGCATATGGCATCGTGCTTGCGATTAGTACTCGGTAATTGCGTACCATCGTATGAAAAGTATGCTGAGGACATGCAGTGCCACGCTTCAACATCCAAAGTCATTATTTAGTTAAGTTTAGAAACTAGAACTCGTTTGTTTTTTGTAAGAACCAATAAACTTGCGATTTTGAATAAATATAAGTTTTTTCATTGACTTTTTAGTGCAGATCTCCACATACCTTGACTAAAAAAATGCATATTGCGAACTAATTTCTGTCGTTCCTCCAAATTCTATGTGGATTCGTGGCCGAGCAATTATGCAACGTCCTTATATATACACTTATACCTGCGCCACGATACACCCTACCTACTTAGACGACAATCCCGCATCACACATACTTGCAGCCTCTCAGAGTCGATCGATCGGAATCTAATAATATTGAGGTAGATCGCCAGCAGTTCAAGTTTGAGCACCCCTGCAGTAGACGGACGTATAAAAATAACACAGTACTCAAAATATACTGAAATTTTTTCTGATTTATTATTCAACCTCCCGTCATAAAATGATGCTAAAAATTATCGAGCAATGATGGAAGACTTATTTTTCAGGCCCTAAACCTGACACTCTTGGCATTTAAGCTCAGTGCTTTGGCCATAAAAGCTAATGAACCAAAGTTCGTCCATTGTGAAATATTCTCTTAACACTCGATTAAAGCGATTCGAGAGACGTTCTGCAAAATTAAATTAGAAATTCATTAAAATTCAAAAGAACAAAAAATGAAAAAAATTATTTAAATCACTACTCAAAGAATTATGATCATATATATTTTAGCACTTATTTCGCAACTACATAAACTTGAAAACAAATTCACCTCTATATTATTTTATAGAGGAATAATTTAATAAGTTAAGTACTTGACTGGTTTATATATTTTCAACTATGTACCGGTATACACGGAGATAAATAAGTATTGCTTGTTTATTAAAATCCGGTTAGAAACGGTAATGCAGGCCATTTCCAATTAATATTTTAGTACGTTCCTAATAAATCGGAACACTTGTTCATGCACTTAAGTTTGTCTCGATAAAATATGTGGTGTATGGTAAAAAAATGGGTATTCAAGCGATAGATGGCACTAGTCAGAAAGCTTACTCCAGAGTCCGACAGATGTCGCTAGAGTGTAGCAATTGCCTGTGGGGTATCCTTGTCACACTTCAAGCTTCTAGAAACAGAGAATTACCAACCCTCGGGTAATGAACAGTGTAGCTAAATTCACACTTATTTATTGTAACGTAATTATTGTTTAGAACCTTTTACTTTATCAAAAGTTCCCGACACACTAAATCTGCAAGTAAAGGCAAAGATATAACAATATACAATGATGAAATCCGAAAATATTGGAATTTTCGTGTTGTACTGAAAGTTTATTAGGAAACCAATTAATTGACTCATTATAGTCCTGCAATACCGTTTAAAACCGGATAGCGAATAATTTAAATAGATTTAAAAATATATATTTTATGTCATCATGTTTTCTCCGTATACAAAAGTATAATTGGACCCGAATTCAATTATTTAGTGTGAACATTGTTTTGGGTGATTTTTCTTGTTTTTAATGTATTTGAATTAATTTTAATATTGTATTTTACACTGAGTGAATAGTCCTGACTTTTTACACTAGATATAAGAAATAACATTCATAGAATATGAGCCTAAATTAAAATATATATATATATTTTTTTTTTTTATTTTACATTATATACATATATATTTTACATTAAAATAAAATATAATACATTATATTTATTTTACTAATATATATATATATTTTTTTTGTCCAAATAATGCTAGTTTTATTGTCCTCTTTTGAGGGACAAAAGTTACACTTCGGTACACGTGGATCAAATCTGACCCGAGAGAGAAAGTAACTCTGAAAATAAAAGTAAATAATAATGCACTTACATGGCATTGTTCCGTGGCATTCTGAATCGTAGAGAATTTCTTAGAAATTTTACAAAAAGTCAATTTTGAGTTCTGCTTCAGGAATAACTGTAGTTTATCAAATTGAGAACAGTTGATGGGTTTGATTTTTAGAATAGAACTGATGATTTTTTGTGACCTTTGGTCGGCAAGGGGATAAAAATTTCCCATCCATGTGTTTGCATGAAGTTTTTAAAATACCTTTAGAAAAATTACATCTAATTATAATCTTTCAAAGAGCATATTCACATATGTACATTGATTTACTTTATCAGTGCTGAATGGCTAAGGCCTTTCTCAGGGTAAATAAAACATAACTTCTCTGTACCATCCCCTAAATCAACCTTTTTTACGTAAAATGTGAAAAATCATTAAAAACCTAACCAGAACATTGATAATTAGCAAAAATAATTAATTTCGCATTGCAAATTTCTGTACGCCAAATGGATATTGCCTTAAACTATCATTATTTCCTTTTATATCACAAAAAACTACCCGATAAACTACCTAATGAATAATACCTACACTTGACTAAAAATAAATAAGTTGAGTGTCAACCCGTAATATAGGTTCATAAGGAATACAAAACAAAATTTAACATTCTTCTGCAATACATACACCACCAAATATCAGACACACTCCCTGAATAATAAGATGCATGATGTGGGCAGCAAGTATGGGGGTACAATTGATATTTTTATTATTCCCTCAGGGGTACCGCAAGGCTCCCATCTAGGGCCTCTCTTGTTTATTTTATACATAAACGACATGAATCGTGTTATTAGTAATTCTTGTTTCCTATTTTACGCTGATGACATGAAATTATATAAATGTATTAGCTCCATAGATGATTACAACCAACTACAAGAAGACCTTGGTAAAATTGAGGAATATTGCAAAAACAATCAACTATATCTAAACATAGATAAATGTAATAGTATTACTTTTACACGAAAAAAAAATTCAATTTATTATACTTACAAACTAAACCATGTACCCCTACAACGAGTAGAAACAATAAGAGATCTTGGAGTAATACTAGATTCTAAAATGTTATTTAGGGATCTTATTGAAAATATTCTAAAAAAAGCTTATAAGCAATTGGGTTTCATTATTCAAATTACAAAGCCTTTTACGGTAGCACACACCCTAATTCTGTTATATATGTCATATGTACGGTCACAACTAGAATTCGCCTCAGTAATTTGGAATCCTCAATATCAAACATATATTGATCGCATTGAAAATATTCAGAACAAATTTATGAAACACCTATCGTATCGTTTTAGTGACTATCGATTTGTCCCTGTCACTTTATATAAACGCAAAAAAATCTCTGATGCATTATTCTTACACAAAATCGTGAACTGCCTAGTTGATTCATCATATCTGTTAGAAATATTGCATTTCGTTGCCCCAATCAAAACACCAGATCGAACGATTTATTTAGAATACCACATTGTAAATCCAAATACGCGCAAAACTCTGTAATAGTACGTATCTGTGGAACTCACAATGCCTCTAGAGATGTAGACATTTTCAACCATAACTTAATATCATAAAAAATTAATAAATTAATAAATTAAAATACTTTTATTTTATTCGATTTTTTTGTTGTGATAATTTTTTTTTATTTTTTTTTATTTTTTTATTATTTAACATTATAAATTATTACAATATGCAGACTTATAAATAATTTTTTCGTTATTATTCTATTTCTCCATAAGTTGAGCTCCAGGAGCTCGTGTTTATGGGAGGAGTCTTTACATTTAGTTCTAATGATTTTTTAAACAATAATCAAAAACTTTTGAAATAAATACAAACATAATATTAACATGGGTACACAAATTAGAAAATTGTTTTTTTAAAGATAATTAAAATAATACATATTTTTACAGATTAAGTAAGCGTGAGGAAATTAAGGGTACAATATATCAAGAAAAATTTTGAAAAATAGTTTTTTTTTAAAGACAATCAAATTAATATATATTTTTTACAGATTGAGTAAGTGTAAGAAAATTAGGGGTACAATATATCATTATCCAATTTGAGGGACTTAATTAACTTTTTGAATTGTTCATAATTCACAGTTTCGGTTACACTAATTTTATTTTTGGACAATAATATATTGTACCATCTCACACCTTAATATGAATAGTGGTGCTGAGCCGTGGTCGTTCTAAGCATAGGAATGGCTATTAAGCCATTAGTTTTGAATCTATTGCTTATGCTATCTGAGGGGTGCATTTTATAAATAAAATATTCTTTATAAATTTGATATAAAGCGATTCTCTTATACAATTCTGTTATAGATGGTACATTGAATTCCTGAAATATCTCTAAAGTAGGGGAGTCATATGGTTTTCTAAGGATGATTTTTATAATTATTCTTTGAATTGTAATTGTTGGCTGTAAAGAAGCCTTAAAAGCCCCTCCCCACCCAATAATCCCGTACTGCAATAAGGACTGAATTAATGCATAATTAACAATTTTGATAGTTTTCTTATTTAAAATATTTCGTATATTATAGAAAATATAGATAAGTTTTCTTATTCTTTCAACAGTGAGATTAATATGGTCTTTCCATTTAACATTTTTATCTATTAAGATACCAAGATATTTTATATTGGATTTATGATTTAGTTTCGCGCAGTCCGTATTACATGTACCGTCATTTACACAATTTTTAGAATGAATTGTTATGTTAATTAGGTTATTTGGCACATCTTCTTGTAGAGTGAAAGGAATACAATATGTTTTTTCTGTGTTAAGTGATAATAAATTGCCATCGAACCAATTTTTTATAACCTTCATATCCTGATTCGCTGCATTGGTAATTTCGATCCATGTCTTTTTTTCGATAATTATTGCAGTGTCGTCAGCAAAGGATATAAGTTTACCATTAAGTGATAATTTAAACATATGGTTAACGTAAATTATAAATAAAATTGGTCCAATAACAGTCCCTTGGGGAATTCCAAATTCTAAAGTTTCATCTACGCCAAGTGAGTTATTTAATTTTACTTTTTGATTTCTTTGAGTTAGATAGCTTTGCAGCCAATACCTTACCTTACCAATAATACCGATATCATTTAATTTATTAATTAGTTTTGTATGGGAGATACTATCAAAAGCCTTACGTAAATCAATGAAAATGCCAAGGCATTTATTTTTTTTATCTAATGCACGGTATATAGTTGAAGTTAGTTCTGCAATGGCATCATGAGTGCCTAGTTTCTCTCTAAATCCAAATTGGCTAGGACTAATTATTTTATTATTTTCAATATAGTATAAAAGTTGCTTTTTTACGATCTTTTCGAAAATTTTTGCAATGTTTGAGACAACAGATATGGGTCGATAATTTGATATTTCTTCAGGGCTGCCAGATTTAAAAACGGGTGTTACAATAGATTTTTTATAAACGGAGGGGAATATTCCACTATTTAAACTAATATTTATAATGTGTGTAATTGGAATGCTTAATAATTCATTATAATTTTTCAATATTTCTACTGTGACTCCATCAAACCCTGGTGCAGATGCACCTTTTAATTCACTAATAATATTTTTTATGTCATCTGTTGTTACCGGTTTGAAAACTGACAGATTATTTTGTTTGTGACAGTCCTTTTCGAAATTATCTATTTTATAATTTTCATCGATTCGTGTAGCTAAATTTTGTCCGACGTTAGCGAAATATTTATTGAAGGCATTAGCACATTTTGTCGGTTCCATTAGGGCATTAATAGAATTTTTTCCGATATTAATTTTTTTAATTTGAGTTTTTTTGTTTTTTCTACTATTTATTTCATTTATTGTTTTCCATATATGTTTTACATTTTGTTTAGCCACATCAATTTCATTTTTGTAAAAGTTCTCTTTAGTTGTTTTTAGTAAACAGGTTAATTTGTTCCTAAATTTTTTATAATCTGTGTATATTTTTTTATCTAAGGGAAATTTCTTTGTCAAGCGATATAACTCTTCTTTTTTTCTAATAGACACGATTAAGCCATGTGAAATCCATGGTTTTATTTTTTTGAATTTTGATTTAATTTTTATGGTTTTAATATCTGTTGATGCTGTAATATAATTGCATAGTATATTATCAAAAATATTTGCGCATGTTTCAGCACATGTTGATTCTAATACGGAACGCCATGTTTCCGTTTTTATTTTTAGGTTTAATTTATGATGGTTTAGTGAATTTTTTGTAAAAGTATTGCATTTTGAATCAATATGATTATTAATATTAAGTTTTTGTATATAGATGCAAGTGTGATGATCAGTAATATTATTTTTTAATATTATCGTGTGTAATTTGTCAGTATCTTTAGTGTTACTCCATATGTGATCGATACAAGATGGACGTTGACCCGTAATTTCTCTAGTATATTTATTTATACACAATATGAAATTCATTTCCGTCATATAATTGATAAATTCAGTTTTTATTCTGTTACTATTTTCGTTTGAAACATCTATGTTGAAATCGCCGATTATTGTTATGTTCTGTTTATTTTTTTTTTGATAAGATAATGCTTCTCAATTCATCCATAAATGTGTACTCGTTTGATCCGTGTGTTCGGTAAATTGCAATAATATTAAAACACATTTTATTTACGTTTAGATTAATATCTAAGCAATTAACTCGCTGCATAGGTACTTCTTCCACTGCGATGAAAAATTAAATATTTTTAATTAAAAATTACATTATTATCACCCGTAGTGAATAGTATAGCTATGCGAAAAGTTGTATTTTTCTTTTAGTTTTTAATTTTATGTATTTCTTTATTGTGTTTATTTTTTTGCCATCTAATATGTTGTGTAGGTAAAAAATACTAAATCTACATTTAATTCAATGGAACTTAATTGGTCTTGAACATATGAATGTTTATTGTTATAATTTTTTACCGTACGACTGTTTGCTTCCTAAATAAAAAGAAATAAAAAAAATATATATTTGTTGACACCATTCGTAGAATTAAGCGTAATCTATTCCATATCTTTGTTTAATCCTACAAATTAGAGCAGCGTTGGAAATATTGTTTTGGTGATTGTTTTATATTTAGTATTTTTCTAATCTCTTTAATTTTTAATGTTAATGTTACACGTTTTACTAATATTATTTAATATTTTTTGTATAATTTTCAATAGCTTACTAGATATATTGTGTTTTAAAATGCATGTAAAAGCCCGGCTGGGCGTAAAACCTAATAAAATAAAATAAGAGTTTAACTCTGCTTTGGTAGGAAATGAGAGATTAATTTTTAAATCCGTTTTACACCCTTTTGCAGCAATGCAAATTCAAATAAATTAATTTTTACCAGAAAGCGGTGATATAATGTTAATTGCAAAACTTTAGTTAGTTCGCCAGTCAACATCACCAGTTCAAGTTATATGAAACGTGGGCACCGCTGCAGATAATAGTTATGCAGTCTAAACTTTCAGAACTACGTTGTTCATTACAAGGTGACTAGTGCTTCATTCAGCTTCAAGCGAAATGTTGATGTGCCAACAAGACGTAATTGTGAGAATAATCTATTTATACATCGGTTAGTAAATGAGTTGAGAAATGGGTCGGGTGACAACCGAGGCATTTTAGGTTCCTTCCTAGCTAAGACCTTTATAAATTTATTTCAATTTTTTAACTTAACATCTGCAGTGCAGTGAAACCTGTACAGTGAACATGTTCCCTCAGTGCGTTTTATTTGAGTCTTTCATTTATTTATTTATCATTCATTAACGTCCTATCGGGCTTTTATAATAGCATAACTATATATAAAATAGCATGTCAAAATACCAACACCATAATTAATATCACATTTAAATAATAGCACTTGAAATGGTAAAGTAAATCAAAGTATA